>NC_056624.2:134919650-136119650 GCF_002870075.4 Lactuca sativa
ATCAAATCTTGTTTACAACCCAAAAATCTAAAAAAACAAGTCATTAAATTAAAAACAACCATTACAAAGTGTTGATGTCCTGCTCTGTTGCCTCCACGAGTCATTTAAAGGAAAATATCATGAAAGTGGAGAAAATTAAGAAAGAAACGTACCTGGGATTCAAACACAAAAACCCAATGTTTCAATCTTTGTGTTTTTTTACTATAAAATAATAATAATAATAATAATAATAATAATAATAATAATAATAATAATAATAATAATAATAATAATAATAAAGAAACCTAATGAAGAAGGAAGATATCACGTAGACATCACATTGGGCCATTCCGCAAGCTATGAAGGAAGACAGAAGGCGGTGCTCGGAAATCAATACTTATGAGCTTTCGGCTTCAACCACGGTGGTAGTGCATGGCGGTGAAGGGGTGGGGGTCGTGTTGGGGCTGTCTCGCAGGTGATGCGCTCTCTCCCTCTTTCTCGCTCTCTCTCTCTCTCTCTTTATCTCTCTTTCTCTCTCTTTGCATTCATTCTCTCTCTCTTTTCTTTCTACAATTATAAAAGCCATACACATATCATTCGTTTCGTCAATAGATTTAGGGCTTGAATATGGAACAATTAGAGAATACAGAGAGAAATGGTGAAATTGATCTACAGGGGTGGTGGGAAGCGGTGAAATCGATTTAGGGCTAATGTTCCAAATTATTCTTTGCTTCTTGCATGATATAAGGAATTGTTGTTGATCTACCATAATTAACTATGCAAAGATTACTATAATACCCTTAAATGATTTATTTTTTCCTAATTTCCTATTGGTGCATTCATGCACACAATATTTGCTAGAAACATATATATATATATATATATATATATATATATTAGTTTTTTGATCTGTTCAGATTCACACTATGAATTGGTACATATTCATTGTTCAGATGGAAAATATGAATCTAAACAGATCAAAAAGGTGATATATATATCTATATATATATATATATATATATATATATATATATATATATATATATATATATATATATATATATATATATATATATATATATATGCTCTATGAAATGCAGTTGTAGAAAACTTGAAAATAATTGTATATGTCTCACCTATAAATTTTAGATATTTGTAGATTTTTTTCGTTAAAGAATAAGCTCTAAAACTTGAAAATATAATGGTTCTTTGGTTCTAAAGTTTAAAATGATTTCTTGTTGAACTTCTATATATATATATATATATATATATATATATATATATATATATATATATATATATATATATGTGTGTGTGTGTGTGTGTGTGTGTGTGTGTGTGTGTGTGTGTTCAAAGTTTGCTAGTTCCAACAAAACTCCCGAAACGTTGACGATGTTCGTCTCTCTTTCCTTGCCTTTTTTCTTTATATGTTTCTACGAACGAAAAGAACAATAAAAATTTATTTTAGCCTAACACCCATCGTGACTCAATACATTAAAGCCAACCATTTTATAAGGGATTAAAAAAATAACAAAAAACATTCTGAAAATATATAATCATCTTACATTTCTATTACAAATTATATATTCTAGAAGACTTAGTAAAGTGGACAATGTACAAAAATATACATGATAACTTTGCCAATAAAATAATCATAATACAATACAATCGTAGAAAACTTAAAAATAGTTGTATGTCTCACGTGCATCTTGACATCATATCTGTTCATGTGATCTATCTCTTGGATTAAGGTGTCTAAGCTCATATCTAAATTTTATACACTTGTAATTAATAGCAAAATCCTTTTTGGGTTGCTCTCATAACTAGTAACTGAATAGAATAACATTTTGATAAAAGAATATAATTTGTTAGTTTATTATATGAATAATAAATTAATTGGAAATTGAAATAAATAAATTATTAATATATTATATGATTAATATGTTAATTCGAAATAGTAATAATTAATTAAAATTTAATCGGAATTAATTTGGAATTAATTATGGGTTAATTATAATTGATTATGCAAGGACTCTTTGGTTTCCAGAGGTTTCTTGAGCAGCTATAAATAAGACCCTTTCTTTGGCCTTGAATTTTTGCACATACGTCATAATAAAGGGGATAGCCGAAATTTGCATCATCTCGCCTCTCTCTCCTCTTGTCTTCTAGTTGCTAGGGTTTGGGTACAAGTCATTAGAGACACTAATCTTTTGGTGCTAGCTTTCTGAAAATAGCAAAGGAGAAGAATTAAGATTTATTTTCTATAATGAATCTAAGGTATGTAAACCTTACTCCTAAAATTTCGATTTCAATAGGGTTCTCTTAAGGTTCTTGATAGTCATAGTATGTTTCTATTATTTGTGAAGACATAGATCCTTACAAATTGCATGTGCTCTTAAGTTTAAGTGTTTTTCCACATTCACATTTTTATTATAACCTATAAAAACCATCAGTGGTATTAGAGACCTGGTCTCACAATTAATTATGCTTGAGGTGAATTGATCAGGATAAGGTTTATAGAAAATAAACCCTTGCCCTTGGAAATTACGACTTTTGCTAGGGTTTCTTGAAACCATATCCTCCTTGCCTTATTTTCCAAAATTGCCTTGAGTTTTGTAGGGGTTCTAGTTTCCTTATCTTGTTTTTTTAAATTCCTTAAAATTTGAACAATTGAAACTTGGTAACCTTAACCCTAATTTTGAGAATTAGAGAAATATGATTAAACATGATTTATTTAATTAAAGATGTAATTCCTAGATGATTCAATTAATTTAATTAATTGTTTAATATCAAATTTGGTTTAAATTGATTAAATAATTATATGATTAATTTAGATAATTAGTATTTAAACCTTGTGTTTTAAAAGATTTTAAAATACACCCACACACACACACACACACACATATATATATATATATATATATATATATATATATATATATATATATATATATATATATATATATATATATATATATTAAAACATTTAATACTATATGTATCACTAAAAGGTCAATGGAATCAATAGTAAGACTCATTCACGAAGCCATGCTCCAAGAGGGGTAGAAGGAAATGACCTATAAATTAACCGTTGAATGAGTGTCATTTTCATCCACCGTTCCTTTACGTGGTAGAGGGTCGTTAGCTAAATGAGTTCGACAGGACATAATCCCACTAAAAGTATAATGATGTAAAGTACTAGAACCTTTTTTTTAAATCACACTCTAATTACTTTAGGAAAATTGTGAAATGTATGTTAATCCATGAAAACACACATCATTCCTTATAAGTTGTTAGTGTTGCGTATGTGGCTAACAGGAACACTAATTTGGACTATCAAGTTGAAATGATAAAAGAAATCAAAATTTATCATTTTTGATGGAGCGTGTGTGGTTTACCGGCACGTCAATTGAGATGATGAATGAAAACAATGTTGCAAGCGAGTTTGCATGGTTATTCACGTCTTAATTGTGATCCTCAGCATCCCAGTCATACTTGGTAAGAGCATAATTCGAGATTAAACATGTCATTGATGTTTCAATGAAAATATTAAAAGATCTAGGAGTTTCATGTGATTGAATATGGTGAAATGTTTCTACTTACCTAAAATAGTTTCATGATATGACTACGACATCCATCTTTATATTACAAAATGATAATATGGATCCTAGCCTTAGTTTAAATTTTTAGGTTAATAACATAGGATTAAAATCAACTAAGTTGAATTCTCTTTTCCCACTTTATATGTCTTATGAAGATAAAAATGGTCTTCCTCATTCTTATAGAGATGATGATGAGAGGACTTGACTATTGATGAACCAATGATCTAGTAGAGTATAGATGATGATCACAAATTATTGTAGATAGTCCAGTGGAACCGCTGGTAGGGTCACAACCTGTAGGTGTTAATTAACTATCTGTTCATTTGATGTACTCTATCCTCCCATGGTTTCCTTATTGACATATATTGCTAAAGGAGTCCCCCAAGTAGTATTATCTACACGTTGATGATTATAATCCTTAAGATAGGTCCCTTGAGATCGGTATATTAGGAACAATATGTGAGAATAATGAGAATGGGTAATTAGGTAAATTATTTTATATGAATTATATAATTAAAGAACTTAATTATTGTGGGTTGAAAACCATATGTTCTCACCACGCTACATGCCCGACCAACTCAATTTCTTTGTATCACAGGTAGCGGTACGAATGCACTTGGTGATAGGTTTTATGCAAAACAAATAAACTTAAAGCCCTTAAGTTCACACGCAACCTAAGGATCTATGTTTTCACTATCGAACCTATAATTATGAACATCAAATAAGAAATCGTAGATGATGTAGGCTATTTTGGAAAATGCTAAAAGAAAATTTAGAATTACATACCTTGTTGTTTTGTAGTAAATAACAATGATCCTTCACTTGTAGATCTCTTGGAAGCTAGCACCATAAATGTCGTGCCTCTAATGGAATCAAACCCAAGCTAGCAAGAAGATGACTTGAAGGATGATAGGGGAGGTATGAATTTTGGATATCCCTTGTCAATGATGAGTGGCCGAAATTCTAAGGGCTAGGGTCCTTTAAACAGTGGTACAACGAAACCCTGGATAACCCTAATTGAAGTATAATAATAATATTTTCGAATTGGTAATTATCCAACTCCTTATTTATCCGAATGGGATATTCTAGAAACCTTATAATATCCCTCTAGAAACCGTCCAACCCTAATGGTGGAAGGTTCTGGAGCCTTTTGTTCAACTATTGAACAATTGCACCTTAGAACCTGCACTTTTAATTAATTCTTTTAATCCCAAAATTAATTCCAATTAATTTCTTATTAATTATTAATTAAGTAATAGCTTTTATAATTAATATATTATTTTCATAATATATTAATAAACTTTTATATTAGTTTATTAATCATATGATAAATTAATCTCTCTCTCTAAAAGTCATCATGTCCAATTGCTAGGTTTGAGGGAAACCCAAAAGGACTGTGCTACTATCAATTCAAGTATATACCAATTATAGTTATGAGCTTAGACACCTAATCCAGCACTTGGATGATGAGTGATTAGAGGAGTTTGTAGGTCATTAGTATAATAAGATGTTGTAAGGCCTAGTAAAACTTGTTTATGCTTGTGTATTTGTATTGACGATGACATCCCATGGTTTTTAATATAAATAAATTACATTTCTCCGGAAATGCTTTGATAACGATATTATCATGTTTTAGGAACAAATTCTGCATTAATTTTTGTATTATGAAATAAATAAATCATAAATAAAAAGTTTTAATATGGCTGCAAAAATGGGGATGTCATAGTTACTATCAGAGCATTAATTTAAGTGAAATAAGAATATCTGAGGATTTCTAGAATTAAACTTAGAATAATGATCGTGAGGTGTGTGTCTTCTATATTTTAGGTAGTATGCCTAAATTGACATAAGCACTAGCTTACTTTAGGAAAGATGCCTAAATTGATCTTAAGTGCTAAATGATTTGTATTATAATATGCTTTAAGTTGCCCACCTAGGATGCTATTATTTAAATAAATCGATGGTTTGTTGTCGACCTAGATTTAGAAATTTTATGTCTTCAGGGTTCTAAACGTTTAACGACAGTATTAGAAATGACAAGTAGCTTTTCAAAGTGATAGGGAGAAATATTTGTAACATCCCAAAAATCAAGGCCAAAAATTTCATTTTAAATTAAGTAATTCATAACATAATTTACCAAACATTGCCAATGTTATATCAATTTATAAAAACTATAACAACGTGTCTGAAAACCATATCAACGAAAGTAAAAAAATCAGAGTACAATCCCATAAAACTCCATGCGGAAATCATGTGTGTGATGCACTGCTACACCGCCGACTCCTTCCCCTATAATGAAGAGGTACCTGAAACCACAACCAAAATCTATAAGCACAAAACTTAGTGAGTTCCCCCATCATACCGCATACCATATAATATCGTCGGTATCCTTCAACCAGTAACTACGATCGGTATCTTTCAACCGGTAACTATCATCGGTATCTTTCAACCGGTATCCGCCATCGGTATCTTTCAACCGGTAACCGCCATCGGTATCTTTCAACCGGTAACCGCCATCGGTATCTTTCAACCGGTAACTGGGGACTATTTCTCCCCTACCACTAGCATACAATAGTCAGATATAAACATACAGTCAGACATATCGGGTACTGACCTACCCATTGGACCAAACGACCTATGCCAGGGAAAGACTATTCCCTATGACTACCACTATCACAACGTTCATATTACGCAAGCATATCTTATGACCAAGTCACATAACCAAACCAAGATAATTATCATAAACACAAATATACATGTTGGTGGGTCGGCATTGTGGCCATAGACCCACCCCTACTGGAAGATAACTCACCTGGATGTCGTGTAGCGTCTGAATTGCCCCTAGCGTGAAGGTCGGCTCCCCTCGACTCCTCAATCCCTACACGATAATCCTCAAGTCATCAAACAGAACATATGACCCTAACCAAGGTTAATACCATAACCAAACAAAGTCAACCTTGGCCAAAGTCAACATCCAGTTGAACTGACTCGCCGAGTTGGCATGCCAACTCGCCGAGTCCACACTCCACTAATCCGATACAATATCGACTCCGCACATCGAGTCTAGCAAGAACTTGACGGGCTCTTCTTCCTTCTAACTATCGTGACTACCTTCATCCGACTCGCCGAGTTCTACCTTCATCCGACTCGCCGAGTTCTACCTTCAACTCGACGAGTTCATCTCCCTCATAAGAACATGTCCAGACTATGACTCGCCGAGTTGTAGAACAACTCATTGAGTCCATCTTAAAAGGTTGGGAGATTGCCTTGGACTCGCCGAGTCTGTTCATACACACGTCGAGTACCATGATCCTTAGGTCCTTTTTCACATCTGAACATCTACAGGACTTTCCTCCCTAACAACTGGTCCATTCGCAGAGTCCTAAGAACAACTCGGCGAGTCCATCCTTGACCATTACTATGTAGTCAATTTAAATGGGTCTTAACACACCAAAACCATAGATCCAGCCTCCTAATGCCTATTTTATACGTAAAGTTCCAAACTTGGTGCACATGCATGCGGTTTTTAGCTCAAAAATCCATAAAAGGTGCTCTACAATGTGCATGGGGCTCTCATGGCCATAGAGTTGACACCATTATGCCATGAAACCTCTCTAATAACTCATATCTGAAAGTAAAACTCCGTGAATCACTTAACCAATCCAGAAATGGCTTAGAAAAACCCTAAATGCACCCAAAATCTAAGCCCTAAAGATGAACAACCAAAAGAAAGACCAAAAGAACGACCAAAACAGGGGGCATTTACCTTGATAGAGCTGAAGATGGAATAAGATCTCTGGATCTAAAAGCCCCAAATCGAATTACCAAGCTTCCCCCTTCCTTCCAAACCTCACAACCACCCAAAATCACCAAAAATGACCTTAGATGACTCAAAGCGGCTAGGGTTTCGATAAGAGGTGTTCTGGGAGCGTAAGGGACAATGGAGGCTGCAATAAGTCATTTAAATAGGGTGCAAACCCTCAGATTTAGGGTTTCCCTCAAACAGCACCTACTCGCCGAGTTAGTCTCCTGACTCATCGAGTAGGTCACTTAAAATGCCCGCGGATCACGACCCTACTTGACGAGTTGGGCCTCCAACTCGTCGAGTCCCAGATAAAATATAGAAATGCTTTAAATTAAATGCATACAGGGAATCACGTGTTACCAATCTCCCTCACTTATTCTAGACTTCTTCCTCGAAGTCTATTTCTTGATCCTGAAAAAGCTCGGGGTAATGCTCCCTCATCTTGTCCTCCGGCTCCCAAGTCCATTCTGAGCCCTTGCGGTGCTGCCACTATACCTTTACCGGTTCCACCCTCTTGTTCCTCAGATCCCTTGACTTCCGGTCAAGGATTACCACTGGCCGCTCGATGTAGTTCAGACTATCATCAACCTGAATATCCTCTAAAGGCACCACTGCTGAATCGTCCACCAAACATTTCCGTAACTGGCAGACATGAAAGGTGTTATGTATCTGACTGAGTTCGGCTGGCAGATCCAGCCTATAGGCTACCCTTCCCACCCGGGCTATAACCCTGAAGGGTCCAATGTACCAGGGTCCCAGCTTGCCCCGTTTCCTGAACCGAATGACGCCCTTCGATGGCGACACCATCAGGAGCACCATATCCCCGACCTGGAATTCCAGGTCTGACCAACGCTTGTCCGCGTAACTTTTATACCGACTCTGAGCAGTCTGAAGCCTGCTCTGAACCTGATGGATCCTCTCCGTAGTCTTGAGTACCACCTCGGTACTCCCCATGACTCTATGCCCCACTTCTCCCCAGCATATCGGGTTCCTGGACTTCCTCTCATACAACATCTCGAAAAGAGGACAGTCGATACTCGCATGACAGCTGTTGTTGTAGGAGAACTCCGCCAACGGAAGGTAAGTATCCCAACTACCTCTGAAGTCTAAAACACATGGCCGCAACATATCTTCTAGAGTCTGGATGGTCCGCTCGCTCTGACCATCCGTCTGCGGGTGAAAGGTTGTGCTAAATTGCAGTCGAGTACCCAACTCGTCATGAAACTTCTTCCAAAACCTGGAAGTGAACCGCATGTCCCTGTCTGAAATCACCAAAATTGGCACCCCGTGCCGCGCCACTACCTCCCGGATGTAGATGTCGGCCAACCTTTCGGCCGAAATACTTTCCTGAATCGGAATAAAATGGGCGCTCTTGGTCAATCGGTCAACGATGACCCAAATTGAATCCACCCCTCGCGCAGTCCTGGGAAGCTTCGTAATGAAGTCCATAGTAATATCCTCCCACTTTCATAGTGGGATATCCAACAACTGGACCTTTCCGTGAGGTCTCTGGTGCTTAGCCTTGACTTTCCTATAGGTCAGGCACCTCTCCACAAACCAAGCTATTTCCCTCTTTATGCAGGGCCACCAATAATCGAGTCGAAGATCCCTATACATCTCCGTCGCCCTAGGATAGATGGAGAATGTGGATTTGTGCGCCTCTGCCATCAGTACTTGGCGCACACCTCCATGATACGTGACCTACACCCTACGGCGAAGAGTCAACTATCCCCGAATATCATAGTCGAAGTAGGAAACCTGCCCCTTAATTCGCTCGCTCTTCCGATGATCCTCCTTTATCGCCTCCTGCTGTGCCTCCCGGATCTACTCCAACAACGGAGTCACAACTGTCATTCTCAGGCAGATCTCCTTGATCGGTGCCGCCTTGAGGCTAAGTGCATCGGCCACGACATTGGCCTTCTCCGGGTGGTAGAGGATCTCGCAATCATAATCCTTTACCACGTCAAGCCACCGACGCTGCCAAATATTCAGATTTGGCTAGTCCATGAGATACCTCAGGCTCTTGTGGTCAGTGTAAATGGTACAACGAACCCCAACTCTAAATCATGCTTCGTGTAATTCGCCTCGTGAGGCTTCAACTGCCTCAAAGCGTAAGTTATAACATGCCCTCTCTGCATCAATATCGCGCCCAATATTGAGATGGACGCATCGCAGTATACCACAAAGTCCTCCATGCCCTCTGGTAGGGCTAAGATTGGCGCCTCTCACAATCTCTGTCTCAACGTCTCAAATGCAGCCTGCTGCTCATGCCTCCAATGAAAAACCATGACTTTCCTCTTCAATCGGGTCAGGGGCACGACTATCTTGGAGAAGTCCTGAATGAACCTCTGATACTAGCCTGCAAGTCCCAGAAAGCTCTGAATCTCAGATGGAAACCTCGGAACCTCCCACCTCAATACGGACTCCACCTATGTCGGATCAACTAAAATCCCGTTTTGGTTGACAAGGTGCCCAAGAAACTGCACCTCGCGCCACCAGAACTCACACTTGGAGAACTTAGCATATCAGCTCTCCCTCCTCAATGTACCCAGAACCTCCCGCAAGTGCTCCTCATGCTGCTCTCGCTTCTTAGAATAAACCAAGATGTGATCGATGAAAACTATCACAGACCGATCCAACATCGGTATGCACACGCAGATCATGAGATCCATGAACGCGGCAGGAGCATTGGTGAGCCCGAAAAGCATCACCACGAACTTATAGTGTCCATAGCGCGTCCGAAATGCAGTCTTCTGCTCATCCTCCTCTCTGACCCTAATCTGATGATATCCTAAACGCAGATCAATCTTGGAGAACCAAGATGCTCCCTGTAATTGGTCAAAGAGCTCATCAATCCTCGGGAGCGGGTAATAGTTCTTCACCGTTACCTTATTATGCTCCTGGTAGTCTATACAAATCCGATGCAACCCGTCCTTTTTCTTCACAAACATAATCGGGGCTCCCTAGGGTGAACTGCTCGGTCTAATGAATCCCTTGTCTAACAGCTCCTGTAGCTGTGTAGATAACTCCTATATCTCAGGAGGAGCCAACCGATACGGTGCCTTGGCTATCGGAGCCACACCTGGGACTAGGTCAATCCTGAACTCTACTTGCCTCTTCGGAGGTATCCTAGACAGCTCCTCAGGGAATACATCCGCAAACTCTCGCACCACGGGCACATCGCCCACTGTCGCCTTACCTGCCTCTCGGGTATCCATAACATAGGTGACAAATGCTGCGCAACCCTGCTAGAGGTAGCGCCTAGCTCTCGCCGATGAACATAAAGCTGGTCCTCGTTGTGGCCTCTCACCCTGAATCACCAGCTCTCCCCCACTTGGGGTCATGATTCATGCCAACTGTTGTGCGCAGTCAATCACTACCCCATTAGGGCTTATCCTATCCATGCCAATAATAACCTTGTTCCCTCGCAAAGGCATGGGAACCAGGTAACGCTCCTCCAACAGCCTCAAAACACAATCTTGGTAGACATCCGATACTCGTACTGACCGATCGTCCGCAATCTCGACCTCCAAAGGGCAATCCAGCATGCCCAAAGACTCAGGAAACTTCTTGCTAAGCACAAGTGAGACAAACGATCGGGTAGCACCCGAATCAAAAATACATGAACTGGGATACCGTTCACATGGAACGATCCCAAACAAAACACATACATATCATATCAAAATCACAACGACATAACATAAAAGTATAAGAAAGAAATCGTACCCGTCACCACATCGGGTGCGGCGCATGCCTCCTCGGCTATCTACTGAAATACTCGGTTCCGCATCACTAGAGCCTCTACCTTGGCCTTCCGTCCATCCGTCACCCACGCCGACGTTGGGGTCGGCACCACCGTTGGCGTTGCTGCTGTTGTTGCTGACAATCTAGGGCAGTTGGCCTTTTTATGGCCCCTCTGATTGCAATGAAAGCAAATCAGGTATGATATTTGAACCGTGGGAGCAGGGGCAATACAATCCCTGCCAAAATGTCCAATCTGGCCGCACTTATAGCAGCCAGAACCCAGCCCAGTTCGGCAAACACCCTCATGTGACCAACCGCACTTCCCACAGCGGTCCCGCCCCTGCTGTCCCTTCGACCTCGCGTCAAATCCCTTGGGTGTATTCCCTGAAACCCCCATAACCCACGCAGTCTCAGAATTCCTCTCCCTGATGTGCTCCAAATTGAGCTTCCTTTCCCGCCCTTTGGCAATCATGGACTCCAGGGTCAGGCAGGTTTAATAGCTGACATGCTCCCGGATATCAGCCCTCAACATATCATGGTAGCGGGTCTTCCGCATCTCCTCATCCCCCGCATACTGGGATACCAACAATGCTCCCTCTCGGAACTTGGTGGTGATCTCTGCTACAGTCTCCGTAGTCTGTCTCATATAAAAAAACTCTATGGCCAGCTGCTGAAGCTCCACAGCTGGTGCAAACTCAGCCCTGAATTTGGTCACGAAATCTGACCAAGTCATAGCCTCCATGGGTGAGGCTCCCAACGAATCACCAACTAACTCCCACTAATCTTTGGCTCTATCCCTCACATATCCCGCAGCAAAGTGGACCTTCGACCCTTCCAAGCAGAAGCTTGTCAATTGCGTTGGCTCAATGTATATGATCCATCTCCCGGTAGCAATGGGGTCCTTCACCTCGTCGAAATACAGCGCACCACTCCCCCGGAAGTCGATGAAGGACAACGTGCGCGTACCTGTCTGGCTAGATGCCAAATCACTCCTGAATGCCCTAAATCGATCCTCCATCAGCTCAATAATTCCCTCCTTGATCGACCCGAAGATGACCGGGGTCGCATAAAGGATACCTCTCGAGATCTCGGACGCGATGAACTCGCGTAGCCCATCATCAACCTGCCCGGATCCTTCACCCGAGCCTGATCCTGATCCTGAACCCGATCCTCCTGCTCCATGTCACATGATCACCATACTGAAAGTAAACACATAACGTCAGGATCATACATACCCCTGAGAGGTCTCACGCACTCTCCAAGTTTCTTGGTTCCATCTCGGCCCTCCTTGACTCGAGTACGGATCCTCTGCTTCCATTAGTACGGGCCCATACTACCTTCCACATCTATCTATACTTTCCTCAAGGATTTCTTCAACTTCACCAAGTCCGTTTACCGATACCTTTTCCTACCAATCTTGTCCTAGGCTTTCCTAGGGCACTCTCCGACCTACCCTCCGCCATCAGCTGCACTAGGAGTCCCTGCTTCCCTTCCCTAACTAGCTTGCGAATACTATTAAATATTTGCTCACTAGTTAGTTAAAGTTAGGCAGGACCCCTTAAGCACAAAGCAAGCAACATTCGTTCATTGAGTAACCACATTAGGCATAACCTAACCAGACTATCCTACCGCTAACTAAACAGTCCTACCATACAACTCATACATAAGGCATACAAGGCATCCTCTAGGTCATTAGCCCTACTCTAGCATGCAGTTATCAGAATCATATATCAGGCATACAAGGCATCCTTATAGATACCTAGCCCTAATCTAGCATGTAGTTCTAAGAATCATAAATCATACACATAACATAACAAGTATGGGTATCTTGGGGAAAACTTACTTGAGCTCGGTCGGTCGCACGCATCACACACCTTGTCTATTCTCAAAATTCCTTAACTTAAAATTTTAGAAACTATTTTCCTTAAAAAAATCTTTTAGTCCCTTAGTTTGAGTCCAGAACCCCCGAGGGTGTGTCCAAATCCCTCAAACCAGGGCTCTAATACCAACTTGTAACAACCCAAAAATCGAGGCCAAAAATTTCATTTTAAATTAAGTAATTCATAACATAATTTACCAAACATTGCCAATGTCATATTAATTTATAAAAACCATAACAATGTGTCCAAAAACCATATCATCGAAAGTAATAAAATCAGAGTACAATCCCAAAAAACTCCATGCGGAAATCATGTGTGTGATGCGCTGCTACACTGCCAGCTCCTTCCTCTTTGACGAAGAGGTACCTGAAACCAAAACCAAAATCTGTAAGCACAAAGCTTAGTGAGTTCCCCCATCATACCACATACCATATAATATCGTCGATATCTTTCAACCGGTAACTACCATCGTATCTTTCAACCGATAACTATCATCAATATCTTTCAACCGGTATCCGCCATCGGTATCTTTCAACTGGTAACTGTCATCGGTATCTTTCAACCGGTATCTGCCATCGGTATCTTTCAACTAGTAACTGGGGACTATTCACCCCTACCACTAGCATATAATAGCCAGATATAAACTTACAGTCAGGCATATCGGGTACTGACCTACCCATTGGTCCAAACGTCCTATGCCATGGAAAGACTATTCCCTACCACTACCACTATCACAACGTTCATATTACGCAAGCATATCTTATGACCAAGTCATGTAACCAAACCAAGATAATTATCATAAAGACAATTACCTACTAAATATACATGTTGTGGGTTGGCATTATGGCCATAGACCCACCCCTACTGGAAGATAACTCACCTCGATGTCGTGTAGCGTCTGAACTGCCCCCGATGTGAAGGTCGACTCCCCTCGAATCCTCAATCCCTACACGATAATCCTCAAGTCATTAAACAAAACATATGACCCTAACCAGGGTCAATACCATAACCAGACAAAGTCAATCTTTGTCAAAGTCAACATCCAGTTGACCTGACTCGCCGATTTGGCCCGCTAACTCGCCGAGTCCACACTCCACTAATATGATACAATCTCAACTCCGCTCATCGTGTCTAGCAAGAACTTGAGGGGCTCTTCTTCCTTCTAACTATCGTGACTTCCTTCATCCGACTCGGCGAGTTCTACCTTCAACTCGACGAGTTCATCTCCCTCATAAGAACATGTCCAGACTATGACTCGCCGAGTTGTAGAACAACTCATTGAGTCCATCTTCAAAGGTTGGGAGATTTCCTTGGACTCCCCGAGTCTTTTCATACACTCGTCGAGTCTCATGATTCTCAGGTCCTTTTTCGTGTCTAAACATCTACGGGACTTTCGTCCCTAACAACTGGTCCATTCGCAGAATTGATTTAGTGGTCATTACATCTTGACTCGCTAAGTCCCAAGAACAACTCAACGAGTCCATCCTTGACCATTACTCTACATTCGATTTAAATAGGTCTTAACACACCAAAACAATAGATCCGGCCTCCTACTGCCCATTTTATACGTCAAGTTCCAAACTTGGTGCACATCCATGGGGGTTTAGCTCAAAAACCCATAAAAGGTGCTCTACAATGTGCATGGGGCTCTCATGGCCATAGAGTTGGCATTTGTATGCCATGAGACTCCTCCAATAACATAGATTTGAAAGTAGAACTCCATGAATCACTTCATAAATCCGGAAATGGCTTAGAAAGCCCTAAATGAACCCAAAATCTAAGCCCTAAAGATGAACAACCAAAAGAAAGACCAAAACAGGGGGCATTTACCTTTATTGAGCTAAAGATGGAATACGATCTCTAGATTTACAAGCCCCAACTCGAATTCCCAAGCTCCCCCCTTCCTTCCAAGATTCAAAACCGCCCAAAAGCACCAAAAATGGCCTTAGATCACTCAAAGCGGCTAGGGTTTCGATAAGAGGTGTTCTGGGAGCATAAGGGTAATGGAGACTGCAATAAGTCATTTAAATAGGGTGCAAACCCTCGGATTTATGTTTTCCCTCAAACAGCCCCTACTTGTCGAGTCAATCTCCCGACTCGTCAAGTAGGTCACTTAAAATGCCCGCGGATCATGACCCTACTCGACGAGTTGGGCCTCCAACTCGTCGAGTCCTATAGAAAATTCAGAAATGCTTTAAATTAAATGCGTACTGGCAATTAGGTGTTACAATATGCGTCTAAACCTTCCCTATCTTTAATTCTCATCTTGGGACACTAAATGCCTGCTTTGGTGTATAGAACAAGAAGGTGAGGACTCGAAATGGATTAGGAAATGGTAATCAGCAGCCTCAGCCTCATGCAGTCGAGCATGCACTAGGGGCAATCTCTGTGCTAGAATCAATTACGATGAC
Source organism: Lactuca sativa (assembly GCF_002870075.4). NCBI lineage: Eukaryota > Viridiplantae > Streptophyta > Magnoliopsida > Asterales > Asteraceae > Lactuca > Lactuca sativa. The sequence goes on from NC_056624.2 coordinate 134,935,072, forward strand.
AGAAGTCCAAGCAAGGATTCAAGCTATGATGGCAGAACAAAGGGAAGACATGAGATAAATGTTACGTGATAATAGGGATGAACCCGTTGTACATGTTATGTAACTTGAGTTGATTGAAGAGCAGCCTGAGGAGGGAAACAACAGTTGGACTGTTAGTCAAGCTGAGCAAGGAGTGGTGAGAAGAAACCATCCAGATGAAGGAGGCGACAGACATGGATTAGATCTCTGATATGGAGATGGTATTTGAGAGCTCCGAATACAAGAATAGGCAGAGGATTGCCCTTGCAGTTCGACAGTTAGAGACTGGGCTATTAAGTTGGTGGAATTTATTGGCTTATACAATTCCCAAAGGATAAGCCATCAAGATGACATGGGAAGAATTCCTAGTATAACTGAAGAGAGGGTACTGCTCTGAGTGGGATCTTCTAGAAATCAACAATGAGTTCCAGAATCTGAAAAAAAGGACAAAATGAGTGTTAGCGAGTACGCTGTAAGTTTTACAGAAAAGATGAACCTTGTTCCTGATGGGTTTTAAGCATTCTAACACTTCTATGGTGTACATGCAACCCTATAGGTCACACCCCGAACCAGAAGGAGGAAACGTTCGGGGGCTTGGTGCGACTTTCAACATTGTAGTATCATTACAGAGTATATAATTGAAACATATCATCATCATCATCACACATGTAATATAACAACATTCATTGTTTACATCGAGTATTGTATTTGAATATTACATGCCAAAATAGTCAGAGTATGATGAAACAAAATATAACACAATATCCATTAGTTTGTTTCGTTCATCTCGCTTCAACGGTTTCCTGAGAATACAAGTTAATTTAAAAATGTAAACATAAAAATGTTGGTGAGTTCATAAGTATGTTTGTGAAAATGATTTGTATAACTTTGAAACCACAAGAAAATCCTATATTTTCTGCAAACTGTTCAGTATGTTTGTGTCAGATCTTGTATTAATGCATATATGTTATTTTTATTTGACTAAAAGGGTAAAGAGAATGTACAGAGAATGTAAAGAGAATGTTCCCAGACAACCCGATGTTGTCTGTAAAAGAGAAAGCTGCCATACCAACCCCCGAGGTTGAGTACCAGTACGAGTATGTTTCCGAGTAATCCAAGAGAAAAGAGAATGGTCTTCCGTAAACTTCATAACGTTAATTCCTCTAAATGAGCCGTCATAACCATACTAAATAATGACAATTTATCATGTCTTGGTGTTGTTGGATGCCGGTTTTGATTATAAGGTTTTCGTCACCCTAGACTGAGTTAGTCTAACTATAGCGAACAGCTCAGGTGTGGGGTGTCATCCCCGTATAGATCTATACATAAATTCCCGCTCTCCCTCCAAGAGACTCTGGTTATAACTACAGGCTACGATAGTACACTTAATATGTGCCAATCGACAAAACTTACTAGATCCTTAATCAAATTTACGCGAAGAAAAGTATAAACTCATTACAGCCGAATGAATCATGTAAGTGAACCACTAAGGCATCGCTAAACATGTAAATCATTTCAAGACCGAATTGGAATGAGATTATATAACATGGGCCCGAAATATATATGAAAGGACAACTAAGGCCCATTTCACATGTAAGGTATTTACAGACCCAAATAGCACACAAATAGTATCCAAGGTCCGTCACACATGTTAATGGGTCAATGAGGCCCAATGAACATATAATAGTATACAATACCTATTAAATAGGCGAGGAAATAGGAAACTTCATCCTTTACAAAGACTTTAAAGTTTAGGGCAGTCCAAACTATGCTTTAAGACCATGTCATAGGGACGGTCTTTCAAATGAGAGCCGGTAACTCAGATTCGATAGAAAGACACTGACTCTAAACTTCAATGAACCAACCGAAGGTTGCTGGTTATAGCCCTTCTGTGACTGTCTTACTTGCCATCTATCCGCTCTGGTTCTTATCAAACTATTCCTTACTACTTATGCAATTGTATCAGTCTCTTTTGTCTTAAGAAGCCCTAACTACAGACTAATGAGAGGAAGACTATCATCTTTATCCGGGTACGATCATAGCATAGCTTCATTCATTCGTTGAACCTTGGGGATAACCATTAGCATTGAGGTCAATCACCACACCACCTCTATCATACATACGACATTACACGACGCGAGAGTGCATGGCCAACACACACCTAAAGCGCCTGCGTTCCGCTTGCAGCCAATACAACCACAACCTAACTTGCACGAGATTCAACAACCGAAGCTACTGGTAGTCCCGAGGGGACGGAATCCTCCAATAAGAGTTAGCAGTACTGAACAAGCGAGTCATTGGTCCAGGGAAAGAAAAGGACTGCCTTTGAAAAAAGAAAAAAGGAACTCGCTTAACTCGCTAGGCCTTCGGAACAAAGGCGATTCTGGGCCATTAAGGCCCAATAACCTAGAAAATGATCAAATTAATTCGTTTGTTAGTTTATCGTTGGTTTTGGTTCGAGTATTCACTAAAAAATCATAAAAGCCCAATTTTTTGTAAAAATGACGTTCTTGGCCCAATAAGCCAAAAATTTACGATTAAGGCCCAATTTTTGTAAAAATAACACTTTAGTCTCCATTTTGTTCAAAACTTGTGTTGATGACTAGTTTGTGGTAAAAATAACATTTTAAACTCATTTTTTTTTCAAAAATATCATTTTAGGCTTGATTTTTGTGAAAACACACATTTTTTTTGATTTTGGGCTTTTCTGACCTAGTTGTTGGAAAATCCGTAGAAAAATCATCGTTAGTCGAAATTTGGATTCGTAAATTCTGGAAGTTTGGAAATTTTGTTTACTTTGTTCATAATTCTTCTCATAATTTTTAATGGCTTCTAACAAGTGTGAAATTTCTCTCCTTCAGAGGCTGGTAGGAAATTATTTCAAATCTGATAGGGAGTTCTGTAAAACACGCCAAAAATTGTAGAAAAATCGTATGAAAATGTGAGAGTAGTCATTTTAATGGTATAAACCTGAAGGTTTTGCATGTAAAACAGTTTTGAAAAATATTATCACTTAGGTGGTCAAAACAGTTCGAGATTGGACCAAAACTTTTCTGTGAAGGGCTGATTTTTGAGTTTAGTTTGTAGATCTTGAAACACAACACTCATTTGTACTATTTTAAGTGTACAAATCCCTGATCTATTAGTTTACATGTATTATATGTGATAACACATACTTTTCTCAAGGTTTACATGTAGATCCAAGTGATAAACTTCATGTTCTTAACATATTCTTTGGTTTATGAAGTAAACAACACATAATCACCAAATGGTTCAAGAAAACACACATAATCATGCATATACACATAGATCTACTCATAAGACTTGTATTCTCCCCCCCCCCAAAACAAGTAAAAACCAAAAACAAGGGGGGTATGAACTCACATGGAGGTTTAGATTCGGTTTTGATGAAGAATGAAGTGAAGATCTCTACTTTAACAAGCTCCTTGAAGGATTTTCGAACTCTATGAAGCAAAGATGTACAATCCATGAAATGTTATGGTTTAAGAAGAGATTTTTGAAGAAATCAAGAAGCTCAACCATAGATCCAAGTGAAAACTTACCAAAGATGATGATCTTGGTGAAAAATCTCTTGAGAATACCCACAAATCTGGAAATTTAGAGGAAGAAAATGAGAGTTCTTGAGAGAATATTTGAGAGAGTTTGAAGTTGAAAAATGTGTGTGTGTTTGTGTTCTTTGGCCGAGAAAAGAGAGAGAGGAAGATAAGAGATTTAAGGAAGCTTTCATGAAGAATAATAGATGTCTAGAACTATGTGATTATCTAGATATATGATGGATAATTATGAGTTGTCAAGTTTTAAATCAAACCTTCTTCCATTTTTTTTGTGGGCCGAGAATGGGCTAAAAGAATGGGAAGGAAATGGTTTTGGGCCCATTCTTGGCTTGTTCGAATTTATGAAGCCCAATTAAAAGGACTTACGACCCATTAGGGCAAATGGAATCATTTATGGCCCAACAAGGCCTATTAGAGATAAAATGGATTATTTTAGGCCCACGTGGCCCAAAAAGTGAAATTTATATGAATGTGGGTCCAATTAGAACTCGATTAGGGTTTCTAGGCCCAAAATAGTCGAATTGAATGCTTATTGGTCTATTAGGCCCAATAAGAAAATCGTAGTCCGTAATAAACTTGAGTCGGGATTTTTAGGGTTTTCAACTCATAATTGACTATTTGAAATGTTTTGTGTTGAAAGAAAAACTTGAGACACACTTGAACAAACGTTAGAAAAAGTATAGTTGCGGAATATATAATCTCAAAGAATCTAAAACCTTAACAATAATAACTAAACGAGTTAGATAATTAGAGAGTTAGTTGCGGAAATGTAAGAAATTATAAATGATAGCAGGTGATATATCAAGTATACACATAAGTTGATTCATAACATGGAATGCATTCATACCAAGTTAGTGAGTCAAATCAAGCTTAGTGATAAAGTCACGAATGACTTGATCTGAAGAGAAATAATACTCTCTTATGTTCTAGAGGATTTTGAGAGTAAGGAGAGATATGAGGTGCATAATAGAGATGTGTAATTGATAGACTTAAAGACTGTTTTTAACTGTGAAAGAATGAGCTCTATATATAAAGACTCAAGAATTACATTGGATCAAATCTCTAAGAGTAGCCATGCAAGGCATACGGGACAATACAGAGTGTTACAAACAAGTAGATAAAGTTAAACTAAGTAAAGAGTAAGTAAGACTGCGGTTGGATGATGACTTCGGATGAGGTTGCTTATGAGGGTTTGGCTGCGGATCCTTGAGGGATGCGGTAGACTAAGTTTAAGAGGGTCACTTCCATGATTCCACATTTTGTATAGAGTTTTGAACTTCACTTGTGACCCTTGATTAAGTTTGTTTTCATTGAATAAGCATGTCATTAGATTAGAGTTACATGTATCACAATAGATGATGTTTACAAGAGTACATAATTTCCTAGCTAAAAGGCTAGTTGTGACACTATAAACCTTGGATCTATGTTTTCTCTATTATACATGCAAATATTCTATATTTCAAGGTTTCATACTAATTAGCATAATAAGAAGTATATACAATACAAGTATCTAGTAGAATGACATACCTTTTGATGAAGCTTGAAGTTTTGAACCTTTAAGAGCCTAGTGCCTCAAGTGTTGCACCTCAAATGTTTCGCACAACACCAAGAACCCTTGGAATAACTTCAGAATAAGGATACTAGGTTCACACTCATGAAATCGGTTTTTTCCCTCTTTTTGTATACACACTCTAGTGCCTAGCACTCAACCCTATTTCATGAACCATATACCTCTTTATATAGTGTGGAGGATTAAGGTTACATTCATGTAAACCCTAATACCCATGACCATTCATTTCCATACGATCCATGGGTTAAACACTCCATGGACTATCTGTGAAAGCTTAGCCCAACCTAAATGAACTTGGCCCACCACATTTGTAGTGTATATATATACATACATATATATATATATACATATATATATATATATATATATATATATATATATATATATATATATAAGAGTCCATATTTAATTAGTTACTTTTGATCACTAAATTAATTCTTGATCAATACTAATTAAATAGTATGATTTCATATTAATATATTAGAAATTATAAGATATTAATATAAATCACTTAGTATCAATTTTCACATTTTGTCTATCCAATTGTTCCGATGCCATGAAACCCAAATGGACCATGCCAAATCAGGTCAAGTACATACCAATTATAGTTATGGACTTAGACACTAATCCAACAGTCTCCCACTTGGATAAGTCTAAAACTATCATTGCGTATGACTCCAAAACACGACTAGTAATCGTAGCTCTTAAAACCACTTTCGAACTCTGAACTAGTCAATTGACTTGTCTATTAGATAAGGGATCATATATTCCTCCATGCTAGATATCATATGGACTGAGACACCGATTATAATCATTCTCTTTGTCCATATTTTGTTTCTCGATTTCCGATTGATGACGAACGACTAAATGAACAAATCAAATCAGTCCAGGCTTGGCCAAGCACTTGGAGGTGTCATCACTAAATCATCGAGGAGCCCACATATATCGCTTTTATCCCTCCAAGGGTAAATGGATTAGATAAACTTTTACTCATATGCTTGTTCTACTACTTGTTGAATCATATACAAAGGTACGTTTTATAACATTGAGTTACCAGTGTGTTTTCGTACAATCAATGTAGAACCAACTCATAGTAAAAAACTCATGTCTCTAGGTTTGAAGAATATAAGATATTATCGTCTCATGATTCACTCGTGATAAAATTCATGAAGTGATTCAAATGAGCATGGGTTAAATCCAATATTGGATCTCATTCTAGGAGTACTCATGAACACTATAGCCACTTTGTCCCAGACAAACTACAGACCCTTCATGACAGTCTGCCTCAATACCTACTTCCAAAGTATGATCGACTGTGGATAGTTTAAATAACCTTGTTATTCGGGAAGTCAAAACATGCAAAGTGAAACACAAGAATAGAACACCTTTTATTTATCACCATATTGATTACACATTATTCGTTGCATAATGTTTCAAATAATCAACTTAATACTTGAATTAAAACAATAGTCATGCTATGCTCCAAGCATGCACACTATGTTTATCCAAACATTAGCTATGCCATACACCAAGTATGCACACTAAGTTTGTCTATGATCTTTACTTTGTGAAATAGATCGATTGAACATAATTCCAATGATTCTCATTTCATAATCCCAAAGCCTCACTGCAAATGCAGGAATTCCAAATTCCTGCCATTTACCGAAATTTGTTAGATTTTAAACTTATATGCACTGATCCTCTTGAAATGATTATGCACAAATTTACAAAGAATTGTCAGCAGTCATTACAAAGTATTCCAATGGAGAACATTCCATGGAAAAGAAGTATCAAATTCAAAGTACATCGCTTGGAACAACCTTCTTGCATTAAGTTTTCTAATCTTACACGGATTTAATGTATAACTCCCACCTATGAAACATTTCCATATTTCCATTCTGCCTATCACTTCTGAACAAGAGTTGCCTCGTTTCAGAATATGTCAAAATGCTCCTCTCCAAAAATTTACACCATACTTCCAACTGTCCCTGAGCAACCAATCTTTGGTAAGCCTTAGATTGTTCTTGACAATTGCTTAATCATTTTAATCATATCCTATTCTAGACTTTTCACCTCTTAATGCCCTGAGTATTTACAAAATTTAGAAAGGATGAATATTAGACCAGTCTTTCTGCTATAATATTTCTATTTCTATTTGCCAAGTTCTCATAATTAAGATTACGAAAAGGATGTCGTAATCATAATATAATTTTAGAATGCAAATAATGGACCCATATATAGAATTTCCTTATGTTGAGTCATTCCAACATAAAATTCATATATATATATATATATATATATATATATATATATATATACACTTGACTAAATTTGATTAAAATCTCATGATCTAAGCTTTTAGATTTGAAATGAAGTATAATTTCCTCTCCCTTAATTATAGCAAAACAACTTTTCCCAATTGAAACTTTTGTTTTCTATAATTAACATTGCTAACTTTCAACACTTATGCTCCCACTAGCTTTGACTTGTACTTGGAAATCAGCTGAACACTTTATTGACTTTCTTACCAAAGTTTAGATTTCTGATACGAGATGCTTTGATAAAACTTTATCAAAATCATACACCTTTCCTTAGATAGCACACGTGTGTGTCTAAACAATTTCAGACTATGAAAAGGGATGCCATAATCATAGTATCAATTGTTTAGATCTTTTCAATTCCTCACAAGTCCATGTTAGTGTGCTGGTTAACCACACACGCTCCACTAATGACTTTGAGAATGCAAATACCACAATTTCTATCTACTTAAAATCTACTTAGTGAAAGCGTTTCCTCACCATCATTTTCATGAATCGGAGAGAAAACTTATGACACTTAGATTTTATGGTGTATGTGTTCCTATCCTTTTGAGTTTGTCAAAACCATAATCACAAGACAAGGTTAGTGACAAATCCAAACTCATATGGACTAAACTTGAGCAGCCTTAACTTCTTGCCACCTAGAAGAACAAGGGCCTGGCGTTTCTTCCAAGTTGTTATGCAACCAATTGAGAACTCTCAGAACTCATATGCATAGCCAACTTTAACTAGAATAGGCACATAAATAGGAATATGTCAACACGATAGGTTATAAACCTCAAGTCGTGTTCTAGTAATAAACTACATGTTTTATTCTTGATTAGACTCTTTCAAGATCTTTTAGACACCCATTGTCCTCTTGACATATAAGATTCTCTTGCCAAGACCCATTCCTTGACAAACAAATATTCAAGAGATAGTGCAGATTCTTATCAAGAAAAACACTTCACACAATTGGCCTAAAGTTGGTCTCTGTTTATTCAAAACATCACAACTTACTAATTTCAAATGTACAAGAGTAGGACACATTATACTCTTACATTTGATAAGTGTTAATAAATCTTCTTAAAGATGTGTCACTCAAGTTACGATCTTGGAGTATGACTCTAAGACTTGTTTTGGAACGAAGTATGACTCATTTTATTGATTTAACCACTTCAACAATTCATGACTCCTCTTCTTAGCCATAAGAATGCACTAAGATGTCTCTAGAGGATGAATTGTGATATGGTCTCACAATCATTAAGATGATCATAAAACATGATACTAAAGTACTCTCCCATCTTTTAAGATTTGAGAAACTGTTATCTTTCTGCCAAATTTGATTCTTCTCATTTGTTCTGCCATACATCGAAACCTTTCCAATGCTTCAGAATTATATTTAAACTTGTAAGTATAACCATATTTACTAAACTTTAGTAAATCATGACGAATAGTCTTATCGAACTTTTGTTGTGGACTTGACCAGTGCACAAGAATGTGTACTCGATCCCTTAGTCCTTCACTTGACTCACATATACATGTAAACAAGGAATTAGTCTTTATTTTCCAAAGATGAAGATTTTCATTCATCATACTATACTACTTGCATGATTCCAAGTTTCGGTCTAATTGAAACTTGGGTGATGAAAATCTTTCCTTATTTGGTAAATTTAGACACTACCATAAATGAAAGAATCAAATTCATATTTCCATTATTTCTAGAAACATACAAATATCAATTTTCCATAAATGCCATTGAAAGGAGATATAAAATAAAGTAAAACAAAATTTTATTTATATATAAAGGGAAATCTCTAGAAAAGTCCCAAAATTTTAGTCCACTTTATGATAAAGTCCTAAACTAAATTTTGTTCATACAAAAGCATAGAATACCGGTTAAAACTTCGAAAAAAACCCTTTTCGGCCGGTTTTGAAGATTTAGCTGGTATTCCGTCTTTTTTCGTTAGTTTGCTTAAAGTTTTGAGACTTTTCCGGAAACTACCTTATAACCAAGATATTAAGACTTTTTTTGAAAATTACCATGAAATTAATGGATATTATTATTAACAAATCATTTATAAACCAACAAATATTTTTATTATAAAAAAGAAAATACACTTGTTGCTAATTTCTAGGAATAAATTTGTGGTCTAAGTACTCCTCTATTGGTTATTAACCACATCAAACTCTCTACGTTCCTCCTATACATCGTTGTGGGTATGATGGTGAGATGTACTTAGTGAATGTTCTTCTAATTTTGGTGTTCCTCTTATGTTGTTTAACCTAACTACCACCTAACATCCATACCTCACACGGTAACAACTATAGTCTAACACACATCTATCAAATGTGAAAAAGTGAATCGTGAATGATAGTTTATATGGAACAAAGTGATTATCTATTTGAATTGTCATTCAAAGTTTATTTTTCACTATGTTTGTAATTTTATGATTGTTACCGAATAATGTCAGGAGTTAGGTGGTATTTACATTAAAGAACATAATGAAAGGTCTATATATATTCAAGAATTATTATTTAATGATATTTTCTTATAACATGTGATCCTATAGCATCACACCTAATAGAAAGTAGACACTTATTGATTGTGTATTAATAAATATTATCAACGCTTGTATAACGATACATAAGAAGAACATAAGGAGTTTGAAGTGGTCAACAAACAATAGACCATGTCGACCATTCTATTCCTAGAAATTAGAAACAAATGTATTTTCTTTGTTTATAATAAAAATATTTGTTATGTTTAAAAATGATTTGTTAATAATAATACCCGTTAGTTTCATAGTAATTTTCATAAAAATCCTAATATTTTGGTTATCGGTTAATTTTCAAAAAAGTCCTAATATTTTGAGCAAACTAACGAAAAAGGACAAAATACCGGCTAAATCTGCGAAACTGGCCAAAAAGGGTTTTTTCGAAGTTTTAGCCGTTAATTTGTGATTTTCTATTAACAAAATTTAGTTTGGGACTTTTTCATAAATTTGACTATATTTTTGGGACTTTCCTAGAGATTTCTCTATTTATAAATGCAGAAAAACTTTTTCCTTACAATGCAACTTCAAATGAAAACTATGCTATTACATATTTTTTAGCAATCTATCATAACTCCTATGTAGTAGCTCAAGAATCCGATCTTCGAACCATGTGATTGAAATCCATCTTTGCAATCAGATTCAGTATACTCTTTCTTTTTTTCTTCAAGTTTCGTTCCCTGCCAAACATCAAAATGTAACCGAGTCACATTTTGTTTTAAGAATCATCAATAAGAAACTTAATAGAGTTAGATAGTAGAATTACCTAAAGAAGAGTTAAAATTTTTGACTTGACCTTCTCTCAGGTCTTTCAGGTAGTTAGGGCAGCTTCGCAACCAATGCCCCTTCCTTTGGCAATAGAACCATATGGGCTCTTTGGTAATGGTACATAGGACTATCTCAGACTTAGGGGTTGTTTGGTAGCCTCTTAATTGAAAAATTAAGAGGCAACCTCTTAAAAGTTCAGATTTAGAGTGTTTGGTTGGATCTTATTTTTTTGCCTCTTAATCTTAAAATGCCTCTTAATTTTTCAGATCTAAGATTGTATCTGAAAAAAAAAAATGAAACGCGCGTTCCTATTTTACCCTAGACATGTTCCTCCTCTCTTTTCTATTTCACGATATGGCTTCCCCCAAGCCATCTCCGACGACCTGCAACCCTACAGTCGCCGCCTCCACCAGCAACCCTTTAGTCGCCGCCTCCACCAGCACCTCCGCCTCCTCCAACACCGCTGTCTGCGCCTCCGTCTCGCACCGTCAAACTCGCCGACAACATTGTCAGGTAATCGCTTCCTGAAATTGATTTTCTTAATCCGCTTTCCACGGATAACATCCCGTCAAACTCCGCCAACAAAATCGCCTCCGTCGGCCCCACCAGTGACACCGACTCCACCATCCCTGCCAACTTCCCCTATCTCCCCGTTGTTCATGCTTCAATACCTTCTGTTACATATTCATTTGCTTCGTGTATGTGTATGGCTGGGGTCGATTGTGCAATATTTAAATTTGATTTGGGTAATTTTGATCGCACTTATATTATAGGGAAATCAAAACAACAGCCTAGGGTATTTTTCATATGATTTCCATTGTTTAGGGGTTAGAAACCAAAATTGTTGTTACTGATTTCGTGGGGATTATATGTGATAATTAGGGGCCGACAAATTTGCTTTGTTTGAGACTTTAACATGTTCCTTTCTCTCCACTTACAGGTAAATATTTGTGTATATGTTGTTGTTTGTTGTTCAATTAGGTTAGAGATATTACAATTTATGCAATATTCATAGGAATCACAACATGGTTTGCTATTTTTTTCAACAACTTAAGCATGGAGCTAACCACGTATTCAATCATTAAACATATCATTTGGTATTAATTTTTATTCTTGAATATGAATCATGGTGTTTGTTTTTTGTGCAGGAAATAGTTGGTTTCTATTATTGAGAATCATTGCTAAAGTTGGTTTCTATTATATGTATAATCGATCACAAAATATAGTGGATTCGTGGTATTCACTCTTGAATCTAGATCTCATGGTATTTCGTGTGTAATGTTGCGAAAAATCTTTTGAAAGCCATTATTAAGTTGGATGTTGTATTGATTTTTTTTTACACATAGTGGTTGCTATTTTTCATAATCATATTTTTGTCGTTTAAAAAAAACACTGTTCCAATTGTTTATGATTTATTATTTATTATTTCATTTGTTTATTGATTATTGATTGAGTTTGTATAGTTTCTTGTTTATTATTTATGGTTAGATTGTTTTTGGCTTGTTGTTTGATTTGGTTTTATATTTAATTTGTATTTTTTATGATGTTTATATTTTTTTTTATAATTATTCAAGAAGTTGGTTTAGTTATTTTATAAAACAGAAATGTTGAATGTAGCAAAAATAATACATAGGGGTAAAATCGTCATTTTCATCATTCAGTACAACAATTCAGATGTTTCAACCAAACAGCATGTTAAAGTTTCAGATCTTAAAAATTTAGACCCTCTTAGAAATTCAGATCTCTTAAAAATTCAGATCTTAAAAATTCAGATCCTGCCAAACGGCCCCTTATCCTTTCTCTTTACTATTTGGCCAACCGAGTTGACTATGACCGCTCCCTTTCCATTAGGAAGAGAAAGCTTTTCTGGATATCCAATGTTACCATTGTTAATGTCCATGTAAGTTTGGGAAGTTGATCTTCTAATCAATTTTGCTTTACCAATGCCCCAAATCATTGCTGATTCAGCAGCACCAAGCAAATAGATCATTAAGGGTCATGTCATAGTCTGTTACATAGTAGTCCCAAAGGAACTCACTATGTGACTTACAAAGTGATTGATGAATTAGTCAACAACCAACTTCCTCAAGACTTTGACACCCAACTCTCCCGACTTGTCAATATGTGACTTCATCTCCAAGAAGTGAGCACACATAGACATTGCTTGCCAATAGGGCTTGAGTGACCTTGAACTTGTGGGTTAGGGAAAATAATTGGAGGAGGTGGAGGAATTGAAGTATGATATCCATGATCCAACCACGAGACACCATCTTCATTAGGAAAGCTTGTTCCAAGAGATTTGGGAAGATCATAGTTGTTTGAACCAGACATCTAAAATGGGAGATATTCAAGTTAGTTGATTTAAGTCCTTAATATAACACCCAATATGAAATATTAAGGCTAGGACCCAACACAATATTTTATAACTTGGAAGAGGGATGTTGTAATCCAAGCTATAAACTATTTGAAGGTAGGTGAATGACGGGTCACCAATTTCCACCATGAAAATCGAAATAATATATTAGGTTTTAATTGGATTTGAAACTCCTAGATCTTTTGAGATTCATTGAACTTTTCAATGGCATGTTTCAATCTCGATTGTGTCCTCTCAAGTTTTGTGACTGGGATGTCGAGGATCACAAAACAAGGTGTGAATAACCATGAAAATATACATGGTACCCTTAATATTTATCACTTAATCGATGTGCCAGTTAACCACCCATGCTCCACCGATCCTATGTTAAACATTAAGTTACCCATTGCCTACCTTGTTAAATCCAGGTTAGTGTGTCGGTTAACCACACATGCTCCACTAACGATTTAAGCAAAGTGCAAAATGTAATTTAATGGGTTAGCACCAAATTCACATTTTCCTAAAGTAACTAAGATTGGGAATTTATAAAAGTCTTAGTTACTTTATATTTATCATTATACTTATAATGAAGGGAGATTTATAGTCCTTGTCCTACCCATTCAGCTAACGAACCTATACCAGTCAAGGAAGAGGTGGGTGAGAGTGGACACCAATTAAACTGCCATTTTATAGGTAGTAACCTTATACCCCCCTTATAGATCGACTTTGTGAATGAGGCCTACTACCGGTAGGACTGACTTTGTTCTTATATATATATATATATATATATATATATATATATATATATATATATATATATATATATATATATATATATATATTAACTTATAATACTATAAAGTTTAAGGGTTGAATTTTAACTTTTAAAATTCTAAGGATTTAACTTGGAATTAAAGTATTCTTGAGGGAAAACTTTACAAATTCCAAAACTTGAGGGCAAGTTTTGAACTATTCAAAAACTTTTGGATTTTCACAACTTATGAGTTTAATGAAGGTTGTAAAACCTTTAATAATGAGACTCTTGAACATCCGTAACTTGAGGACAAGTTATGGAGTTCTTTAAACAAAAAGACTCTTCAACTTTTGTAACCTATGCATTTTAATGGATCTTTAAAAGAAATGACTATTGATAATCCATAACTTGAGGACAAGTTATGGACTCCATTAAAAACATTTCGATCAAGAATTAACTAACAAACAATTTTTCAAATAATTCGTGTGATCTACCAAAACTCATAAGTGTATGAACAATCATATCAACAATTTCAAGAATTACATAAACACACATAAAACTTGAAATTTTGATAATAACCTTGAAATTGGTTTACCATAATCCTTACCATATCAGAAACAGGTTTTATATGTCCAAAACAGTTTAAGGTAATGATTCTAGACCAATTCCAACCTTAAAACTCGAAGATATGCGGTCAGGGGTCCAACTCATCGAGTGCATGAACCAACTCGACAAGTTGGATGAATTTAGGCATGAACAAGTCCAGTCCCTTAATGGACTTGGCAAGCCAGCTGTCCAGACAACTTATAAACTTCGATTTGCAGCAATTTGCATCAATTATAATGAAAACAAACCTTGGCTCTGATACCACTGAAGGGTTTTACAGCATTCTAACACTCCTAAGGTGCACATGCAAACCTAAATACCTTGGATCTATGTTTTCTATATCATACATGCAAATATCAATATTCCAAGGTATTGTTCTAACTAGCATAATATGAAGTACATATAAGATAAATTCTAGTAGAATTACATACCTCTTTGTTGTAGCTTGATTCCATGGACCTTAAGAGCCTAGTGCCTTAAATGTGACACCTCAAATGGTTCACACAACACCAAGAACCCTTGGAATAACTAGAGAGTATGGATACATGCACCAATCGGCTAGCCCTCTTGTGTATACACACTAGTGCCAATTTCTTGAGCCATGGGGTCCTTATATATGGTGGCTATTAGGGTTACACCATGTATCCATGGGTTACACCATGGGTTTAGCCCAACATGAAGAACTATGGATCACAAGCCCGCATATATAAGAATGAATGATTTATACAATCAATCCCCATATATTTAGTTAGTCTCCTTTTGATCACAAAGTTAATTCCAAATTAATTGTTGATAAATACTAAATAAATAATATAATTTCATATTAATATATTAGAACTTATACTATATTAACAAATCATTAATATCCTTTTCTCACACAAGTCTATCCAAATTGTTTAGATGCCATGCAACCCAAATGGACCATGCCAATCGGGTCAAGTACATACCAATTATAGTTATGGACTTATACACTAATCTAAAAAAATGTACCCTGAACTTCCTGAGGTCCGGGGAAAAGGACTAGTGGTGGTTGATGACCGGGTCATATACTGATGATTAGAGAGCTACAGTTACTTGGGAGCAGTTCAGGGAGATGTTCCACACTCGCTAGATTGCACGGGTCGAGTGCGAGTGGCTGTCACAGGAGTTTTTGGATATGAGACAGGGTACAAAGACTGTGATGGAGATCACCCACATGTTCACAGAGAGGGTGATACTTTGCTCGGGGTTTGCTTTTGAGCAGGCTTAGATGACACGTTTTCTAAGCATGCTCAAGACCGATATCCCGCAGTTTGTTACTACCCAACACTGTGATATATAGTTGGAGTTACAGGAGGCCACTAGTCGGCATGTGATGGAGATCGAGTTACAGTTACGGGAGCAGAGGCAGGCCCCAGTGCAGTCATAGCCGATGCAAAAGCGGTCCAAGACCGCTGATTCTAGATCTGGTGGTCAGCCGGGCCGCACTTGTGGAAAGTGAGGGAAGGATCATTTGAGGTTTTGTTGATCGGGGAGTGGGTGCCACAAGTGTGGCAAGAAGGGCCATGTTTCTAGGGATTGTCGGTAGCGGTCTCCAGCTTCTGGGGTCAGACTTTGTTACCAATACGAGCAGGTGGGCCATATGAAGGCCCAGTGTCCCTTAATAGCTTCCAGGCCAGTGCAGGCTCCAACGTCGACTACACTGAGGATTAATGATGGAGGTTAGGGTAGAGCGGAGCCTCCAAAGACATGGGGATGCGCCTTCTAGCTTATAGCCGAGGTGGCCAGGACAACACCATATGTGGTTGTTGGTATGTTTCTATCCATTATCTTATTAATTATATATGTTTTATGCTTATGTGTTTGTAGCTATGATTAGGTATGTTCTTAGTGAACTCCTTACCTGCTTTGGTATTTTTTGACTCTGGGGCAAGTCGGTCTTTTGTCTTTCAGTCATTCAATAGGGAGTTCGGTTTTCCAGTGGGAGACCTAGAGTGTCCGTTGCGAGTCTCTATCACCAACAAACACAAGATTTCCGCTTCTTCAGTCTATTAGAGCTACGTGAAGGAGATCTTTGGGGTGTCTTTCCCAATAGACTTGATTCTGATTCCTACGGGGGACGTATGTGTGAGTGTGGGTATGGAATGGCTTAGTCACTTCGGTACCATGATCGAATATGAGGGTTAGCAGATGGTAGTTCGAACCCCAAGTGGGGGAGAACTTATTAACTATGTGGAGGGCACCAAATTGGGATAAGGTTTTTGTTCAGCTGCCAGGGATCGACAGTATCAGCACAAGTGTGCGGGTTATCTAGCATATGTGGTGGATACGCGGGTTAGGGATCAGGTCTTGGTTTTAGAGGTTCCAGTGGTCAGGGAATTTGCTGACGTGTTTCCAGAGGAGTTACCCGGAGTGCATCCGGAGAGGATGATCGACTTTAGGGTCGAGCTAGAGCCAGGTGCGGACCCTATCACCAAGGCGTCGTACTGATTTGCACCACCATATATGCAGGAGTTGTCATCATAGCTTTAGGAACTCCTGGGCAATTAGTTTATTCGTCTGAGCAGTTCTCCGTGGGGAGCACTGATTCTCTTCGTTATGAAAAAGGATAGTTCACACTGAATGTGGATTGACTATCGGAAGTTGAATAATTTGACGGTGAAGAACAGTTATCCACTCCCAAGGATAGACGAGCTTTTTGATCATTTGTAGGGAACATCTTGGTTCTCCAAGATATACCTGAGGTCTGGGTACCATCAGGTTATGGTTAGGGAGCAGGACATGTAGAAGACTGTGTTCTGGACTCGTTATGGACATTACGAGTTTATGGTGATGTCGTTTGGGCTCACCAAGACGCCGACATATGGACCTGATGAATCGAGTCTACAGATTGATGCTCGATCAATTGGTCATCATGTTCATAGATGATATCTTGGTGTATTCCAAGACTAGAGAGCAACATGAGGAGCACCTTCGTGAGCTATTGGGGGTTTTGAGATGAGAGCGGCTCTATGCCTAGTTCTCGCAGTATAAGTTTTGGTTATGAGAGGTTTAGTTCCTTTGACATCTCATCAACCAAGAGGGGATTTTGGTCTGTCCGGCCAAGATCGAGGCGGTTATGCAGTGGGAGGTTCTGAATTATCCCTCGGATATCAGGATCTTCTTGGAAATAGTTGGGTAGTACCTGAGATTCATACATGATTTCTCCAAGATTGCAGTACCCCTCCTCCTCTGATGAGGAAAGGGATGGATTTCTAGTGGGGTCTTGAGCAGGAGAGGGCATTTCAGACCCTCAGACAACTACTTTGCAAGGCTCCGGTCGTTAGGGATCAGGTCTTGGTTTCAGAGGTTCCAGTGATCAGGGAATTTGCTGACGTGTTTCCGGAGGAGTTACCCGGGGTGCATCCGGAGAGGATGGTCGACTTTAGGGTCGAACTAGTGCCAGGTGCGGCCCCTATCACCAAGGCGTCGTACCGATTGGCAACACCATATATGCAGGAGTGTTCATCATAGCTTTAGGAACTCCTGGGCAATTAGTTCATTCGTCTGAGCAGTTCTCCGTGGGGAGCACTGATTCTCTTCGTTAGGAAAAAGGATAGTTCACACCGAATATGGATTGACTATCAGAAGTTGAATAAGTTAACGGTGAAGAACAATTATCCACTCCCGAGGATAGACGATCTTTTTGATCATTTGCAGGGAACATCTTGGTTCTCCAAGATATACCTGAGGTCTGGGTACCATCAAGTAATGGTTAGGGAGGAGGACATGTAGATGACTGTGTTCTGGACTCGTTATGGACATTACGAGTTTATGGTGATGTCGTTTGGGCTCACCAACATGCCGGCATATGGACCTGATGAATCGATTCTGTAGACCGATGCACGATCACTTGGTCATCGTGTTCATAGATGATATCTTGGTGTATTCGAAGACTACAGAGCAACATGAGGAGCACCTTCGTGAGCTATTGGGGGTTCTGAAATGAGAGCGGATCTATGCCTAGTTCTCGCAGTATAAGTTTTGGTAATGAGAGGTTCAGTTCCTTTGACATCTCATCAACTAAGAGGGGATTTTGGTCTGTCCGGCCAAGATCTAGGCGATTATGAAGTGGGAGGTTCTGAAATATCCCTCGGATATCAGGATATTCTTGGGATAAGTTGGGTAGTACCTGAGATTCATACATGATTTCTCCAAGACTGTAGTACCCCTCCTCGTCTGATGAGGAAAGGGGTGGATTTCTAGTGGGGCCTTGAGTAGCCGAGGGCATTTGAGACCCTCAGACAACTACTTTGCAAGGCTCCAGTGGTTAGGGATCAAGTCTTGGTTTCAGAGGTTCCAGTGGTCAGGGAATTTGCTGACGTGTTTCCGAAGGAGTTATCCGGAGTGCATCCGGAGAGGATGGTCGACTTTAGGGTCCAGCTAGTGCCAGGTGCGGCCCCTATCACCAAGGCGTCGTACCGATTGGCACCACCATATATATGCAGGAGTTGTCATCATAGCTTTAGGAACTCCTAGGCAATTAGTTCATTCGTCTGAGCAGTTCTCCGTGGGGAGCACTGATTCTCTTCGTTAGGAAAAAGGATAGTTCACACCGAATGTGGATTGACTATCGGAAGTTGAATAAGTTGACGGTGAAGAACAGTTATCCACTCCCGAGGATAGACGATATTTTTAATCATTTGTAGGGAACATCTTGGTTCTCTACGATATACCTAAGGTCTGGGTACCATCAGGTTATGGTTAGGGAGGAGGACATGTAGAAGACTGTGTTCTGGACTCATTATGGACATCACGAGTTTATGGTGATGTCGTTTGGGCTCACCAACACGCCGACATATGGTCCTGATGAATCGATTCTGCAGACCGATGCACGATCAATTGGTCATCATGTTCATAGAGGATATATTGGTGTATTCCAAGACTAAAGAGCAACATGAGGAGCACCTTCGTGATCTATTGGGGGTTCTGAGATGAGAGCGGATTCATGCCTAGTTCTCGTAGTATAAGTTTTGGTTATGAGAGGTTTAGTTCCTTTGACATCTCATCAACCAAGAGGGGATTTTGGTCTGTCCGGCGAAGATCGAGGCGGTTATGTAGTGGGAGGTTCTGAAATATCCGTCGGATATCAGGATCTTCTTGGGATTAGTTGGGTAGTACCTGAGATTGATACATGATTTCTCCAAGATTGCAGTACCCCTCCTCGTCTGACAAGGAAAGGGTGGATTTCTAGTGGGGCCTTGAGCAGCAGAGAGCATTTGAGACCCTCAGACAACTACTTTGCAAGGCTCCAGTTGTTAGGGATTAGGTCTTGGTTTCATAGGTTCCAGTGGTCAGGGAATTTGCTGACGTGTTTCCGAAGGAGTTACCCGGAGTGCATCCGGAGAGGATGGTCGACTTTAGGTTCGAGCTAGTGCCAGGTGCGGCCTCTGTCACCAAGGCGTCGTACCGATTGGCACCACCATATATGCAGGAGTTGTCATCATAGCTTTAGGAAATCCTGGGCAATTAGTTCATTCATCTGAGCAGTTCTCTGTGGGGAGCACTGATTCTCTTCGATAGGAAAAAGGATAGTTCACACCGAATGTGGATTGACTATTGGAAGTTGAATAAGTTGACGGTGAAGAACAGTTATCTACTCCCGAGGATAGACGATATTTTTGATCATTTGCAGGGAACATCTTGGTTCTCTAAGATATACTTGAGGTCTGGGTACCATCAGGTTATGATTAGGGAGGAGGACATGTAGAAGACTGTGTTCTGGACTCATTATGGACATTACGAGTTTATGGTGATGTTGTTTGGGCTCACCAACACGCCGACATATGGACCTGATGAATCGATTCTGCAGACCGATGCACGATCAATTGGTGATCGTGTTCATAGATGATATCTTGGTGTATTCCAAGACTAAAGAGCAACATGAAGAGCACCTTCGTGAGCTATTGGGGGTTCTGAGATAAGAGCGGATCTATGCCTAGTTCTCGCAGTATAAGTTTTGGTTATGAGAGGTTCAGTTCCTTTGACATCTCATCAACCAAGAGGGGATTTTGGTCTGTCCGGCCAAGATCGAGGCGGTTATGTAGTGGGAGGTTCTGAAATATCCGTCGGATATCAGGATCTTCTTGGGATTAGTGGGGTAGTACCTGAGATTCATACATGATTTCTCCTAGACTGCAGTACCCATCCTCGTCTGACGAGGAAAGGGTGGATTTCTAGTGGGGCCTTGAGCAGCAGAGAGCATTTGAGACCCTCAGACAACTACTTTGCAAGGCTCCAGTGGTTAGGGATTAGGTCTTGGTTTCAGAGGTTCAAGTGGTCAGGGAATTTGCTGACGTGTTTCCGGAGGAGTTACCCGGAGTGCATCCGAAGAGGATGGTCGACTTTAGGGTCGTGCTAGTGCCAGGTGCGGCCCCTATCACCAAGGCGTCGTACCGATTGGCACCACCATATATACAGGAGTTGTCATCAAAGCTTTAGGAAATCCTGGGCAATTAGTTCATTCGTCTGAGCAGTTCTCCGTAGGGAGCACTGATTCTCTTCGTTAGGAAAAAGGATAGTTCACACCGAATGTGGATTGACTATCGGAAGTTGAATAAGTTGACGGTGAAGAACAGTTATCCACTCCCGAGGATAGTAGATATTTTTGATCATTTGCAGGGAACATCTCGGTTCTCTAAGATATACCTAAGGTCTGGGTACCATCAGGTTATGGTTAGGGAGGAGGACATGTAGAAGACGGTGTTCTGGACTCATTATGGACATCACGAGTTTATGGTGATGTCGTTTGGGCTCACCAACACGCCGACATATGGTCCTGATGAATCGATTCTGCAGACCGATGCACGATCAATTGGTCATCGTGTTCATAGAGGATATATTGGTGTATTCCAAGACTAAAGAGCAACATGAGGAGCACCTTCCTGAGCTATTGGGGGTTCTGAGATGAGAGCGGATTCATGCCTAGTTCTCGCAGTATAAGTTTTGGTTATGAGAGGTTCAGTTCCTTTGACATCTCATCAACCAAGAGGGGATTTTGGTCTGTCCGGCGAAGATCGAGGCGGTTATGTAGTGGGAGGTTCTGAAATATCCGTCGGATATCAGGATCTTCTTGGGATTAGTTGGGTAGTACCTGAGATTCATACATGATTTCTCCAAGATTGCAGTACCCCTCCTCGTCTGACGAGGAAAGGGTGGATTTCTAGTGGGGCCTTGAGCAGCAGAGAGCATTTGAGACCCTCAGACAACTACTTTGCAAGGCTCCAGTGGTTAGGGATTAGGTCTTGGTTTTAGAGGTTCCAGTGGTCAGGGAATTTGCTGACGTGTTTCCGGAGGAGTTACCCAGAGTGCATCCGGAGAGGATGGTCGACTTTAGGGTCGAGCTAGTGCCAGGTGCGGCCCCTATCACGAAGGCGTCGTACTGATTGGAACCACCATATATGCAGGAGTTGTCATCATAGCTTTAGGATCTGCTGGGCAATTAGTTCATTCGTCTGAGCAGTTCTCCGTGGGGAGCGCTGATTCTCTTCGTTAGGAAAAAGGATAGTTCACACCGAATGTGGATTGACTATCGGAAGTTGAATAAGTTGACGGTGAAGAACAGTTATCTACTCCCGAGGATAGACGATATTTTTGATCATTTGCAGGGAACATCTTTCTCCAAGATATACCTGAGGTCTGGGTACCATCAGGTAATGGTTAGGGAGGAGGACATGTAGAAGACTGTGTTCTGGACTCATTATGGACATTACGAGTTTATGGTGATGTCGTTTGGGCTCACCAACACGCCGACATATGGACCTGATGAATCGATTCTGCAGACCGATGCACGATCACTTGGTCATCGTGTTCATAGATGATATCTTGGTGTATTCCAAGACTAAAGAGCAACATGAGGAGCACCTTCGTGAGCAATTGGGGGTTTTGAGATGAGAGCGGATCTATGCCTAGTTCTCGCAGTATAAGTTTTGGTTATGAGAGGTTCAGTTCCTTTGACATCTCATCAACCAAGAGGGGATTTTGGTCTGTCCGGCCAAGATCGAGGCGGTTATGTAGTGGGAGGTTCTGAAATATCCCTCGGTTATCAAGATCTTCTTGGGATTAGTTGGGTAGTACCTGAGATTCATACATGATTTCTCCAAGATTGCAGTACCCCTCCTCGTCTGACGAGGAAAGGGTGGATTTCTAATGGGGCCTTGAGCAGCAGAGAGCATTTGAGACCCTCAGACAACTACTTTGCAAGGCTCCAGTGGTAAGGGATTAGGTCTTGGTTTCAGAGGTTCCAGTGGTCAGGGAATTTGCTGACGTGTTTCTGGAGGAGTTACCCGGAGTGCATCCGGAGAGGATGGTCGACTTTAGGGTCGTGCTAGTGCCAGGTGCGGCCCCTATCACCAAGGCGTCGTACCGATTGGCACCTCCATATATGCAGGAGTTGTCATCATAGCTTTAGGAAATCCTGGGCAATTAGTTCATTCGTCTGAGCAGTTCTCCGTGGGGAGCACTGATTCTCTTCGATAGGAAAAAGGATAGTTCACACCGAATGTGGATTGACTATCGGAAGTTGAATAAGTTGACGGTGAAGAACAGTTATCCACTCCCGAGGATAGTAGATATTTTTGATCATTTGCAGGGAACATCTCGGTTCTCTAAGATATACCTAAGGTCTGGGTACCATCAGGTTATGGTTAGGGAGGAGGACATGTAGAAGACGGTGTTCTGGACTCATTATGGACATCACGAGTTTATGGTGATGTCGTTTGGGCTCACCAACACGCCGACATATGGTCCTGATGAATCGATTCTACAGACCGATGCACGATCAATTGGTCATCGTGTTCATAGAGGATATATTGGTGTATTCCAAGACTAAAGAGCAACATGAGGAGCACCTTCCTGAGCTATTGGGGGTTCTGAGATGAGAGCGGATTCATGCCTAGTTCTCGCAGTATAAGTTTTGGTTATGAGAGGTTCAGTTCCTTTGACATCTCATCAACCAAGAGGGGATTTTGGTCTGTCCGGCGAAGATCGAGGCGGTTATGTAGTGGGAGGTTCTGAAATATCCGTCGGATATCAGGATCTTCTTGGGATTAGTTGGGTAGTACCTGAGATTCATACATGATTTCTCCAAGATTGCAGTACCCCTCCTCGTCTGACGAGGAAAGGGTGGATTTCTAGTGGGGCCTTGAGCAGCAGAGAGCATTTGAGACCCTCAGACAACTACTTTGCAAGGCTCCAGTGGTTAGGGATTAGGTCTTGGTTTTAGAGGTTCCAGTGGTCAGGGAATTTGCTGACGTGTTTCCGGAGGAGTTACCCGGAGTGCATCCGGAGAGGATGGTCGACTTTAGGGTCGAGCTAGTGCCAGGTGCGGCCCCTATCACGAAGGCGTCGTACTGATTGGAACCACCATATATGCAGGAGTTGTCATCATAGCTTTAGGATCTGCTGGGCAATTAGTTCATTCGTCTGAGCAGTTCTCCGTGGGGAGCGCTGATTCTCTTCGTTAGGAAAAAGGATAGTTCACACCGAATGTGGATTGACTATCGGAAGTTGAATAAGTTGACGGTGAAGAACAGTTATCTACTCCCGAGGATAGACGATATTTTTGATCAGTTGCAGGGAACATCTTTCTCCAAGATATACCTGAGGTCTGGGTACCATCAGGTAATGGTTAGGGAGGAGGACATGTAGAAGACTGTGTTCTAGACTCATTATGGACATTACGAGTTTATGGTGATGTCGTTTGGGCTCACCAACACGCCGACATATGGACCTGATGAATCGATTCTGCAGACCGATGCACGATCACTTGGTCATCGTGTTCATAGATGATATCTTGGTGTATTCCAAGACTAAAGAGCAACATGAGGAGCACCTTCGTGAGCAATTGGGGGTTTTGAGATGAGAGCGGATCTATGCCTAGTTCTCGCAGTATAAGTTTTGGTTATGAGAGGTTCAGTTCCTTTGACATCTCATCAACCAAGAGGGGATTTTGGTCTGTCCGGCCAAGATCGAGGCGGTTATGTAGTGGGAGGTTCTGAAATATCCCTCGGTTATCAAGATCTTCTTGGGATTAGTTGGGTAGTACCTGAGATTCATACATGATTTCTCCAAGATTGCAGTACCCCTCCTCGTCTGACGAGGAAAGGGTGGATTTCTAATGGGGCCTTGAGCAGCAGAGAGCATTTGAGACCCTCAGACAACTACTTTGCAAGGCTCCAGTGGTAAGGGATTAGGTCTTGGTTTCAGAGGTTCCAGTGGTCAGGGAATTTGCTGACGTGTTTCTGGAGGAGTTACCCGGAGTGCATCCGGAGAGGATGGTCGACTTTAGGGTCGTGCTAGTGCTAGGTGCGGCCCCTATCACCAAGGCGTCGTACCGATTGGCACCTCCATATATGCAGGAGTTGTCATCATAGCTTTAGGAAATCCTGGGCAATTAGTTCATTCGTCTGAGCAGTTCTCCGTGGGGAGCACTGATTCTCTTCGATAGGAAAAAGGATAGTTCACATCGAATGTGGATTGACTATCGGAAGTTGAATAAGTTGACGGTGAAGAACAATTATTTACTCCCGAGGATAGACGATATTTTTGATCATTTGCAGGGAACATCTTGGTTCTCTAAGATATATCTGAGGTCTGGGTAACATCAGGTTATGATTAGGGAGGAGGACATGTAGAAGACTGTGTTCTGGACTCATTATGGACATTACGAGTTTATGGTGATGTTGTTTGGGCTCACCAACACGCCGACATATGGACCTGATGAATCGATTCTGCAGACCGATGCACGATCAATTGGTCATCGTGTTCATAGATGATATCTTGGTGTATTCCAAGACTAAAGAGCAACATGAGGAGCACCTTCATGAGCTATTGGGGGTTCTGAGATAAGAGCGGATCTATGCCTAGTTCTCGCAGTATAAGTTTTGGTTATGAGAGGCTCAGTTCCTTTGACATCTCATCAACCAAGAGGGGATTTTGGTCTGTCCGGCCAAGATCGAGGCGGTTATGTAGTGGGTGGTTCTGAAATATCCCTCAGATATCAGGATCTTCTTGGGATTAGTTGGGTAGTACCTGCAATTCATACATGATTTCTCCAAGATTGCAGTACCCCTCCTCGTTTGACGAGGAAAGGGTGGATTTCTAGTGGGGCCTTGAGCAGCAGAGAGCATTTGAGACCCTCAGACAACTACTTTGCAAGGCTCTAGTGGTTAGGGATCAGGTCTTGGTTTTAGAGGTTCCAGTGGTCTGGGAATTTGCTGACGTGTTTCCGAAGGAGTTACCCGGAGTGCATCCGGAGAGGATGGTCGACTTTAGGGTCGAGCTAGTGCCAGGTGCGGCCCCTATCACGAAGGCGTCGTACCGATTGGAACCACCATATATGCAGGAGTTGTCATCATAGCTTTAGGATCTGCTGGGCAATTAGTTCATTCGTCTGAGCAGTTCTCCGTGGGGAGCGCTGATTTTCTTCGTTAGGAAAAAGGATAGTTCACACCGAATGTGGATTGACTATCGGAAGTTGAATAAGTTGACGGTGAAGAACAGTTATCTACTCCCGAGGATAGACGATATTTTTGATCATTTGCAGGGAACATCTTTCTCCAAGATATACCTGAGGTCTGGGTACCATCAGGTTATGGTTAGGGAGCAGGAGATGTAGAAGACTGTGTTCTGGACTCATTATGGACATTACGAGTTTATGGTGATGTCGTTTGGGCTCACCAACACGCCGACATATGGACCTGATGAATCGATTCTGCAGACCGATGCACGATCACTTGGTCATCGTGTTCATAGATGATATCTTGGTGTATTCCAAGACTATAGAGCAACATGAGGATCACCTTCGTGAGCTATTGGGGGTTCTGAGATGAGAGCGGATCTATGCCTAGTTCTCGCAGTATAAGTTTTGGTTATGAGAGGTTCAGTTCCTTTGACATCTCATCAACCAAGAGGGGATTTTGGTCTCTCCAGACAAGATCGAGGCGGTTATGTAGTGGGAGGTTCTGAAATATCCCTCGGATATCAGGATCTTCTTGGGATTAGCTGGGTAGTACCTAAGATTCATACATGATTTCTCCAAGATTGCAGTACCCCTCCTCGTCTGACAAGGAAAGGGTGGATTTCTAATGGGGCCTTGAGCAGCAGAGAGCATTTGAGACCCTCAGACAACTACTTTGCAAGGCTCCTGTGGTTAGGGATCAGGTCTTGGTTTCAGAGGTTCCAGTGGTTAGGGAATTTGCTGACGTGTTTCCGGAGGAGTTACCCGGAGTGCATCCGGAGAGGATGGTCAACTTTAGGGTCGAGCTAGTGCCAGGTGTGGCCCCTATCACCAAGGCGTCGTACCGATTGGAACCACCATATATGCAGGAGTTGTCATCATAGCTTTAGGAACTGCTGGGAAATTAGTTCATTCATCTGAGCAGTTCTCCGTGGGGAGCGCTGATTCTCTTCGTTAGGAAAAAGGATAGTTCACACCGAATGTGGATTGACTATCGGAAGTTGAATAAGTTGACGGTGAAGAACAGTTATCCACTCCCGAGGATAGACGATATTTTTGATGATTTACAGGGAACATCTTTCTCCAAGATATACCTAAGGTCTGGGTACCATCAGGTTATGGTTAGGGAGGAGGACATGTAGAAGACTGTGTTCTGGACTCGTTATGGACATTACGAGTTTATTGTGATGTCGTTTGGGCTCACCAACACGCCGACATATGGACCTGATGAATCGATTCTGCAGACCGATGCACGATCACTTGGTCATCGTGTTCATAGATGATATCTTGGTGTATTCAAAGACTAGAGAGCAACATGAGGAGCACCTTCGTGAGCTATTGGGGGTTCTGAAATGAGAGCGGATCTATGCCTAGTTCTCGCAGTATAAGTTTTGGTAATGAGAGGTTCAGTTCCTTTGACATCTCATCAACCAAGAGGGGATTTTGGTCTGTCCGGCCAAGATCGAGGCGATTATGAAGTGGGAGGTTCTGAAATATCCCTCGGATATCAGGATCTTCTTGGGATAAGTTGGGTAGTACCTGAGATTCATACATGATTTCTCCAAGACTGCAGTACCCCTCCTCGTCTGATGAGGAAAGGGGTGGATTTCTAGTGGGGCCTTGAGTAGCAGAGGGCATTTGAGACCCTCAGACAACTACTTTGCAAGGCTCCAGTGGTTAGGGATCAAGTCTTGGTTTCAGAGGTTCCAGTGGTCAGGGAATTAGCTGACGTGTATCCGGAGTGCATCCGGAGAGGATGGTCGACTTTAGGGTCGAGCTAGTGCCAGGTGCGGCCCCTATCACCAAGGCGTCGTACCGATTGGCACCACCAAATATGCAGGAGTTGTCATCATAGCTTTAGGAACGGCTGGGAAATTAGTTCATTCGTCTGAGTAGTTCTCCGTGGGGAGTGCTGATTCTCTTCGTTAGGAAAAAGGATAGTTCACACCGAATGTGGATTGACTATCGGAAGTTGAATAAGTTGACGGTGAAGAACAGTTATCCACTCCCGAGGATAGACGATATTTTTGATCATTTGCAGGGAACATCTTTCTCCAAGATATACCTGAGGTCTGGGTACCATCAGGTTATGGTTAGGGAGGAGGACATGTAGAAGGCTGTGTTCTGGACTCCTTATGGACATTACGATTTTATGGTGATGTCGTTTGGGCTCACCAACACGCCGACATATGGTCCTAATGAATCGATTCTGCAGACCGATGCACGATCAATTGGACATCTTGTTCATAGAGGATATCTTGGTGTATTCCAAGACTAAAGAGCAACATGAGGAGCACCTTCGTGAGCTATTTGGGGTTCTGAGATGAGAGCGGATTCATGCCTAGTTCTTGCAGTATAAGTTTTGGTTATGAGAGGTTCAATTCCTTTGACATCTCATCAACCAAGAGGGGCTTTTGGTCTGTCCGGCCAAGATCGAGGCGGTTATGTAGTTGGAGGTTCTGAAATATCCATCGGATATCAGGATCTTCTTAGGATTAGTTGGGTAGTACCTGAGATTCATACATGATTTCTCCAAGATTGCAGTACCCCTCTTCGTCTGACGAGGAAAGGGTGGATTTCTAGTGGGGCCTTGAGCAGCAGAGAGCATTTGAGACCCTCAGACAACTACTTTGCAAGGCTCCAGTGGTTAGGGATTAGGTCTTGGTTTCAGAGGTTCCAGTGGTCAGGGAATTTGCTGACGTGTTTCCGGAGGAGTTATCCGGAGTGCATCCGGAGAGGATGGTCGACTTTAGGGTCGAGCTAGTGCCAGGTGCGGCCGCTATCACCAAGGCGTCGTACCGATTGGCACCACCATATATGCAGGAGTTGTCATCATAGCTTTAGGAACTGCTGGGAAATTAGTTCATTCGTCTGAGCAGTTCTCCGTGGGGAGCGCTGATTCTCTTCGTTAGGAAAAAGGATAGTTCACACCGAATGTGGATTGACTATCGGAAGTTGAATAAGTTGACGGTGAAGAACAGTTATCCACTCCCGAGGATAGACGATATTTTTGATCATTTGCAGGGAACATCTTGGTTCTCTATGATATACCTGAGGTCTGGGTACCATCAGTTTATGATTAGGGAGGAGGACATGTAGAAGACTGTGTTCTGGACTCATTATGGACATTACGAGTTTATGGTGATGTTGTTTGGGCTCACCAACACGCCGACATATGGACCTGATGAATCGATTCTGCAGACCGATGCACGATCAATTGGTCATCATGTTCATAGATGATATCTTGGTGTATTCCAAGACTAAAGAGCAACATGAGGAGCACCTTCGTGAGCTATTGGGGGTTCTGAGATAAGAGCGGATCTATGCCTAGTTCTCGCAGTATAAGTTTTGGTTATGAGAGGTTCAGTTCCTTTGACATCTCATCAACCAAGAGGGGATTTTGGTCTGTCCGGCCAAGATCGAGGCGGTTATGTAGTGGGAGGTTCTGAAATATCCGTCGGATATCAGGATCTTCTTGGGATTAGTTGGGTAGTACCTGAGATTCATACATGATTTCTCCTAGATTGCAGTACCCCTCCTCGTCTGACGAGGAAAGGGTGGATTACTAGTGGGGCCTTGAGCAGCAGAGAGCATTTGAGACCCTCAGACAACTACGTTGTAAGGCTCCAGTGGTTAGGGATTAGGTCATGGTTTCAGAGGTTCCAGTGCTCAGGGAATTTGCTGACGTGTTTCCGGAGGAGTTACCCGGAGTGCATCCGGAGAGGATGGTCGACTTTAGGGTCGTGCTAGTGCCAGGTGCGGCCCCTATCACCAAGGCGTCGTACCGATTGGAACCACCATATATGCAGAAGTTGTCATCATAGCTTCAGGAAATCCTGGGCAATTAGTTCATTCGTCTGAGCAGTTCTCCGTGGGGAGCACTGATTCTCTTCGATAGGAAAAAGGATAGTTCACACCGAATGTTGATTGACTATCGGAAGTTGAATAAGTTGACGGTGAAGAACAGTTATCTACTCCCGAGGATAGACGATATTTTTGATCATTTGCAGGGAACATCTTGGTTCTCTAAGATATATCTGAGGTCTGGGTACCATCAGGTTATGATTAGGGAGGAGGACATGTAGAAGACTGTGTTCTGGACTCATTATGGACATTATGAGTTTATGGTGATGTTGTTTGGGCTCACCAACACGTCGACATATGGACCTGATGAATCGATTCTGCAGACCGATGCACGATCAATTGGTCATCGTGTTCATAGATGATATCTTGGTGTATTCCAAGATTAAAGAGCAACATGAGGAGCACCTTCGTGAGCTATTGGGGGTTCTGAGATAACATCGGATCTATGCCTAGTTCTCGTAGTATAAGTTTTGGTTATGAGAGGTTCAGTTCCTTTGACATCTCATCAACCAAGAGGGGATTTTGGTCTGTCCGGCCAAGATCGAGGCGGTTATGTAGTGGGAGGTTCTGAAATATCCCTCGGATATCAGGATCTTCTTGGGATTAGTTGGGTAGTACCTGCGATTCATACATGATTTCTCCAAGATTGCAGTACCCCTCCTCGTCTGACGAGGAAAGGGTGGATTTCTAATGGGGCCTTGAGCAGCAGAGAGCATTTGAGACCCTCAGACAACTACTTTGCAAGGCTCCTGTGGTTAGGGATCAGGTCTTGGTTTCAGAGGTTCCAGTGGTTGGGGAATTTGCTGATGTGTTTCCGGAGGAGTTACCCGGAGTGCATCCGGAGAGGATGGTCGACTTTAGGGTCGAGCTAGTGCCAGGTGTGGCCCCTATCACCAAGGCGTCGTACCGATTGGAACCACCATATATGCAGGAGTTGTCATCATAGCTTTAGGAATTGCTGGGAAATTAGTTCATTCGTCTGAGCAGTTCTATGTGGGGAGCGCTGATTCTCTTCGTTAGGAAAAAGGATACTTCACACCGAATGTGGATTGACTATCGGAAATTGAATAAGTTGACGGTGAAGAACAGTTATCCATTCCCGAGGATAGACGATATTTTTGATCATTTGCAGGGAACATCTTTCTCCAAGATATACCTGAGGTCTGGGTACCATCAGGTTATGGTTAGGGAGGAGGACATGTAGAAGACTGTGTTCTGGACTCGTTATGGACATTACGAGTTTATGGTGATGTCGTTTGGGCTCACCAACACGCCGACATATGGACCTGATGAATCGATTCTGCAGACCGATGCACGATCACTTGGTCATCGTGTTCATAGATGATATCTTGGTGTATTCGAAGACTAGAGAGCAACATGAGGAGCACCTTCGTGAGCTATTGGGGGTTCTGAAATGAGAGCGGATCTATGCCTAGTTCTCGCAGTATAAGTTTTGGTAATGAGAGGTTCAGTTCCTTTGACATCTCATCAACCAAGAGGGGATTTTGGTCTGTCCGGCCAAGATCGAGGCGATTATGAAGTGGGAGGTTCTGAAATATCCCTCAGATATCAGGATCTTCTTGGGATAAGTTGGGTAGTACCTGAGATTCATACATGATTTCTCCAAGACTGTAGTACCCCTCCTCGTCTGATGTGGAAACGGGTGGATTTCTAGTGGGGCCTTGAGTAGCAGAGGGCATTTGAGACCCTCAGACAACTACTTTGCAAGGCTCCAGTGGTTAGGGATCAAGTCTTCGTTTCAGAGGTTCCAGTGGTTAGGGAATTTTCTGACGTGTTTCCGGAGGAGTTATCCGGAGTGCATCCGGAGAGGATGGTCGACTTTAGGGTCGAGCTAGTGCCAGGTGCGGCCCCTATCACCAAGGCGTCGTACCGATTGGCACCACCATATATGCAGGAGTTGTCATCATAGCTTTAGGAACTGCTGGGAAATTAGTTCATTCGTCTGAGCAGTTCTCCGTGGGGAGCGCTGATTCTCTTCGTTAGGAAAAAGGATAGTTCACACCGAATGTGGATTGACTATCGGAAGTTGAATAAGTTGACGGTGAAGAACAGTTATCCACTCCCGAGGATAGACGATATTTTTGATCATTTGCAGGGAACATCTTTCTCCAAGATATACCTGAGATCTGGGTACCATCAGGTTATGGTTAGGGAGGAGGACATGTAGAAGACTGTTTTCTGGACTCCTTATGGACATTACGATTTTATGGTGATGTCGTTTGGGCTCTCCAACATGCCGACATATGGACCTGATGAATCGATTCTGCAGACCGATGCACGATCACTTGGTCATCGTGTTCATAGATGATATCTTGGTGTTTTCCAAGACTAAAGAGCAACATGAGGAGCACCTTCGTGAGCTATTTGGGGTTCTGAGATAGAGCGGATCTATGCCTAGTTATCGCTGTATAAGTTTTGGTTATGAGAGGTTTAGTTCCTTTGACATCTCATCAACCAAGAGGGGATTTTGGTATGTCTGGCCAAGATCGAGGCGGTTATGCAGTGAGAGGTTCTGTAATATCCCTCGGATATCAGGATCTTCTTGGGATTAGTTGGGTAGTACCTGAGATTCATACATGATTTCCCCAAGATTGTAGTACCCCTCCTCGTCTGACGAGGAAAGGGGTGGATTTCTAGTGGGGCCTTGAGCAACAGAGGGCATTTGAGACCCTCAGACAACTACTTTGCAAGGCTCCAGTGGTTAGGGATCCGGTCTTGGTTTCAGAGCTTCCAGGGGTCAGGGAATTTGCTGACGGGTTTCTGGAGTAGTTACTCGGAGTGCATCCGGAGAGGATGGTTGACTTTAGGGTCGAGCTAGTGCCAGGTGCGGCCCTTATCGCCAAGGCGTCGTACCGATTGGCACCACCATATATGCAGGAGTTGTCATCATAGCTTTAGGAACTCCTGGGCAATTAGTTCATTCGTCTGAGCAGTTCTCCGTGGGGAGCACTGATTCTCTTCGTTAGGAAAAAAGATAGTTCACACTGAATGTGGATTGACTATCGGAAGTTGAATAAGTTAATGGTGAAGAACAATTATCCACTCCCGAGGACAGACGATCTTTTTGATCATTTGCAAGGAACATCTTGGTTCTCCAAGATATACCTGAGGTCTGGGTACCATCAGGTTATGGTTAGGGAGGAGGACATGTAGAAGACTGTGTTCTGGACTCGTTATGGACATTACGAGTTTATGGTGATGTTGTTTGGGCTCACTAACACGCCGACATATGGACCTGATGAATCGATTTTGCAGACCGATGCACGATCACTTGGTCATCGTGTTCATAGATGATATCTTGGTGTATTCGAAGACTAGAGAGCAACATGAGGAGCACCTTCATGAGCTATTGGGGGTTCTGAAATGAGAGCGGATCTATGCCTAGTTCTCGCAGTATAAGTTTTGGTAATGAGAGGTTCAGTTCCTTTGACATCTCATCAACCAAGAGGGGATTTTGGTCTGTCCGGCCAAGATCGAGGCGATTATGAAGTGGGAGGTTCTGAAATATCCCTCAGATATCAGGATCTTCTTGGGATAAGTTGGGTAGTACCTGAGATTCAAACATGATTTCTCCAAGACTGTAGTACCCCTCCTCGTCTGATGTGGAAACGGGTGGATTTCTAGTGGGGCCTTGAGTAGCAGAGGGCATTTGAGACCCTCAGACAACTACTTTGCAAGGCTCCAGTGGTTAGGGATCAAGTCTTCGTTTCAGAGGTTCCAGTGGTTAGGGAATTTTCTGACGTGTTTCCGGAGGAGTTATCCGGAGTGCATCCGGAGAGGATGGTCGACTTTAGGGTCGAGCTAGTGCCAGGTGCGGCCCCTATCACCAAGGCGTCGTACCGATTGGCACCACCATATATGCAGGAGTTGTCATCATAGCTTTAGGAACTGCTGGGAAATTAGTTCATTCGTCTGAGCAGTTCTCCGTGGGGAGCGCTGATTCTCTTCGTTAGGAAAAAGGATAGTTCACACCGAATGTGGATTGACTATCGGAAGTTGAATAAGTTGACGGTGAAGAACAGTTATCCACTCCCGAGGATAGACGATATTTTTGATCATTTGCAGGGAACATCTTTCTCCAAGATATACCTGAGATCTGGGTACCATCAGGTTATGGTTAGGGAGGAGGACATGTAGAAGACTGTGTTCTGGACTCCTTATGGACATTACGATTTTATGGTGATGTCGTTTGGGCTCTCCAACATGCCGACATATGGACCTGATGAATCGATTCTGCAGACCGATGCACGATCACTTGGTCATCGTGTTCATAGATGATATCTTGGTGTTTTCCAAGACTAAAGAGCAACATGAGGAGCACCTTAGTGAGCTATTGGGGGTTCTGAGATAGAGCGGATCTATGCCTAGTTATCGCCGTATAAGTTTTGGTTATGAGAGGTTTAGTTCCTTTGACATCTCATCAACCAAGAGGGGATTTTGGTATGTCTGGCCAAGATCGAGGCGGTTATGCAGTGAGAGGTTCTGTAATATCCCTCGGATATCAGGATCTTCTTGGGATTAGTTGGGTAGTACCTTAGATTCATACATGATTTCTCCAAGATTGTAGTACCCCTCCTCGTCTGACGAGGAAAGGGGTGGATTTCTAGTGGGGCCTTGAGCAGCAGAGGGCATTTGAGACCCTCAGACAACTACTTTGCAAGGCTCCAGTGGTTAGGGATCCGGTCTTGGTTTCAGAGCTTCCAGGGGTCAGGGAATTTGCTGACGGGTTTCTGGAGTAGTTACTCGGAGTGCATCCGGAGAGGATGGTTGACTTTAGGGTCGAGCTAGTGCCAGGTGCGGCCCTTATCGCCAAGGCGTCGTACCGATTGGCACCACCATATATGCAGGAGTTGTCATCATAGCTTTAGGAACTCCTGGGCAATTAGTTCATTCGTCTGAGCAGTTCTCCGTGGGGAGCACTGATTCTCTTCGTTAGGAAAAAAGATAGTTCACAGTGAATGTGGATTGACTATCGGAAGTTGAATAAGTTAATGGTGAAGAACAATTATCCACTCCCGAGGACAGACGATCTTTTTGATCATTTGCAAGGAACATCTTGGTTCTCCAAGATATACCTGAGGTCTGGGTACCATTAGGTTATGGTTAGGGAGGAGGACATGTAGAAGACTGTGTTCTGGACTCGTTATGGACATTACGAGTTTATGGTGATGTTGTTTGGGCTCACTAACACGCCGACATATGGACCTGATGAATCGATTTTGCAGACCGATGCACGATCACTTGGTCATCGTGTTCATAGATGATATCTTGGTGTATTCGAAGACTAGAGAGCAACATGAGGAGCACCTTCATGAGCTATTGGGGGTTCTGAAATGAGAGCGGATCTATGCCTAGTTCTCGCAGTATAAGTTTTGGTAATGAGAGGTTCAGTTCCTTTGACATCTCATCAACCAAGAGGGGATTTTGGTCTGTCCGGCCAAGATCGAGGGAATTATGAAGTGGGAGGTTCTGAAATATCCCTCGGATATCAGGATCTTCTTGGGATAAGTTGGGTAGTACCTGAGATTCATACATGATTTCTGCAAGACTGCAGTGCCCCTCCTCGTCTGATGAGGAAAGGGGTGGATTTCTAGTGGGGCCTTGAGTAGCAGAGGGCATTTGAGACCCTCAGACAACTACTTTTCAAGGCTCCAGTGGTTAGGGATCAAGTCTTGGTTTCAGAGGTTCCAGTGGTCAGGGAATTTGCTGACGTGTTTCCGGAGGAGTTATCCGGAGTGCATCCGGAGAGGATGGTCGACTTTAGGGTCGAGCTAGTGCCAGGTGCGGCCCCTATCACCAAGGCGTCGTACCGATTGGCACCACCATATATGCAGGAGTTGTCATCATAGCTTTAGGAACTGCTGGGAAATTAGTTCATTCGTCTGGGCAGTTCTCCGTGGGGAGCGCTGATTCTCTTCGTTAGGAAAAAGGATAGTTCACACCGAATGTGGATTGACTATCGGAAGTTGAATAAGTTGACGGTGAAGAACAGTTATCCACTCCCGAGGATAGACGATATTTTTGATCATTTGCAGGGAACATCTTTCTCCAAGATATACCTAAGATCTGGGTACCACCAGGTTATGGTTAGGGAGGAGGACATGTAGAAGACTGTGTTCTGGACTCCTTATGGACATTACGATTTTATGGTGATGTCGTTTGGGCTCTCCAACATGCCGACATATGGACCTGATGAATCGACTCTGCAGACCGATGCACGATCACTTGGTCATCGTGTTCATAGATGATATATTGGTGTATTCGAAGACTAGAGAGCAACATGAGGAGCACCTTCGTGAGCTATTGGGGGTTCTGAAATGAGAGCGGATCTATGCCTAGTTCTCGTAGTATAAGTTTTGGTAATGAGAGGTTCACTTCCTTTGACATCTCATCAACCTAGAGGGGATTTTGGTCTGTCCGGCCAAGATCGAGGCGATTATGAAGTGGGAGGTTCTGAAATATCCCTCGGATATCAGGATCTTCTTGGGATAAGTTAGGTAGTACCTGAGATTCATACATGATTTCTCCAAGACTGCAGTACCCCTCCTCGTCTGATGAGGAAAGGGGTGGATTTCTAGTGGGGCCTTGAGTAGCAGAGGGCATTTGAGACCCTCAGACAACTACTTTGCAAGGCTCCAGTGGTTAGGGATCAAGTCTTGGTCTCAGAGGTTCCAGTGGTCAGGGAATTTGCTGACGTGTTTCCGGAGGAGTTATCCGGAGTGCATCCGGAGAGGATGGTCGACTTTAGGGTCGAGCTAGTGCGAGGTGCGGCCCCTATCACCAAGGTGTCGTACCGATTGGCACCACCATATATGCAGGAGTTGTCATCATAGCTTTAGGAACTGCTGGGAAATTAGTTCATTCGTCTGAGCAGTTCTCCGTGGGGAGCGCTGATTCTCTTCGTTAGGAAAAAGGATAGTTCACACCGAATGTGGATTGACTATCGGAAGTTGAATAAGTTGACGGTGAAGAACAATTATCCACTCCCGAGGATAGACGATATTTTTGATCACTTGCATGGAGCATCTTTCTCCAAGATATACCTGAGGTCTAGGTACCATCAGGTTATGGTTAGGGAGGAGGACATGTAGAAGACTGTGTTCTGGACTCATTATGGACATTACGAGTTTATGGTGATGTCGTTTGGGCTTACCAACATGCCGACATATGGACCTGATGAATCGATTCTGCAGACCGATGCACGATCACTTGGTCATCGTGTTCATAGATGATATCTTGGTGTATTCCAAGACTAAAGAGCAACATGAGGAGCACCTTCGTGAGCTATTGGGGGTTCTGAGATGAGAGCGGATCTATGCCTAGTTATCGTGGTATAAGTTTTGGTTATGAGAGGTTCAGTTCCTTTGACATCTCATCAACCAAGAGGGGATTTTGGTCTGTCCGGCCAAGATCGAGGCGGTTATGCAGTGGGAGGTTCTGTAATATCCCTCGGATATCAGGATCTTCTTGGGATTAGTTGGGTAGTACCTGAGATTCATACATGATTTCTCCAAGATTGCAGTACCCCTCCTCGTCTGACGAGGAAAGGGGTGGATTTCTAGTGGGGCCTTGAGCAGCAGAGGGCATTTGAGACCCTCAGACAACTACTTTGCAAGGCTCCAGTGGTTAGGGATCAGGTCTTGGTTTCAGAGCTTCCAGTGGTCAGGGAATTTGCTGACGGGTTTCTGGAGTAGTTACCCGGAGTGCATCCGGAGAGGATGGTCGACTTTAGGGTCGAGCTAGTGCCAGGTGCGGCCCTTATCGCCAAGGCGTCGTACCGATTGGCACCACCATATATGCAGGAGTTGTCATCATAGCTTTAGGAACTCCTGGGCAATTAGTTTATTTGTCTGAGCAGTTCTCCGTGGGGAGCACTGATTCTCTTCGTTAGGAAAAAAGATAGTTCACACCGAATGTGGATTGACTATCGGAAGTTGAATAAGTTAACGGTGAAGAACAATTATCCACTCCCGAGGACAGACGATCTTTTTGATCATTTGCAGGGAACATCTTGGTTCTCCAAGATATACCTGAGGTCTGGGTACCATCAGGTTATGGTTAGGGAGGAGGACATGTAGAAGACTGTGTTCTGGACTCGTTATGGACATTACGAGTTTATGGTGATGTCGTTTGGGCTCACCAACACGCCGACATATGGACCTGATGAATCGATTCTGCAGACCGATGCACGATCACTTGGTCATCGTGTTCATAGATGATATCTTGGTGTATTCGAAGACTAGAGAGCAACATGAGGAGCACCTTCGTGAGCTATTGGGGGTTCTGAAATGAGAGCGGATCTATGCCTAGTTCTCGCAGTATAAGTTTTGGTAATGAGAGGTTTAGTTCCTTTAACATCTGATCAACCAAGAGGGGATTTTGGTCTGTCCGGCCAAGATCGAGGCGATTATGAAGTGGGAGGTTCTGAAATATCCCTCGGATATCAGGATCTTCTTGGGATAAGTTGGGTAGTACCTGAGATTCATACATGATTTATCAAAGACTGCAGTACCCCTCCTCGTCTGATGAGGAAAGGGGTGGATTTCTAGTGGAGCCTTGAGTAGCAGAGGGCATTTGAGACCCTCAGACAACTACTTTGCAAGGCTCCAGTGGTTAGGGATCAAGTCTTCGTTTCAGAGGTTCCAGTGGTCAGGGAATTTGCTGACGTGTTTCCGGAGGAGTTATCCGGAGTGCATCCGGAGAGGATGGTCGACTTTAGGGTCGAGCTAGTGCCAGGTGCGGCCCCTATCACCAAGGCGTCGTACCGATTGGCACCACCATATATGCAGGAGTTGTCATCATAGCTTTAGGAACTGCTGGGAAATTAGTTCATTCGTCTGAGTAGTTCTCCGTGGGGAGCGCTGATTCTCTTCGTTAGGAAAAAGGATAGTTCACACCGAATGTGGATTGACTATCGGAAGTTGAATAAGTTGACGGTGAAGAACAGTTATCCA
Organism: Lactuca sativa; assembly: GCF_002870075.4. NCBI lineage: Eukaryota > Viridiplantae > Streptophyta > Magnoliopsida > Asterales > Asteraceae > Lactuca > Lactuca sativa. The sequence continues at coordinate 134,973,883 of NC_056624.2, forward strand.
CTCCCGCGGATAGACGATATTTTTGATCATTTGCATGGAGCATCTTTCTCCAAGATATACCTGAGGTCTGGGTACCATCAGGTCATGGTTAGGGAGGAGGACATGTAGAAGACTGTGTTCTGGACTCGTTATGGACATTACGAGTTTATGGTGATGTCGTTTGGGCTCACCAACACGCCGACATATGGACCTGATGAATCGATTCTGCAGACCGATGCACGATCACTTGGTCATCGTGTTCATAGATGATATCTTGGTGTATTCGAAGACTAGAGAGCAACATGAGGAGCACCTTCGTGAGCTATTGGGGGTTCTGAAATGAGAGCGGATCTATGCCTAGTTCTCGCAGTATAAGTTTTGGTAATGAGAGGTTCAATTCCTTTAACATCTCATCAACCAAGAGGGGATTTTGGTCTGTCCGGCCAAGATCGAGGCGATTATGAAGTGGGAGGTTCTGAAATATCCCTCGGATATCAGGATCTTCTTGGGATAAGTTGGGTAGTACCTGAGATTCATACATGATTTATCAAAGACTGCAGTACCCCTCCTCGTCTGATGAGGAAAGGGGTGGATTTCTAGTGGAGCCTTGAGTAGCAGAGGGCATTTGAGACCCTCAGACAACTACTTTGCAAGGCTCCAGTGGTTAGGGATCAAGTCTTCGTTTCAGAGGTTCCAGTGGTCAGGGAATTTGCTGACGTGTTTCCGGAGGAGTTATCCGGAGTGCATCCGGAGAGGATGGTCGACTTTAGGGTCGAGCTGGTGCCAGGTGCGGCCCCTATCACCAAGGCGTCGTACCGATTGGCACCACCATATATGCAGGAGTTGTCATCATAGCTTTAGGAACTGCTGGGAAATTAGTTCATTCGTCTGAGCAGTTCTCCGTAGGGAGCGCTGATTCTCTTCGTTAGGAAAAAGGATAGTTCACACCGAATGTGGATTGACTATCGGAAGTTGAATAAGTTGACGGTGAAGAACAGTTATCCACTCCCGAGGATAGACGATATTTTTGATCATTTGCATGGAGCATCTTTCTTCAAGATATACCTGAGGTCTGGGTACCATCAGGTTATGGTTAGGGAGGAGGACATGTAGAAGACTGTGTTCTGGACTCATTATGAACATTACGAGTTTATGGTGATGTCGTTTGGGCTTACCAACATGCCGACATATGGACCTGATGAATCGATTCTGCAGACCGATGCACGATCACTTGGTCATCGTGTTCATAGATAATATCTTGGTGTATTCCAAGACTAAAGAGCAACATGAGGAGCACCTTCGTGAGCTATTGGGGGTTCTGAGATGAGAGCGGATCTATGCCTAGTTATCGCGGTATAAGTTTTGGTTATGAGAGGTTCAGTTCCTTTGACATCTCATCAACCAAGAGGGGATTTTGGTCTGTCCGGCCAAGATCGAGGCGGTTATGCAGTGGGAGGTTCTGTAATATCCCTCGGGTATCAGGATCTTCTTGGGATTAGTTGGGTAGTACCTGAGATTCATACATGATTTCTCCAAGATTGCAGTACCCCTCCTCGTCTGACGAGGAAAGGGGTGGATTTCTAGTGGGGCCTTGAGCAGCAGAGGGCATTTGAGACCCTCAGACAACTACTTTGCAAGGCTCCAGTGGTTAGGGATCAGGTCTTGGTTTCAGAGCTTACAGTGGTCAGGGAATTTGCTGACGGGTTTCTGGAGTAGTTACCCGGAGTGCATCCGGAGAGGATGGTCGACTTTAGGGTCGAGCTAGTGCCAGGTGCGGCCCTTATCGCCAAGGCGTCGTACCGATAGGCACCACCATATATGCAGGAGTTGTCATCATAGCTTTAGGAACTCCTGGGCAATTAGTTCATTTGTCTGAGCAATTCTCCGTGGGGAGCACTGATTCTCTTCGTTAGGAAAAAGGATAGTTCACACCGAATGTGGATTAACTATCGGAAGTTGAATAAGTTGACGGTGAAGAATAGTTATCCACTCCCGAGGATAGACGATATTTTTGATCATTTGCAGGGAACATCTTGGTTCTCCAAGATATACCTGAGGTCTGGGTACCATCAGGTTATGGTTAGGGAGGAGGACATGTAGAAGACTGTGTTCTGGACTCGTTATGGACATTACGAGTTTATGGTGATGTCGTTTGGGCTCACCAACACGCCGACATATGGACCTGATGAATCGATTCTGCAGACCGATGCACGATCACTTGGTCATCGTGTTCATAGATGATATCTTGGTGTATTCGAAGACTAGAGAGCAACATGAGGAGCACCTTCGTGAGCTATTGGGGGTTCTGAAATGAGAGCGGGATCTATGCCTAGTTCTCGCAGTATAAGTTTTGGTAATGAGAGGTTCAGTTCCTTTGACATCTCATCAACCAAGAGGGGATTTTGGTCTGTCCGGCCAAGATCGAGGCGATTATGAAGTGGGAGGTTCTGAAACATCCCTCGAATATCAGGATCTTCTTGGGATAAGTTGGGTAGTACCTGAGATTTATACATGATTTATCCAAGACTGCAGTACCCCTCCTCGTCTGATGAGGAAAGGGGTGGATTTCTAGTGGAGCCTTGAGTAGCAGAGGGCATTTGAGACCCTCAGACAACTACTTTGCAAGGCTCCAGTGGTTAGGGATCAAGTCTTGGTTTCAGAGGTTCCAGTGGTCAGGGAATTTGCTGATGTGTTTCCGGAGGAGTTATCCGGAGTGCATCCGGAGAGGATGGTCGAATTTAGGGTCGAGCTAGTGCCAGGTGCGGCCCCTATCACCAAGGCGTCGTACCGATTGGCACCACCATATATGCAGGAGTTGTCATCATAGCTTTAGGAACTGCTGGGAAATTAGTTCATTCGTCTGAGCAGTTCTCCGTGGGGATCGCTGATTCTCTTCGTTAGGAAAAAGGATAGTTCACACCGAATGTGGATTGACTATCGGAAGTTGAATAAGTTGACGGTGAAGAACAGTTATCCACTCCCGAGGATAGACGATATTTTTGATCATTTGCATGGAGCATCTTTCTCCAAGATATACCTGAGGTCTGGGTACCATCAGGTTATGGTTAGGGAGGAGGACATGTAGAAGACTGTGTTCTGGACTCGTTATGGACATTACGAGTTTATGGTGATGTCGTTTGGGCTCACCAACACGCCGACATATGGACCTGATGAATCGATTCTGCAGACCGATGCACGATCACTTGGTCATCGTGTTCATAGATGATATCTTGGTGTATTCGAAGACTAGAGAGCAACATGAGGAGCACCTTCGTGAGCTATTGGGGGTTCTGAGATGAGAGCGGATCTATGCCTAATTATCGCGGTATAAGTTTTGGTTATGAGAGGTTCAGTTCCTTTGACATCTCATCAACCAAGAGGGGATTTTGGTCTGTCCGGCCAAGATCGAGGCGGTTATGCAGTGGGAGGTTCTGTAATATCCCTCGGGTATCAGGATCTTCTTGGGATTAGTTGGGTAGTACCTGAGATTCATACATGATTTCTCCAAGATTGCAGTACCCCTCCTCGTATGACGAGGAAAGTGGTGAATTTCTAGTGGGGCCTTGAGCAGCAGAGGGCATTTGAGACCCTCAGACAACTACTTTGCAAGGCTCCAGTGGTTAGGGATCAGGTCTTGGTTTCAGAGCTTCCAGTGGTCAGGGAATTTGCTGACGGGTTTCTGGAGTAGTTACCCGGAGTGCATCCGGAGAGGATGGTCGACTTTAGGGTCGAGCTAGTGCCAGGTGCGGCCCTTATCGCCAAGGCGTCGTACCGATTGGCACCACCATATATGCAGGAGTTGTCATCATAGCTTTAGGAACTCCTGGGCAATTAGTTCATTTGTCTGAGCAATTCTCCGTGGGGAGCACTGATTCTCTTCGTTAGGAAAAAGGATAGTTCACACCGAATGTGGATTAACTATCGGAAGTTGAATAAGTTGACGGTGAAGAATAGTTATCCACTCCCGAGGATAGACGATATTTTTGATCATTTGCAGGGAACATCTTGGTTCTCCAAGATATACCTGAGGTCTGGGTACCATCAGGTTATGGTTAGGGAGGAGGACATGTAGAAGACTGTGTTCTGGACTCGTTATGGACATTACGAGTTTATGGTGATGTCGTTTGGGCTCACCAACACGCCGACATATGGACCTGATGAATCGATTCTGTAGACCGATGCACGATCACTTGGTCATCGTGTTCATAGATGATATCTTGGTGTATTCGAAGACTAGAGAGCAACATGAGGAGCACCTTCGTGAGCTATTGGGGGTTCTGAAATGAGAGCGGGATCTATGCCTAGTTCTCGCAGTATAAGTTTTGGTAATGAGAGGTTCAGTTCCTTTGACATCTCATCAACCAAGAGGGGATTTTGGTCTGTCCGGCCAAGATCGAGGCGATTATGAAGTGGGAGGTTCTGAAATATCCCTCGAATATCAGGATCTTCTTGGGATAAGTTGGGTAGTACCTGAGATTTATACATGATTTATCCAAGACTGCAGTACCCCTCCTCGTCTGATGAGGAAACGGGTGGATTTCTAGTGGAGCCTTGAGTAGCAGAGGGCATTTGAGACCCTCAGACAACTACTTTGCAAGGCTCCAGTGGTTAGGGATCAAGTCTTGGTTTCAGAGGTTCCAGTGGTCAGGGAATTTGTTGATGTGTTTCCGGAGGAGTTATCCGGAGTGCATCCGAAGAGGATGGTCGACTTTAGGGTCGAGCTAGTGCCAGGTGCGGCCCCTATCACCAAGGCGTCGTACCGATTGGCACCACCATATATGCAGGAGTTGTCATCATAGCTTTAGGAACTGCTGGGAAATTAGTTCATTCGTCTGAGCAGTTCTCCGTGGGGAGCGCTGATTCACTTCGTTAGGAAAAAGGATAGTTCACACCGAATGTGGATTGACTATCGGAAGTTGAATAAGTTGACGGTGAAGAACAGTTATCCACTCCCGAGGATAGACGATATTTTTGATCATTTGCATGGAGCATCTTTCTCCAAGATATACCTGAGGTCTGGGTACCATCAGGTTATGGTTAGGGAGGAGGACATGTAGAAGACTGTGTTCTGGACTCGTTATGGACATTACGAGTTTATGGTGATGTCGTTTGGGCTCACCAACACGCCGACATATGGACCTGATGAATCGATTCTGCAGACCGATGCACGATCACTTGGTCATCGTGTTCATAGATGATATCTTGGTGTATTCGAAGACTAGAGAGCAACATGAGGATCACCTTCGTGAGCTATTAGGGGTTCTGAAATGAGAGCGGATCTATGCCTAGTTCTCGCAGTATAAGTTTTGGTAATGAGAGGTTCAGTTCCTTTGACATCTCATCAACCAAGAGGGGATTTTGGTCTGTCCGGCCAAGATCGAGGCGATTATGAAGTGGGAGGTTCTGAAATATCCCTCGAATATCAGGATCTTCTTGGGATAAGTTGGGTAGTACCTGAGATTTATACATGATTTATCCAAGACTACAGTACCCCTCCTCGTCTGATGAGGAAAGGGGTGGATTTCTAGTGGAGCCTTGAGTAGTAGAGGGCATTTGAGACCCTCAGACAACTACTTTGCAAGGCTCCACTGGTTAGGGATCAAGTCTTGGTTTCAGAGGTTCCAGTGGTCAGGGAATTTGCTGACGTGTTTCCGGAGGAGTTATCCGGAGTGCATCCGGAGAGGATGGTCGACTTTAGGGTTGAGCTAGTGCCAGGTGCGGCCCCTATCACCAAGGCGTCGTACCGATTGGCACCACCATATATGCAGGAGTTGTCATCATAGCTTTAGGAACTCCTGGGCAATTAGTTCATTCGTCTGAGCAGTTCTCCGTGGGGAGCACTGATTCTCTTCGTTAGGAAAAAGATAGTTCACACCGAATGTGGATTGACTATCGGAAGTTGAATAAGTTAACGGTGAAGAACAATTATCCACTCCGGAGGACAGACGATCTTTTTGATCATTTGCAGGGAACATCTTGGTTCTCCAAGATATACCTGAGGTCTGGGTACCATCAGGTTATGGTTAGGGAGGAGGACATGTAGAAGACTGTGTTCTGGACTCGTTATGGACATTACGAGTTTATGGTGATGTCGTTTGGGCTCACCAACACGCCGACATATGGACCTGATGAATCGATTCTGCAGACCGATGCACGATCACTTGGTCATCGTGTTCATAGATGATATCTTAGTGTATTCGAAGACTAGAGAGCAACATGAGGAGCACCTTCGTGAGCTATTGGGGGTTCTGAAATGAGAGCGGATCTATGCCTAGTTCTCGCAGTATAAGTTTTGGTAATGAGAGGTTCAGTTCCTTTAACATCTCATCAACCAAGAGGGGATTTTGGTCTGTCCGGCCAAGATCGAGGCGATTATGAAGTGGGAGGTTCTGAAATATCCCTCGGATATCAGGATCTTCTTGGGATAAGTTAGGTAGTACCTGAGATTCATACATGATTTATCAAAGACTGCAGTACCCCTACTCGTCTGATGAGGAAAGGGGTGGATTTCTAGTGGAGCCTTGAGTAGCAGAGGGCATTTGAGACCCTCAGACAACTACTTTTCAAGGCTCCAGTGGTTAGGGATCAAGTCTTCGTTTCAGAGGTTCCAGTGGTCAGGGAATTTGCTGACGTGTTTCCGGAGGAGTTATCCGGAGTGCATCCGGAGAGGATGGTCGACTTTAGGGTCGAGCTAGTGCCAGGTGCGGCCCCTATCACCAAGGCGTCGTACCGATTGGCACCACCATATATGCAGGAGTTGTCATCATAGCTTTAGGAACTGCTGGGAAATTAGTTCATTCGTCTGAGCAGTTCACCGTGGGGAGCGCTGATTCTCTTCGTTAGGAAAAAGGATAGTTCACACCGAATGTGGATTGACTATCGGAAGTTGAATAAGTTGACGGTGAAGAACAGTTATCCACTCCCGAGGATAGACGATATTTTTGATCATTTGCATGGAGCATCTTTCTCCAAGATATACCTGAGGTCTGGGTACCATCAGGTTATGGTTAGGGAGGAGGACATGTAGAAGACTGTGTTCTGGACTCATTATGGACATTACGAGTTTATGGTGATGTCGTTTGGGCTTACCAACATGCCGACATATGGACCTGATGAATCGATTCTGCAGACCGATGCACGATCACTTGGTCATCGTGTTCATAGATGATATCTTGGTGTATTCCAAGACTAAAGAGCAACATGAGGAGCACCTTCGTGAGCTATTGGGGGTTCTGAGATGAGAGCGGATCTATGCCTAGTTATCACGGTATAAGTTTTGGTTATGAGAGGTTCGGTTCCTTTGACATCTCATCAACCAAGAGGGGATTTTGGTCTGTCCGGCCAAGATCGAGGCGGTTATGCAGTGGGAGGTTCTGTAATATCCCTCGGATATCAGGATCTTCTTGGGATTAGTTGGGTAGTACCTGAGATTCATACATGATTTCTCCAAGATTGCAGTACCCCTCCTCGTCTGACGAGGAAAGGGGTGGATTTCTAGTGGGGCCTTGAGCAGCAGAGGGCATTTGAGACCCTCAGACAACTACTTTGCAAGGCTCCAGTGGTTAGGGATCAGGTCTTGGTTTCAGAGCTTCCAGTGGTCAGGGAATTTGCTGACGGGTTTCTGGAGTAGTTACCCGGAGTGCATCCGGAGAGGATGGTCGACTTTAGGGTCGAGCTAGTGCCAGGTGCGGCCCTTATCGCCAAGGCGTCGTACCGATTGGCACCACCATATATGCAGGAGTTGTCATCATAGCTTTAGGAACTCCTGGGCAATTAGTTCATTTGTCTGAGCAATTCTCCGTGGGGAGCACTGATTCTCTTCGTTAGGAAAAAGGATAGTTCACACCGAATGTGGATTAACTATCGGAAGTTGAATAAGTTTACGGTGAAGAATAGTTATCCACTCCCGAGGATAGACGATATTTTTGATCATTTGCAGGGCACATCTTGGTTCTCCAAGATATACCTGAGGTCTGTGTACCATCAGGTTATGGTTAGGGAGGAGGACATGTAGAAGACTGTGTTCTGGACTCGTTATGGACATTACGAGTTTATGGTGATGTCGTTTGGGCTCACCAACACGCCGACATACGGACCTGATGAATCGATTCTGCAGACCGACGCACGATCACTTGGTCATCGTGTTCATAGATGATATCTTGGTGTATTCGAAGACTAGAGAGCAACATGAGGAGCACCTTCGTGAGCTATTGGGGGTTCTGAAATGAGAGCGGATCTATGCCTAGTTCTCGCAGTATAAGTTTTGGTAATGAGAGGTTCAGTTCCTTTGACATCTCATCAACCAAGAGGGGATTTTGGTCTGTCCAGCCAAGATCGAGGCGATTATGAAGTGGGAGGTTCTGAAATATCCCTCGAATATCAGGATCTTCTTAGGATAAGTTGGGTAGTACCTGAGATTTATACATGATTTATCCAAGACTACAGTACCCCTCCTCGTCTGATGAGGAAAGGGGTGGATTTCTAGTGGAGCCTTGAGTAGTAGAGGGCATTTGAGACCCTCAGACAACTACTTTGCAAGGCTCCAGTGGTTAGGGATCAAGTCTTGGTTTCAGAGGTTCCAGTGTTCAGGGAATTTGCTGACGTGTTTCCGGAGGAGTTATCCGGAGTGCATCCGGAGAGGATGGTCGACTTTAGGGTTGAGCTAGTGCCAGGTGCGGCCCCTATCACCAAGGCGTCGTACCTATTGGCACCACCATATATGCAGGAGTTGTCATCATAGCTTTAGGAACTCCTGGGCAATTAGTTCATTCGTCTGAGCAGTTCTCCGTGGGGAGCACTGATTCTCTTCGTTAGGAAAAAGATAGTTCACACCGAATGTGGATTGACTATCGGAAGTTGAATAAGTTAACGGTGAAGAACAATTATCCACTCCCGAGGACAGACGATCTTTTTGATCATTTGCAGGGAACATCTTGGTTCTCCAAGATATACCTGAGGTCTGGGTACCATCAGGTTATGGTTAGGGAGGAGGACATGTAGAAGACTGTGTTATGGACTCGTTATGGACATTACGAGTTTATGGTGATGTCGTTTGGGCTCACCAACACGCCGACATATGGACCTGATGAATCGATTCTGCAGACCGATGCACGATCACTTGGTCATCGTGTTCATAGATGATATCTTAGTGTATTCGAAGACTAGAGAGCAACATGAGGAGCACCTTCGTGAGCTATTGGGGGTTCTGAAATGAGAGCGGATCTATGCCTAGTTCTCGCAGTATAAGTTTTGGTAATGAGAGGTTCAGTTCCTTTAACATCTCATCAACCAAGAGGGAATTTTGGTCTGTCCGGCCAAGATCGAGGCGATTATGAAGTGGGAGGTTCTGAAATATCCCTCGGATATCAGGATCTTCTTGGGATAAGTTGGGTAGTACCTGAGATTCATACATGATTTATCAAAGACTGCAGTACCCCTCCTCGTCTGATGAGGAAAGGGGTGGATTTCTAGTGGAGCCTTGAGTAGCAGAGGGCATTTGAGACCCTCAGACAACTACTTTGCAAGGCTCCAGTGGTTAGGGATCAAGTCTTCGTTTCAGAGGTTCCAGTGGTCAGGGAATTTGCTGACGTGTTTCCGGAGGAGTTATCCGGAGTGCATCCGGAGAGGATGGTCGACTTTAGGGTCGAGCTAGTGCCAGGTGCGGCCCCTATCACCAAGGCGTCGTACCGATTGGCACCACCATATATGCAGGAGTTGTCATCATAGCTTTAGGAACTGCTGGGAAATTAGTTCATTCGTCTGAGCAGTTCTCCGTGGGGAGCGCTGATTCTCTTCGTTAGGAAAAAGGATAGTTCACACCGAATGTGGATTGACTATCGGAAGTTGAATAAGTTGACGGTGAAGAACAGTTATCCACTCCCGAGGATAGACGATATTTTTGATCATTTGCATGGAGCATCTTTCTCCAAGATATACCTGAGGTCTGGGTACCATCAGGTTATGGTTAGGGAGGAGGACATGTAGAAGACTGTGTTCTGGACTCATTATGGACATTACGAGTTTATGGTGATGTCGTTTGAGCTTACCACCATGCCGACATATGGACCTGATGAATCGATTCTGCAGACCGATGCACGATCACTTGGTCATCGTGTTCATAGATGATATCTTGGTGTATTCCAAGACTAAAGAGCAACATGAGGAGCACCTTCGTGAGCTATTGGGGGTTCTGAGATGAGAGCGGATCTATGCCTAGTTATCACGGTATAAGTTTTGGTTATGAGAGGTTCGGTTCCTTTGACATCTCATCAACCAAGAGGGGATTTTGGTCTGTCCGGCCAAGATCGAGGCGGTTATGCAGTGGGAGGTTCTGTAATATCCCTCGGATATCAGGATCTTCTTGGGATTAGTTGGGTAGTACCTGAGATTCATACATGATTTCTCCAAGATTGCAGTACCCCTCCTCGTCTGACGAGGAAAGGGGTGGATTTCTAGTGGGGCCTTGAGCAGCAGAGGGCATTTGAGACCCTCAGACAACTACTTTGCAAGGCTCCAGTGGTTAGGGATCAGGTCTTGGTTTCAGAGCTTCCAGTGGTCAGGGAATTTGCTGACGGGTTTCTAGAGTAGTTGCCCGGAGTGCATCCGGAGAGGATGGTCGACTTTAGGGTCGAGCTAGTGCCAGGTGCGGCCCTTATCGCCAAGGCGTCGTACCGATTGGCCCCACCATATATGCAGGAGTTGTCATCATAGCTTTAGGAACTCCTGGGCAATTAGTTCATTTGTCTGAGCAATTCTCCGTGGGGAGCACTGATTCTCTTCGTTAGGAAAAAGGATAGTTCACACCGAATGTGGATTAACTATCGGAAGTAGAATAAGTTGACGGTGAAGAATAGTTATCCACTCCCGAGGATAGACGATATTTTTGATCATTTGCAGGGCACATCTTGGTTCTCCAAGATATACCTGAGGTCTGTGTACCATCAGGTTATGGTTAGGGAGGAGGACATGTAGAAGAATGTGTTCTGGACTCGTTATGGACATTACGAGTTTATGGTGATGTCGTTTGGGCTCACCAACACGTCGACATATGGACCTGATGAATCGATTCTGCAGACCGATGCACGATCACTTGGTCATCGTGTTCATAGATGATATCTTGGTGTATTCGAAGACTAGAGAGCAACATGAGGAGCACCTTCGTGAGCTATTGGGGGTTCTGAAATGAGAGCGGATCTATGCCTAGTTCTCGCAGTATAAGTTTTGGTAATGAGAGGTTCAGTTCCTTTAACATCTCATCAACCAAGAGGGGATTTTGGTCTGTCCGGCCAAGATCGAGGCGATTATGAAGTGGGAGGTTCTGAAATATCCCTCGGATATCAGGATCTTCTTGGGATAAGTTAGGTAGTACCTGAGATTCATACATGATTTATCAAAGACTGCAGTACCCCTACTCGTCTGATGAGGAAAGGGGTGGATTTCTAGTGGAGCCTTGAGTAGCAGAGGGCATTTGAGACCCTCAGACAACTACTTTTCAAGGCTCCAGTGGTTAGGGATCAAGTCTTCGTTTCAGAGGTTCCAGTGGTCAGGGAATTTGCTGACGTGTTTCCGGAGGAGTTATCCGGAGTGCATCCGGAGAGGATGGTCGACTTTAGGGTCGAGCTAGTGCCAGGTGCGGCCCCTATCACCAAGGCGTCGTACCGATTGGCACCACCATATATGCAGGAGTTGTCATCATAGCTTTAGGAACTGCTGGGAAATTAGTTCATTCGTCTGAGCAGTTCTCCGTGGGGAGCGCTGATTCTCTTCGTTAGGAAAAAGGATAGTTCACACCGAATGTGGATTGACTATCGGAAGTTGAATAAGTTGACGGTGAAGAACAGTTATCCACTCCCGAGGATAGACGATATTTTTGATCATTTGCATGGAGCATCTTTCTCCAAGATATACCTGAGGTCTGGGTACCATCAGGTTATGGTTAGGGAGGAGGACATGTAGAAGACTGTGTTCTGGACTCATTATGGACATTACGAGTTTATGGTGATGTCGTTTGGGCTTACCAACATGCCGACATATGGACCTGATGAATCGATTCTGCAGACCGATGCACGATCACTTGGTCATCGTGTTCATAGATGATATCTTGGTGTATTCCAAGACTAAAGAGCAACATGAGGAGCACCTTCGTGAGCTATTGGGGGTTCTGAGATGAGAGCGGATCTATGCCTAGTTATCACGGTATAAGTTTTGGTTATGAGAGGTTCGGTTCCTTTGACATCTCATCAACCAAGAGGGGATTTTGGTCTGTCCGGCCAAGATCGAGGCGGTTATGCAGTGGGAGGTTCTGTAATATCCCCCGGATATCAGGATCTTCTTGGGATTAGTTGGGTAGTACCTGAGATTCATACATGATTTCTCCAAGATTGCAGTACCCCTCCTCGTCTGACGAGGAAAGGGGTGGATTTCTAGTGGGGCCTTGAGCAGCAGAGGGCATTTGAGACCCTCAGACAACTACTTTGCAAGGCTCCAGTGGTTAGGGATCAGGTCTTGGTTTCAGAGCTTCCAGTGGTCAGGGAATTTGCTGACGGGTTTCTGGAGTAGTTACCCGGAGTGCATCCGGAGAGGATGGTCGACTTTAGGGTCGAGCTAGTGCCAGGTGCGGCCCTTATCGCCAAGGCGTCGTACCGATTGGCACCACCATATATGCAGGAGTTGTCATCATAGCTTTAGGAACTCCTGGGCAATTAGTTCATTTGTCTGAGCAATTCTCCGTGGGGAGCACTGATTCTCTTCGTTAGGAAAAAGGATAGTTCACACCGAATGTGGATTAACTATCGGAAGTTGAATAAGTTTACGGTGAAGAATAGTTATCCACTCCCGAGGATAGACGATATTTTTGATCATTTGCAGGGCACATCTTGGTTCTCCAAGATATACCTGAGGTCTGTGTACCATCAGGTTATGGTTAGGGAGGAGGACATGTAGAAGACTGTGTTCTGGACTCGTTATGGACATTACGAGTTTATGGTGATGTTGTTTGGGCTCACCAACACGCCGACATACGGACCTGATGAATCGATTCTGCAGACCGACGCACGATCACTTGGTCATCGTGTTCATAGATGATATCTTGGTGTATTCGAAGACTAGAGAGCAACATGAGGAGCACCTTCGTGAGCTATTGGGGGTTCTGAAATGAGAGCGGATCTATGCCTAGTTCTCGCAGTATAAGTTTTGGTAATGAGAGGTTCAGTTCCTTTGACATCTCATCAACCAAGAGGGGATTTTGGTCTGTCCAGCCAAGATCGAGGCGATTATGAAGTGGGAGGTTCTGAAATATCCCTCGAATATCAGGATCTTCTTAGGATAAGTTGGGTAGTACCTGAGATTTATACATGATTTATCCAAGACTACAGTACCCCTCCTCGTCTGATGAGGAAAGGGGTGGATTTCTAGTGGAGCCTTGAGTAGTAGAGGGCATTTGAGACCCTCAGACAACTACTTTGCAAGGCTCCAGTGGTTAGGGATCAAGTCTTGGTTTCAGAGGTTCCAGTGTTCAGGGAATTTGCTGACGTGTTTCCGGAGGAGTTATCCGGAGTGCATCCGGAGAGGATGGTCGACTTTAGGGTTGAGCTAGTGCCAGGTGCGGCCCCTATCACCAAGGCGTCGTACCTATTGGCACCACCATATATGCAGGAGTTGTCATCATAGCTTTAGGAACTCCTGGGCAATTAGTTCATTCGTCTGAGCAGTTCTCCGTGGGGAGCACTGATTCTCTTCGTTAGGAAAAAGATAGTTCACACCGAATGTGGATTGACTATCGGAAGTTGAATAAGTTAACGGTGAAGAACAATTATCCACTCCCGAGGACAGACGATCTTTTTGATCATTTGCAGGGAACATCTTGGTTCTCCAAGATATACCTGAGGTCTGGGTACCATCAGGTTATGGTTAGGGAGGAGGACATGTAGAAGACTGTGTTATGGACTCGTTATGGACATTACGAGTTTATGGTGATGTCGTTTGGGCTCACCAACACGCCGACATATGGACCTGATGAATCGATTCTGCAGACCGATGCACGATCACTTGGTCATCGTGTTCATAGATGATATCTTAGTGTATTCGAAGACTAGAGAGCAACATGAGGAGCACCTTCGTGAGCTATTGGGGGTTCTGAAATGAGAGCGGATCTATGCCTAGTTCTCGCAGTATAAGTTTTGGTAATGAGAGGTTCAGTTCCTTTAACATCTCATCAACCAAGAGGGGATTTTGGTCTGTCCGGCCAAGATCGAGGCGATTATGAAGTGGGAGGTTCTGAAATATCCCTCGGATATCAGGATCTTCTTGGGATAAGTTGGGTAGTACCTGAGATTCATACATGATTTATCAAAGACTGCAGTACCCCTCCTCGTCTGATGAGGAAAGGGGTGGATTTCTAGTGGAGCCTTGAGTAGCAGAGGGCATTTGAGACCCTCAGACAACTACTTTGCAAGGCTCCAGTGGTTAGGGATCAAGTCTTCGTTTCAGAGGTTCCAGTGGTCAGGGAATTTGCTGACGTGTTTCCGGAGGAGTTATCCGGAGTGCATCCGGAGAGGATGGTCGACTTTAGGGTCGAGCTAGTGCCAGGTGCGGCCCCTATCACCAAGGCGTCGTACCGATTGGCACCACCATATATGCAGGAGTTGTCATCATAGCTTTAGGAACTGCTGGGAAATTAGTTCATTCGTCTGAGCAGTTCTCCGTGGGGAGCGCTGATTCTCTTCGTTAGGAAAAAGGATAGTTCACACCGAATGTGGATTGACTATCGGAAGTTGAATAAGTTGACGGTGAAGAACAGTTATCCACTCCCGAGGATAGACGATATTTTTGATCATTTGCATGGAGCATCTTTCTCCAAGATATACCTGAGGTCTGGGTACCATCAGGTTATGGTTAGGGAGGAGGACATGTAGAAGACTGTGTTCTGGACTCATTATGGACATTACGAGTTTATGGTGATGTCGTTTGAGCTTACCACCATGCCGACATATGGACCTGATGAATCGATTCTGCAGACCGATGCACGATCACTTGGTCATCGTGTTCATAGATGATATCTTGGTGTATTCCAAGACTAAAGAGCAACATGAGGAGCACCTTCGTGAGCTATTGGGGGTTCTGAGATGAGAGCGGATCTATGCCTAGTTATCACGGTATAAGTTTTGGTTATGAGAGGTTCGGTTCCTTTGACATCTCATCAACCAAGAGGGGATTTTGGTCTGTCCGGCCAAGATCGAGGCGGTTATGCAGTGGGAGGTTCTGTAATATCCCTCGGATATCAGGATCTTCTTGGGATTAGTTGGGTAGTACCTGAGATTCATACATGATTTCTCCAAGATTGCAGTACCCCTCCTCGTCTGACGAGGAAAGGGGTGGATTTCTAGTGGGGCCTTGAGCAGCAGAGGGCATTTGAGACCCTCAGACAACTACTTTGCAAGGCTCCAGTGGTTAGGGATCAGGTCTTGGTTTCAGAGCTTCCAGTGGTCAGGGAATTTGCTGACGGGTTTCTAGAGTAGTTACCCGGAGTGCATCCGGAGAGGATGGTCGACTTTAGGGTCGAGCTAGTGCCAGGTGCGGCCCTTATCGCCAAGGCGTCGTACCGATTGGCCCCACCATATATGCAGGAGTTGTCATCATAGCTTTAGGAACTCCTGGGCAATTAGTTCATTTGTCTGAGCAATTCTCCGTGGGGAGCACTGATTCTCTTCGTTAGGAAAAAGGATAGTTCACACCGAATGTGGATTAACTATCGGAAGTAGAATAAGTTGACGGTGAAGAATAGTTATCCACTCCCGAGGATAGACGATATTTTTGATCATTTGCAGGGCACATCTTGGTTCTCCAAGATATACCTGAGGTCTGTGTACCATCAGGTTATGGTTAGGGAGGAGGACATGTAGAAGAATGTGTTCTGGACTCGTTATGGACATTACGAGTTTATGGTGATGTCGTTTGGGCTCACCAACACGTCGACATATGGACCTGATGAATCGATTCTGCAGACCGATGCACGATCACTTGGTCATCGTGTTCATAGATGATATCTTGGTGTATTCGAAGACTAGAGAGCAACATGAGGAGCACCTTCGTGAGCTATTGGGGGTTCTGAAATGAGAGCGGATCTATGCCTAGTTCTCGCAGTATAAGTTTTGGTAATGAGAGGTTCAGTTCCTTTGACATCTCATCAACCAAGAGGGGATTTTGGTCTGTTCGGCCAAGATCGAGGCGATTATGAAGTGGGAGGTTCTGAAATATCCCTCGAATATCAGGATCTTCTTGGGATAAGTTGGGTAGTACCTGAGATTTATACATGATTTATCCAAGACTGCAGTACCCCTCCTCGTCTGATGAGGAAAGGGGTGGATTTCTAGTGGAGCCTTGAGTAGCAGAGGGCATTTGAGACCCTCAGACAACTACTTTGCAAGGCTCCAGTGGTTAGGGATCAAGTCTTCGTTTCAGAGGTTCCAGTGGTCAGGGAATTTGCTGACGTGTTTCCGGAGGAGTTATCCGGAGTGCATCCGGAGAGGATGGTCGACTTTAGGGTCGAGCTAGTGCCAGGTGCGGCCCTTATCACCAAGGCGTCGTACCGATTGGCACCACCATATATGCAGGAGTTGTCATCATTGCTTTAGGAACTGCTGGGAAATTAGTTCATTCGTCTGAGCAGTTCTCCGTGGGGAGCGCTGATTCTCTTCGTTAGGAAAAAGGATAGTTCACACCGAATGTGGATTGACTATCGGAAGTTGAATAAGTTGATGGTGAAGAACAGTTATCCACTCCCGAGGATAGACGATATTTTTGATCATTTGCAGGGAGCATCTTTCTCCAAGATATACCTGAGGTGTGGGTACCATCAGGTTATGGTTAGGGAGGAGGACATGTAGAAGACTGTGTTCTGGACTCGTTATGGACATTACGAGTTTATGGTGATGTCGTTTGGGCTCACCAACACGCCGACATATGGACCTGATGAATCGATTCTGCAGACCGATGCACGAACACTTGGTCATCGTGTTCATAGATGATATCTTGGTGTATTCCAAGACTAAAGAGCAACATGAGGAGCACCTTCGTGAGCTATTGGGGGTTCTGAGATGAGAGCGGATCTATGCCTAGTTATCGCGGTATAAGTTTTGGTTATGAGAGGTTCAGTTCCTTTGACATCTCATCAACCAAGAGGGGATTTTGGTCTGTCCGGCCAAGATCGAGGCGGTTATGCAGTGGGAGGTTCTGTAATATCCCTCGGATATCAGGATCTTCTTGGGATTAGTTGGGTAGTACCTGAGATTCATACATGATTTCTCCAAGATTGCAGTACCCCTCCTCGTCTGACGAGGAAAGGGGTGGATTTCTAGTGGGGCCTTGAGCAGCAGAGGGCATTTGAGACCCTCAGACAACTACTTTGCAAGGCTCCAGTGGTTAGGGATCAGGTCTTGGTTTCAGAGCTTCCAGTGGTCCGGGAATTTGCTGACGGGTTTCTGGAGTAGTTACCCGGAGTGCATCCGGAGAGGATGGTCGACTTTAGGGTCGAGCTAGTGCCAGGTGCGGCCCCTATCGCCAAGGCGTCGTACCGATTGGCACCACCATATATGCAGGAGTTGTCATCATAGCTTTTGGAACTCCTGGGCAATTAGTTCATTTGTCTGAGCAATTCTCCGTGGGGAGCACTGATTCTCTTCGTTAGGAAAAAGGATAGTTCACACCGAATGTGGATTAACTATCGGAAGTTGAATAAGTTGACGGTGAAGAATAGTTATCCACTCCCGAGGATAGACGATATTTTTGATCATTTGCAGGGAACATCTTGGTTCTCCAAGATATACCTGAGGTCTGGGTACCATCAGGTTATGGTTAGGGAGGAGGACATGTAGAAGACTGTGTTCTGGACTCGTTATGGACATTACGAGTTTATGGTGATGTCGTTTGGGCTCACCAACACGCCGACATATGGACCTGATGAATCGATTCTGCAGACCGATGCACGATCACTTGGTCATCGTGTTCATAGATGATATCTTGGTGTATTCGAAGACTAGAGAGCAACATGAGGAGCACCTTCGTGAGCTATTGGGGGTTCTGAAATGAGAGCGGATCTATGCCTAGTTCTCGCAGTATAAGTTTTGGTAATGAGAGGTTCAGTTCCTTTGACATCTCAACAACCAAGAGGGGATTTTGGTCTGTCCGGCCAAGATCGAGGCGATTATGAAGTGGGAGGTTCTGAAATATCCCTCGAATATCAGGATCTTCTTGGGATAAGTTGGGTAGTACCTGAGATTTATACATGATTTATCCAAGACTGCAGTACCCCTCCTCGTCTGATGAGGAAAGGGGTGGATTTCTAGTGGAGCCTTGAGTAGCAGAGGGCATTTGAGACCCTCAGACAACTACTTTGCAAGGCTCCAGTGGTTAGGGATCAAGTCTTGGTTTCAGAGGTTCCAGTGGTCAGGGAATTTGCTGACGTGTTTCCGGAGGAGTTATCCGGAGTGCATCCGGAGAGGATGGTCGACTTTAGGGTTGAGCTAGTGCCAGGTGCGGCCCCTATCACCAAGGCGTCGTACCGATTGGCACCACCATATATGCAGGAGTTGTCATCATAGCTTTAGGAACTCCTGGGCAATTAGTTCATTCGTCTGAGCAGTTCTCCGTGGGGAGCACTAATTCTCTTCGTTAGGAAAAAAGATAGTTCACACCGAATGTGGATTGACTATCGGAAGTTGAAAAAGTTAACGGTGAAGAACATTTATACACTCCCGAGGACAGACGATCTTTTTGATCATTTGCAGGGAACATCTTGGTTCTCCAAGATATACCTGTGGTCTGGGTACCATCAGGTTATGGTTAGGGAGGAGGACATGTAGAAGACTGTGTTCTGGACTCGTTATGGACATTACGAGTTTATGGTGATATCGTTTGGGCTCACCAACACGCCGACATATGGACCTGATGAATCGATTCTGCAGACCGATGCACGATCACTTGGTCATCGTGTTCATAGATGATATCTTGGTGTATTCGAAGACTAGAGAGCAACATGAGGAGCACCTTCGTGAGCTATTGGGGGTTCTGAAATGAGAGCGGATCTATGCCTAGTTCTCGCAGTATAAGTTTTGGTAATGAGAGGTTCAGTTCCTTTAACATCTCATCAACCAAGAGGGGATTTTGGTCTGTCCGGCCAAGATCGAGGCGATTATGAAGTGGGAGGTTCTGAAATATCCCTCGGATATCAGGATCTTCTTGGGATAAGTTGGGTAGTACCTGAGATTCATACATGATTTATCAAAGACTGTAGTACCCCTCCTCGTCTGATGAGGAAAGGGGTGGATTTCTAGTGGAGCCTTGAGTAGCAGAGGGCATTTGAGACCCTCAGACAACTACTTTGCAAGGCTCCAGTGGTTAGGGATCAAGTCTTCATTTCAGAGGTTCCAGTGGTCAGGGAATTTGCTGACGTGTTTCCGGAGGAGTTATCCGGAGTGCATCCGGAGAGGATGGTCGACTTTAGGGTCGAGCTAGTGCGAGGTGCGGCCCCTATCACCAAGGCGTCGTACCGATTGGCACCACCATATATGCAGGAGTTGTCATCATAGCTTTAGGAACTGCTGGGAAATTAGTTCATTCGTCTGAGCAGTTCTCCGTGGGGAGCGCTGATTCTCTTCGTTAGGAAAAAGGATAGTTCACACCGAATGTGGATTGATTATCGGAAGTTGAATAAGTTGACGGTGAAGAACAGTTATCCACTCCCAAGGATAGACGATATTTTTGATCATTTGCATGGAGCATCTTTCTCCAAGATATACCTGAGGTCTGGGTACCATCAGGTTATGGTTAGGGAGGAGGACATGTAGAAGACTGTGTTCTGGACTCATTATGGACATATGGACCTGATGAATCGATTCTGCAGACCGATGCACGATCACTTGGTCATCGTGTTCATAGATGATATCTTGGTGTATTCCAAGACTAAAGAGCAACATGAGGAGCACCTTCGTGAGCTATTGGGGGTTCTGAGATGAGAGCGGAACTATGCCTAGTTATCACGGTATAAGTTTTGGTTATGAGAGGTTCGGTTCCTTTGACATCTCATCAACCAAGAGGGGATTTTGGTCTGTCCGGCCAAGATCGAGGCGGTTATGCAGTGGGAGGTTCTGTAATATCACTCGGATATCAGGATCTTCTTGGGATTAGTTGGGTAGTACCTGAGATTCATACAAGATTTCTCCAAGATTGCAGTACCCCTCCTCGTCTGACGAGGAAAGGGGTGGATTTCTAGTGGGGCCTTGAGCAGCAGAGGGCATTTGAGACCCTCAGACAACTACTTTGCGAGGCTCCAGTGGTTAGGGATCAGGTCATGGTTTCAGAGCTTCCAGTGGTCAGGGAATTTGCTGACGGGTTTCTGGAGTAGTTACCCGGAGTGCATCCGGAGAGGATGGTCGACTTTAGGGTCGAGCTAATGCCAGGTGCGGCCCTTATCGCCAAGGCGTCGTACCGATTGGCACCACCATATATGCAGGAGTTGTCATCATAGCTTTAGGAACTCCTGGGCAATTAGTTCATTTGTCTGAGCAATTCTCCGTGGGGAGCACTGATTCTCTTCGTTAGGAAAAAGGATAGTTCACACCGAATGTGGATTAACTATCGGAAGTTGAATAAGTTGACGGTGAAGAATAGTTATCCACTCCCAAGGATAGACGATATTTTTGATCATTTGCAGGGCACATCTTGGTTCTCCAAGATATACCTGAGGTCTGGGTACCATCAGGTTATGGTTAGGGAGGAGGACATGTAGAAGACTGTGTTCTGGACTCGTTATGGACATTACGAGTTTATGGTGATGTCGTTTGGGCTCACCAACACGCCGACATATGGACCTGATGAATCGATTCTGCAGACCGATGCACGATCACTTGGTCATCGTGTTCATAGATGATATCTTGGTGTATTCGAAGACTAGAGAGCAACATGAGGAGCACCTTCGTGAGCTATTGGGGGTTCTGAAATGAGAGCGGATCTATGCCTAGTTCTCGCAGTATAAGTTTTGGTAATGAGAGGTTCAGTTCCTTTGACATCTCAACAACCAAGAGGGGATTTTGGTCTGTCCGGCCAAGATCGAGGCGATTATGAAGTGGGAGGTTCTGAAATATCCCTCGAACATCAGGATCTTCTTGGGATAAGTTGGGTAGTACCTGAGATTTATACATGATTTATCCAAGACTGCAGTACCCCTCCTCGTCTGATGAGGAAAGGGGTGGATTTCTAGTGGATCCTTCAGTAGCAGAGGGCATTTGAGACCCTCAGACAACTACTTTGCAAGGCTCCAGTGGTTAGGGATCAAGTCTTGGTTTCAGAGGTTCTAGTGGTCAGGGAATTTGCTGACGTGTTTCCGGAGGAGTTATCCGGAGTGCATCCGGAGAGGATGGTCGACTTTAGGGTTGAGCTAGTGCCAGGTGCAGCCCCTATCACCAAGGCGTCGTACCGATTGGCACCACCATATATGCAGGAGTTGTCATCATAGCTTTAGGAACTCCTGGGCAATTAGTTCATTCGTCTGAGCAGTTCTCCGTGGGGAGCACTAATTCTCTTCGTTAGGAAAAAAGATAGTTCACACCGAATGTGGATTGACTATCGGAAGTTGAATAAGTTAACGGTGAAGAACATTTATCCACTCCCGAGGACAGACGATCTTTTTGATCATTTGCAGGGAACATCTTGGTTCTTCAAGATATACCTGTGGTCTGGGTACCATCAGGTTATGGTTAGGGAGGAGGACATGTAGAAGACTGTGTTCTGGACTCGTTATGGACATTACGAGTTAATGGTGATATCGTTTGGGCTCACCAACACGCCGACATATGGACCTGATGAATCGATTCTGCAGACCGATGCACGATCACTTGGTCATCGTGTTCATAGATGATATCTTGGTGTATTCGAAGACTAGAGAGCAACATGAGGAGCACCTTCGTGAGCTATTGGGGGTTCTGAAATGAGAGCGGATCTATGCCTAGTTCTCGCAGTATAAGTTTTGGTAATGAGAGGTTCAGTTCCTTTAACATCTCATCAACCAAGAGGGGATTTTGGTCTGTCCGGCCAAGATCGAGGCGATTATGAAGTGGGAGGTTCTGAAATATCCCTCGGATATCAGGATCTTCTTGGGATAAGTTGGGTAGTACCTGAGATTCATACATGATTTATCAAAGACTGCAGTACCCCTCCTCGTCTGATGAGGAAAGGGGTGGATTTCTAGTGGAGCCTTGAGTAGCAGAGGGCATTTGAGACTCTCAGACAACTACTTTGCAAGGCTCCAGTGGTTAGGGATCAAGTCTTCGTTTCAGAGGTTCCAGTGGTCAGGGAATTTGCTGACGTGTTTCCGGAGGAGTTATCCGGAGTGCATCCGGAGAGGATGGTCGACTTTAGGGTCGAGCTAGTGCGAGGTGCGGCCCCTATCACCAAGGCGTCGTACCGATTGGCACCACCATATATGCAGGAGTTGTCATCATACCTTTAGGAACTGCTGGGAAATTAGTTCATTCGTCTGAGCAGTTCTCCGTGGGGAGCGCTGATTCTCTTCGTTAGGAAAAAGGATAGTTCACACCGAATGTGGATTGACTATCGGAAGTAGAATAAGTTGACGGTGAAGAATAGTTATCCACTCCCGAGGATAGACGATATTTTTGATCATTTGCAGGGCACATCTTGGTTCTCCAAGATATACCTGAGGTCTGGGTACCATCAGGTTATGGTTAGGGAGGAGGACATGTAGAAGACTGTGTTCTGGACTCATTATGGACATTACGAGTTTATGGTGATGTCGTTTGGGCTTACCAACATGCCGACATATGGACCTGATGAATCGATTCTGCAGACCGATGCACGATCACTTGGTCATCGTGTTCATAGATGATATCTTGGTGTATTCCAAGACTAAAGAGCAACATGAGGAGCACCTTCGTGAGCTATTGGGGGTTCTAAGATGAGAGCGGAACTATGCCTAGTTATCACGGTATAAGTTTTGGTTATGAGAGGTTCGTTTCCTTTGACATCTCATCAACCAAGAGGGGATTTTGGTCTGTCCGGCCAAGATCGAGGCAGTTATGCAGTGGGAGGTTCTGTAATATCCCTCGGATATCAGGATCTTCTTGGGATTAGTTGGGTAGTACCTGAGATTCATACATGATTTCTCCAAGATTGCAGTACCCCTCCTCGTCTGACGAGGAAAGGGGTGGATTTCTAGTGGGGCCTTGAGCAGCAGAGGGCATTTGAGACCCTCAGACAACTACTTTGCGAGGCTCCAGTGGTTAGGGATCAGGTCATGGTTTCAGAGCTTCCAGTGGTCAGGGAATTTGCTGACGGGTTTCTGGAGTAGTTACCCGGAGTGCATCCGGAGAGGATGGTCGACTTTAGGGTCGAGCTAGTGCCAGGTGCGGCCCTTATCGCCAAGGCGTCGTACCGATTGGCACCACCATATATGCAGGAGTTGTCATCATAGCTTTAGGAACTCCTGGGCAATTAGTTCATTTGTCTGAGCAATTCTCCGTGGGGAGCACTGATTCTCTTCGTTAGGAAAAAGGATAGTTCACACCGAATGTGGATTAACTATCGGAAGTTGAATAAGTTGACGGTGAAGAATAGTTATCCACTCCCGAGGATAGACGATATTTTTGATCATTTGCAGGGCACATCTTGGTTCTCCAAGATATACCTGAGGTCTGGGTACCATCAGGTTATGGTTAGGGAGGAGGACATGTAGAAGACTGTGTTGTGGACTCGTTATGGACATTACGAGTTTATGGTGATGTCGTTTGGGCTCACCAACACGCCGACATATGGACCTGATGAATCGATTCTGCAGACCGATGCACGATCACTTGGTCATCGTGTTCATAGATGATATCTTGGTGTATTCGAAGACTAGAGAGCAACATGAGGAGCACCTTCGTGAGCTATTGGGGGTTCTGAAATGAGAGCGGATCTATGCCTAGTTCTCGCAGTATAAGTTTTGGTAATGAGAGGTTCAGTTCCTTTGACATCTCAACAACCAAGAGGGGATTTTGGTCTGTCCGGCCAAGATCGAGGCGATTATGAAGTGGGAGGTTCTGAAATATCCCTCGAATATCAGGATCTTCTTGGGATAAGTTGGGTAGTACCTGAGATTTATACATGATTTATCCAAGACTGCAGTACCCCTCCTCGTCTGATGAGGAAAGGGGTGGATTTCTAGTGGAGCCTTGAGTAGCAGAGGGCATTTGAGACCCTCAGACAACTACTTTGCAAGGCTCCAGTGGTTAGGGATCAAGTCTTGGTTTCAGAGGTTCCAGTGGTCAGGGAATTTGCTGACGTGTTTCCGGAGGAGTTATCCGGAGTGCATCCGGAGAGGATGGTCGACTTTAGGGTTGAGCTAGTGCCAGGTGCGGCCCCTATCACCAAGGCGTCGTACCGATTGGCACCACCATATATGCAGGAGTTGTCATCATAGCTTTAGGAACTCCTGGGCAATTAGTTCATTCGTCTGAGCAGTTCTCCGTGGGGAGCACTAATTCTCTTCGTTAGGAAAAAAGATAGTTCACACCGAATGTGGATTGACTATCGGAAGTTGAATAAGTTAACGGTGAAGAACATTTATCCACTCCCGAGGACAGACGATCTTTTTGATCATTTGCAGGGAACATCTTGGTTCTCCAAGATATACCTGTGGTCTGGGTACCATCAGGTTATGGTTAGGGAGGAGGACATGTAGAAGACTGTGTTCTGGACTCGTTATGGACATTACGAGTTAATGGTGATATCGTTTGGGCTCACCAACACGCCGACATATGGACCTGATGAATCGATTCTGCAGACCGATGCACGATCACTTGGTCATCGTGTTCATAGATGATATCTTGGTGTATTCGAAGACTAGAGAGCAACATGAGGAGCACCTTCGTGAGCTGTTGGGGGTTCTGAAATGAGAGCGGATCTATGCCTAGTTCTCGCAGTATAAGTTTTGGTAATGAGAGGTTCAGTTCCTTTAACATCTCATCAACCAAGAGGGGATTTTGGTCTGTCCGGCCAAGATCGAGGCGATTATGAAGTGGGAGGTTCTGAAATATCCCTCGGATATCAGGATCTTCTTGGGATAAGTTGGGTAGTACCTGAGATTCATACATGATTTATCAAAGACTGCATTACCCCTCCTCGTCTGATGAGGAAAGGGGTGGATTTCTAGTGGAGCCTTGAGTAGCAGAGGGCATTTGAGACTCTCAGACAACTACTTTGCAAGGCTCCAGTGGTTAGGGATCAAGTCTTCGTTTCAGAGGTTCCAGTGGTCAGGGAATTTGCTGACGTGTTTCCGGAGGAGTTATCCGGAGTGCATCCGGAGAGGATGGTCGACTTTAGGGTCGAGCTAGTGCGAGGTGCGGCCCCTATCACCAAGGCGTCGTACCGATTGGCACCACCATATATGCAGGAGTTGTCATCATAGCTTTAGGAACTGCTGGGAAATTAGTTCATTCGTCTGAGCAGTTCTCCGTGGGGAGCGCTGATTCTCTTCGTTAGGAAAAAGGATAGTTCACACCGAATGTGGATTGACTATCGGAAGTTGAATAAGTTGACGGTGAAGAACAGTTATCCACTCCCAAGGATAGACGATATTTTTGATCATTTGCATGGAGCATCTTTCTCCAAGATATACCTGAGGTCTGGGTACCATCAGGTTATGGTTAGGGAGGAGGACATGTAGAAGACTGTGTTCTGGACTCATTATGGACATTACGAGTTTATGGTGATGTCGTTTGGGCTTACCAACATGCCGACATATGGACCTGATGAATCGATTCTGCAGACCGATGCACGATCACTTGGTCATCGTGTTCATAGATGATATCTTGGTGTATTCCAAGACTAAAGAGCAACATGAGGAGCACCTTCGTGAGCTATTGGGGGTTCTAAGATGAGAGCGGAACTATGCCTAGTTATCACGGTATAAGTTTTGGTTATGAGAGGTTCGGTTCCTTTGACATCTCATCAACCAAGAGGGGATTTTGATCTGTCCGGCCAAGATCGAGGCGGTTATGCAGTGGGAGGTTCTGTAATATCCCTCGGATATCAGGATCTTCTTGGGATTAGTTGGGTAGTACCTGAGATTCATACATGATTTCTCCAAGATTGCAGTACCCCTCCTCGTCTGACGAGGAAAGGGGTGGATTTCTAGTGGGGCCTTGAGCAGCAGAGGGCATTTGAGACCCTCAGACAACTACTTTGCGAGGCTCCAGTGGTTAGGGATCAGGTCATGGTTTCAGAGCTTCCAGTGGTCAGGGAATTTGCTGACGGGTTTCTGGAGTAGTTACCCGGAGTGCATCCGGAGAGGATGGTCGACTTTAGGGTCGAGCTAGTGCCAGGTGCGGCCCTTATCGCCAAGGCGTCGTACCGATTGGCACCACCATATATGCAGGAGTTGTCATCATAGCTTTAGGAACTCCTGGGCAATTAGTTCATTTGTCTGAGCAATTCTCCGTGGGGAGCACTGATTCTCTTCGTTAGGAAAAAGGATAGTTCACACCGAATGTGGATTAACTATCGGAAGTTGAATAAGTTGACGGTGAAGAATAGTTATCCACTCCCGAGGATAGACGATATTTTTGATCATTTGCAGGGCACATCTTGGTTCTCCAAGATATACCTGAGGTCTGGGTACCATCAGGTTATGGTTAGGGAGGAGGACATGTAGAAGACTGTGTTGTGGACTCGTTATGGACATTACGAGTTTATGGTGATGTCGTTTGGGCTCACCAACACGCCGACATATGGACCTGATGAATCGATTCTGCAGACCGATGCACGATCACTTGGTCATCGTGTTCATAGATGATATCTTGGTGTATTCGAAGACTAGAGAGCAACATGAGGAGCACCTTCGTGAGCTGTTGGGGGTTCTGAAATGAGAGCGGATCTATGCCTAGTTCTCGCAGTATAAGTTTTGGTAATGAGAGGTTCAGTTCCTTTGACATCTCAACAACCAAGAGGGGATTTTGGTCTGTCCGGCCAAGATCGAGGCGATTATGAAGTGGGAGGTTCTGAAATATCCCTCGAATATCAGGATCTTCTTGGGATAAGTTGGGTAGTACCTGAGATTTATACATGATTTATCCAAGACTGCAGTACCCCTCCTCGTCTGATGAGGAAAGGGGTGGATTTCTAGTGGAGCCTTGAGTAGCAGAGGGCATTTGAGACCCTCAGACAACTACTTTGCAAGGCTCCAGTGGTTAGGGATCAGGTCTTGGTTTCAGAGCTTCCAGTGGTCAGGGAATTTGCTGACGTGTTTCCGGAGGAGTTATCCGGAGTGCATCCGGAGAGGATGGTCGACTTTAGGGTCGAGCTAGTGCGAGGTGCGGCCCCTATCACCAAGGCGTCGTACCGATTGGCACCACCATATATGCAGGAGTTGTCATCATAGCTTTAGGAACTGCTGGGAAATTAGTTCATTCGTCTGAGCAGTTCTCCGTGGGGAGCGCTGATTCTCTTCGTTAGGAAAAAGGATAGTTCACACCGAATGTGGATTGACTATCGGAAGTTGAATAAGTTGACGGTGAAGAACAGTTATCCACTCCCAAGGATAGACGATATTTTTGATCATTTGCATGGAGCATCTTTCTCCAAGATATACCTGAGGTCTGGGTACCATCAGGTTATGGTTAGGGAGGAGGACATGTAGAAGACTGTGTTCTGGACTCATTATGGACATTACGAGTTTATGGTGATGTCGTTTGGGCTTACCAACATGCCGACATATGGACCTGATGAATCGATTCTGCAGACCGATGCACGATCACTTGGTCATCGTGTTCATAGATGATATCTTGGTGTATTCCAAGACTAAAGAGCAACATGAGGAGCACCTTCGTGAGCTATTGGGGGTTCTAAGATGAGAGCGGAACTATGCCTAGTTATCACGGTATAAGTTTTGGTTATGAGAGGTTCGGTTCCTTTGACATCTCATCAACCAAGAGGGGATTTTGATCTGTCCGGCCAAGATCGAGGCGGTTATGCAGTGGGAGGTTCTGTAATATCCCTCGGATATCAGGATCTTCTTGGGATTAGTTGGGTAGTACCTGAGATTCATACATGATTTCTCCAAGATTGCAGTACCCCTCCTCGTCTGACGAGGAAAGGGGTGGATTTCTAGTGGGGCCTTGAGCAGCAGAGGGCATTTGAGACCCTCAGACAACTACTTTGCGAGGCTCCAGTGGTTAGGGATCAGGTCATGGTTTCAGAGCTTCCAGTGGTCAGGGAATTTGCTGACGGGTTTCTGGAGTAGTTACCCGGAGTGCATCCGGAGAGGATGGTCGACTTTAGGGTCGAGCTAGTGCCAGGTGCGGCCCTTATCGCCAAGGCGTCGTACCGATTGGCACCACCATATATGCAGGAGTTGTCATCATAGCTTTAGGAACTCCTGGGCAATTAGTTCATTTGTCTGAGCAATTCTCCGTGGGGAGCACTGATTCTCTTCGTTAGGAAAAAGGATAGTTCACACCGAATGTGGATTAACTATCGGAAGTTGAATAAGTTGACGGTGAAGAATAGCTATCCACTCCCGAGGATAGACGATATTTTTGATCATTTGCAGGGCACATCTTGGTTCTCCAAGATATACCTGAGGTCTGGGTACCATCAGGTTATGGTTAGGGAGGAGGACATGTAGAAGACTGTGTTGTGGACTCGTTATGGACATTACGAGTTTATGGTGATGTCGTTTGGGCTCACCAACACGCCGACATATGGACCTGATGAATCGATTCTGCAGACCGATGCACGATCACTTGGTCATCGTGTTCATAGATGATATCTTGGTGTATTCGAAGACTAGAGAGCAACATGAGGAGCACCTTCGTGAGCTGTTGGGGGTTCTGAAATGAGAGCGGATCTATGCCTAGTTCTCACAGTATAAGTTTTGGTAATGAGAGGTTCAGTTCCTTTGACATCTCAAC
Organism: Lactuca sativa; assembly: GCF_002870075.4. Lineage (NCBI taxonomy): Eukaryota > Viridiplantae > Streptophyta > Magnoliopsida > Asterales > Asteraceae > Lactuca > Lactuca sativa. Next base: position 135,002,820 of record NC_056624.2, read on the forward strand.
AACCAAGAGGGGATTTTGGTCTGTCCGGCCAAGATCGAGGCGATTATGAAGTGGGAGGTTCTGAAATATCCCTCGAATATCAGGATCTTCTTGGGATAAGTTGGGTAGTACCTGAGATTTATACATGATTTATCCAAGACTGCAGTACCCCTCCTCGTCTGATGAGGAAAGGGGTGGATTTCTAGTGGAGCCTTGAGTAGCAGAGGGCATTTGAGACCCTCAGACAACTACTTTGCAAGGCTCCAGTGGTTAGGGATCAAGTCTTGGTTTCAGAGGTTCCAGTGGTCAGGGAATTTGCTGACGTGTTTCCGGAGGAGTTATCCGGAGTGCATCCGGAGAGGATGGTCGACTTTAGGGTTGAGCTAGTGCCAGGTGCGGCCCCTATCACCAAGGCGTCGTACCGATTGGCACCACCATATATGCAGGAGTTGTCATCATAGCTTTAGGAACTCCTGGGCAATTAGTTCATTCGTCTGAGCAGTTCTCCGTGGGGAGCACTAATTCTCTTCGTTAGGAAAAAAGATAGTTCACACCGAATGTGGATTGACTATCGGAAGTTGAAAAAGTTAATGGTGAAGAACATTTATCCACTCCCGAGGACAGACGATCTTTTTGATCATTTGCAGGGAACATCTTGGTTCTCCAAGATATACCTGTGGTCTGGGTACCATCAGGTTATGGTTAGGGAGGAGGACATGTAGAAGACTGTGTTCTGGACTCGTTATGGACATTACGAGTTTATGGTGATATCGTTTGGGCTCACCAACACGCCGACATATGGACCTGATGAATCGATTCTGCAGACCGATGCACGATCACTTGGTCATCGTGTTCATAGATGATATCTTGGTGTATTCGAAGACTAGAGAGCAACATGAGGAGCACCTTCGTGAGCTATTGGGGGTTCTGAAATGAGAGCGGATCTATGCCTAGTTCTCGCAGTATAAGTTTTGGTAATGAGAGGTTCAGTTCCTTTAACATCTCATCAACCAAGAGGGGATTTTGGTCTGTCCGGCCAAGATCGAGGCGATTATGAAGTGGGAGGTTCTGAAATATCCCTCGGATATCAGGATCTTCTTAGGATAAGTTGGGTAGTACCTGAGATTCATACATGATTTATCAAAGACTGCAGTACCCCTCCTCGTCTGATGAGGAAAGGGGTGGATTTCTAGTGGAGCCTTGAGTAGCAGAGGGCATTTGAGACCCTCAGACAACTACTTTGCAAGGCTCCAGTGGTTAGGGATCAAGTCTTCATTTCAGAGGTTCCAGTGGTCAGGGAATTTGCTGACGTGTTTCCGGAGGAGTTATCCGGAGTGCATCCGGAGAGGATGGTCGACTTTAGGGTCGAGCTAGTGCGAGGTGCGGCCCCTATCACCAAGGCGTCGTACCGATTGGCACCACCATATATGCAGGAGTTGTCATCATAGCTTTAGGAACTGCTGGGAAATTAGTTCATTCGTCTGAGCAGTTCTCCATGGGGAGCGCTGATTCTCTTCGTTAGGAAAAAGGATAGTTCACACCGAATGTGGACTGACTATCGGAAGTTGAATAAGTTGACGGTGAAGAACAGTTATCCACTCCGAAGGGTAGAAGATATTTTTGATCATTTGCATGGAGCATCTTTCTCCAAGATATACCTGAGGTCTGGGTACCATCAGGTTATGGTTAGGGAGGAGGACATGTAGAAGACTGTGTTCTGGACTCATTATGGACATTACGAGTTTATGGTGATGTCGTTTGGGCTTACCAACATGCCGACATATGGACCTGATGAATCGATTCTGCAGACCGATGCACGATCACTTGGTCATCGTGTTCATAGATGATATCTTGGTGTATTCCAAGACTAAAGAGCAACATGAGGAGCACCTTCGTGAGCTATTGGGGGTTCTGACATGAGAGCGGAACTATGCCTAGTTATCACGGTATAAGTTTTGGTTATGAGAGGTTCGGTTCCTTTGACATCTCATCAACCAAGAGGGGATTTTGGTCTGTCCGGCCAAGATCGAGGCGGTTATGCAGTGGGAGGATCTGTAATATCCCTCGGATATCAGGATCTTCTTGGGATTAGTTGGGTAGTACCTGAGATTCATACATGATTTCTCCAAGATTGCAGTACCCCTCCTCGTCTGACGAGGAAAGGGGTGGATTTCTAGTGGGGCCTTGAGCAGCAGAGGGCATTTGAGACCCTCAGACAACTACTTTGCGAGGCTCCAGTGGTTAGGGATCAGGTCTTGGTTTCAGAGCTTCCAGTGGTCAGGGAATTTGCTGACGGGTTTCTGGAGTAGTTACCCGGAGTGCATCCGGAGAGGATGGTCGACTTTAGGGTCGAGCTAGTGCCGGGTGCGGCCCTTATCGCCAAGGCGTCGTACCGATTGGCACCACCATATATGCAGGAGTTGTCATCATAGCTTTAGGAACTCCTGGGCAATTAGTTCATTTGTCTGAGCAATTCTCCGTGGGGAGCACTGATTCTCTTCGTTAGGAAAAAGGATAGTTCACACCGAATGTGGATTAACTATCGGAAGTTGAATAAGTTGACGGTGAAGAATAGTTATCCACTCCCGAGGATAGACGATATTTTTGATCATTTGCAGGGCACATCTTGGTTCTCCAAGATATACCTGAGGTCTGGGTACCATCAGGTTATGGTTAGGGAGGAGGACATGTAGAAGACTGTGTTGTGGACTCGTTATGGACATTACGAGTTTATGGTGATGTCGTTTGGGCTCACCAACACGCCGACATATGGACCTGATGAATCGATTATGCAGACCGATGCACGATCACTTGGTCATCGTGTTCATAGATGATATCTTGGTGTATTCGAAGACTAGAGAGCAACATGAGGAGCACCTTCGTGAGCTGTTGGGGGTTCTGAAATGAGAGCGGATCTATGCCTAGTTCTCGCAGTATAAGTTTTGGTAATGAGAGGTTCAGTTCCTTTGACATCTCAACAACCAAGAGGGGATTTTGGTCTGTCCGGCCAAGATCGAGGCGATTATGAAGTGGGAGGTTCTGAAATATCCCTCGAATATCAGGATCTTCTTGGGATAAGTTGGGTAGTACCTGAGATTTATACATGATTTATCCAAGACTGCAGTACCCCTCCTCGTCTGATGAGGAAAGGGGTGGATTTCTAGTGGAGCCTTGAGTAGCAGAGGGCATTTGAGACCCTCAGACAACTACTTTGCAAGGCTCCAGTGGTTAGGGATCAAGTCTTGGTTTCAGAGGTTCCAGTGGTCAGGGAATTTGCTGACGTGTTTCCGGAGGAGTTATCCGGAGTGCATCCGGAGAGGATGGTCGACTTTAGGGTTGAGCTAGTGCCAGGTGCGGCCCCTATCACCAAGGCGTCGTACCGATTGGCACCACCATATATGCAGGAGTTGTCATCATAGCTTTAGGAACTCCTGGGCAATTAGTTCATTCGTCTGAGCAGTTCTCCGTGGGGAGCACTAATTCTCTTCGTTAGGAAAAAAGATAGTTCACACCGAATGTGGATTGACTATCGGAAGTTGAAAAAGTTAATGGTGAAGAACATTTATCCACTCCCGAGGACAGACGATCTTTTTGATCATTTGCAGGGAACATCTTGGTTCTCCAAGATATACCTGTGGTCTGGGTACCATCAGGTTATGGTTAGGGAGGAGGACATGTAGAAGACTGTGTTCTGGACTCGTTATGGACATTACGAGTTTATGGTGATATCGTTTGGGCTCACCAACACGCCGACATATGGACCTGATGAATCGATTCTGCAGACCGATGCACGATCACTTGGTCATCGTGTTCATAGATGATATCTTGGTGTATTCGAAGACTAGAGAGCAACATGAGGAGCACCTTCGTGAGCTATTGGGGGTTCTGAAATGAGAGCGGATCTATGCCTAGTTCTCGCAGTATAAGTTTTGGTAATGAGAGGTTCAGTTCCTTTAACATCTCATCAACCAAGAGGGGATTTTGGTCTGTCCGGCCAAGATCGAGGCGATTATGAAGTGGGAGGTTCTGAAATATCCCTCGGATATCAGGATCTTCTTAGGATAAGTTGGGTAGTACCTGAGATTCATACATGATTTATCAAAGACTGCAGTACCCCTCCTCGTCTGATGAGGAAAGGGGTGGATTTCTAGTGGAGCCTTGAGTAGCAGAGGGCATTTGAGACCCTCAGACAACTACTTTGCAAGGCTCCAGTGGTTAGGGATCAAGTCTTCATTTCAGAGGTTCCAGTGGTCAGGGAATTTGCTGACGTGTTTCCGGAGGAGTTATCCGGAGTGCATCCGGAGAGGATGGTCGACTTTAGGGTCGAGCTAGTGCGAGGTGCGGCCCCTATCACCAAGGCGTCGTACCGATTGGCACCACCATATATGCAGGAGTTGTCATCATAGCTTTAGGAACTGCTGGGAAATTAGTTCATTCGTCTGAGCAGTTCTCCATGGGGAGCGCTGATTCTCTTCGTTAGGAAAAAGGATAGTTCACACCGAATGTGGACTGACTATCGGAAGTTGAATAAGTTGACGGTGAAGAACAGTTATCCACTCCGAAGGGTAGAAGATATTTTTGATCATTTGCATGGAGCATCTTTCTCCAAGATATACCTGAGGTCTGGGTACCATCAGGTTATGGTTAGGGAGGAGGACATGTAGAAGACTGTGTTCTGGACTCATTATGGACATTACGAGTTTATGGTGATGTCGTTTGGGCTTACCAACATGCCGACATATGGACCTGATGAATCGATTCTGCAGACCGATGCACGATCACTTGGTCATCGTGTTCATAGATGATATCTTGGTGTATTCCAAGACTAAAGAGCAACATGAGGAGCACCTTCGTGAGCTATTGGGGGTTCTGACATGAGAGCGGAACTATGCCTAGTTATCACGGTATAAGTTTTGGTTATGAGAGGTTCGGTTCCTTTGACATCTCATCAACCAAGAGGGGATTTTGGTCTGTCCGGCCAAGATCGAGGCGGTTATGCAGTGGGAGGATCTGTAATATCCCTCGGATATCAGGATCTTCTTGGGATTAGTTGGGTAGTACCTGAGATTCATACATGATTTCTCCAAGATTGCAGTACCCCTCCTCGTCCGACGAGGAAAGGGGTGGATTTCTAGTGGGGCCTTGAGCAGCAGAGGGCATTTGAGACCCTCAGACAACTACTTTGCGAGGCTCCAGTGGTTAGGGATCAGGTCTTGGTTTCAGAGCTTCCAGTGGTCAGGGAATTTGCTGACGGGTTTCTGGAGTAGTTACCCGGAGTGCATCCGGAGAGGATGGTCGACTTTAGGGTCGAGCTAGTGCCGGGTGCGGCCCTTATCGCCAAGGCGTCGTACCGATTGGCACCACCATATATGCAGGAGTTGTCATCATAGCTTTAGGAACTCCTGGGCAATTAGTTCATTTGTCTGAGCAATTCTCCGTGGGGAGCACTGATTCTCTTCGTTAGGAAAAAGGATAGTTCACACCGAATGTGGATTAACTATCGGAAGTTGAATAAGTTGACGGTGAAGAATAGTTATCCACTCCCGAGGATAGACGATATTTTTGATCATTTGCAGGGCACATCTTGGTTCTCCAAGATATACCTGAGGTCTGGGTACCATCAGGTTATGGTTAGGGAGGAGGACATGTAGAAGACTGTGTTGTGGACTCGTTATGGACATTACGAGTTTATGGTGATGTCGTTTGGGCTCACCAACACGCCGACATATGGACCTGATGAATCGATTATGCAGACCGATGCACGATCACTTGGTCATCGTGTTCATAGATGATATCTTGGTGTATTCGAAGACTAGAGAGCAACATGAGGAGCACCTTCGTGAGCTGTTGGGGGTTCTGAAATGAGAGCGGATCTATGCCTAGTTCTCGCAGTATAAGTTTTGGTAATGAGAGGTTCAGTTCCTTTGACATCTCAACAACCAAGAGGGGATTTTGGTCTGTCCGGCCAAGATCGAGGCGATTATGAAGTGGGAGGTTCTGAAATATCCCTCGAATATCAGGATCTTCTTGGGATAAGTTGGGTAGTACCTGAGATTTATACATGATTTATCCAAGACTGCAGTACCCCTCCTCGTCTGATGAGGAAAGGGGTGGATTTCTAGTGGAGCCTTGAGTAGCAGAGGGCATTTGAGACCCTCAGACAACTACTTTGCAAGGCTCCAGTGGTTAGGGATCAAGTCTTGGTGTCAGAGGTTCCAGTGGTCAGGGAATTTGCTGACGTGTTTCCGGAGGAGTTATCCGGAGTGCATCCGGAGAGGATGGTCGACTTTAGGGTTGAGCTAGTGCCAGGTGCGGCCCCTACCACCAAGGCGTCGTACCGATTGGCACCACCATATATGCAGGAGTTGTCATCATAGCTTTAGGAACTCCTGGGCAACTAGTTCATTCGTCTGAGCAGTTCTCTGTGGGGAGCACTAATTCTCTTCGTTAGGAAAAAAGATAGTTCACACCGAATGTGGATTGACTATCGGAAGTTGAAAAAGTTAATGGTGAAGAACATTTATCCACTCCCGAGGATAGACGATCTTTTTGATCATTTGCAGGGAACATCTTGGTTCTCCAAGATATACCTGTGGTCTGGGTACCATCAGGTTATGGTTAGGGAGGAGGACATGTAGAAGACTGTGTTCTGGAGTCGTTATGGACATTACGAGTTTATGGTGATATCGTTTGGGCTCACCAACACGCCGACATATGGACCTGATGAATCGATTCTGCAGACCGATGCACGATCACTTGGTCATCGTGTTCATAGATGATATCTTGGTGTAGTCGAAGACTAGAGAGCAACATGAGGAGCACCTTCGTGAGCTATTGGGGGTTCTGAAATGAGAGCGGATCTATGCCTAGTTCTCGCAGTATAAGTTTTGGTAATGAGAGGTTCAGTTCCTTTAACATCTCATCAACCAAGAGGGGATTTTGGTCTGTCCGGCCAAGATCGAGGCGATTATGAAGTGGGAGGTTCTGAAATATCCCTCGGATATCAGGATCTTCTTGGGATAAGTTGGGTAGTACCTGAGATTCATACATGATTTATCAAAGACTGCAGTACCCCTCCTCGTCTGATGAGGAAAGGGGTGGATTTCTAGTGGAGCCTTGAGTAGCAGAGGGCATTTGAGACCCTCAGACAACTACTTTGCAAGGCTCCAGTGGTTAGGGATCAAGTCTTCATTTCAGAGGTTCCAGTGGTCAGGGAATTTGCTGACGTGTTTCCGGAGGAGTTATCCGGAGTGCATCCGGAGAGGATGGTCGACTTTAGGGTCGAGCTAGTGCGAGGTGCGGCCCCTATCACCAAGGCGTCGTACCGATTGGCACCACCATATATGCAGGAGTTGTCATCATAGCTTTAGGAACTGCTGGGAAATTAGTTCGTTCGTCTGAGCAGTTCTCCATGGGGAGCGCTGATTCTCTTCGTTAGGAAAAAGGATAGTTCACACCGAATGTGGACTGACTATCGGAAGTTGAATAAGTTGACGGTGAAGAACAGTTATCCAATCCGAAGGGTAGAAGATATTTTTGATCATTTGCATGGAGCATCTTTCTCCAAGATATACCTGAGGTCTGGGTACCATCAGGTTATGGTTAGGGAGGAGGACATGTAGAAGACTGTGTTCTGGACTCATTATGGACATTACGAGTTTATGGTGATGTCGTTTGGGCTTACCAACATGCCGACATATGGACCTGATGAATCGATTCTGCAGACCGATGCACGATCACTTGGTCATCGTGTTCATAGATGATATCTTGGTGTATTCCAAGACTAAAGAGCAACATGAGGATCACCTTCGTGAGCTATTGGGGGTTCTGACATGAGAGCGGAACTATGCCTAGTTATCACGGTATAAGTTTTGGTTATGAGAGGTTCGGTTCCTTTGACATCTCATCAACCAAGAGGGGATTTTGGTCTGTCCGGCCAAGATCGAGGCGGTTATGCAGTGGGAGGTTCTGTAATATCCCTCGGATATCAGGATCTTCTTGGGATTAGTTGGGTAGTACCTGAGATTCATACATGATTTCTCCAAGATTGCAGTACCCCTCCACGTCTGACGAGGAAAGGGGTGGATTTCTAGTGGGGCCTTGAGCAGCAGAGGGCATTTGAGACCCTCAGACAACTACTTTGCGAGGCTCCAGTGGTTAGGGATCAGGTCTTGGTTTCAGAGCTTCCAGTGGTCAGGGAATTTGCTGACGGGTTTCTGGAGTAGTTACCCGGAGTGCATCCGGAGAGGATGGTCGACTTTAGGGTCGAGCTAGTGCCAGGTGCGGCCCTTATCGCCAAGGCGTCGTACGGATTGGCACCACCATATATGCAGGAGTTGTCATCATAGCTTTAGGAACTCCTGGGCAATTAGTTCATTTGTCTGAGCAATTCTCCGTGGGGAGCACTGATTCTCTTCGTTAGGAAAAAGGATAGTTCACACCGAATGTGGATTAACTATCGGAAGTTGAATAAGTTGACGGTGAAGAATAGTTATCCACTCCCGAGGATAGACGATATTTTTGATCATTTGCAGGGCACATCTTGGTTCTCCAAGATATACCTGAGGTCTGGGTACCATCAGGTTATGGTTAGGGAGGAGGACATGTAGAAGACTGTGTTGTGGACTCGTTATGGACATTACGAGTTTATGGTGATGTCGTTTGGGCTCACCAACACGCCGACATATGGACCTGATGAATCGATTCTGCAGACCGATGCACGATCACTTGGTCATCGTGTTCATAGATGATATCTTGGTGTATTCGAAGACTAGAGAGCAACATGAGGAGCACCTTCGTGAGCTATTGGGGGTTCTGAAATGAGAGCGGATCTATGCCTAGTTCTCGCAGTATAAGTTTTGGTAATGAGAGGTTCAGTTCCTTTGACATCTCAACAACCAAGAGGGGATTTTGGTCTGTCCGGCCAAGATCGAGGCGATTATGAAGTGGGAGGTTCTGAAATATCCCTCGAATATCAGGATCTTCTTGGGATAAGTTGGGTAGTACCTGAGATTTATACATGAGTTATCCAAGACTGCAGTACCCCTCCTCGTCTGATGAGGAAAGGGGTGGATTTCTAGTGGAGCCTTGAGTAGCAGAGGGCATTTGAGACCCTCAGACAACTACTTTGCAAGGCTCCAGTGGTTAGGGATCAAGTCTTGGTTTCAGAGGTTCCAGTGGTCAGGGAATTTGCTGACGTGTTTCCGGAGGAGTTATCCGGAGTGCATCCGGAGAGGATGGTCGACTTTAAGGTTGAGCTAGTGCCAGGTGCGGCCCCTACCACCAAGGCGTCGTACCGATTGGCACCACCATATATGCAGGAGTTGTCATCATAGCTTTAGGAACTCCTGGGCAATTAGTTCATTCGTCTGAGCAGTTCTCTGTGGGGAGCACTAATTCTCTTCGTTAGGAAAAAAGATAGTTCACACCGAATGTGGATTGACTATCGGAAGTTGAAAAAGTTAATGGTGAAGAACATTTATCCACTCCCGAGGACAGACGATCTTTTTGATCATTTGCAGGGAACATCTTGGTTCTCCAAGATATACCTGTGGTCTGGGTACCATCAGGTTATGGTTAGGGAGGAGGACATGTAGAAGACTGTGTTCTGGAGTCGTTATGGACATTACGAGTTTATGGTGATATCGTTTGGGCTCACCAACACGCCGCCATATGGACCTGATGAATCGATTCTGCAGACCGATGCACGATCACTTGGTCATCGTGTTCATAGATGATATCTTGGTGTAGTCGAAGACTAGAGAGCAACATGAGGAGCACCTTCGTGAGCTATTGGGGGTTCTGAAATGAGAGCGGATCTATGCCTAGTTCTCGCAGTATAAGTTTTGGTAATGAGAGGTTCAGTTCCTTTAACATCTCATCAACCAAGAGGGGATTTTGGTCTGTCCGGCCAAGATCGAGGCGATTATGAAGTGGGAGGTTCTGAAATATCCCTCGGATATCAGGATCTTCTTGGGATAAGTTGGGTAGTACCTGAGATTCATACATGATTTATCAAAGACTGCAGTACCCCTCCTCGTCTGATGAGGAAAGGGGTGGATTTCTAGTGGAGCCTTGAGTAGCAGAGGGCATTTGAGACCCTCAGACAACTACTTTGCAAGGCTCCAGTGGTTAGGGATCAAGTCTTCATTTCAGAGGTTCCAGTGGTCAGGGAATTTGCTGACGTGTTTCCGGAGGAGTTATCCGGAGTGCATCCGGAGAGGATGGTCGACTTTAGGGTCGAGCTAGTGCGAGGTGCGGCCCCTATCACCAAGGCGTCGTACCGATTGGCACCACCATATATGCAGGAGTTGTCATCATAGCTTTAGGAACTGCTGGGAAATTAGTTCATTCGTCTGAGCAGTTCTCCGTGGGGAGCGCTGATTCTCTTCGTTAGGAAAAAGAATAGTTCACACCGAATGTGGATTGACTATCGGAAGTTGAATAAGTTGACGGTGAAGAACAGTTATCCACTCCCAAGGGTAGACGATATTTTTGATCATTTGCATGGAGCATCTTTCTCCAAGATATACCTGAGGTCTGGGTACCATCAGGTTATGGTTAGGGAGGAGGACATGTAGAAGACTGTGTTCTGGACTCATTATGGACATTACGAGTTTATGGTGATGTCGTTTGGGCTTACCAACATGCCGACATATGGACCTGATGAATCGATTCTGTAGACCGATGCACGATCACTTGGTCATCGTGTTCATAGATGATATCTTGGTGTATTCCAAGACTAAAGAGCAACATGAGGAGCACCTTCGTGAGCTATTGGGGGTTCTGAGATGAGAGCGGAACTATGCCTAGTTATCACGGTATAAGTTTTGGTTATGAGAGGTTCGGTTCCTTTGACATCTCATCAACCAAGAGGGGATTTTGGTCTGTCCGGCCAAGATCGAGGCGGTTATGCAGTGGGAGGTTCTGTAATATCCCTCGGATATCAGGATCTTCTTGGGATTAGTTGGGTAGTACCTGAGATTCATACATGATTTCTCCAAGATTGCAGTACCCCTCCTCGTCTGACGAGGAAAGGGGTGGATTTCTAGTGGGGCCTTGAGCAGCAGAGGGCATTTGAGACCCTCAGACAACTACTTTGCGAGGCTCCAGTGGTTAGGGATCAGGTCTTGGTTTCAGAGCTTCCAGTGGTCAGGGAATTTGCTGACGGGTTTCTGGAGTAGTTACCCGTAGTGCATCCGGAGAGGATGGTCGACTTTAGGGTCGAGCTAGTGCCAGGTGCGGCCCTTATCGCCAAGGCGTCGTACCGATTGGCACCACCATATATGCAGGAGTTGTCATCATAGCTTTAGGAACTCCTGGGCAATTAGTTCATTTGTCTGAGCAATTCTCCGTGGGGAGCACTGATTCTATTCGTTAGGAAAAAGGATAGTTCACACCGAATGTGGATTAACTATCGAAAGTTGAATAAGTTGACGGTGAAGAATAGTTATCCACTCCCGAGGATAGACGATATTTTTGATCATTTGCAGGGCACATCTTGGTTCTCCAAGATATACCTGAGGTCTGGGTACCATCAGGTTATGGTTAGGGAGGAGGACATGTAGAAGACTGTGTTGTGGACTCGTTATGGACATTACGAGTTTATGGTGATGTCGTTTGGGCTCACCAACACGCCGACATATGGACCTGATGAATCGATTATGCAGACCGATGCACGATCACTTGGTCATCGTGTTCATAGATGATATCTTGGTGTATTCGAAGACTAGAGAGCAACATGAGGAGCACCTTCGTGAGCTGTTGGGGGTTCTGAAATGAGAGCGGATCTATGCCTAGTTCTCGCAGTATAAGTTTTGGTAATGAGAGGTTCAGTTCCTTTGACATCTCAACAACCAAGAGGGGATTTTGGTCTGTCCGGCCAAGATCGAGGCGATTATGAAGTGGGAGGTTCTGAAATATCCCTCGGATATCAGGATCTTCTTGGGATAAGTTGGGTAGTACCTGAGATTTATACATGATTTATCCAAGACTGCAGTACCCCTCCTCGTCTGATGAGGAAAGGGGTGGATTTCTAGTGGAGCCTTGAGTAGCAGAGGGCATTTGAGACCCTCAGACAACTACTTTGCAAGGCTCCAGTGGTTAGGGATCAAGTCTTGGTGTCAGAGGTTCCAGTGGTCAGGGAATTTGCTGACGTGTTTCCGGAGGAGTTATCCGGAGTGCATCCGGAGAGGATGGTCGACTTTAGGGTTGAGCTAGTGCCAGGTGCGGCCCCTACCACCAAGGCGTCGTACCGATTGGCACCACCATATATGCAGGAGTTGTCATCATAGCTTTAGGAACTCCTGGGCAACTAGTTCATTCGTCTGAGCAGTTCTCTGTGGGGAGCACTAATTCTCTTCGTTAGGAAAAAAGATAGTTCACACCGAATGTGGATTGACTATCGGAAGTTGAAAAAGTTAATGGTGAAGAACATTTATCCACTCCCGAGGACAGACGATCTTTTTGATCATTTGCAGGGAACATCTTGGTTCTCCAAGATATACCTGTGGTCTGGGTACCATCAGGTTATGGTTAGGGAGGAGGACATGTAGAAGACTGTGTTCTGGAGTCGTTATGGACATTACGAGTTTATGGTGATATCGTTTGGGCTCACCAACACGCCGACATATGGACCTGATGAATCGATTCTGCAGACCGATGCACGATCACTTGGTCATCGTGTTCATAGATGATATCTTGGTGTAGTCGAAGACTAGAGAGCAACATGAGGAGCACCTTCGTGAGCTATTGGGGGTTCTGAAATGAGAGCGGATCTATGCCTAGTTCTCGCAGTATAAGTTTTGGTAATGAGAGGTTCAGTTCCTTTAACATCTCATCAACCAAGAGGGGATTTTGGTCTGTCCGGCCAAGATCGAGGCGATTATGAAGTGGGAGGTTCTGAAATATCCCTCGGATATCAGGATCTTCTTGGGATAAGTTGGGTAGTACCTGAGATTCATACATGATTTATCAAAGACTGCAGTACCCCTCCTCGTCTGATGAGGAAAGGGGTGGATTTCTAGTGGAGCCTTGAGTAGCAGAGGGCATTTGAGACCCTCAGACAACTACTTTGCAAGGCTCCAGTGGTTAGGGATCAAGTCTTCATTTCAGAGGTTCCAGTGGTCAGGGAATTTGCTGACGTGTTTCCGGAGGAGTTATCCGGAGTGCATCCGGAGAGGATGGTCGACTTTAGGGTCGAGCTAGTGCGAGGTGCGGCCCCTATCACCAAGGCGTCGTACCGATTGGCACCACCATATATGCAGGAGTTGTCATCATAGCTTTAGGAACTGCTGGGAAATTAGTTCGTTCGTCTGAGCAGTTCTCCATGGGGAGCGCTGATTCTCTTCGTTAGGAAAAAGGATAGTTCACACCGAATGTGGACTGACTATCGGAAGTTGAATAAGTTGACGGTGAAGAACAGTTATCCAATCCGAAGGGTAGAAGATATTTTTGATCATTTGCATGGAGCATCTTTCTCCAAGATATACCTGAGGTCTGGGTACCATCAGGTTATGGTTAGGGAGGAGGACATGTAGAAGACTGTGTTCTGGACTCATTATGGACATTACGAGTTTATGGTGATGTCGTTTGGGCTTACCAACATGCCGACATATGGACCTGATGAATCGATTCTGCAGACCGATGCACGATCACTTGGTCATCGTGTTCATAGATGATATCTTGGTGTATTCCAAGACTAAAGAGCAACATGAGGATCACCTTCGTGAGCTATTGGGGGTTCTGACATGAGAGCGGAACTATGCCTAGTTATCACGGTATAAGTTTTGGTTATGAGAGGTTCGGTTCCTTTGACATCTCATCAACCAAGAGGGGATTTTGGTCTGTCCGGCCAAGATCGAGGCGGTTATGCAGTGGGAGGTTCTGTAATATCCCTCGGATATCAGGATCTTCTTGGGATTAGTTGGGTAGTACCTGAGATTCATACATGATTTCTCCAAGATTGCAGTACCCCTCCACGTCTGACGAGGAAAGGGGTGGATTTCTAGTGGGGCCTTGAGCAGCAGAGGGCATTTGAGACCCTCAGACAACTACTTTGCGAGGCTCCAGTGGTTAGGGATCAGGTCTTGGTTTCAGAGCTTCCAGTGGTCAGGGAATTTGCTGACGGGTTTCTGGAGTAGTTACCCGGAGTGCATCCGGAGAGGATGGTCGACTTTAGGGTCGAGCTAGTGCCAGGTGCGGCCCTTATCGCCAAGGCGTCGTACGGATTGGCACCACCATATATGCAGGAGTTGTCATCATAGCTTTAGGAACTCCTGGGCAATTAGTTCATTTGTCTGAGTAATTCTCCGTGGGGAGCACTGATTCTCTTCGTTAGGAAAAAGGATAGTTCACACCGAATGTGGATTAACTATCGGAAGTTGAATAAGTTGACGGTGAAGAATAGTTATCCACTCCCGAGGATAGACGATATTTTTGATCATTTGCAGGGCACATCTTGGTTCTCCAAGATATACCTGAGGTCTGGGTACCATCAGGTTATGGTTAGGGAGGAGGACATGTAGAAGACTGTGTTGTGGACTCGTTATGGACATTACGAGTTTATGGTGATGTCGTTTGGGCTCACCAACACGCCGACATATGGACCTGATGAATCGATTCTGCAGACCGATGCACGATCACTTGGTCATCGTGTTCATAGATGATATCTTGGTGTATTCGAAGACTAGAGAGCAACATGAGGAGCACCTTCGTGAGCTATTGGGGGTTCTGAAATGAGAGCGGATCTATGCCTAGTTCTCGCAGTATAAGTTTTGGTAATGAGAGGTTCAGTTCCTTTGACATCTCAACAACCAAGAGGGGATTTTGGTCTGTCCGGCCAAGATCGAGGCGATTATGAAGTGGGAGGTTCTGAAATATCCCTCGAATATCAGGATCTTCTTGGGATAAGTTGGGTAGTACCTGAGATTTATACATGATTTATCCAAGACTGCAGTACCCCTCCTCGTCTGATGAGGAAAGGGGTGGATTTCTAGTGGAGCCTTGAGTAGCAGAGGGCATTTGAGACCCTCAGACAACTACTTTGCAAGGCTCCAGTGGTTAGGGATCAAGTCTTGGTTTCAGAGGTTCCAGTGGTCAGGGAATTTGCTGACGTGTTTCCGGAGGAGTTATCCGGAGTGCATCCGGAGAGGATGGTCGACTTTAAGGTTGAGCTAGTGCCAGGTGCGGCCCCTACCACCAAGGCGTCGTACCGATTGGCACCACCATATATGCAGGAGTTGTCATCATAGCTTTAGGAACTCCTGGGCAATTAGTTCATTCGTCTGAGCAGTTCTCTGTGGGGAGCACTAATTCTCTTCGTTAGGAAAAAAGATAGTTCACACCGAATGTGGATTGACTATCGGAAGTTGAAAAAGTTAATGGTGAAGAACATTTATCCACTCCCGAGGACAGACGATCTTTTTGATCATTTGCAGGGAACATCTTGGTTCTCCAAGATATACCTGTGGTCTGGGTACCATCAGGTTATGGTTAGGGAGGAGGACATGTAGAAGACTGTGTTCTGGAGTCGTTATGGACATTACGAGTTTATGGTGATATCGTTTGGGCTCACCAACACGCCGACATATGGACCTGATGAATCGATTCTGCAGACCGATGCACGATCACTTGGTCATCGTGTTCATAGATGATATCTTGGTGTAGTCGAAGACTAGAGAGCAACATGAGGAGCACCTTCGTGAGCTATTGGGGGTTCTGAAATGAGAGCGGATCTATGCCTAGTTCTCGCAGTATAAGTTTTGGTAATGAGAGGTTCAGTTCCTTTAACATCTCATCAACCAAGAGGGGATTTTGGTCTGTCCGGCCAAGATCGAGGCGATTATGAAGTGGGAGGTTCTGAAATATCCCTCGGATATCAGGATCTTCTTGGGATAAGTTGGGTAGTACCTGAGATTCATACATGATTTATCAAAGACTGCAGTACCCCTCCTCGTCTGATGAGGAAAGGGGTGGATTTCTAGTGGAGCCTTGAGTAGCAGAGGGCATTTGAGACCCTCAGACAACTACTTTGCAAGGCTCCAGTGGTTAGGGATCAAGTCTTCATTTCAGAGGTTCCAGTGGTCAGGGAATTTGCTGACGTGTTTCCGGAGGAGTTATCCGGAGTGCATCCGGAGAGGATGGTCGACTTTAGGGTCGAGCTAGTGCGAGGTGCGGCCCCTATCACCAAGGCGTCGTACCGATTGGCACCACCATATATGCAGGAGTTGTCATCATAGCTTTAGGAACTGCTGGGAAATTAGTTCATTCGTCTGAGCAGTTCTCCGTGGGGAGCGCTGATTCTCTTCGTTAGGAAAAAGAATAGTTCACACCGAATGTGGATTGACTATCGGAAGTTGAATAAGTTGACGGTGAAGAACAGTTATCCACTCCCAAGGGTAGACGATATTTTTGATCATTTGCATGGAGCATCTTTCTCCAAGATATACCTGAGGTCTGGGTACCATCAGGTTATGGTTAGGGAGGAGGACATGTAGAAGACTGTGTTCTGGACTCATTATGGACATTACGAGTTTATGGTGATGTCGTTTGGGCTTACCAACATGCCGACATATGGACCTGATGAATCGATTCTGTAGACCGATGCACGATCACTTGGTCATCGTGTTCATAGATGATATCTTGGTGTATTCCAAGACTAAAGAGCAACATGAGGAGCACCTTCGTGAGCTATTGGGGGTTCTGAGATGAGAGCGGAACTATGCCTAGTTATCACGGTATAAGTTTTGGTTATGAGAGGTTCGGTTCCTTTGACATCTCATCAACCAAGAGGGGATTTTGGTCTGTCCGGCCAAGATCGAGGCGGTTATGCAGTGGGAGGTTCTGTAATATCCCTCGGATATCAGGATCTTCTTGGGATTAGTTGGGTAGTACCTGAGATTCATACATGATTTCTCCAAGATTGCAGTACCCCTCCTCGTCTGACGAGGAAAGGGGTGGATTTCTAGTGGGGCCTTGAGCAGCAGAGGGCATTTGAGACCCTCAGACAACTACTTTGCGAGGCTCCAGTGGTTAGGGATCAGGTCTTGGTTTCAGAGCTTCCAGTGGTCAGGGAATTTGCTGACGGGTTTCTGGAGTAGTTACCCGGAGTGAATCCGGAGAGGA
This sequence comes from Lactuca sativa, assembly GCF_002870075.4. Lineage (NCBI taxonomy): Eukaryota > Viridiplantae > Streptophyta > Magnoliopsida > Asterales > Asteraceae > Lactuca > Lactuca sativa. The sequence continues at coordinate 135,019,923 of NC_056624.2, forward strand.
TGGTCGACTTTAGGGTCGAGCTAGTGCCAGGTGCGGCCCTTATCGCCAAGGCGTCGTACCGATTGGCACCACCATATATGCAGGAGTTGTCATCATAGCTTTAGGAACTCCTGGGCAATTAGTTCATTTGTCTGAGCAATTCTCCGTGGGGAGCACTGATTCTATTCGTTAGGAAAAAGGATAGTTCACACCGAATGTGGATTAACTATCGAAAGTTGAATAAGTTGACGGTGAAGAATAGTTATCCACTCCCGAGGATAGACGATATTTTTGATCATTTGCAGGGCACATCTTGGTTCTCCAAGATATACCTGAGGTCTGGGTACCATCAGGTTATGGTTAGGGAGGAGGACATGTAGAAGACTGTGTTGTGGACTCGTTATGGACATTACGAGTTTATGGTGATGTCGTTTGGGCTCACCAACACGCCGACATATGGACCTGATGAATCGATTCTGCAGACCGATGCACGATCACTTGGTCATCGTGTTCATAGATGATATCTTGGTGTATTCGAAGACTAGAGAGCAACATGAGGAGCACCTTCGTGAGCTATTGGGGGTTCTGAAATGAGAGCGGATCTATGCCTAGTTCTCGCAGTATAAGTTTTGGTAATGAGAGGTTCAGTTCCTTTAACATCTCATCAACCAAGAGGGGATTTTGGTCTGTCCGGCCAAGATCGAGGCGATTATGAAGTGGGAGGTTCTGAAATATCCCTCGGATATCAGGATCTTCTTGGGATAAGTTGGGTAGTACCTGAGATTCATACATGATTTATCAAAGACTGCAGTACCCCTCCTCGTCTGATGAGGAAAGGGGTGGATTTCTAGTGGAGCCTTGAGTAGCAGAGGGCATTTGAGACCCTCAGACAACTACTTTGCAAGGCTCCAGTGGTTAGGGATCAAGTCTTCGTTTCAGAGGTTCCAGTGGTCAGGGAATTTGCTGACGTGTTTCCGGAGGAGTTATCCGGAGTGCATCCGGAGAGGATGGTCGACTTTAGGGTTGAGCTAGTGCCAGGTGCGGCCCCTATCACCAAGGCGTCGTACCGATTGGCACCACCATATATGCAGGAGTTGTCATCATAGCTTTAGGAACTCCTGGGCAATTAGTTCATTCGTCTGAGCAGTTCTCTGTGGGGAGCACTAATTCTCTTCGTTAGGAAAAAAGATAGTTCACACCGAATGTGGATTGACTATCGGAAGTTGAAAAAGTTAATGGTGAAGAACATTTATCCACTCCCGAGGACAGACGATCTTTTTGATCATTTGCAGGGAACATCTTGGTTCTCCAAGATATACCTGTGGTCTGGGTACCATCAGGTTATGGTTAGGGAGGAGGACATGTAGAAGACTGTGTTCTGAGTCGTTATGGACATTACGAGTTTATGGTGATATCGTTTGGGCTCACCAACACGCCGACATATGGACCTGATGAATCGATTCTGCAGACCGATGCACGATCACTTGGTCATCGTGTTCATAGATGATATCTTGGTGTATTCGAAGACTAGAGAGCAACATGAGGAGCACCTTCGTGAGCTATTGGGGGTTCTGAAATGAGAGCGGATCTATGCCTAGTTCTCGCAGTATAAGTTTTGGTAATGAGAGGTTCAGTTCCTTTAACATCTCATCAACCAAGAGGGGATTTTGGTCTGTCCGGCCAAGATCGAGGCGATTATGAAGTGGGAGGTTCTGAAATATCCCTCGGATATCAGGATCTTCTTGGGATAAGTTGGGTAGTACCTGAGATTCATACATGATTTATCAAAACTGCAGTACCCCTCCTCGTCTGATGAGGAAAGGGGTGGATTTCTAGTGGAGCCTTGAGTAGCAGAGGGCATTTGAGACCCTCAGACAACTACTTTGCAAGGCTCCAGTGGTTAGGGATCAAGTCTTCATTTCAGAGGTTCCAGTGGTCAGGGAATTTGCTGACGTGTTTCCGGAGGAGTTATCCGGAGTGCATCCGGAGAGGATGGTCGACTTTAGGGTCTAGCTAGTGCGAGGTGCGGCCCCTATCACCAAGGCGTCGTACCGATTGGCACCACCATATATGCAGGAGTTGTCATCATAGCTTTAGGAACTGCTGGGAAATTAGTTCATTCGTCTGAGCAGTTCTCCGTGGGGAGCGCTGATTCTCTTCGTTAGGAAAAAGAATAGTTCACACCGAATGTGGATTGACTATCGGAAGTTGAATAAGTTGACGGTGAAGAACAGTTATCCACTCCCAAGGGTAGACGATATTTTTGATCATTTGCATGGAGCATCTTTCTCCAAGATATACCTGAGGTCTGGGTACCATCAGGTTATGGTTAGGGAGGAGGACATGTAGAAGACTGTGTTCTGGACTCATTATGGACATTACGAGTTTATGGTGATGTCGTTTGGGCTTACCAACATGCCGACATATGGACCTGATGAATCGATTCTGCAGACCGATGCACGATCACTTGGTCATCGTGTTCATAGATGATATCTTGGTGTATTCCAAGACTAAAGAGCAACATGAGGAGCACCTTCGTGAGCTATTGGGGGTTCTGAGATGAGAGCGGATCTATGCCTAGTTCTCGCAGTATAAGTTTTGGTAATGAGAGGTTCAGTTCCTTTAACATCTCATCAACCAAGAGGGGATTTTGGTCTGTCCGGCCAAGATCGAGGCGATTATGAAGTGGGAGGTTCTGAAATATCCCTCGGATATCAGGATCTTCTTGGGATAAGTTGGGTAGTACCTGAGATTCATACATGATTTATCAAAGACTGCAGTACCCCTCCTCGTCTGATGAGGAAAGGGGTGGATTTCTAGTGGAGCCTTGAGTAGCAGAGGGCATTTGAGACCCTCAGACAACTACTTTGCAAGGCTCCAGTGGTTAGGGATCAAGTCTTCATTTCAGAGGTTCCAGTGGTCAGGGAATTTGCTGACGTGTTTCCGGAGGAGTTATCCGGAGTGCATCCGGAGAGGATGGTCGACTTTAGGGTCTAGCTAGTGCGAGGTGCGGCCCCTATCACCAAGGCGTCGTACCGATTGGCACCACCATATATGCAGGAGTTGTCATCATAGCTTTAGGAACTGCTGGGAAATTAGTTCATTCGTCTGAGCAGTTCTCCGTGGGGAGCGCTGATTCTCTTCGTTAGGAAAAAGAATAGTTCACACCGAATGTGGATTGACTATCGGAAGTTGAATAAGTTGACGGTGAAGAACAGTTATCCACTCCCAAGGGTAGACGATATTTTTGATCATTTGCATGGAGCATCTTTCTCCAAGATATACCTGAGGTCTGGGTACCATCAGGTTATGGTTAGGGAGGAGGACATGTAGAAGACTGTGTTCTGGACTCATTATGGACATTACGAGTTTATGGTGATGTCGTTTGGGCTTACCAACATGCCGACATATGGACCTGATGAATCGATTCTGCAGACCGATGCACGATCACTTGGTCATCGTGTTCATAGATGATATCTTGGTGTATTCCAAGACTAAAGAGCAACATGAGGAGCACCTTCGTGAGCTATTGGGGGTTCTGAGATGAGAGCGGATCTATGCCTAGTTCTCGCAGTATAAGTTTTGGTAATGAGAGGTTCAGTTCCTTTAACATCTCATCAACCAAGAGCGGATTTTGGTCTGTCCGGCCAAGATCGAGGCGATTATGAAGTGGGAGGTTCTGAAATATCCCTCGGATATCAGGATCTTCTTGGGATAAGTTGGGTAGTACCTGAGATTCATACATGATTTATCAAAGACTGCAGTACCCCTCCTCGTCTGATGAGGAAAGGGGTGGATTTCTAGTGGAGCCTTGAGTAGCAGAGGGCATTTGAGACCCTCAGACAACTACTTTGCAAGGCTCCAGTGGTTAGGGATCAAGTCTTCGTTTCAGAGGTTCCAGTGGTCAGGGAATTTGCTGACGTGTTTCCGGAGGAGTTATCCGGAGTGCATCCGGAGAGGATGGTCGACTTTAGGGTCGAGCTAGTGCGAGGTGCAGCCCCTATCACCAAGGCGTCGTACCGATTGGCACCACCATATATGCAGGAGTTGTCATCATAGCTTTAGGAACTCCTGGGCAATTAGTTCATTCGTCTGAGCAGTTCTCCGTGGGGAGCACTTATTCTCTTCGTTAGGAAAAAAGATAGTTCACACCGAATGTGGATTGACTATCGGAAGTTGAAAAAGTTAACGGTGAAGAACATTTATCCACTCCCGAGGACAGATGATCTTTTTGATCATTTGCAGGGAACATCTTGGTTCTCCAAGATATACCTGTGGTCTGGGTACCATCAGGTTATGGTTAGGGAGGAGGACATGTAGAAGACTGTGTTCTGGACTCGTTATGGACATTACGAGTTTATGGTGATATCGTTTGGGCTCACCAACACGCCGACATATGGACCTGATGAATCGATTCTGCAGACCGATGCACGATCACTTGGTCATCGTGTTCATAGATGATATCTTGGTGTATTCGAAGACTAGAGAGCAACATGAGGAGCACCTTCGTGAGCTATTGGGGGTTCTGAAATGAGAGCGGATCTATGCCTAGTTCTCGCAGTATAAGTTTTGGTAATGAGAGGTTCAGTTCCTTTAACATCTCATCAACCAAGAGGGGATTTTGGTCTGTCCGGCCAAGATCGAGGCGATTATGAAGTGGGAGGTTCTGAAATATCCCTCGGATATCAGGATCTTCTTGGGATAAGTTGGGTAGTACCTGAGATTCATACATGATTTATCAAAGACTGCAGTACCCCTCCTCGTCTGATGAGGAAAGGGGTGGATTTCTAGTGGAGCCTTGAGTAGCAGAGGGCATTTGAGACCCTCAGACAACTACTTTGCAAGGCTCCAGTGGTTAGGGATCAAGTCTTGGTTTCAGAGGTTCCAGTGGTCAGGGAATTTGCTGACGTGTTTCCGGAGGAGTTATCCGGAGTGCATCCGGAGAGGATGGTCGACTTTAGGGTCGAGCTAGTGCCAGGTGCGGCCCCTATCACCAAGGCGTCGTACCGATTGGCACCACCATATATGCAGGAGTTGTCATCATTGCTTTAGGAACTGCTGGGAAATTAGTTCATTCGTCTGAGCAGTTCTCCGTGGGGAGCGCTGATTCTCTTCGTTAGGAAAAAGGATAGTTCACACCGAATGTGGATTGACTATCGGAAGTTGAATAAGTTGACGGTGAAGAACAGTTATCCACTCCCGAGGATAGACGATATTTTTGATCATTTGCAGGGAGCATCTTTCTCCAAGATATACCTGAGGTCTGGGTACCATCAGGTTATGGTTAGGGAGGAGGACATGTAGAAGACTGTGTTCTGGACTCGTTATGGACATTACGAGTTTATGGTGATGTCGTTTGGGCTCACCAACACGCCGACATATGGACCTGATGAATCGATTCTGCAGACCGATGCACGAACACTTGGTCATCGTGTTCATAGATGATATCTTGGTGTATTCCAAGACTAAAGAGCAACATGAGGAGCACCTTCGTGAGCTATTGGGGGTTCTGAGATGAGAGCGGATCTATGCCTAGTTATCGCGATATAAGTTTTGGTTATGAGAGTTTCAGTTCCTTTGACATCTCATCAACCAAGAGGGGATTTTGGTCTGTCCGGCCAAGATCGAGGCGGTTATGCAGTGGGAGGTTCTGTAATATCCCTCGGATATCAGGATCTTCTTGGGATTAGTTGGGTAGTACCTGAGATTCATACATGATTTCTCCAAGATTGCAGTACCCCTCCTCGTCTGACGAGGAAAGGGGTGGATTTCTAGTGGGGCCTTGAGCAGCAGAGGGCATTTGAGACCCTCAGACAACTACTTTGCAAGGCTCCAGTGGTTAGGGATCAGGTCTTGGTTTCAGAGCTTCCAGTGGTCAGGGAATTTGCTGACGGGTTTCTGGAGTAGTTACCCGGAGTGCATCCGGAGAGGATGGTCGACTTTAGGGTCGAGCTGGTGCCAGGTGCGGCCCTTATCGCCAAGGCGTCGTACCGATTGGCACCACCATATATGCAGGAGTTGTCATCATAGCTTTAGGAACTCCTGGGCAATTAGTTCATTTGTCTGAGCAATTCTCCGTGGGGAGCACTGATTCTCTTCGTTAGGAAAAAGGATAGTTCACACCGAATGTGGATTAACTATCGGAAGTTGAATAAGTTGACGGTGAAGAATAGTTATCCACTCCCGAGGATAGACGATATTTTTGATCATTTGCAGGGAACATCTTGGTTCTCCAAGATATACCTGAGGTCTGGGTACCATCAGGTTATGGTTAGGGAGGAGGACATGTAGAAGACTGTGTTCTGGACTCGTTATGGACATTACGAGTTTATGGTGATGTCGTTTGGGCTCACCAACACGCCGACATATGGACCTGATGAATCGATTCTGCAGACCGATGCACGATCACTTGGTCAGCGTGTTCATAGATGATATCTTGGTGGATTCGAAGACTAGAGAGCAACATGAGGAGCACCTTCGTGAGCTATTGGGGGTTCTGAAATGAGAGCGGATCTATGCCTAGTTCTCGCAGTATAAGTTTTGGTAATGAGAGGTTCAGTTCCTTTGACATCTCATCAACCAAGAGGGGATTTTGGTCTGTTCGGCCAAGATCGAGGCGATTATAAAGTGGGAGGTTCTGAAATATCCCTCGAATATCAGGATCTTCTTGGGATAAGTTGGGTAGTACCTGAGATTTATACATGATTTATCCAAGACTGCAGTACCCCTCCTCGTCTGATGAGGAAAGGGGTGGATTTCTAGTGGAGCCTTGAGTAGCAGAGGGCATTTGAGACCCTCAGACAACTACTTTGCAAGGCTCCAGTGGTTAGGGATCAAGTCTTCGTTTCAGAGGTTCCAGTGGTCAGGGAATTTGCTGACGTGTTTCCGGAGGAGTTATCCGGAGTGCATCCGGAGAGGATGGTCGACTTTAGGGTCGAGCTAGTGCCAGGTGCGGCCCCTATCACCAAGGCGTCGTACCGATTGGCACCACCATATATGCAGGAGTTGTCATCATTGCTTTAGGAACTGCTGGGAAATTAGTTCATTCGTCTGAGCAGTTCTCCGTGGGGAGCGCTGATTCTCTTCGTTAGGAAAAAGGATAGTTCACACCGAATGTGGATTGACTATCGGAAGTTGAATAAGTTGACGGTGAAGAACAGTTATCCACTCCCGAGGATAGACGATATTTTTGATCATTTGCAGGGAGCATCTTTCTCCAAGATATACCTGAGGTCTGGGTACCATCAGGTTATGGTTAGGGAGGAGGACATGTAGAAGACTGTGTTCTGGACTCGTTATGGACATTACGAGTTTATGGTGATGTCGTTTGGGCTCACCAACACGCCGACATATGGACCTGATGAATCGATTCTGCAGACCGATGCACGAACACTTGGTCATCGTGTTCATAGATGATATCTTGGTGTATTCCAAGACTAAAGAGCAACATGAGGAGCACCTTCGTGAGCTATTGGGGGTTCTGAGATGAGAGCGGATCTATGCCTAGTTATCGCGGTATAAGTTTTGGTTATGAGAGGTTCAGTTCCTTTGACATCTCATCAACCAAGAGGGGATTTTGGTCTGTCCGGCCAAGATCGAGGCGGTTATGCAGTGGGAGGTTCTGTAATATCCCTCGGATATCAGGATCTTCTTGGGATTAGTTGGGTAGTACCTGAGATTCATACATGATTTCTCCAAGATTGCAGTACCCCTCCTCGTCTGACGAGGAAAGGGGTGGATTTCTAGTGGGGCCTTGAGCAGCAGAGGGCATTTGAGACCCTCAGACAACTACTTTGCAAGGCTCCAGTGGTTAGGGATCAGGTCTTGGTTTCAGAGCTTCCAGTGGTCAGGGAATTTGCTGACGGGTTTCTGGAGTAGTTACCCGGAGTGCATCCGGAGAGGATGGTCGACTTTAGGGTCGAGCTAGTGCCAGGTGCGGCCCTTATCGCCAAGGCGTCGTACCGATTGGCACCACCATATATGCAGGAGTTGTCATCATAGCTTTAGGAACTCCTGGGCAATTAGTTCATTTGTCTGAGCAATTCTCCGTGGGGAGCACTGCTTCTCTTCGTTAGGAAAAAGGATAGTTCACACCGAATGTGGATTGACTATCGGAAGTTGAATAAGTTGACGGTGAAGAACAGTTATCCACTCCCGAGGATAGACGATATTTTTGATCATTTGCAGGGAGCATCTTTCTCCAAGATATACCTGAGGTCTGGGTACCATCAGGTTATGTTTAGGGAGGAGGACATGTAGAAGACTGTGTTCTGGACTCGTTATGGACATTACGAGTTTATGGTGATGTCGTTTGGGCTCACCAACACGCCGACATATGAACCTGATGAATCGATTCTGCAGACCGATGCACGAACACTTGGTCATCGTGTTCATAGATGATATCTTGGTGTATTCCAAGACTAAAGAGCAACATGAGGAGCACCTTCGTGAGCTATTGGGGGTTCTGAGATGAGAGCGGATCTATGCCTAGTTATCGCGGTATAAGTTTTGGTTATGAGAGTTTCAGTTCCTTTGACATCTCATCAACCAAGAGGGGATTTTGGTCTGTCCGGCCAAGATCGAGGCGGTTATGCAGTGGGAGGATCTGTAATATCCCTCGGATATCAAGATCTTCTTGGGATTAGTTGGGTAGTACCTGAGATTCATACATGATTTCTCCAAGATTGCAGTACCCCTCCTCGTCTGACGAGGAAAGGGGTGGATTTCTAGTGGGGCCTTGAGCAGCAGAGGGCATTTGAGACCCTCAGACAACTACTTTGCAAGGCTCCAGTGGTTAGGGATCAGGTCTTGGTTTCAGAGCTTCCAGTGGTCAGGGAATTTGCTGACGGGTTTCTGGAGTAGTTACCCGGAGTGCATCCGGAGAGGATGGTCGAATTTAGGGTCGAGCTAGTGCCAGGTGCGGCCCTTATCGCCAAGGCGTCGTACCGATTGGCACCACCATATATGCAGGAGTTGTCATCATAGCTTTAGGAACTCCTGGGCAATTAGTTCATTTGTCTGAGCAATTCTCCGTGGGGAGCACTGCTTCTCTTCGTTAGGAAAAAGGATAGTTCACACCGAATGTGGATTGACTATCGGAAGTTGAATAAGTTGACGGTGAAGAACAGTTATCCACTCCCGAGGATAGACGATATTTTTGATCATTTGCAGGGAGCATCTTTCTCCAAGATATACCTGAGGTCTGGGTACCATCAGGTTATGGTTAGGGAGTAGGACATGTAGAAGACTGTGTTCTGGACTCGTTATGGACATTACGAGTTTATGGTGATGTCGTTTGGGCTCACCAACACGCCGACATATGAACCTGATGAATCGATTCTGCAGACCGATGCACGAACACTTGGTCATCGTGTTCATAGATGATATCTTGGTGTATTCCAAGACTAAAGAGCAACATGAGGAGCACCTTCGTGAGCTATTGGGGGTTCTGAGATGAGAGCGGATCTATGCCTAGTTATCGCGGTATAAGTTTTGGTTATGAGAGTTTCAGTTCCTTTGACATCTCATCAACCAAGAGGGGATTTTGGTCTGTCCGGCCAAGATCGAGGCGGTTATGCAGTGGGAGGATCTGTAATATCCCTCGGATATCAAGATCTTCTTGGGATTAGTTGGGTAGTACCTGAGATTCATACATGATTTCTCCAAGATTGCAGTACCCCTCCTCGTCTGACGAGGAAAGGGGTGGATTTCTAGTGGGGCCTTGAGCAGCAGAGGGCATTTGAGACCCTCAGACAACTACTTTGCAAGGCTCCAGTGGTTAGGGATCAGGTCTTGGTTTCAGAGCTTCCAGTGGTCAGGGAATTTGCTGACGGGTTTCTGGAGTAGTTACCCGGAGTGCATCCGGAGAGGATGGTCGACTTTAGGGTCGAGCTAGTGCCAGGTGCGGCCCTTATCGCCAAGGCGTCGTACCGATTGGCACCACCATATATGCAGGAGTTGTCATCATAGCTTTAGGAACTCCTGGGCAATTAGTTCATTTGTCTGAGCAATTCTCCGTGGGGAGCACTGATTCTCTTCGTTAGGAAAAAGGATAGTTCACACCGAATGTGGATTAACTATCGGAAGTTGAATAAGTTGACGGTGAAGAATAGTTATCCACTCCCGAGGATAGACGATATTTTTGATCATTTGCAGGGAACATCTTGGTTCTCCAAGATATACCTGAGGTCTGGGTACCATCAGGTTATGGTTAGGGAGGAGGACATGTAGAAGACTGTGTTCTGGACTCGTTATGGACATTACGAGTTTATGGTGATGTCGTTTGGGCTCACCAACACGCCGACATATGGACCTGATGAATCGATTCTGCAGACCGATGCACGAACACTTGGTCATCGTGTTCATAGATGATATCTTGGTGTATTCCAAGACTAAAGAGCAACATGAGGAGCACCTTCGTGAGCTATTGGGGGTTCTGAGATGAGAGCGGATCTATGCCTAGTTATCGCGGTATAAGTTTTGGTTATGAGAGGTTCAGTTCCTTTGACATCTCATCAACCAAGAGGGGATTTTGGTCTGTCCGGCCAAGATCGAGGCGGTTATGCAGTGGGAGGTTCTGTAATATCCCTCGGATATCAGGATCTTCTTGGGATTAGTTGGGTAGTACCTGAGATTCATACATGATTTCTCCAAGATTGCAGTACCCCTCCTCGTCTGACGAGGAAAGGGGTGGATTTCTAGTGGGGCCTTGAGCAGCAGAGGGCATTTGAGACCCTCAGACAACTACTTTGCAAGGCTCCAGTGGTTAGGGATCAGGTCTTGGTTTCAGAGCTTCCAGTGGTCAGGGAATTTGCTGACGGGTTTCTGGAGTAGTTACCCGGAGTGCATCCGGAGAGGATGGTCGACTTTAGGGTCGAGCTAGTGCCAGGTGCGGCCCTTATCGCCAAGGCGTCGTACCGATTGGCACCACCATATATGCAGGAGTTGTCATCATAGCTTTAGGAACTCCTGGGCAATTAGTTCATTTGTCTGAGCAATTCTCCGTGGGGAGCACTGATTCTCTTCGTTAGGAAAAAGGATAGTTCACACCGAATGTGGATTGACTATCGGAAGTTGAATAAGTTGACGGTGAAGAACAGTTATCCACTCCCGAGGATAGACGATATTTTTGATCATTTGCAGGGAGCATCTTTCTCCAAGATATACCTGAGGTCTGGGTACCATCAGGTTATGGTTAGGGAGGAGGACATGTAGAAGACTGTGTTCTGGACTCGTTATGGACATTACGAGTTTATGGTGATGTCGTTTGGGCTCACCAACACGCCGACATATGAACCTGATGAATCGATTCTGCAGACCGATGCACGAACACTTGGTCATCGTGTTCATAGATGATATCTTGGTGTATTCCAAGACTAAAGAGCAACATGAGGAGCACCTTCGTGAGCTATTGGGGGTTCTGAGATGAGAGCGGATCTATGCCTAGTTATCGCGGTATAAGTTTTGGTTATGAGAGTTTCAGTTCCTTTGACATCTCATCAACCAAGAGGGGATTTTGGTCTGTCCGGCCAAGATCGAGGCGGTTATGCAGTGGGAGGATCTGTAATATCCCTCGGATATCAAGATCTTCTTGGGATTAGTTGGGTAGTACCTGAGATTCATACATGATTTCTCCAAGATTGCAGTACCCCTCCTCGTCTGACGAGGAAAGGGGTGGATTTCTAGTGGGGCCTTGAGCAGCAGAGGGCATTTGAGACCCTCAGACAACTACTTTGCAAGGCTCCAGTGGTTAGGGATCAGGTCTTGGTTTCAGAGCTTCCAGTGGTCAGGGAATTTGCTGACGGGTTTCTGGAGTAGTTACCCGGAGTGCATCCGGAGAGGATGGTCGACTTTAGGGTCGAGCTAGTGCCAGGTGCGGCCCTTATCGCCAAGGCGTCGTACCGATTGGCACCACCATATATGCAGGAGTTGTCATCATAGCTTTAGGAACTCCTGGGCAATTAGTTCATTTGTCTGAGCAATTCTCCGTGGGGAGCACTGATTCTCTTCGTTAGGAAAAAGGATAGTTCACACCGAATGTGGATTAACTATCGGAAGTTGAATAAGTTGACGGTGAAGAATAGTTATCCACTCCCGAGGATAGACGATATTTTTGATCATTTGCAGGGAACATCTTGGTTCTCCAAGATATACCTGAGGTCTGGGTACCATCAGGTTATGGTTAGGGAGGAGGACATGTAGAAGACTGTGTTCTGGACTCGTTATGGACATTACGAGTTTATGGTGATGTCATTTGGGCTCACCAACACGCCGACATATGGACCTGATGAATCGATTCTGCAGACCGATGCACGAACACTTGGTCATCGTGTTCATAGATGATATCTTGGTGTATTCCAAGACTAAAGAGCAACATGAGGAGCACCTTCGTGAGCTATTGGGGGTTCTGAGATGAGAGCGGATCTATGCCTAGTTATCGCGGTATAAGTTTTGGTTATGAGAGTTTCAGTTCCTTTGACATCTCATCAACCAAGAGGGGATTTTGGTCTGTCCGGCCAAGATCGAGGCGGTTATGCAGTGGGAGGATCTGTAATATCCCTCGGATATCAGGATCTTCTTGGGATTAGTTGGGTAGTACCTGAGATTCATACATGATTTCTCCAAGATTGCAGTACCCCTCCTCGTCTGACGAGGAAAGGGGTAGATTTCTAGTGGGGCCTTGAGCAGCAGAGGGCATTTGAGACCCTCAGACAACTACTTTGCAAGGCTCCAGTGGTTAGGGATCAGGTCTTGGTTTCAGAGCTTCCAGTGGTCAGGGAATTTGCTGACGGGTTTCTGGAGTAGTTACCCGGAGTGCATCCGGAGAGGATGGTCGACTTTAGGGTCGAGCTAGTGCCAGGTGCGGCCCTTATCGCCAAGGCGTCGTACCGATTGGCACCACCATATATGCAGGAGTTGTCATCATAGCTTTAGGAACTCCTGGGCAATTAGTTCATTTGTCTGAGCAATTCTCCGTGGGGAGCACTGATTCTCTTCGTTAGGAAAAAGGATAGTTCACACCGAATGTGGATTAACTATCGGAAGTTGAATAAGTTGACGGTGAAGAATAGTTATCCACTCCCGAGGATAGACGATATTTTTGATCATTTGCAGGGAACATCTTGGTTCTCCAAGATATACCTGAGGTCTGGGTACCATCAGGTTATGGTTAGGGAGGGGGACATGTAGAAGACTGTGTTCTAGACTCGTTATGGACATTACGAGTTTATGGTGATGTCGTTTGGGCTCACCAACACGCCGACATATGGACCTGATGAATCGATTCTGCAGACCGATGCACGAACACTTGGTCATCGTGTTCATAGATGATATCTTGGTGTATTCCAAGACTAAAGAGCAACATGAGGAGCACCTTCGTGAGCTATTGGGGGTTCTGAGATGAGAGCGGATCTATGCCTAGTTATCGCGGTATAAGTTTTGGTTATGAGAGTTTCAGTTCCTTTGACATCTCATCAACCAAGAGGGGATTTTGGTCTGTCCGGCCAAGATCGAGGCGGTTATGCAGTGGGAGGATCTGTAATATCCCTCGGATATCAAGATCTTCTTGGGATTAGTTGGGTAGTACCTGAGATTCATACATGATTTCTCCAAGATTGCAGTACCCCTCCTCGTCTGACGAGGAAAGGGGTGGATTTCTAGTGGGGCCTTGAGCAGCAGAGGGCATTTGAGACCCTCAGACAACTACTTTGCAAGGCTCCAGTGGTTAGGGATCAGGTCTTGGTTTCAGAGCTTCCAGTGGTCAGGGAATTTGCTGACGGGTTTCTGGAGTAGTTACCCGGAGTGCATCCGGAGAGGATGGTCGACTTTAGGGTCGAGCTAGTGCCAGGTGCGGCCCTTATCGCCAAGGCGTCGTACCGATTGGCACCACCATATATGCAGGAGTTGTCATCATAGCTTTAGGAACTCCTGCGCAATTAGTTCATTTGTCTGAGCAATTCTCCGTGGGGAGCACTGATTCTCTTCGTTAGGAAAAAGGATAGTTCACACCGAATGTGGATTAACTATCGGAAGTTGAATAAGTTGACGGTGAAGAATAGTTATCCACTCCCGAGGATAGACGATATTTTTGATCATTTGCAGGGAACATCTTGGTTCTCCAAGATATACCTGAGGTCTGGGTACCATCAGGTTATGGTTAGGGAGGAGGACATGTAGAAGACTGTGTTCTGGACTCGTTATGGACATTACGAGTTTATGGTGATGTCGTTTGGGCTCACCAACACGCCGACATATGGACCTGATGAATCGATTCTGCAGACCGATGCACGAACACTTGGTCATCGTGTTCATAGATGATATCTTGGTGTATTCCAAGACTAAAGAGCAACATGAGGAGCACCTTCGTGAGCTATTGGGGGTTCTGAGATGAGAGCGGATCTATGCCTAGTTATCGCGGTATAAGTTTTGGTTATGAGAGTTTCAGTTCCTTTGACATCTCATCAACCAAGAGGGGATTTTGGTCTGTCCGGCCAAGATCGAGGCGGTTATGCAGTGGGAGGATCTGTAATATCCCTCGGATATCAGGATCTTCTTGGGATTAGTTGGGTAGTACCTGAGATTCATACATGATTTCTCCAAGATTGCAGTACCCCTCCTCCTCTGACGAGGAAAGGGGTGGATTTCTAGTGGGGCCTTGAGCAGCAGAGGGCATTTGAGACCCTCAGACAACTACTTTGCAAGGCTCCAGTGGTTAGGGATCAGGTCTTGGTTTCAGAGCTTCCAGTGGTCAGGGAATTTGCTGACGGGTTTCTGGAGTAGTTACCCGGAGTGCATCCGGAGAGGATGGTCGACTTTAGGGTCGAGCTAGTGCCAGGTGCGGCCCTTATCGCCAAGGCGTCATACCGATTGGCACCACCATATATGCAGGAGTTGTCATCATAGCTTTAGGAACTCCTGGGCAATTAGTTCATTTGTCTGAGCAATTCTCCGTGGGGAGCACTGATTCTCTTCGTTAGGAAAAAGGATAGTTCACACCGAATGTGGATTAACTATCGGAAGTTGAATAAGTTGACGGTGAAGAATAGTTATCCACTCCCGAGGATAGACGATATTTTTGATCATTTGCAGGGAACATCTTGGTTCTCCATGATATACCTGAGGTCTGGGTACCATCAGGTTATGGTTAGGGAGGGGGACATGTAGAAGACTGTGTTCTAGACTCGTTATGGACATTACGAGTTTATGGTGATGTCGTTTGGGCTCACCAACACGCCGACATATGGACCTGATGAATCGATTCTGCAGACCGATGCACGAACACTTGGTCATCGTGTTCATAGATGATATCTTGGTGTATTCCAAGACTAAAGAGCAACATGAGGAGCACCTTCGTGAGCTATTGGGGGTTCTGAGATGAGAGCGGATCTATGCCTAGTTATCGCGGTATAAGTTTTGGTTATGAGAGTTTCAGTTCCTTTGACATCTCATCAACCAAGAGGGGATTTTGGTCTGTCCGGCCAAGATCGAGGCGGTTATGCAGTGGGAGGATCTGTAATATCCCTCGGATATCAGGATCTTCTTGGGATTAGTTGGGTAGTACCTGAGATTCATACATGATTTCTCCAAGATTGCAGTACCCCTCCTCCTCTGACGAGGAAAGGGGTGGATTTCTAGTGGGGCCTTGAGCAGCAGAGGGCATTTGAGACCCTCAGACAACTACTTTGCAAGGCTCCAGTGGTTAGGGATCAGGTCTTGGTTTCAGAGCTTCCAGTGGTCAGGGAATTTGCTGACGGGTTTCTGGAGTAGTTACCCGGAGTGCATCCGGAGAGGATGGTCGACTTTAGGGTCGAGCTAGTGCCAGGTGCGGCTCTTATCGCCAAGGCGTCGTACCGATTGGCACCACCATATATGCAGGAGTTGTCATCATAGCTTTAGGAACTCCTGGGCAATTAGTTCATTTGTCTGAGCAATTCTCCGTGGGGAGCACTGATTCTCTTCGTTAGGAAAAAGGATAGTTCACACCGAATGTGGATTGACTATCGGAAGTTGAATAAGTTGACGGTGAAGAACAGTTATCCACTCCCGAGGATAGACGATATTTTTGATCATTTGCAGGGAGCATCTTTCTCCAAGATATACCTGAGGTCTGGGTACCATCAGGTTATGGTTAGGGAGGAGGACATGTAGAAGACTGTGTTCTGGACTCGTTATGGACATTACGAGTTTATGGTGATGTCGTTTGGGCTCACCAACACGCCGACATATGGACCTGATGAATCAATTCTGCAGACCGATGCACGAACACTTGGTCATCGTGTTCATAGATGATATCTTGGTGTATTGCAAGACTAAAGAGCAACATGAGGAGCACCTTCGTGAGCTATTGGGGGTTCTGAGATGAGAGCGGATCTATGCCTAGTTATCGCGGTATAAGTTTTGGTTATGAGAGGTTCAGTTCCTTTGACATCTCATCAACCAAGAGGGGATTTTGGTCTGTCCGACCAAGATCGAGGCGGTTATGCAGTGGGAGGTTCTGTAATATCCCTCGGATATCAGGATCTTCTTGGGATTAGTTGGGTAGTACCTGAGATTCATACATGATTTCTCCAAGATTGCAGTACCCCTCCTCGTCTGACGTGGAAAGGGGTGGATTTCTAGTGGGGCCTTGAGCAGCAGAGGGCATTTGAGACCCTCAGACAACTACTTTGCAAGGCTCCAGTGGTTAGGGATCAGGTCTTGGTTTCAGAGCTTCCAGTGGTCAGGGAATTTGCTGACGGGTTTCTGGAGTAGTTACCCGGAGTGCATCCGGAGAGGATGGTCGACTTTAGGGTCGAGCTAGTGCCAGGTGCGGCCCTTATCGCCAAGGCGTCGTACCGATTGGCACCACCATATATGTAGGAGTTGTCATCATAGCTTTAGGAACTCCTGGGCAATTAGTTCATTTGTCTGAGCAATTCTCCGTGGGGAGCACCGATTCTCTTCGTTAGGAAAAAGGATAGTTCACACCGAATGTGGATTAACTATCGGAAGTTGAATAAGTTGACGGTCAAGAATAGTTATCCACTCCCGAGGATAGACGATATTTTTGATCATTTGCAGGGAACATCTTGGTTCTCCAAGATATACCTGAGGTTTGGGTACCATCAGGTTATGGTTAGGGAGGAGGACATGTAGAAGACTGTGTTCTGGACTCGTTATGGACATTACGAGTTTATGGTGATGTCGTTTGGGCTCACCAACACGCCGACATATGGACCTGATGAATCGATTCTGCAGACCGATGCACGATCACTTGGTCATCGTGTTCATAGATGATATCTTGGTGTATTCGAAGACTAGAGAGCAACATGAGGAGCACCTTCGTGAGCTATTGGGGGTTCTGAAATGAGAGCGGATCTATGCCTAGTTCTCGCAGTATAAGTTTTGGTAATGAGAGGTTCAATTCCTTTGACATCTCATCAACCAAGAGGGGATTTTGGTCTGTCCGGCCAAGATCGAGGCGATTATGAAGTGGGAGGTTCTGAAATATCCCTCGAATATCAGGATCTTCTTGGGATAAGTTGGGTAGTACCTGAGATTTATACATGATTTATCCAAGACTGCAGTACCCCTCCTCGTCTGATGAGGAAAGGGGTGGATTTCTAGTGGAGCCTTGAGTAGCAGAGGGCATTTGAGACCCTCAGACAACTACTTTGCAAGGCTCCAGTGGTTAGGGATCAAGTCTTGGTTTCAGAGGTTCCAGTGGTCAGGGAATTTGCTGACGTGTTTCCGGAGGAGTTATCCGGAGTGCATCCGGAGAGGATGGTCGACTTTAGGGTCGAGCTAGTGCCAGGTGCGGCCCCTATCACCAAGGCGTCGTACCGATTGGCACCACCATATATGCAGGAGTTGTCATCATTGCTTTAGGAACTGCTGGGAAATTAGTTCATTCGTCTGAGTAGTTCTCCGTGGGGAGCGCTGATTCTCTTCGTTAGGAAAAAGGATAGTTCACACCGAATGTGGATTGACTATCGGAAGTTGAATAAGTTGACGGTGAAGAACAGTTATCCACTCCCGAGGATAGACGATATTTTTGATCATTTGCAGGGAGCATCTTTCTCAAAGATATACCTGAGGTCTGGGTACCATCAGGTTATGGTTAGGGAGGAGGACATGTAGAAGATTGTGTTCTGGACTCGTTATGGACATTACGAGTTTATGGTGATGTCGTTTGGGCTCACCAACACGCCGACATATGGACCTGATGAATCGATTCTGCAGACCGATGCACGAACACTTGGTCATCGTGTTCATAGATGATATCTTGGTGTATTGCAAGACTAAAGAGCAACATGAGGAGCACCTTCGTGAGCTATTGGGGGTTCTGAGATGAGAGCGAATCTATGCCTAGTTATCGCGGTATAAGTTTTGGTTATGAGAGGTTCAGTTCCTTTAACATCTCATCAACCAAGAGGGGATTTTGGTCTGTCCGGCCAAGATCGAGGCGGTTATGCAGTGGGAGGTTCTGTAATATCCCTCGGATAACAGGATCTTCTTGGGATTAGTTGGGTAGTATCTGAGATTCATACATGATTTCTCCAAGATTGCAGTACCCCTCCTCGTCTGACGTGGAAAGGGGTGGATTTCTAGTGGGGCCTTGAGCAGCAGAGGGCATTTGAGACCCTCAGACAACTACTTTGCAAGGCTCCAGTGGTTAGGGATCAGGTCTTGGTTTCAGAGCTTCCAGTGGTCAGGGAATTTGCTGACGGGTTTCTGGAGTAGTTACCCGGAGTGCATCCGGAGAGGATGGTCGACTTTAGGGTCGAGCTAGTGCCAGGTGCGGCCCTTATCGCCAAGGCGTCGTACCGATTGGCACCACCATATATGCAGGAGTTGTCATCATAGCTTTAGGAACTCCTGGGCAATTAGTTCATTTGTCTGAGCAATTCTCCGTGGGGAGCACCGATTCTCTTCGTTAGGAAAAAGGATAGTTCACACCGAATGTGGATTAACTATCGGAAGTTGAATAAGTTGACGGTGAAGAATAGTTATCCACTCCCGAGGATAGACGATATTTTTGATCATTTGCAGGGAACATCTTGGTTCTCCAAGATATACCTGTGGTCTGGGTACCATCAGGTTATGGTTAGGGAGGATGACATGTAGAAGACTGTGTTCTGGATTCGTTATGGACATTACGAGTTTATGGTGATGTCGTTTGGGCTCACCAACACGCCGACATATGGACCTGATGAATCGATTCTGCAGACCGATGCACGAACACTTGGTCATCGTGTTCATAGATGATATGTTGGTGTATTGCAAGACTAAAGAGCAACATGAGGAGCACCTTCGTGAGCTATTGGGGGTTCTGAGATGAGAGCGGATCTATGCCTAGTTATCGCGGTATAAGTTTTGGTTATGAGAGGTTCAGTTCCTTTGACATCTCATCAACCAAGAGGGGATTTTGGTCTGTCCGGCCAAGATCGAGGCGGTTATGCAGTGGGAGGTTCTGTAATATCCCTCGGATATCAGGATCTTCTTGGGATTAGTTGGGTAGTATCTGAGATTCATACATGATTTCTCCAAGATTGCAGTACCCCTCCTCGTCTGACGTGGAAAGGGGTGGATTTCTAGTGGGGCCTTGAGCAGCAGAGGGCATTTGAGACCCTCAGAAAACTACTTTGCAAGGCTCCAGTGGTTAGGGATCAGGTCTTGGTTTCAGAGCTTCCAGTGGTCAGGGAATTTGCTGACGGGTTTCTGGAGTAGTTACCCGGAGTGCATCCGGAGAGGATGGTCGACTTTAGGGTCGAGCTAGTGCCAGGTGCGGCCCTTATCGCCAAGGCGTCGTACCGATTGGCACCACCATATATGCAGGAGTTGTCATCATAGCTTTAGGAACTCCTGGGCAATTAGTTCATTTGTCTGAGCAATTCTCCGTGGGGAGCACCGATTCTCTTCGTTAGGAAAAAGGATAGTTCACACCGAATGTGGATTAACTATCGGAAGTTGAATAAGTTGACGGTGAAGAATAGTTATCCACTCCCGAGGATAGACGATATTTTTGATCATTTGCAGGGAACATCTTGGTTCTCCAAGATATACATGAGGTCTGGGTACCATCAGGTTATGGTTAGGGAGGAGGACATGTAGAAGACTGTGTTCTGGACTCGTTATGGACATTACGAGTTTATGGTGATGTCGTTTGGGCTCACCAACACGCCGACATATGGACCTGATGAATCGATTCTGCAGACCGATGCACGATCACTTGGTCATCGTGTTCATAGATGATATCTTGGTGTATTCGAAGACTAGAGAGCAACATGAGGAGCACCTTCGTGAGCTATTGGGGGTTCTGAAATGAGAGCGGATCTATGCCTAGTTCTCGCAGTATAAGTTTTGGTAATGAGAGGTTCAATTCCTTTGACATCTCATCAACCAAGAGGGGATTTTGGTCTGTCCGGCCAAGATCGAGGCGATTATGAAGTGGGAGGTTCTGAAATATCCCTCGAATATCAGGATCTTCTTGGGATAAGTTGGGTAGTACCTGAGATTAATACATGATTTATCCAAGACTGCAGTACCCCTCCTCGTCTGATGAGGAAAGGGGTGGATTTCTAGTGGAGCCTTGAGTAGCAGAGGGCATTTGAGACCCTCAGACAACTACTTTGCAAGGCTCCAGTGGTTAGGGATCAAGTCTTGGTTTCAGAGGTTCCAGTGGTCAGGGAATTTGCTGACGTGTTTCCGGAGGAGTTATCCGGAGTGCATCCGGAGAGGATGGTCGACTTTAGGGTCGAGCTAGTGCCAGGTGCGGCCCCTATCACAAAGGCGTCGTACCGATTGGCACCACCATATATGCAGGAGTTGTCATCATTGCTTTAGGAACTGCTGGGAAATTAGTTCATTCGTCTGAGCAGTTCTCCGTGGGGAGCACTGATTCTCTTCGTTAGGAAAAAAGATAGTTCACACCGAATGTGGATTGACTATCGGAAGTTGAATAAGTTAACGGTGAAGAACATTTATCCACTCCCGAGGACAGACGATCTTTTTGATCATTTGCAGGGAACATCTTGGTTCTCCAAGATACACCTGTGGTCTGGGTACCATCAGGTTATGGTTAGGGAGGAGGACATGTAGAAGACTGTGTTCTGGACTCGTTATGGACATTACGAGTTTATGGTGATGTCGTTTGGGCTCACCAACACGCCGACATATGGACCTGATGAATCGATTCTGCAGACCGATGCACGATCACTTGGTCATCGTGTTCATAGATGATATCTTGGTGTATTCCAAGACTAAAGAGCAACATGAGGAGCACCTTCGTGAGCTATTGGGGGTTCTGAGATGAGAGCGGATTCATGCCTAGTTCTCGCAGTATAAGTTTTGGTTATGAGAGGTTCAGTTCCTTTGACATCTCATCAACCAAGAGGGGATTTTGGTCTGTCCGGCCAAGATCGAGGCGGTTATGTAGTGGGAGGTTCTGATATATCCGTCGGATATCAGGATCTTCTTGGGATTAGTTGGGTAGTACCTGAGATTCATACATGATTTCTCCAAGATTGCAGTACCCCTCCTCGTCTGACGAGGAAAGGGTGGATTTGTAGTGGGGCCTTGAGCAGCAGAGAGCATTTGAGACCCTCAGACAACTACTTTGCAAGGCTCCAGTGGTTAGGGATTAGGTCTTGGTTTCAGAGGTTCCAGTGGTCAGGGAATTTGCTGACGTGTTTCCGGAGGAGTTACCCGGAGTGCATCCGGAGAGGATGGTCGACTTTAGGGTCGAGCTAGTGCCAGGTGCGGCCCCTATCACCAAGGCGTCGTACCGATTGGAGCCACCATATATGCAGGAGTTGTCATCATAGCTTTAGGAACTCCTGGGCAATTAGTTCATTCGTCTGAGCAGTTCTTCGTGGGGAGCACTGATTCTCTTCGTTAGGAAAAAGGATAGTTCTCACCGAATGTGGATTGACTATCGGAAGTTGAATAATTTGACGGTGAAGAACAGTTATCCACTCCCGAGGATAGATGATCTTTTTGATCATTTGTAGGGAACATCTTGGTTCTCCAAGATATACCTAAGGTCTGGGTACCATCAGGTTATGGTTAAGGAAGAGGACATGTAGAAGACTGTGTTCTGGACTGGTTATGGACATTACGAGTTTATGGTGATGTCTTTTGGGCTCACCAACACGCCGACATATGGACCTGATGAATTGAGTCTACAGACCGATGCTCGATCAGTTGGTCATCGTGCTCATAGATGATATCTGGGTGTATTCCAAGACTAGAGAGCAACATGAGGAGCACCTTCGTGAGCTATTGGGGGTTCTGAGATGAGAGCGGCTCTATGCCTAGTTCTTGCAATATAAGTTTTGGTTATGAGAGGTTCAGTTCCTTTGATATCTCATCAACCAAGAGGGGATTTTGGTCTGTCCGGCCAAGATCAAGGCGGTTATGTAGTGGGAGGTTCTTTAATATCCCTCGGATATCAGGATCTTCTTGGGATTAGTTGGGTAGTACCTGAGATTCATACATGATTTCTCCAAGATTGCAGTACCCCTCCTCGTCTAACGAGGAAAGGGGTGGATTTCTAGTGGGGCCTTGAGCAGCAGAGGGCATTTGAGACCCTCAGACAACTACTTTGCAAGGCTCCAGTGGTTAGGGATCAGGTCTTGGTTTTAGAGCTTCCAATGGTCAGGGAATTTGCTGACGTGTTTCCGGAGGAGTTACCCGGAGTGCATCCGGAGAGGATGGTGGACTTTAGGGTCGAGCTAGTGCCAGGTGCGGCCCCTATCACCAAGGCATCATACCGATTGGCACCACCATATATGCAGGAGTTGTCATCATAGCTTTAGGAACTCCTGGGCAATTAGTTCATTCGTCTGAGCAGTTCTCCGTGGGGAGCACTGATTCTCTTCGTTAGGAAAAAAGATAGTTCACACCGAATGTGGATTGACTATCGGAAGTTGAATAAGTTAACGGTGAATAACATTTATCCACTCCCGAGGACAGACGATCTTTTTGATCATTTGCAGGGAACATCTTGGTTCTCCAAGATACACCTGTGGTCTGGGTACCATCAGGTTATGGTTAGGGAGGAGGACATGTAGAAGACTGTGTTCTGGACTCGTTATGGACATTACGAGTTTATGGTGATGTCGTTTGGGCTCACCAACACGCCGACATATGGACCTGATGAATCGATTCTGCAGACCGATGCACGATCACTTGGTCATCGTGTTCATAGATGATATCTTGGTGTATTCCAAGACTAAAGAGCAACATGAGGAGCACCTTCGTGAGCTATTGGGGGTTCTGAGATGAGAGCGGATTCATGCCTAGTTCTCGCAGTATAAGTTTTGGTTATGAGAGGTTCAGTTCCTTTGACATCTCATCAACCAAGAGGGGATTTTGGTCTGTCCGGCCAAGATCGAGGCGGTTATGTAGTGGGAGGTTCTGATATATCCGTCGGATATCAGGATCTTCTTGGGATTAGTTGGGTAGTACCTGAGATTCATACATGATTTCTCCAAGATTGCAGTACCCCTCCTCGTCTGACGAGGAAAGGGTGGATTTGTAGTGGGGCCTTGAGCAGCAGAGAGCATTTGAGACCCTCAGACAACTACTTTGCAAGGCTCCAGTGGTTAGGGATTAGGTCTTGGTTTCAGAGGTTCCAGTGGTCAGGGAATTTGCTGACGTGTTTCCGGAGGAGTTACCCGGAGTGCATCCGGAGAGGATGGTCGACTTTAGGGTCGAGCTAGTGCCAGGTGCGGCCCCTATCACCAAGGCGTCGTACCGATTGGAGCCACCATATATGCAGGAGTTGTCATCATAGCTTTAGGAACTCCTGGGCAATTAGTTCATTCGTCTGAGCAGTTCTTCGTGGGGAGCACTGATTCTCTTCGTTAGGAAAAAGGATAGTTCTCACCGAATGTGGATTGACTATCGGAAGTTGAATAATTTGACGGTGAAGAACAGTTATCCACTCCCGAGGATAGATGATCTTTTTGATCATTTGTAGGGAACATCTTGGTTCTCCAAGATATACCTAAGGTCTGGGTACCATCAGGTTATGGTTAAGGAAGAGGACATGTAGAAGACTGTGTTCTGGACTGGTTATGGACATTACGAGTTTATGGTGATGTCTTTTGGGCTCACCAACACGCCGACATATGGACCTGATGAATTGAGTCTACAGACCGATGCTCGATCAGTTGGTCATCGTGCTCATAGATGATATCTTGGTGTATTCCAAGACTAGAGAGCAACATGAGGAGCACCTTCGTGAGCTATTGGGGGTTCTGAGATGAGAGCGGCTCTATGCCTAGTTCTTGCAATATAAGTTTTGGTTATGAGAGGTTCAGTTCCTTTGATATCTCATCAACCAAGAGGGGATTTTGGTCTGTCCGGCCAAGATCAAGGCGGTTATGTAGTGGGAGGTTCTTTAATATCCCTCGGATATCAGGATCTTCTTGGGATTAGTTGGGTAGTACCTGAGATTCATACATGATTTCTCCAAGATTGCAGTACCCCTCCTCGTCTAACGAGGAAAGGGGTGGATTTCTAGTGGGGCCTTGAGCAGCAGAGGGCATTTGAGACCCTCAGACAACTACTTTGCAAGGCTCCAGTGGTTAGGGATCAGGTCTTGGTTTTAGAGCTTCCAATGGTCAGGGAATTTGCTGACGTGTTTCCGGAGGAGTTACCCGGAGTGCATCCGGAGAGGATGGTGGACTTTAGGGTCGAGCTAGTGCCAGGTGCGGCCCCTATCACCAAGGCATCATACCGATTGGCACCACCATATATGCAGGAGTTGTCATCATAGCTTTAGGAACTCCTGGGCAATTAGTTCATTCGTCTGAGCAGTTCTCCGTGGGGAGCACTGATTCTCTTCGTTAGGAAAAAAGATAGTTCACACCGAATGTGGATTGACTATCGGAAGTTGAATAAGTTAACGGTGAAGAACATTTATCCACTCCCGAGGACAGACGATCTTTTTGATCATTTGCAGGGAACATCTTGGTTCTCCAAGATACACCTGTGGTCTGGGTACCATCAGGTTATGGTTAGGGAGGAGGACATGTAGAAGACTGTGTTCTGGACTCGTTATGGACATTACGAGTTTATGGTGATGTCGTTTGGGCTCACCAACACGCCGACATATGGACCTGATGAATCGATTCTGCAGACCGATGCACGATCACTTGGTCATCGTGTTCATAGATGATATCTTGGTGTATTCCAAGACTAAAGAGCAACATGAGGAGCACCTTCGTGAGCTATTGGGGGTTCTGAGATGAGAGCGGATTCATGCCTAGTTCTCGCAGTATAAGTTTTGGTTATGAGAGGTTCAGTTCCTTTGACATCTCATCAACCAAGAGGGGATTTTGGTCTGTCCGGCCAAGATCGAGGCGGTTATGTAGTGGGAGGTTCTGATATATCCGTCGGATATCAGGATCTTCTTGGGATTAGTTGGGTAGTACCTGAGATTCATACATGATTTCTCCAAGATTGCAGTACCCCTCCTCGTCTGACGAGGAAAGGGTGGATTTGTAGTGGGGCCTTGAGCAGCAGAGAGCATTTGAGACCCTCAGACAACTACTTTGCAAGGCTCCAGTGGTTAGGGATTAGGTCTTGGTTTCAGAGGTTCCAGTGGTCAGGGAATTTGCTGACGTGTTTCCGGAGGAGTTACCCGGAGTGCATCCGGAGAGGATGGTCGACTTTAGGGTCGAGCTAGTGCCAGGTGCGGCCCCTATCACCAAGGCGTCGTACCGATTGGAACCACCATATATGCAGGAGTTGTCATCATAGCTTTAGGAACTCCTGGGCAATTAGTTCATTCGTCTGAGCAGTTCTTCGTGGGGAGCACTGATTCTCTTCGTTAGGAAAAAGGATAGTTCTCACCGAATGTGGATTGACTATCGGAAGTTGAATAATTTGACGGTGAAGAACAGTTATCCACTCCCGAGGATAGATGATCTTTTTGATCATTTGTAGGGAACATCTTGGTTCTCCAAGATATACCTAAGGTCTGGGTACCATCAGGTTATGGTTAAGGAAGAGGACATGTAGAAGACTGTGTTCTGGACTGGTTATGGACATTACGAGTTTATGGTGATGTCTTTTGGGCTCACCAACACGCCGACATATGGACCTGATGAATTGAGTCTACAGACCGATGCTCGATCAGTTGGTCATCGTGCTCATAGATGATATCTTGGTGTATTCCAAGACTAGAGAGCAACATGAGGAGCACCTTCGTGAGCTATTGGGGGTTCTGAGATGAGAGCGGCTCTATGCCTAGTTCTTGCAATATAAGTTTTGGTTATGAGAGGTTCAGTTCCTTTGATATCTCATCAACCAAGAGGGGATTTTGGTCTGTCCGGCCAAGATCAAGGCGGTTATGTAGTGGGAGGTTCTTTAATATCCCTCGGATATCAGGATCTTCTTGGGATTAGTTGGGTAGTACCTGAGATTCATACATGATTTCTCCAAGATTGCAGTACCCCTCCTCGTCTAACGAGGAAAGGGGTGGATTTCTAGTGGGGCCTTGAGCAGCAGAGGGCATTTGAGACCCTCAGACAACTACTTTGCAAGGCTCCAGTGGTTAGGGATCAGGTCTTGGTTTTAGAGCTTCCAATGGTCAGGGAATTTGCTGACGTGTTTCCGGAGGAGTTACCCGGAGTGCATCCGGAGAGGATGGTGGACTTTAGGGTCGAGCTAGTGCCAGGTGCGGCCCCTATCACCAAGGCATCATACCGATTGGCACCACCATATATGCAGGAGTTGTCATCATAGCTTTAGGAACTCCTGGGCAATTAGTTCATTCGTCTGAGCAGTTCTCCGTGGGGAGCACTGATTCTCTTCGTTAGGAAAAAAGATAGTTCACACCGAATGTGGATTGACTATCGGAAGTTGAATAAGTTAACGGTGAAGAACATTTATCCACTCCCGAGGACAGACGATCTTTTTGATCATTTGCAGGGAACATCTTGGTTCTCCAAGATACACCTGTGGTCTGGGTACCATCAGGTTATGGTTAGGGAGGAGGACATGTAGAAGACTGTGTTCTGGACTCGTTATGGACATTACGAGTTTATGGTGATGTCGTTTGGGCTCACCAACACGCCGACATATGGACCTGATGAATCGATTCTGCAGACCGATGCACGATCACTTGGTCATCGTGTTCATAGATGATATCTTGGTGTATTCCAAGACTAAAGAGCAACATGAGGAGCACCTTCGTGAGCTATTGGGGGTTCTGAGATGAGAGCGGATTCATGCCTAGTTCTCGCAGTATAAGTTTTGGTTATGAGAGGTTCAGTTCCTTTGACATCTCATCAACCAAGAGGGGATTTTGGTCTGTCCGGCCAAGATCGAGGCGGTTATGTAGTGGGAGGTTCTGATATATCCGTCGGATATCAGGATCTTCTTGGGATTAGTTGGGTAGTACCTGAGATTCATACATGATTTCTCCAAGATTGCAGTACCCCTCCTCGTCTGACGAGGAAAGGGTGGATTTGTAGTGGGGCCTTGAGCAGCAGAGAGCATTTGAGACCCTCAGACAACTACTTTGCAAGGCTCCAGTGGTTAGGGATTAGGTCTTGGTTTCAGAGGTTCCAGTGGTCAGGGAATTTGCTGACGTGTTTCCGGAGGAGTTACCCGGAGTGCATCCGGAGAGGATGGTCGACTTTAGGGTCGAGCTAGTGCCAGGTGCGGCCCCTATCACCAAGGCGTCGTACCGATTGGAACCACCATATATGCAGGAGTTGTCATCATAGCTTTAGGAACTCCTGGGCAATTAGTTCATTCGTCTGAGCAGTTCTTCGTGGGGAGCACTGATTCTCTTCGTTAGGAAAAAGGATAGTTCTCACCGAATGTGGATTGACTATCGGAAGTTGAATAATTTGACGGTGAAGCACAGTTATCCACTCCCGAGGATAGATGATCTTTTTGATCATTTGTAGGGAACATCTTGGTTCTCCAAGATATACCTAAGGTCTGGGTACCATCAGGTTATGGTTAAGGAAGAGGACATGTAGAAGACTGTGTTCTGGACTGGTTATGGACATTACGAGTTTATGGTGATGTCTTTTGGGCTCACCAACACGCCGACATATGGACCTGATGAATTGAGTCTACAGACCGATGCTCGATCAGTTGGTCATCGTGCTCATAGATGATATCTTGGTGTATTCCAAGACTAGAGAGCAACATGAGGAGCACCTTCGTGAGCTATTGGGGGTTCTGAGATGAGAGCGGCTCTATGCCTAGTTCTTGCAATATAAGTTTTGGTTATGAGAGGTTCAGTTCCTTTGATATCTCATCAACCAAGAGGGGATTTTGGTCTGTCCGGCCAAGATCAAGGCGGTTATGTAGTGGGAGGTTCTTTAATATCCCTCGGATATCAGGATCTTCTTGGGATTAGTTGGGTAGTACCTGAGATTCATACATGATTTCTCCAAGATTGCAGTACCCCTCCTCGTCTAACGAGGAAAGGGGTGGATTTCTAGTGGGGCCTTGAGCAGCAGAGGGCATTTGAGACCCTCAGACAACTACTTTGCAAGGCTCCAGTGGTTAGGGATCAGGTCTTGGTTTTAGAGCTTCCAATGGTCAGGGAATTTGCTGACGTGTTTCCGGAGGAGTTACCCGGAGTGCATCCGGAGAGGATGGTGGACTTTAGGGTCGAGCTAGTGCCAGGTGCGACCCCTATCACCAAGGCATCATACCGATTGGCACCACCATATATGCAGGAGTTGTCATCATAGCTTTAGGAACTCCTGGGCAATTAGTTCATTCGTCTGAGCAGTTCTCCGTGGGGAGCACTGATTCTCTTCGTTAGGGAAAAGGATAGTTCACACCCAATGTGGATTGACTATCGGAAGTTGAATAAGTTGACGGTGAAGAACAGTTATCCACTCCCGAGGATAGATGATCTTTTTGATCATTTGTAGGGAACATCTTGGTTCTCCAAAATATACCTAAGGTCTGGGTACCATCAGGTTATGGTTAGGGAGGAGGACATGTAGAAGACTGTGTTCTGGACTGGTTATGGACATTACGAGTTTATGGTGATGTCTTTTGGGCTCACCAACACGCCGACATATGGACCTGATGAATCGAGTCTGCAGACCGATGCTCGATCAGTTGGTCATCGTGCTCATAGATGATATCTTGGTGTATTCCAAGACTAGAGAGCAACATGAGAGCACCTTCGTGAGCTATTGGGGGTTCTGAGATGAGAGCGGATCTATGCCTAGTTCTTACAGTATAAGTTTTGTTTATGAGAGGTTCAGTTCCTTTGATATCTCATCAACCAAGAGGGGATTTTGGTCTGTCCGGCCAAGATCGAGGCGGTTTTGCAGTGGGAGGTTCTGTAATATCCCTCGGATATCAGGATCTTCTTGGGATTAGTTGGGTAGTACCTGAGATTCATACATGATTTCTCCAAGATTGCAGTACCCCTCCTCGTCTGACGAGGAAAGGGGTGGATTTCTAGTGGGGCCTTGAGCAGCAGAGGGCATTTGAGATCCTCAGACAACTACTTTGCAAGGCTCCAGTCTTGACTCTCCCAGAGGGAGTTGATGAAGTTGTAGTGTTCGGTGATGCATCCATCACAAGACTTGGATCGGTCCTCATGCAGAGGGGACTGGTTATAGAATATGCATCATGGCAGCTGAAGCCGCATGAGACGAGATATCCCATGTACGATTTGGAGTTGGGAGCGGTGTTATTCGCTCTCAAGATTTGGAGACATTATCTCGACGGGGTCCGCTATACCATTTACACGGACCACAAGAGTCTGAAACACATAATGAATCAGTCGAACTTCAACGTGAGGGTGCGCAGGTGGTTGTACATAGTCAAGGATTATGACTACGAGATTCTTTATCATCCGGGTAAAGGGAACGTGGTTGTGGATGCTCTGAGCCGCAAGTCAGCTGGATCTTCTACTCCAGTGACATGTATGAGGATATCAATGGATTCTCCACTTGTGAGCTTGATCAGGGAAGCTCAAGCTGAGGGGATGCGACCCGAGAACTGGAAACTTGAGACGATCAGAGGCGAGAACATGCGTTTTGTGCAGTCGAGTATGGGTTCTGATGTCTGGTGGGGTCAGATACATTGTACTGGAGGAAGATCATAAGTCTCACTTCTTTATTCACCCGAGGGCCACCAAGATGTAATGAGATCTGAGCTTGAGTTACTGGTGGTCGTGCATGAAGCAAGAGATCGCTTGGTACGTGGAGAGGTGCTTGACCTACAGGATGGTCAAGGCCGAGCACCAGAGGCCGCATGGCAAGCTGCATCCTGTAGAGATTCCCATGTGGAAATAGGAGCAGGTCACGATGGACTTCATCACCAAATTTCGCATAACGACAAAGGGTTTCGATGCTATATAGGTCATCGTGGATCGATTGGCCAAGAAGGCCCATTTTCTGCCCATCCAGGAGAGCTCATCGGCCTTGAAGCTGGCCGATGTGTATCTATGCGAGATTGTTGCTCGGCATGGGGTTCCAGTCTCTATCGTTTCAGACCATAATGTTCAGTTCACCTCCCGTTTCTAGAAGAAGTTCCACGAGGAACTGGGCAAGCGACTGCATTTCAGTACTGCATACCATCCATAGACAGACGTATAGAGCGAGTGGACCACTCAGACCCTCGAGGATATGTTGAGGGCTTGCGTCATTAACTTCTGTGGGAGCTGGGACACCTACCTACCCCTTGCCGAGTTTTCCTAGAACAACAACTATCACTCCATCATTGGTGCTCCACCTTATGAGTTATTGTATGGACGGGGATGTTGCACCCTAGTCTGTTGGGGCGAGGTTGGTCACAGGGTGATGGGTCGGACCGAGGTAGTCCTGGAGACCACTGGAGGATTCAACATATCAGACAGTGGTTGCAGTCTGTACAGACTCGACATATGAGTTACGCCGACAGACGCGGATCTGAGTTGGAGTTTCAGGTCGGTGACATGGTACTCTTGAAGGTCTCACCCGGGAAGGGTGTGATTCGCTTCAGGAAGAGGGGGAAATTGGGTCCCTGATAAATTGGGCCATTCAGGATCATTTCCAAGGTTGGCAAAGTGGCATATAGAATAGATCTCCTTGAGGAGCTTAGTCATATCCACAACACTTTCCACGTGTCACGGTTATAAAAGTGCATATTAGATAATGAGGAAGAGGTGTCATTGGATGACATACAGGTCGACGAGCACCTGAATTACGTGGAGAGGCCAATGGCCGTTCTGGAGAGGAAAGTGAAGGTTCACGGAACAAGGAAGTGCCTTTGGTAAAGGTACAGTGGCAACATTGGCGGGGATCCGAGTGGACTTGGGAGTCGGAGGCAGAGATGTAGGGGCATTACCCCTATTTATTTATCGTAGTAGACTTCGAGGAAGCAATCTAGTTCAAGTGGGGGAGAATTGTAATGTCCTGACTCCCAAGTATAATGTTTGAAAAATTTTATGTTCATTTTATTGAGGGAACTCGACGAGTTGGACGCCCCAACTCGTCGTGTCGAACCTAGTTAGCCTACGTGGTCTTTAAATCCTACTCGACGAGTCGGAGGACTCCGACTCGACAAGTAGAGACTATGCATGGAAACCCTAATTTTTAGGGTTTGCACCCTATTTAAAGGACCTTAAGTCCTTTCCTCCAGACCCTTACCACCTTTTGATGGCCATAAAAACCCTAATCAGTCTAAACATTGTTCTTGAGTGTTTGAGAGGCTAAAGTGTGTTGTTGGTGCGTTTGTTGAAGAAGCTTGGAGTTTTAGAAGCTTGGAATGAGAATAAGAGGGTAGATCCAATATCTACATTGTCTTGGCTTACATTTGAAGGTAAAATCCTTTACCTTGGCCTTCCATTTATTAGATCTCTTCTAAAGTGAGAATATGGGCATTTTGGTGCAAAAATGGGGTTACTTTCGGATTTGAGCTTGTGACAAGGGCATAGTTACAGATCTGGACTCCTCTCGGCCCTTATGGACATAAAGCCTCAAGCTTTATGAAGCTTTGGCTCTCCTTCATGTCCAAACCTCCTTCTATATCTAGTTATTGTTGGATTAGGTGTCTAAGCCCATAACTACAATTGGTATGTAGTTGAACCGAGACTAGCATGGTCCATTTGGGTTGCATATCATCAGGACAATTTGTTAGGATGGACTTTTGAGAAGAGGTTATTTATGGTTTATTAATATATTATAAGTTCTAATATATTAATATGAAATCATATGATTTAATTAGTATTGATCAAGAATTAGTTTGGAATTAATTTAGTGATCAAAAGAGACTAATTAAATCAATGGGGACTAATTGTGTACATTAGTTATATTTATATGTTGGGCTTATGATCCATGTTGGACTAAGTTTATGTATGGATACATAAAGAGTTGGGCCACATGAACCATGGATCACAAATCCATGGGTGTGGGTTAGGGTTAACCCATGACCTTTGGAATCCCACATATAAATATGTTACTCCATAGCCAAAATCATAACTTATATCTTCTTGGAGATTATGAATGATTTTGGTGGCTAGGATTCTCTCTCAAAATGTCATCCTTTGTTTTAGGTGTGTTGTGAACCATTTGAGGCATTCATACTATTGGTGCTAAGTTCTTAAAGGCCAAATACAATGTTGGGTCAAAAATATGGTTTATACTTTGCTTTTCTAGGAAAATATATTTTTATGTAATATTGTATATGTGTGCGGATGTACACATGTATATGGCTGGAGGTCCATATAAATAGAGGAATGCATGTGGGACACTCGGACGTGTGCGGTCTGGACGTGAGCGGTCTCGTGTATGGTCCAGCTCCTTCGCCTCGGTCTCGCATCTGGTTCACGGCTCAGCAGCATCGGTCTCGGCTTCGAGGTTTCGTCCTCGCTTTGCAACTCTAGTCCTCGCTTCACAGCCTTCGCATAAAAAAGGAAACGGGTTTGAAGGTGGCGGAGATCGAACCCGGGACCTCTAGTTGAGCAACCCACCGCCTTACCAACTCGTCTAGGAGGCTTCTTGTTTCCTCAATCCGAAATTTAGAATATAACTCATCGTTTTCGCATATAATTTCACAAATTGACATTTTCAACCCCAAAAGTTCAAAATTTTATTTTTAAAATCCTTTTTCAACCCAAAAATTTTAGTTTTTAAATTTTAACTTTTATTTTTCATTTTTTACTTAAAATTTTGACTTTGACTTTTAAAAGCTGACCTTTGACTTTAAATTTTGACTTTCTCATTTGACTTTTAATTTTTCAAATTTGGCTCTTCGGTTTGACTTTTCCAGTCTGACTTTTGAGTTTGACTTTTTTTTTTAAATTTGACTTTTAAGGTTGACTTTCTTTTTTAAGTCAAAGGGCAATTAAAAAAAAAATAAAAATTATATTTATAAAAAAAAATTTAAAAATAGAAAAAATGAGTTCCACATCAATTCCGGTAAATGAAGTTTCATGTACTCCATCTTGTAAAGCTACGATTAAATTTCCCCGAGATCAAATCGATTTATTAAAAAGAGAAAATGAGGATCTCAAATACGAAGGCTATACTCTTAGGAAAGGCCAGAAACCTTTAAAAGCACAATTAGAGGCCAAGACTAAGGACTTTAGGAAACTGCAAGAAGATTACAACAATAAGTGTGAAAATTACGATCACATTAAACGCAAATTTGCTGCTATAACTGAAGAACTTGATGCTTTGAAAATAAAATGTGGAAAAACAGACGTTAGTTTCAGAAATTATACTGCATCAAGTAAGACAGTTGAGTCCTTAGTAGAAAATCAATTGAATTTTTGTCACACCCTAAAACCGATAACGGCGGAATACGTTTCGGGGTGGGAGACGTCATGTACAGTATCATCACAATTGTATAATAGTAAAAACAAGAAACATGCAACCATTCCATTTACATAGTGATTTTAATTACAAGTGTGTTCTGTAAAGTTCAACAAACACCAAAAGTATACAAAAATAAGAGATGGCTCTTGTATGCTCCACCTTCTCCAAAATGTTGCACCTGTACCTGTCTATCTTTGACCTGAGGATACAAGTTATTTTGAAAATGAGTATCAGCATAAAGCTGGTGAGTTCATAAGAGTTTAGTGTGGGTTGTGGTATAACATGCAATAGTACCGATAGTGTGAAAAGTTACTATTTACATTTTTCCGTAATAGAAAACTCTAGAAAATCCTATATTTTCCAGAAATGCATCTATTAGTGATAGATACTTGTTTTACTTCGGGATGTTAATGTAGACTTTAGGTTAGTACTTTAGTGAGGATATAGTGTGTTCCTTGTAAGTGACTGATAGTGAGAGTAATAGCGAACCCCATGACCTTCCCGGTCATGCATAGTGTAGTGAAGTAGTGGCATCCTTGGGCCTGCACGGCTCGGACTGAAACTGACAGTCGGGATGTAATAGTGTCTGCCCCGTATAGATCTATACATGTAGCGTCGTCTTCCCTCCGGAAAACTCTGGGCATAGTATGTAGCGAATAGCGTATCTCGTAGTGATTTAGTGAGTTATCTCCTGATTAGTGCTCCCTCTTGTATTATAGTGTAGTACTCTTTTGTATAGTTCGTAGCGAGTTCCCTTATTAGTGTATCGTCTCGTAATAGTGTGTATTATAGTGGGTATTATAGTGTGTATGGTAGTAGTAGTAACAAGTAGTAGTGACCTTAACTATACATATTATAGTTAATTTAGTGTGTATAGTTCTTTCTAATTAAGTAGTGAAGGCATCGAATGAAATGAAAAAGCTCGTATCCAACACTAATATACATGATATATAACTAAGAAATCAACGACAGTCGAACGGATAACAACTACCCTAAACCCACAATCAAACAAGAACAGGAAATAAGGTGAGTTATCGGTTCTAAGTCCTTCAAGTCTTACTTATATAAATATATTAGTGTAGTTACATTTTATAAGAAAACTTATTTAATAAAATCTTATACTAAGGAAACATTTAGAAAATAGTTTATTAATCCAAAGTAGTTTTGAAAACGCATAGTTCTTTTATAAGGCATAGTGGCAAATCACTTGTGATTTGATCTACTAATAGTGAATCACATGTGATTAACTTTCATAAACATGAATATTTGACTTGTATCCCCCCCTAAAACATATAAAAACATTTGAAAAGTTCATTGAAGGGGTATGAACTCACAGTTTATCGTAGGGCTCGAGTGTCAACGGATGCCCTGAATGCCAATAGTCCCTATAAATCATGTGATGACACATAATTGGGTTAGAAGTAGGGTGTTTCATGCTTAATCATGATGGAAAAAAAATCCTTAGGGATCGACATTACTGAGTACTAGTGTCTCATGATTTATACTTAATGATTCATGCAAGTTTAGGGCCAAAAGTGGACATTTGAGTGAGTTCATGGCCTTGAAATTGAGTGTGCGACTGAGGTGTGCGGCCAGAAGGGTGTGTGAGGCTGCACACAAGTGTGTGCGGCCATTCAGAGTGTGTGTGCGGCCGTACACAGGAGTGTGTGGCCGTACACTCCTCTTGTGAGTCCATGTGAAGTGTTTGCTCTTCATACAAGAAGATTTGAATGTGTGCTGCCCCCCTCATGAAGGCGTGTGACCGTACACCTTCAAGAGACTATGAATATGATGAACATGATGAGTTTTAAAGCTTGGGATTCAAGTGTTTACCACTAATAAGCTTGAAGATGAACTAGATCACAAATATGAGGCCTTCAAGGTGTTCTTGGTTGAAGATTGTAGAGAGAGAAAGTAGAGAGAGGGTAAGGAGCATCCAAACGAATGAAAGAAGAGGGTATTCATCTATATATATGTTTGGGTGTGAGGCTAGAGGGTGCGCGGCCACACACATGGATGTGTGGCCGTACACACAAAAGTGTGGCCGCACACACCTCTTGTGTGTTTAATCTAATTTCGTGATGCAAAACACTTTCCAACACCTCCTGAGACCCATAACTAGAATATATTATGTCCAATACACGCATTTCGAACCACAATATTTACAAAGGATGAAGAATTCAAGATTTTAAGACAATACGCAAACCAATTACATAGGATGAAAGTTTCGGGTTGTCACATTATCCCCCCGTTAGAGGGAATTTCGTCCCGAAATTTAGAATTCCTACAGAGGGTAATTACCGAACTACAATGCAAAAAGATGGGGATATTTGAGTTTCATTTGATCCTCACGCTTGGCGTTCCACCGAACCATACCAATTGGGATGCGGCTTTGCTTCGTTCGTTTTACTTCCCGATCCATAATCTCTGCACGCTCTTCCACGAAGTTGAGGCTCTCATTGACCTCGATCTCGTCAAGCGGAATGACTAGAGTCTCGTCGGACAGGCATTTCTTCAAGTTTGAGACGTGGAAGGCAGGATGTATGTTACTTAGCTCATGAGGTAGGTTGAGTTTGTAAGCCACAAGGCCAATTCTAGCAAGAATCTCGAAAGGCCCTATGTACCTTGGGTTCAGCTTTCCACGCCTTCCGAAGCGTATCGTTCCCTTCCA
Source organism: Lactuca sativa (assembly GCF_002870075.4). NCBI lineage: Eukaryota > Viridiplantae > Streptophyta > Magnoliopsida > Asterales > Asteraceae > Lactuca > Lactuca sativa. The sequence continues at coordinate 135,056,355 of NC_056624.2, forward strand.
GGGCGAGACCTTCAAAAGGACTCGGTCTCCTACCTGAAACTCCAAGGGTTTTCTTCGTTTGTCCGCGTAGCTTTTCTGTCGATCCTTAGCGGCTTTTAATCGTTCACGAATCTGTACAATCTTCTCGGTCATTTCTCGAATGATCTCCGGACCAGTGAGAGTGCTGTCGGGAACTCGTACCTCATCCAACTGAGTGTCACCCACCTCAGCCCAGCACAGAGGGGATCTGCACTTTCGGCCGTAGAGGGCTTCGAATGGAGCTGCGTTGATGCTCGTATGATAACTATTATTGTAGGAAAATTCTACTAGAGGTAAGTGTGTATCCCACGATTTACCGAAGTCGATCACACAAGCTCACAACATGTCTTCTAAATTTTGAATCGTTCTCTCACTTTGCCCGTCAGTCAGCGGATGGTAGGCCGTACTCATATCCAGCCTCGTCCCTATTGCTTCCTTAGTGATTGCCAAAATCTCGATGTAAACCTACTATCTCTATCTGAGATAATAGATATAGGGACGCCATGCAGACGTACTATTTCCTTAAGGTATGTTCTTGTGAGCTTCTCCATCTTGTCCGTTTCCCTGATGGGTAGGAAGTGTGCGGACTTGGTCAATATGTCGACGATGACCCAAATGGTATCCAACTCACCCGTTGTCTTGGGCAGCTTGGTTACAAAATCCATTGTGATCCGTTCCCACTTCCATTCCGGTATCTCCGGTTGTTGGAGGAGACCTGATGGCTTTTGGTATTCGACCTTGACCTTTGCGCAAGTAAGGCACTTACTCACGAAGGTAGCTATCTCATCTTTCATGTTAGGCCACCAGTATAGCTTTTTGAGCTCCATATACATCTTATCCAAACCTGGGTGGACGGAGTATCGAGTGTTGTGAGCTTCCTTCATGACTAAATCTCTGAAACCTCCGTGGCGTGGAGTCCAGATTCGGTCCATGACATAGTAGGCTCCGTCACCCTTGACTTCCAAAATCTTAACCATTCCGCGTAGGGATTCTCCCGTCACGTTCTCAGGTTTTAAGGCTTCAAACTGAGCCTCCTTGATCTGTGCGGATAGGTGCGAATGGATAGTCATTGTTAACGACTTGGTTCTTCGACCAGAACACTCTTTTCTACTTAGGGCGTCAGCTACCACGTTGGCCTTCCCTGGGTGATATCGAATTTCGCTGTCGTAATCGTTGAGTAGCTCGACCCAACGACGTTGTCTCATGTTGAGCTCTTTCTGGTTCAATATGTGTTGGAGGCTTTTATGATCAGTATATACTACGCTCTTCGTTCCATACAAGTAGTGTCTCCAGATTTTTAGAGCGAAGACGACCGCTCCTAACTCGAGGTCCTGAGTAGTGTAGTTCACCTCATGTGTCTTTAGCTGTCTTGAGGCATAAACGATGACTTTACCCCGTTGCATCAAGACGCAGCCGAGTCCCTGATTCGATGCATCGCAGTACACCACGAAGTCTTCTGTTCCTTCGGGAAGGGACAATACTGGTGCGATGCATAGGGCTCGCTTCAGGGTCTGGAATGCCTTCTCCTGTTTCTCTTCCCAGTCGAATGATATGCCCTTCTATGTCAACATAGTGAGAGGCTTCGCAATCCGAGAGAAGTTTTGGATGAATCTGCGGTAGTAGCCAGTAAGGCCTAGAAATTGACGAATTTCTGTAGGCGTCTTTGGTGTTGACCAGTTCTCAATAGCTTTAATTTTGGAGGGATCCACGTGGATTCCTTCTTCACTTACCACGTGTCCTAAGAATTCAACTCTTCGGATCCAAAATTCACACTTAGAGAACTTTGCATATAACTTCTCTAATCGCAGTGTTTCCAGGACTCGTCGTAGGTGATCCTTATGTTCTTCCTCGCTCCGAGAGTAGACGAGAATATCATCAATAAAGACGATGACAAATTGATCTAGATACGGACGACATACCCTATTCATTAAGTCCATGAATACTGCAGGAGCGTTAGTCAGTCCAAAGGGCATCACTACGAACTCGAAGTGCCCGTATCGGGTTCGGAAAGCTGTTTTCGGAACATCATCCTCAAGCACCCGTAACTGGTGATACCCGGACCGAAGTTCAATTTTGGAGAAATAACTCGCTCCTTGTAGTTGGTCGAATAGGTCGTCGATACGAGGGAGAGGGTAGCGATTTTTGACAGTGAGTTTGTTGAGTTCCCTATAATCGTTGCACATACGGAACGATCCGTCATTCTTCTTTACGAATAAGACCGGAGCTCCCCAGGGTGAGAAGCTTGGTCTTATAAAGCCCTTGCTGAGTAGCTCGTTAAGTTGACCGGATAATTCTTGCATCTCGGCAGGCGCTAAACGATAGGGCGACTTAGCTACGGGGGTAGCTCCCGGCATTAGGTCAATTCTGAACTCAACCTGACGTTTGGAAGGTAGACCCGGAAGGTCCTCCGGAAAGACATCGGGGAAATCGCATACAACAAGGATGTCCTTCGGATCCTTCGCTTTCTGGCTAGTGTCAACAACGTGGGCAAGAAAGGCGCGATATTCCTTACGCAAGTATTTCTGAGCCTGAATACTGGAGATGATACGAAGGCTCGTACCGGGTTTATCTCCATAGATCAACAGAGTTTCGTGGTTCGTAAGATTTAAGCCAATGGCTTTGTCATAGCATAGGATATCGGCACGATGAAGACTCAACCAGTCCATACCGACAATGACATCGAAACTCTTGATAGAGACTGGTATGAGATCGATTGGAAATGAGTGATCGTCTAATGTGAGAGTACAACCTATGTAGATTTCGTTAGAGCTTTCGGTCTTCCCGTTAGCCATTTCTACAACGAATGTTTCTTTTAGTGGTTGAGGGGATTGTTTGAGTAAGTGTTTAAAGTTTTGATTTATGAAGCTTCTTTCTGCACCACTATCGAATAAGACACAGGCATAAGAGTTGTTGAGAAGAAACGTACCCGTTACTACTGTGGGATCCGCTACTGCTTCATTGTGACCAATGGCGAGTAGCCTACCTATTCCCCTATCATTCGCAGCCTTCGGACAGTTCTTCTTGAAATGACCAGCTTCACCGCAGCCATAACACATCGGGGTCACTCCCGAACCGGAAACTTGCGAGATAGGTTTGGGAGGGGCCTTGCATAATCGCACAGTATAGCCCTTCCCACCGCAGTTGGAACACTGCAATTCACGGCAGGGGCCGTTGTGGTGGAAAGGGCACTTGGGACACTTGGGCAGATTCCCACTATAAGCTTTTGGCGGTGCAGGAGTGGCTGGAGTAGTGGCAGCATGAACCGCCACGATTTGCTGGTCCTTGGAGGAGGTTTGAGTTTTCTTGCCTTTCTTTTTATCCCATCGCTTCCTCTTTCTGTTAGATGAATCAGGTGGTGCAGTGGTAGTTGTGGTTGCTGTTGCTGGAGTGGAAGAGACTTCATGGTTTATCAGGCTCTGGGCCAATTCCTTGGCAATGTCGAAGGTGGTAGGGCGTGAGGCTAGAACATTTCCTCGATACGGGGGCATTAGACCCCAGATGTACCGTTCGATCTTTTTGCTTTCGGATGGGATCATGTTGGGACACATAGCCGCCAAGTCGCAGAACCTGGCCGTGTAAGCTGTTATGTCAGTCCCTTCCATCTTGAGGTTCCAGAGTTCCTCCTCAAGTTTCTGAATTTCGCCCCTAGGACAGTACTCTCTCCTTATGAGATCCTTCAGAGTGTCCCAGCCCATAGCATTTGCTGTGACTAAGGAGAGTGCACTGAAATGGCCGTTCCACCATGTCAAAGCCCTGTTAGTGAGGGTGGCAGTAGCGAACTTGATTTTGCTCTCTTCGGGGCAAGAGCACATTTCGAATACAGCTTCGGTTCTCTCGAACCATTGGGATAATGCCAGAATTCCTCCAGTGCCATCGAAGAAGGTAGGTTTACAGTTCATGAAGTCATTATAAGTGCATCCCTACACTCTTTGATGGACTTCACCAAATCTAGAGTTACCACCGCTCGCATCACCAGAGTTCATTTGAGCCATGGCTGCCGTTACAGCCGCAGTCACAGCCGTTTGGAATAGCACTGCGTCGAACTGTTGAGGAGGAGGTGCTGGAGGAGGGGTTTGAGTTGCTGGTCTTCCTCTACTTGGACGCTTTCGTGGAGGCATTTTTTACTGGAAGATCATAGGAATGATAGAAATAGTAAGAGTCTATTGCTAATATGAATAGAGTGTTTCATGGATTAATTCAACATAATCCAAAAATTAGAGTGAGAGTCATAGTAATAGGATAGTTAGCTGCCAATATACTGGTATTGATGATATAATATAAGTTCAGGAAAAATTGACCTAACAGAAGGTCTTACATCAAACCATAGGGAAAAATATTGGCAGTTTAGAGGTCTAGTTAAGGTACTTTTAGGCTAGGAATGTTTATAGACAAGAGATCTACAAAACCTAGAAGGGAAAGGCTAGTCCTTTAAACAAAAGAGTGAGGTACTAGACGTCTTCTACTGGCGACAGTTACTTGTTGGGCGAACCCTCAGATCCGTTATCTGACGCATAACTTCTTGAAGGTGTCGTTCATGAGTCCTTTGACGTTCTCGGAGTTCCCTAACTTCGGCTCGGGATGCAGCCAACTGATGCTGCAGAGCCTCGTTGGTCCTCCTTGTCCTGTCCATGGCTTCTTCGAGTTGGCGGATGCGAACCGTGTTGAGATTTGAGTTGGCATCCACTTCTACAACTCGACCAATGGTTGCTTGACCCTGCTCGACATTCCTGGCAATCCTTCAGATCATGATGGGCAGAACCTGATCCGCTGATCCTCCTTCGCTTATGTTGTAGAAACCTCGGTCTCCATTGTAAGGTAAAGGCTGGCCCTGCTCCTCGCTCCATCGGTGCAAGGATATGGCCCACATAGGAGTGGGACCCTGAAATGCCGGACGGGGGTTGGGGTTTGGAGCTTCAGGAGGTTGGTTGTTAACTTCTGGTTCGGAGCTGGAACTATCCGAGAAGCCTTCAGCATGTCGATCATCCAAAGGGATCGGGTGATCATCATCTGACTCCTCATCGAGCCATCCTCCATTGCCCTGGTTTGGATAGTACGGGTCGCCGGGTAGGTGGAAACCAGCCATGCTATCTATGAGAGAAAGGGGGATAGAAAGGTTAATAGACGTACTACTCTCAGATACTTATAAGATGAATTGTTACTAGTCGACCCAATACTTACGTAGTGCATACCAATTACATGCAAACGAAGCAAGATAGTCCTTCGAATAAGCAACCCTAACTCCAGATCCCCAATCAAACAAGAACAGGAAATGAAGCAAAGGCTACAGATTCTGAGTCTATAGCGCCCTAGTCACATGTAACCGTGGTGTATCCACTTAGCAACTATTGTCCTACCAGTAACGACCCTTTTAGTTATCACATATGTATGTTTTAGATATACAGAATACTCCTATAGTATTATTAGGGTAACGTTATTGTGGTAGTGTTGGTAAGTTTTAGACTTGTTGCAACACCACAACTAAGCTTAGGCACATGCTAGTTACTCCCAGGAAAACGTAGTTGATCAGGCTACATTCCCCCAAATGTGACTATATGTCTTTAAACCCAATTTGTGTTGTCCAACAATCTTAATACTTTTGTTATGTTCTAGCGTGATACTGACTCCTGTGTTTTATAGAGATGTGTGTGTATATATACTTAGTTAAATCTTTTAAATACTTAACAGTATATATTCTTGGTCAGAGTGTTTTAGTCCCGAAGTGTTTATAGTTCGTATATCTTTTATAGGTTGATATACTTGATTCACTATAAACAATGCTCGGATACCAATCTGTCACACCCCAAAACCGATAACGGCGGAATACGTTTCGGGGTGGGAGACATCATGTACAGTATCATCACAATTGTATAATAGTAAAAACAAGAAACATGCAACCATTCCATTTACATAGTGATTTTAATTACAAGTGTGTTCTGTAAAGTTCAACAAACACCAAAAGTATACAAAAATAAGAGATGGATCTTGTATGCTCCAGCTTCTCCAAAATGTTGCACCTGTACCTGTCTATCTTTGACCTGAGGATACAAGTTATTTTGAAAACGAGTATCAGCATAAAGCTGGTGAGTTCATAAGAGTTTAGTGTGGGTTCTGGTATAACATGCAATAGTACCGATAGTGTGAAAAGTTACTATTTACATTTGTCCGTAATAGAAAACTCTAGAAAATCCTATATTTTCCAGAAATGCATCTATTAGTGATAGATACTTGTTTTACTTCGGGATGTTAATGTAGACTTTAGTTTAGTACTTTCGTGAGGATATAGTGTGTTCCTTGTAAGTGACTGATAGTGAGAGTAATAGAGAACCCCATGACCTTCCCGGTCATGCATAGTGTAGTGAAGTAGTGGCATCCTTGGGCCTGCACGGCTCGGACTGAAACTGACAGTCGGGATGTAATAGTGTCTGCCCCGTATAGATCTATACATGTAGCGTCGTCTTCCCTCCGGAAAACTCTGGGCATAGTATGTAGCGAATAGCGTATCTCGTAGTGATTTAGTGAGTTATCTCCTGATTAGTGCTCCCTCTTGTATTATAGTGTAGTACTCTTTTGTATAGTTCGTAGCGAGTTCCCTTATTAGTGTATCGTCTCGTAATAGTGTGTATTATAGTGGGTATTATAGTGTGTATGGTAGTAGTAGTAACAAGTAGTAGTGACCTTAACTATACATATTATAGTTAATTTAGTGTGTATAGTTCTTTCTAATTAAGTAGTGAAGGCATCGAATGAAATGAAAAAGCTCGTATCCAACACTAATATACATGATATATAACTAAGAAATCAACGACAGTCGAACGGATAACAACTACCCTAAACCTACAATCAAACAAGAACAGGAAATAAGGTGAGTTATCGGTTTTAAGCCCTTCAAGTCTTACTTATATAAATATATTAGTGTAGTTACATTTTATAAGAAAACTTATTTAATAAAATCTTATACTAAGGAAATATTTAGAAAATAGTTTATTAATCCAAAGTAGTTTTGAAAACGCATAGTTCTTTTATAAGGCATAGTGGTAAATCACTTGTGATTTGATCTACTAATAGTGAATCACATGTGATTAACTTTCATAAACATGAATATTTGACTTGTATCCCCCCCCCTAAAACATATAAAAACATTTGAAAAGTTCATTGAAGGGGTATGAACTCACAGTTTATCATAGGGCTCGAGTGTCAACGGATGCCCTGAATGCCAGTGGTCCCTATAAATCATGTGATGACACATAATTGGGTTAGAACTAGGGTGTTTCATGCTTAATCATGATGGAAAAAAAAAACATCCTTAGGGCTCGACATTACTGAGTACTAGTGTCTCATGATCTATACTTAATGATTCATGCAAGTTTAGGGCCAAAAGTGGACATTTGAGTGAGTTCATGGCCTTGAAATTGAGTGTGCGGCTGAGGTGTGCGGCCAGAAGGGTGTGTGAGTCTGCACACACATGTGTGCGGCCGTACACAGGAGTGTGCGGCCGTACACTCCTCTTGTGAGTCCATCTGAAGAGTTTGCTCTTCACATAAGAAGATTTGAATGTGTGCTGCCCCCTTCATGAAGGTGTGCGGTCGTACACCTTCAAGAGACTATGAAGATGATGAACATGATGAGTTTTAAAGCTTGGGATTCAAGTGTTTACCACTAATAAGCTTGAAGATGAACTAGATCACAAATATGAGGCCTTCAAGGTGTTCTTGGTTTAAGATTGTAGAGAGAGAAAGTAGAGAGAGGGTAAGGAGCATCCAAAAGAATGAAAGTAGAGGGTATTCATCTATATATATGTTTGGGTGTGAGGCTAGAGGGTGTGCGGTTGGGTGTGCGGCCGCACACATGGGTGTGTGGCGGTACACACAAAAGTGTGGCCGCACACACCTCTTGTGTGTTTAATCTAATTTCATAATGCAAAACACTTTCCAACACCTTCTGAGACCCATAACTAGAATCTATTATGTCCAATACACGCATTTGGAACCACAATGTTTACAAAGGATGAAGAATTCAAGATTTTAAGACAATACGCGGACCAATTACATAGGATGAAAGTTTCGGGTTGTCATAGTTTTAAAGATAGTCAAACCAAGGGTCTAGGGCATCACAGTGTGCCACCTCCTTTTAATCACAATTATAACCCACCCTTTGAGACCAATGAGGAAGAGATGCCTGCTCAGTATGGCCAAGCCCCTGCTCCAGATTCAGTTAAGACTGAACAATCAGGGCCAACTGAGGGTGCTGAGCTGAACGATACTAATGCTTTTACTTCATGTGCAGGTAAAGTAGCAGAGGATGAGAACAAGGAGAAAACAATTGAACAATCCAATGACTCTTTGAACTCTGAATCTGTTGCTTCTAACTCAGTTACTTCTGATCAACCTGCCGTTGGTAAATACAGGCCACCAATTCACGCAAAACAGCCAACTTGCTGCAAGTGTGCTTGTGGGAACAATCCGAAACGAGGCAAGGTTACGCCACCATGGGCAGGAAGAAACAACTTCAAAGTGAAGAAAAAGACATGTTTTCACTATGGAACACCTGGACACATTGCCCGAAACTGTCCAAATCGCGCATACATTCCCTACTACGCACAAGGGTGGCAGAACGCGCCAATAGGGAGATATTTCAAAAGAAACCCCTCAAGGTCGCGTTCAGACCATGATGACTGGAACGCGCAGAAGGCCAAGAATCAATCCCACAAGGCCAAGAATCAAAATCCCAAGGGCAATAAGGGAATGTCGGCCAAGAAGCCAAATCCAAGAGATGCTCCCATGAAGTCAAAATCAAAGTCATCACAACGGCCGACATCAACTTCAAAATCAAGTGCTGAGCCACCCATCAGATCGAAAAAGAAATGGGTTAAACCCAACTACAAATGGGTTCCAAATGATCACTCTCCCAAATCAACTAATGACTCTAATATTTCTATGTCTTCTGTTTGTGATAAACTGGACATGTCATGGGAGAAAGTATCGTGTGTCGATGACAAAGGTCGACCAAGTTTCAAAATGGACTGGGTTCCAAAGACCAACTAATCCCGCTCTGTGTCGGAGCAGCTACGGAGGCATATCATCAAACTTCGTTTTGTTGGTAGTAGCTGTTCCAAGCACATGATAGGAGACAGCTCTCAACTATACAGTACTCAGAACATTATTTGAGAGTATATGTCCTTGGCAGGAAAGGAAGAAAGGAAGAGATCACAAACGGGGTTTGTGCTTAACGACATGAAGAATTTTCGGATCTGTTATGAGTTTACGCGTGCTGTTCTCAGACCTTCTAGATGCAAATTCAATCGATGACTTACGGTTTAAGTTTTCTTCTCTATACTCCTGAGTTTTTCTTAAGCTGATTCGCTTTAAAGACAAATTTTTGTTTTAGGATAGTTTAAATTTGTGCATTTACTTTCGTTTCTCTCCTATGCACAAATTTAGGGGGAGAAAATTAGAAAATCCAAAAACATTAAAAAGTTAGAAAATCCAAAAACATTAGAGAATTAGAAAATCCATAAAAATTAGAAAATTAGAAAATAAAAATTTGTTATGCTTGAGGGAGATGTTCTGGGAAGTGATATTATCAAGTGATAACAGGTAATCTGAGACTGTGTAACGTACCCAAAGTTGAAGGGTCTATGCACTGGTTTGGTGTGTCGGTAGACATGAAAGATTCTAAATGGACATGATTAGGTTGAATTGAACTTAGGAAATCAAATGACTTGACAAATATTGACCTAGATAATAGTTCTGTTTAGCCTGATAATACGACGCTTGGATAGGCTGAGCAGGGAGATATATATGGGAATCTACTCGTCACAATAATTGAACCCGTACTTGGAACCGTGGCTTAACTTTTCCCCAATGTGCGGATTTTGTCCTTAATTCCGGTTGGATGGGGCGACTGGTAAATTCCGATAAATTAGGTCAATAGAATATCATTTTCTTTCTTTCCGTCTGTTAGTCATATGTTGTCTCCTTTGCGTGACTTCCAATCCGACCTAGTACACAACATATGCAACTCTATTTCTCTGCAGGTTATATATGTGAAAGACTTCTTAACTGTTAGCCATATGCTGTCTCCTCTGCGCGACTTCTAATCTGACCTGGTACACAACATATGCAACCTTATACTTCTCAACCCCTCTGAAGTAATAAGTAATAAGTAATAGAATTCTGAATCTATCTTCTCTCTGAATGGTTGTCTGCTCACCCGGTGTAAGGAGTACTCTGGAAGTTCTTGATTGTTGGGGCATATCAGGAAGCGGGAAACACGTTCTAGTACACTTAAAATTGAACACATACAATTGTCTATAGATCTCGCTGCTCAATTTAGGTGGATAACAATATCCCTGGTCGTCGTCAGATGAATGGTCCTTAAGATATAGTATCTAAGAAATTCGGATCAGATATAATTTTTAGGAACTTAAGTTCACCTGTCTTGTAACAAATAGTATGTCCTAAATTTGTCACAATTTTTCGTGTTTAAGTGGACAACAATACCGACGATCAACCAGACAAAGATGTGAATATGAAAGGTACCGATAAGTGGATAAAGGCTGTCTAAAAACTTTGATCCCAAATCTCTCTTAAAGTTAGATATCATTTTTATTTTTGTTAAATTTGTCATAGTTTCTTCTAATTTAAATATTAGGGGAGAATTAAAAATTAAAAAAAAAATCAGAAAAATTCAAAAATCAAAAAGAAATCAAACAAAAATCAGAAAATTAAAAATCCAAAAATAGCGTTATTTCTTGTTCAGAAAATCCAAAAATATTTTTGTTTCTGTTTTTGTTTTTCCATAAAATATCAAAAATCTAAAAATATTTTTTTTGTGTGCTAATTTTTCTTTTAGTTTTGTTTTGTCTTGAAAAGTGTTTTCAGGCGTAGATGAGACTCGTGGAGACTGTATTGAAGATCTTCTGAGCCAAGGCTTCATCCGTGAGCATCGAAGAATTCTCATTCGAAGGAGCAAGAAATGAAGATTATTCTTTCGACATTCAATCTGTCAACCCCAGAAGCATGGTGAAGCTGTACTTGAAGATTATGTGACAGATTGCATTGAAGCCTCCTCAATCAACTTGTTGCTATCTATGAACCTGCTGAAGTGATCCAGAAGATTATTTCTCTCCGTTGTTCTCTCTGAAGATTCTCAAGCTAGAAGCGCTATCTTTCAAGAATCAGTACATCATGCCTCCTCACCCAACGTGCGTTCAAAGTAAAATCTTGAAGAAAAGCCCAACCGTTCGAGATGAAGTCATTCATGAAGATTCATCAAGTTCATCTTGAAGCTGTGAAGAAATCAAAGATTAATGCTGAAGCCAAGCTCCCAATAAAGATTAACAAGAAAAAGCCAGCTACTTTTTAGGGGGAGTTTGTTGGGCCATTTCGAAAAGAAAGCTATAAACCAAGGGGGAGATTGTTGGGTCAAAAATATGGTTTATACTTTGCTTTTCTAGGAATATATATTTTTATGTAATATTGTATGTGTGTGCGGCTATACACATGTGTATGGCTGGAGGTCCATATAAATAGGGGAATGCATGTGGGAGTGTACGGTTAAGAAAGAGGCTAGAAGGATAGAGAAGAGAGAGAAAGTAAGAGAGAAGAAGTGTGTGTGTGTGAGAGAATCTATTGTAAGGAGCATCAATCATAGCATCAATACATCATTAGATTCATCATCTTAAATCTTCTTCTCCTTCTCTTCTATATTGATCTGACATCATCCAATTGATTGGGATTCCACACCATCAATTGGATCTGATTGATACACAAGCAATTTTGGGGACTTACATACAACAAGTTCTACAAGCTACATAAAGAGGTAAACTCCTAACTAGTATTTTATGCCGTTTATACCATTTGTATGCTCGTTGTAGGCTAAAAGCGTTGGAAATAATATTGCATGTATAATTAGAGAAAACATAGATCGAAAACTTTTAGGGTTGTATGTGTACCATAGGATATTGTAGTATACTAAAACCTTACAGTGGTATCAGAGTTATGGGTTGTTTTCGTATTATACTTAATGTTATTATTGGTTTTCAAAGTGAAAAAATCTGTTTTTGTGCTGTCTGGAGAGTGGACTCGCCGAGTCCACTGGGGAACTCTCCGAGTTCACCTTATAATTCAAAAAACTTGTCAATTCAGTTCATGCACTCGACGAGTTGGTGCCCCTGACAGCAGATTTTGTAGTTTCTTTTGGCCTGTTTTAGATTAGGCTCATTACCACAAAATGTTTTTGTTCATAAAATTTGATTTTGATGCTATAGTAAGGATTATCCTCATCCAAAAACAAGATAATTTTCAAAGTTCCAAGATTTGTAATAGTTTATATGATTAGCTAATTTCTTGAAAATTGTTGATATGAATTATCTTTACTTATAAGTTTGATCTAGATCATAGAAAATTATTTGATTATTGTGTTAATTATAATATTTGATCTTAATGGTTTTTATGAAATCCATAACTTCTCCTGAAGTTATGGAAAATGAAGAGTTTTTCCTTTTAAAAGCGCCATTAAAACTCGTAGGTTATAAAAAATGAAAGTGTCTCATTTTTAATGGTGTTAATGTCTTCCATAACTTGTCCTCAAGTTATGGAACTTGAAAAGTTTTGAATAAAAACCTTACTAAACAAATAAGTTATGGAATCCAAAAGTTTCTGAAAAATTCAATACCTGCCCTCAAATTTTGGAATTTGTAAAGTCACCCCCCAAGAATACTTTATTTCCAAACCTTAAAATTTTAAAAGTTAAAATTCAACCCTTATGCTATTATAATATTAAAAGTTAATGTTTATATATATATATATATGTATGTATATATGTATATATGTATATATATATATATATATATACATATATATATATATGTATATATGTATATATGTATATATATATATATACATATATATATATATATATATAAGAGTACGTCAGTCTTACCGTTAGTAAGCCTCATTCATGAACCTGGTCTATAAGGGGGGTTTACGTTTATTGCCTATAAAATGGCAGTCTAATGGGTGTCCACTCTCACCCACTGCTTCCTTGACTGGAGGAGGGTCGTTATCCGAATGAGTAGGATATGACACTAATTCTCCCTTCATTAAAAGTATAATGATACATAAAAAGTAAATAAACTTTTATTAAATTCCCAATCTTAGTTACTTTAGGAAAAATGTGAATATGGTGCTAACCCATGACATTGCACTTTTGCACCTTGTTAAGTCATTAGTGGAGCGTGTGTGGTTAACTGGCACACTAATCTGGGATTGACAATGCGTGGCAAAGGGTAGCTTGATGTTAATCATAGATCAATGGAGCGTGTGTGGTTAACCGGCACACTGATTAGGTGGTTGTAACATTAGGTGTACCATGCTAATTTGCTAGGTTATTCATACCTTGTTTGTGATCCTTGACATCCCAATCACAAACTTGCAGGGCACAATTGAGATTAAACATGCCATTGAAAAGTTCAATGAATCTCAAAATATCTCGGAGTTTCAATTCACTTGAAACCTAAAATTCTTTTTTTTTCATGATGGAAATTGGTAAATCGTCATTTACCTACCTTCATCTACTTTTCCAATTGGATTAGGACATCCCTCTTCCAATTTGTTAAATATTGTGTTGGGTCCTAGCCTTAATCTTTCAAATTGGGTGTTATATGAAGGACTTAAATGAACTAAACTTGAATTTCTCCCTGACAGATGTCTAGTTATGACAACTATGGTCTTCCTTATCCTTTTGGATAAAGCTTTCATAATGAAGATGATAACCCACATGGCAATCAAGGTGAAAGATTAATCCCTTTTTTGTGAATTAATGGGACTCGAAATCATACTTCAATTCCTCTACCTCCTCCAATTATTCTCCCTAACCAACAAGTTTAAAGACTTGAAATTTTTCAAGGTTACTCAAGCCCTTTTGGCAAGCAAACACAAAGATGGATAGTCTGTGTGCACTCACGTCTTGGAGATGAAGTCACATATTGACAGGCTGGAAGATTTGGGTGTCGAAGTCTCAAGGAAGTTGACTGTTGACTAGGTTCTTCAATCACTTTCCGAGTTATATAGTGAGTTCATTAAGGACTACTATGTGACAGACCACGACATGACCCTTAATGATCTTACCTATTTGCTTGTTGCTGCTTAATCAACAATTGTTTGGATCACTGGTAAAACAAATTTGATTGGAAGATCTACCTCCTAAACTTACATGGACATTGACAATTGAAACATTGGAAGTCCAGAAAAGTCTTCTCTTCCCAATGGAAACGGATCGACCATAGTCAGCCTGGGTGACCAAATGGTAAATAGAAAGGCTAAGCCTGATATAGTCCCGTGTACCATTACTAAAGAGTCCATATGTTTCTATTGCCAAAAGAAGGGGCATGGTTTGCGAAACTGCCCTATTTACCTGAAAGTTCACTAGGAGGGTAAAAGTAAAAAATTTAACTATGCTTAAGGTAAATACTACTATCTAACTCTACTAAGTTCCTATTTGGAGATTCTTATTACATGATGTGACTAGGTTGCATTTTGATGTTTTGTAGAATCGAAGAAAAGAAAGGAAGCTCAAAGGAAGAATAAGCTAATTCTGATAGTGAAGAGATGGATTTCAATTGCATGATTTGAAGATCAGAATTTTGAACTGGTGCTAAGAGTTATGATAGATTGCTTAGAAATGGATAAAAACATAGTTTTCATGTGTATTTGCAAGTTAGGATAAGTTTTTCCACAATTTTAAAAATAAAAAGAAATTTTTTGATTTTATTTATTTTGAGTATCTTACAATGGGATTTGTGAAAATTGTTGTTTATATGATTCCATTGATACCAATATTGGAAAATGAATTTGATTCTTTCGTTTGTGGTGGTGTCGAGAATTTCCCGAATAAGGAAAGATTCTCATCACCCAAGTTTCAGTTTGATAGAAACTTGGAATCATGTAGATTGTGTGATGAATGAGAATTTTCATCTTTGGGAAATTAAGAATAATTCCTTGTTCACATGTATATGTGAGTCAAGTGAAGGACTAGGGGATCGGGTACGCTTTGTTGTACACTGGTCAAGTCCACCACAAAGATCGATAAGTCTATTTGTCATAATTTAGTAAAGTTTAGTTATTCTTACAAATTTATGTGTAATTCTGAAACATTGGAAAAGTTTTAATGTATGGAAGGACAAATGAGAAGAATCAAATTAGGCAGAAAGATAAAAGTTTCTCCAATCTGAAAAAATGGGAGAGTAATACATTATCATGTTTTATGATCATCTTAAAGATCATGAAAATCCATATCACAATTGATCCTCTAAGGACATCTTGGTGCATTTGTTTGGCTAAGAAGAGGAATCGTGAATTGTTGAATTGGTTAAATCAAGAGGATGAGTCATACTTCGTTGCAAAACAAGTCTTAGATTCATAGTACAAGATTGTAAATCGAGTGACATAATCTTAAGAAAGGTTCATAAAACTTGTGAAATGTAGAGTAAAATGCCTTCTACTCTTGTACATTTGAAATTGGTAAGTTGTGATGTTTTGGATAAAACAAAGACCAACTAAGACCAATATTGTGGAGTGTTTTTCTTGATAAAAATCCGTACTAACTCTTGAATATTTGTTTGTCAAGGAAAAGTTGTTGACAAGAGAATCTCATATGTCATGGAGTCAGTGGAAGTCTTAATGATCTTGAAAAGGGTCTCAAGAACTAATCAAGAATAAAACCTGTTGTTTATCACTAGCACACGACTTGAGGTTTGTAACCTATCGTGTTGACATATTCTTATTTATGTGCTCATTCCAGTTAAAAGTTTACTATGCATGTGAGTTCTATGAGTTCTCAATTTTTTATAACAACTTGGAAGACATGGTAAGCCCTTGTGCTGGCAGGTTGCAAGAAATTGAGATTGGACAAGTTCAGTCAATATGAGTTTCAATTTGTCACTAACCTTGTCTTATGATTATGGTTTGACAAATTTCCATGGATAGGAACACATATACCATAAAATCTAAGTGTCATAAGGTTTCCCTCCAATTCATGAAACTGATTGTGAGGAAACGCTTTCACTAAGTAGATTTTAAAGAGATAGCAGTTATGGGATTTGCATTCTCAAATTCGATTATGATTACGACATCCCTCTTTATAATTCGAATTGTGAGAAGGGGCAAAAGGTCTAAACATTATGATTAAGACATTCATCTTCATAGTTATTTAGAGACATATGTGAGCTATCTAAGGAATGGTGTATGATTTTGATAAAGTCTTATCAAAGAATCTTGTATCAGAACTCTGAACTTTGGAAAGAAAGTCAATCAAATATTGATTTCTAGAAGTCCAACTGATTTCTGGGTACATGTGAAAGCTAGTGGGAGCATAAGTGTTATGCTAGTAAAGTAATTATTATACTAGTGGGAGCATAATCAATTATGCTAAGTGTTGCAAGTTAGCAATGTTAATAATACAAAACAAAGGTTTCAATTCGAAAGTTGTAGGGTTTGAAAAGTTGTTTTGCTATAATTAAGGGAGAGGAATTCAGACTTCATTTCAATTCTAAAATCTTAGATTGAGATTTTAATCAATTTTAGTCAAGTATATATATGAATTTTATGTTGGAATGGTTCAACATAAGGAAATTCTATATATGTAAATCTTATTTGCGTTCTAAAATTTGATTATGATTACGGCATCCCTTTTCATAATTCGAATTATGAGAACATGGCAAATAGAAATACAAATATTATAGCAAAATACTGGTCTAGTATCATGTCGTTATGTGAGACATCATGAATCGTGTCCCATATGCTTAAGATATAGGATCGATTATATGTGCTGTAATATTCATCCATTCAAAATTTTCCAAATGCCTAGGGCATTAAGTGGAAAAAGGACTTGAATTGGATATGACTAAAATGATTAAGCAATTTTCGAGGACAATCTAAGTTTTACCAAATATTGGTTGCTCATGGACACTTGGAAGTATGGTCTAAATTTTGGAAAGGACCATATTGACATATTCTGAAAAGAGGCAACTCTTATTTAGAAGTGATAGTCAAAAGGGGAATTTGGAAATGTTTCCATTAATGGAAGTCATTCTTAAAATCTGTGTAAGATTAGGAAACTTAATGTAAGAAGGATGTTCAAAGGAATGTAGTTTGAATGTGAGACTTCATTTCCATGGAATTGCTCTCCATTGGAATACTTTGTAATGTCTGTTGCCAAGTCTATGTGACTTTTGTGCATAGTCATTACAAATGGATCATTGCATATAAGTTTAGAATCTAACAAATTATAGTAAATGGCAAGAATTTGAAACTCTTACGTTTACGATAAGGATTTGGGATTGTGAAATGAGCATCATTAAAGTGTTGTTAATTGATCTATTTCACAAAGTAAGGACCGTAGACAAACATAGTGTGCATGCTTGGAGCATGGGACAACTATTTCTTTAATTCAAGTATTAAGTTGATTATTCGAAACATGATACATTGAATAATGAGTAATCAGTATGGCACTCAAAGTTTTGGGGCCATATAGGTAAACATAAGTTCTGAGACCATATTGGATTCGATGAGTGTCATTGAAATGCTTTCAAATGATATATTTCACAAAGAAAGGACCATAGGTAAACATAGTGTGCATGCTTGGAGCATGGGATAACCATTGTTTCATTCAAGTATTAAGTTGATTACCCGAAACATTATACAATGAATAATGTGTAATCTATATGGTGATTAAATAAAAGGTGTTTTATTTATATTCATAAGTTCTGAGACCATATTGGATTTGATTATTCTTGTGTTTCACTTTGCATGTTTTGACTTCCCAAATAACTAGGTTATTCAAACTATGCACAGTCAATCATACTTTGGAACTAGGTATTGAGGCAAGACTGTCATGAATGGGTCAGTGGTTTGTCTAGGTTTTTAGACATAGTTGCGGTATTCATGAGTGCTCTTGCAATAAGATTTGAGTATTGGATTCAACCCATGGTCATCTGAATCACTACATGGACTTTATCACGAGTGATTGTGAGACGATAATATCTTATATTCTTGAAACAGAGATATATGAGTTGTAGTTATAAGTCGGTAGCACATTGACATATGTAAATGCACCAGTAACTTGGATGTTATAAAACATATTGTTGTGTGTAATTTGATGAGTAAGTACAAGAAGTCATTTGGCTCAAAGTTTATCTATTCCTTTTACCCCATGTGGATAAAAGCGATATTTGTGGGCCCCTCGATGATTTAGTGATGACAACCCTAAGTTCTCGGCCAGGCCTGGACTAATTTGATTTGTTCAATTAGTCAGTCATCATAAATCGAACATTGGGAAATAACAAATGGACATAGAGAATGATAATAATCCATGTCTCAATTCATATGATATCTAGAATGTAGGAATATATGATCCCTTATCTAATGGACGCGTTATTAACTAGGCTAGAGTTCGACAACGAATTTTAAGAGCTACGATTGCTAGCCGGGATTTTGGAATCATACTTGCAATAACAGTTATTAGACTTATCCAAGTGGGAGACTGTTGGATTAGGTGTCTAAGACAATAACTATAACTGGTATGTACTTGACCCGGGAGTAGCATGGTCCATTTGGGTTGCATATCATCAGGACAATTTGTTTGGATTGACTTTTGAGAAGAGGTTATTTATGGTTTATTAATATATTATAAGTCCTAATATATTAATATGAAATCATATGATTTAATTAGTATTGGTCAAGAATTAGTTTAGAATTAATTTAGTGATCAAAAGAGACTAATTAAATCAATGGGGACTAATTGTGTAAATTAGTTATATTTATATGTTGGGGTTTTGATCCATGTTGGACTAAGTTTACGTATGGATACATAAAGAGTTGGGCCATATGAACCATGGATCATAAACCCATGACCTTTGGAATCCCACATATAAATATGTTACTCCATAGCCAAAATCATGACTTATGTATTCTTCGATATTACAAACGATTTTGGTGGCTAGGATTCTCTCTCAAAATGTCATCCTTTGTCTTAGATGTGTTGTGAACCATTTTAGGCATTCATACTATTGGTGCTAAGTTCTAAAAGGCCAAATAGAACAAGTTCTACAAGCTACATAAAGAGGTAAACTCCTAACTAGTAGTTTATGTTGTTTATACCATTTTTATGCTTATGGTAGGCTAAAAGCTTTGGAAACAATATTGCATGTATAATTAGAGAAAACATAGATCCAAATCTTTTGGGGTTGTATATGCACCATAGGATGTTGTAGTATAGTAAAACCCTACAATTATAAGTGTTTTAGCTTCATGGAGCCTTGCATGCACGTAAAGTTATCAACTTTACGTGAAAACAACACCCTAGGAGCCTAGATCTACAGTTTGGAGTTTTGGTTTCACGAAAATCATCTAAATGAGAAATGGATTGAAGGAACTCGACGAGTTGGATGAAGTTTGGCCATTTTTGGGTTTTTGCATGGACTCGGCGAGTCAGTGAGATGTATCGATGAGTTAGTTATGGTTTTCCCAACATTTGGACACCACATGGACTCGATGAGTTGTCTTGAAACTCGACGAGTCGACTAGGGTTTTCACGTTGACCTTAACCGTTGACTTTAACTTTGACCAGTTTGACTTATGGGGGGTGTTTTAGTAATTTGGAAATTTATGGAAGTGGATTATTGGTGGATGTAGGTGTTTGAGTTTGGAGCTGTATTTGGGGTGTTTGACATTATTATGTCGAGTTACTTGTGAGGTGAGTTTTCCTTACTATACTCAAGGGTCGATGGCACCAAGCTCAGCCCTTTGGATTCTTATCCTGCTTTATTTCTAGTGTGATCAGTTATATCGGTATCTTGGTAGATAGGATGTTATATATGATTATGATCAGTTAGATCGGTATCCTGGTAGGTAGGATGTTCCTATGCTTAGTGATCTGTAGATCGGTTTGTCTCTCTTAAGACTGTTATGTGATTATTTGATATATGTGCACATGATTGATTATGGTTTGAGGCTTATCTACTTTGTGCGAGAGCCAACAGATCGGTGTATTCCAACCCGATCGTTGTGGGCCGAGAGTATTCCATCCCATGGATAATTGGACTCATAGCATGTGGGCATTCCAACCCGATGGTTGTGGGCCGAGGATACCATCGCGAGGACGATTGGACCGGTAGTATGTTGGTATTCCAACCCGATGGTTGAGGGCCTTACTTGTTTTTCATGCTCAAACCACATTCATTTGAAACCCCCATCTTTTAACGAATACAACTCAAAAGTCTTATTAATAATGATTTAACACTCAAAGGTTTTATAACTTATATTATGACTAATAAGCACTTAATGAAACGTCTACTATAAAAGCATCAATCTTTTGGGTATACATGCATACAAATCACATACATACTTCATAAAGAAAAAAAGCTTAAAGGTTTTTGTGTTGGTTTGAGGTCTTATGACCATTTTTCGAGATATATTATTATGTTATAGCTTTTATTTTGTGAGTTTGTTATATACTAATTATTTATGTATTTTTCTTGGTTTTGAATTCCTTTAATACAGTTGTTGTATGTTGTGCTTTAATCGTTAATATATATATATATATATATATATATATATATATATATATATATATACTAGATGAGATAGATGTTATCGATCATATGTTATATACCGTTATGTAGATATATTTAATTAGATATATTAAATATTATCATTTGTTTCATACCGCTTCACAAAAGTAACTAAGTAAAAGTCGTGAATATTTTAATTTTTCCATGTAAATCTGAATAATATATTTTACTTTTTACCGCATGTATTTGAAACTCTCATTACTCTTCAATTTCTTTCTAATAATGAGTATATATTGGTTAATAATATTAAATAGGTGTAAAACGTTAATATGTGATCCTAAAATTAACTAAACCTGAATATTAAATTAACATACTTTAGTCATACTTAGTTGTGATATGTTATTTCTTAAATTGTCAATTTAAAGTCAAAACTTAAATGAAAGTTTCAATTAAACTTAAAGAAAATCCAATGACTATTTAATAAATACTTATAAGTTAAATTATAGTGTTAAACGTAAAAATTAAATTGTAATCACATATCATTAAAATATTTCCTAAAACTATTTTTATAAACATTAATATATTTCTAAATAAGTATCTTACAAATAACTTACAACAATAATAGTTAAAAATAATATTGTTACCTTTAAAAAACTAAAACAATGTTTGAAATTTTCAATAAGAACAGTAATAGAAATTAAAAAGTTAATAAAATATAGTTTTTTAAATCTATATTTTAAACTAATTAATCCTAAAAACTATAAATAACATTAATTTATATACTCTATTTAATTTTATTTATAAGTAACATGTTCATAGAGTCCACTCAGACGATTAAGCCTATATAGTTTTAATAGATTTAATAGATTTAATATGATCATATAATTTAAAATAATTAACGTTTTATACTAAATTAGTGTAAGAATTATTATATAAAAGTTAAATATGCCATTTTTATATTTAAACAACATGCATTTTAAATCTATAATTGTATTATGTTCAACGTGCGTGCATTCGCCTAGTATGTATATATATATATATATATATATATATATATATATATATATATATATATATATATATATTCTCTAATAAATGAAGGGTTTTTTTGCCACATGTTATACTCTTATTCAATTTGCCAAATGTCATTTTGTGGTTATTTTGAATTAATTTTTTTTTCCACATGACATTTTATGAGTTTTTCTATTTTTTTAAATTCTATATAATATTTTAATGTTATAATTACAGTAAATATAGTAATAAATGGATATCAATTTCATTAATGAAGTTACTTTTTAATTATAAAATTCCAAAATTAAAGTTCATTAGTTTTTTTATTATTTATTTAAATTTACAAGATAAAAAATTTCACTAATAATAAATCATTATTTTCTTATTATCTTATAAATTCAAATTTCTTAAATATTTTGACTTTTATATTTAACCTTTTTTTAAGATTAACACTTGTAGTACATGAATTTCACAACTAGTATATATATATATATATATATATATATATATATATATATATATATATATATATACATACATATATATATATATATATATATATATATATATTTATATATATATATAATAATAATAATAATAATAATAATAATAATAATTATAATGAACCAAGTTCATTGAATAGGAGAATCAAGAAAGTGAATACAAATTCATCAAATGATAACTAAAATATTTTATACTATTCAATGTGTAACAGTCATAAAAATTCATGAAAATCTTACACTTTTAATTAAATCCAAAAACCGTCATTGGGTACAAATTGTTTTCAAAATAAGTATAACATCAAAGAAATCCCAGAAATCATGAAATGAAATATGAGGAGGTGTATAATCACGCCTTCGTTTTTCCATGATCCTTTGAGGTACCTAAAACATAACCCACAACTGTATGCCCAAAGCTTAGTGAGTTTCGCCCAAAATACCAACACCACACAAAACCAGAATAATATTATATACAACATGCATTCAGAGCCTTCAGTCTGACTGGAATGCCCCACCGGCCTACAGTCTATCTGGTACGCTCACAGAACCTACAAAATTAATGGTACGCCACCTTGGGCCTTCAACATATATATATATATATATATATATATATATATATATATATATATATATATATATATATATATATATATATATATATATATATATATATATATATATATATGGAACGTTCTCTGGGCCTTTGGCCTGACTTGTACGCCCTACTGGCCTTTAGTCTATCCGAGATGCCTTGGGTCTGGTCGTCTTCAGCACAAAACAGAACCGCCTCAACCCAACCACACATAACATGTCGACAGATACATTATACATAAACACATAACCAGGCAATAGACAAATAGGCAGATCTTATAGATCACTAAGCATAGTATCATTCTATCTACCATGATATAGATCTAATAGATCACAACAATACTCAATCATGCATTAATTAGGGGCTGGCCTTGGTGCCTTCGACACAATAAGTATAATCTAGAACACTCACCTCACAAATAGTGTTGAACTGATAAGATCTAACTCCAAATCTAAGCTCTTGACTCAAATGCCTACAACCAATATTTGACTAATTCCATCAAAACCCTAAAATACCCAAATTGCCCTCAAATAGTCAAATTGTTTAACAATGGTCAAAGTCAAAGTCCACGGGCACAGTCAACAGTCCATGTTGACCTAGCACGCCGAGTTGTTCTTCAACTCCCCGTGTTTCTCCATAGATACTGAATCGGGACAAAACAAACCAACACGCCGAGTTGGACCAACAACTCACCGTGTTTGTTTTAATTTCCACTAGCTTAACACATTAAGCCCTTTTATGGAATTAAAGGCTTCCAAATGCAGATCTAATGCCCTGGAGCTGGAAAACCACGTAAAGTTGCCAACTTTACATTCATGCATGCCAATAAGAAGCTCTGGAGCTCAAGAAGGGCTTAATAAAGGACTTAATGCATGAATTAGGCCGAGAACCTAATAAATCTTGCAACTTTAAGCCAAATGAGGCCACATAATGGCCAAATCTAATGTGAGAACCCATGAAATACTAAACTCCTTGAACAATCCGCCAATGAGCAAATAATCACAATAACACTTCAAGGAAGAGATCTAAGAAATAATGAAGAAAGGTATAGGCTTTATACCTCAAAAAAACTGGAACAAGTGGGGAGCTTCTGCATCTATATCCTTCCTTCCAAACTAGACACCTCAAACTTCAAGGCTCCTTCAAAAGAGTACCAAAAATCAACTCTCAAAGCTCTCCACAAGCTCACACACTCAAATTTGGAAGATGATACACGAAATTAGGATTTATGGATAGAGGAGGCCGATAAGGAGGCCAGCCAAGGGACTTAAAGCCTTTAAATAGGGTGCAACACCCTAAAAATTAGGGTTTCCTTCTCAGCTTCCAACACGCTGAGTTCTGGCACCTCGACTCTCTGTGTTGGTTCATTAATACCTGCGGCGAAAAGTCATCTCAACATGTCGTGTTGAGGCTTCCAACTCGCCGAGTTCCCATGGAAAACATGCTTAAAGAAATAAATTTCATACTTGGGGTTCGGGATGTTACAACTCTCCCCCACTTGAATTAGGCTTCATCCTCGAAGCCTGCTGCAGTGAATAATTCTAGATAATGCTCCTGCATGTCAGCCTCTGACCCCCAGGTCCACTCAGAACCCCTCTGGTGCTGTCATCGTACCTTTACCAAAGATACTTCCTTGCTACACAAAACATTTACTTTCCTTTACAGGATAGCTACCGGCTTCTTGACATAGTTCAGGCACTCATCAACTTGAATATCATCTAATGATACCATTGCATCCTTGTCCGGTATGCACTTTCATAACTGTGAAATGTGGAAGGTGTTATGAATCTGACTGAGCTCCTCCAGAAGATCCAATTTATATGAAACATTGCTAAGGTAATAAGCCGAAACGGTCCAATATATCGGGAACCCAATTTCCCCTCTTCTTGAAGCGAATCACACCTTTCCAAGGTGAGACCTTCAACAACACCATGTCACCGACCTGAAACTCCAACTCAGATCGGCGCTGGACGACATAGCTTTTCTGCTGACTCTAAGCAGTATGCAATCTCTGTCTGATCTACTGGATCATCTTCGTAGTCTGAAGGACCACCTCAGTTTGCCCCTAACCTTGTTTCCAACCTCGCCCCATCAGATTGGGGTATGACATTTCCACCTACACAAAAGCTCTAAAGGTGAAGCACCAATGCTGGAGTGGAAACTGTTGTAGGATTACTCTGCAAGAGGTAGGTAGGAGTCCCAGCTCCCACTAAAATCCATGATGCATGCTCGCAGCATATCCTTAAGAGTCTGAATTGTCAGCTCACTCTAGTTGTCGGTCTGCGAATGATAAGTTGTGATGAAATGTAGCCTCATGCCTAGTTCCGCATGGAACTTCTGCCAAAAATGGGAGGTGAACCGAACATCACTGTCTGAAACAATGGAAACTGGAACCCCATGGCGAGCAAAGGTTTCGCGAATATACACATTGACTAATTTCTCAGCCGACAAGCTCTCCTGAATCGCATGAAAATCGGCACTGTTGGCCAATTGATCCACAGTGAACAAAATAGCATCAAAACCCTTTGCCTTCTTCGGCAACATGGTAATGAAGTCCATCGAAATCTGCTCCCATTTCCATATAGGAACCTCCAGAGGATGCAGCTTGCTATGCGGCCTCTAATACTTGGCCTTGACCATCCTACAGGTTAAGGGCCTCTCGAGATACCAGGCGATTTCCCTATTCATGCATGACCACCAATAGTTCAACCAAAGATCCTGATACATCTTGGTGGCCCCCAGACATATAGAAAAACGAGACTTATGAGCCTCCTCCAACACAATCTGTTTGACCCCACCAGACATAGGAACCCAAACCCGACCGCAATGGGTCATCAAACCATGACTGTCCAGAAGAACTTGGTGGTCTCACCCTTGACCCTCTCAATATTCTAATTCTCTTCCCGAACACCTTCGGTCTGAGCCTCCCTAATCAATTCTACAAGCAGAGAATCCACAAATATTCCTATACATGACACCCCCACTAGAAGATCCAGTCGGCTTGCGGCTCAAGGCATCCGCCACCACATTCGCTTTACCCGGATAGGTAAACGATCTCGCAATCATAATCCTTGATACAACCAGCGACCTACACTGACTCATGTTCAGGTTCGGCTGATCCATAATATGCCTCAAACTCTTGTGATCCATGTAGATAGTACAGCGGACCCCATAAAGGTAATGCCTCCAAATCTTGAGGGAAAACCACAACTACCAATTCAAGATCATGCATGGAATATCTCGACTCATGCGGCTTTAGCTGTCGCGAAGCATAAGCTATCACTCGTCCTCTCTACATGAGAACTTCCCCAACTCAGTGACAGACACACCATAGAAAACCACAAAATCCTCGATTCCCTAGGAGGCACAAAACTAGGGCCATGCAAAGCCCCTGCCGAAGGGTCTCAAATGTTGACTGCTGCTCAAGGCCCTAGTAGAAATCCACCCCCTTCCTCATCAGACGAGCGAGGGGCACTGCAATCTTAGAGAAATGATGAATAAATCTCCGATAGTACCCTGCCAAACCCAAAAGGCTCCTGATATCCGAGGGAGATTTCGGAACCTCCCACTGCATCACCGCCTCGATTTTGGTCGAATCGACCATAATTCCGTCCTAGTTAACGAGATGTACAAGGAACTGAACCTCTTGCAACCAAAACTCACACTTCGAGAACTTAGCATACAACCGTTCTTGCCTCAACACCCCCAGAAGCTCGCGGAGATGCTCCTCATGCTGCTCTCTGGTGTTGGAATACACCAAAATCTCATCAATAAACACAATAACCGAGCGACCAAGCATCGGTGTACATACCCGATTCATTAAATCCATAAATACCATAGGTAGATTGGTGAGTCTGAAGGGAATCACCACAAACTCGAAATGCCCACAACGAGTTTGGAATGCAGTCTTCTCCACGTCTTCCTCCCTCACCTTGACCCGATGGTACCCAGACCTTAGATCTGTCTTGGAGAACCAAGACGCTCCATGCAACTGATCAAAGAGATCATCGATCCGCGGAAGGGGATAACGGTTCTTCACCGTTAACTTATTCAACTCCGAGTAATCATTGCACATCCGGTGTGAACCATCCATCTACTTGACAAATAAAATCGGTGCTCCCCATGGAGAACTGTTTGAACGGATAAATTGCTTGCCTAACAGCTCCTGCATCTGAGATGACAGCTCCAACATCTCAGATGGTTCCAAACGGTACGACGCCTTGGAAATAGGGGCCGCACCTGGCACAAGGTCAATCCTGAACTTGACCTGTCTCATAAGAGGTGCCCCGGGTAACTCCTCCGGAAGTACATTGGCAAACTCCCTCACCATCAAAACCTTTGAAACTGAACCCTGATCCCTAACCCGCGTATCCATTACATAAGCCAAATAACCTGCACACCCATGCCGAATATACTGTTGAGCCTTGGCTGCAGAACACAACCCTGAACCCATCCTGGTGCCCTCTCCATAAATAACCAGTTCTCCCCCACTTGAGGTTCGAACTAACACATGGGAATAGGGATCAAATCGATCAGAAAGGATACCCCCGAAGATCTCCAGAACGCAACTCGGATATACTGAAGAAGCAGAAACCCCGTGTTTGTTGGCGAAGAAACTTGCAAAGGACACTGCAACTCCCCCAAAGCCATAACAAACTGTTGGATTAGGTGTCTCAGCCCATAACTATAATTGGTATGTAACTGACCCGAGTGTAGCATGGTCCATTTGGGTTGCATATCACCATGACTATTTAATATGATGGTCTTTTGAGAAGAGGTTATGTATGATTTATTAATATATTACAAGTTCTAATATATTATTATAAAATCATATATTTTAATTAGTATTGATCTAGAATTAATTTGGAATTAATTTAGTGATCAAAAGAGACTAATTAAATTAATGGGGACTAATTGTGTAAACTATATATATATATATATATATATATATATATATATATATATGTTTTGGGCTTATGGATGAATCCATAAAGAATTAGCCCACCTGAATCATGGATCATGGATAATAAGCCCAAGAGTATGGATTAGGGTTTACCCATGACTCTTGGATTCCTAACATATATATACTTGACCCCATAGCTAAAATTGACAACCGTAATGCTCTATGAATTCATATAAGATGATTTTATGTGCAAGAATACTCTCTCAAAAGTTATCCTTTGTCTAAGGTGTGTTGTGAACCAGTTGAGGTGTCACACTTGGGGCACTTAGATCTTAAAGGCCAAATCCACAAGCTACAACAAAGAGGTAATTCTATAACTCACTTTTATGTTGATTATGTCAATTGTATTCTAGTTATAGGCTTAATGCTTTGGAAACAATATTGCATGTATAATTAGAGAAATCATAGATCCAAAGCATTTAGGGTTGTATGTGCACCATAGGATGTTGTAGTATATGAAACCCATCAGTGGTATCAGGGTCATGAGTTGTTTTCAATTATATTTGATGCAAATGCATTAATTTTTAAAGCTGAAAAACTGTCCGACAACCCTACTCGACGAGTCCATTCTTGAACTCAACGAGTATGATGAGTCTAGGCATGAACTCGACGAGTCCATTGATGGGCTCGATGAGTTTCCTGTCCAGTCAACAAATTTTCGAGTCTTTTTTGGCCTGTTTTGAATTAGAATCATTACCACAAAATGTTTTAGTTCATAAAATTTGATTTGGTTGATATGGTAATGATGATTCTCATCTAATGAAAAGATAATTGTCAAAATTTTAAGAGAATTGTGAGTTTAAATGATAAACTAGTTTTCTTGTAAATTGTTGATATGAATTATCTTGGCTTATGAGTTAATTTAGATCATAAAAATTAGGTGTTAATTTTGTTTGGAAAATTGATCTTAAATGTTTTTAAAGTCTTCCGTAACTTGTCCTCAAGTTATGGAATGTGAAGAGTCTTTTACATAAATGTTTTTTATGAACTCCATAACCTATCTTCAAGTTATGGAATTTCTAGAGTCTTTTCATAAAAACCACATTAACACATAACTTATGGAAACCAAGAGTTTTGAAAACTTTCAAAACTTGACCTTAAGTTTTGGACTTTTAAAATGTAAAAGTCTAACTTTGGAAACATTTAATTCGAAAACCTAGAATTTTAAAAGTTTAAAATTCAACCCTTATACTATTATAATATTACAAGTTTAATATTTATATATTTTTATAAGAACAAAGTTAGACTTACCGTTAGTAGGCCACATTCACGAAGCCGATCTATACGGGGGGTATAAGGTTACTGCCTATAAAATGGTAGTTTAAAGGGTCGTTAACCGAATGGGTAGGATAGGACATTAATTTTCATTAAAAGTATAATGATAATTATAAAGTAACTAAACTTTTATTAAATTACAAATCTTAGTTACTTTAGAAAAAATGTGAAAATGGTTCTATTCCATGAAATTACACTTTGCACCTTGTTAAGTCGTTAGTGGAGCGTGTGTGGTTAACCGACACACTAATTTGGGACTGACAGTGCGTGGAAAAGGGTAGCTTGATGTTAATCATAGATCAATGGAGCGTGTATGGTTAACCGGCACATTGATTAGGTGATTTGTAACATTAGGTGTAACAAGCTAATTTGCATGGTTATTCAGACTTGTTTGTGACCCTCGGCATCCCGTCACAAACTTAAAGGGCACAATCGAGATTTAAACATGCCATTGAAAAGTTAAATGAATTTCAAAGGATCTAGGAATTTTAATCCGTTTAAAACTTAATAATCAATTTCATTTTTCATGGTGGAAATTGGTAAATCATCATTTACCTACCTTCAAATATTTTGCAATTAGAATACGGCATCCCTCTTCCGAATTGTAAAATATTGTGTTGGGTCCTAGCCTTAATATTTTGTTTGGGTGTTATATTAGGGACTTCGATCAACTAATTTGAATTTCTCCCATTATAGATGTCTAGTTCTGACAACTATGGTCTTCCTCGTCCTTTTGGAAAAAGAATTCTTCTTAAAGATGATATTCCACAAGACAATCAAGGTGAAAGATTAATCCCTTCTTCGTGTTGTAGTTGAACTTCACTTACTCTACATCTTGGACATGAAGTTACATATTGACAGGCTGGGAGAGTTGGGTGTCGAAGTTTTGAGGAAGTTGGATGTTGACTTGGTTCTTCAGTTACTCCTTGAGTCGTATAGTGAGTTCATTAAGGACTACTATATGACAGATCATGACATGAACCTTATCGATTTTGCCTATTTGCTTGTTGTTTCTGAATCTACAATGATTTGGCGCACCGGTAATGCAAATTTGATTGGAAGATCTACTCCCCAAACTTCCATGGACATTAATAATGGTAACATTGGAAGTACAGAAAAGGTTTCTCTTCCTAATAGAAAAGGATCGTTCATGGTCAAGTTATTTGAGAAAATGGTAAAGAGAAAGGCTAAGTCTAAGATAGTCCCGTGTACCCTTCCCAAAGAGTCCATATGTTTCTATTCCCAAAAGAAGGGGTATTGGTTGTGAAGCTGCCTTATTTACCTGAAAGATTGTAAGGATGGTAAAGTCAAATGTTTGACTCTACTTCAGGTAAAATCCACTATCTAACTCTATTAAGTTCCTAATTGGAGATTCTTAATACATGATGTAATGTAATTAAATTTTGATGTTTTGAAGAATTGAAAGGAAACTTAAAGGAAGAGTAAGTTGATTTTGATTATGAAGAGATTGATTTTAATCGCATGGTTCGATGATCATAATTTTGAGTTGCTGCTTAAGAGTTATGATATATTGCTTAGGAATAGATAACTACATAGTTTTCACTTGTATTTGCATTGTAAGGATAACTTTTCCGCAACTTTTATAAATAAATAAATTTTTTGAAATTTATGTTATATTAAGTACCCTTACATTGGCATTTGTGAAAATTGTTGCTTATATGTTTCCATTGATATAAATATTGAAAAATGGATTTGATTCTTTCGTTTGTGGTAGTGTCAAGATTTACCAAATAAGGAAAGATTATCATCACCCAAGTTTCAGTTGGATAGAAACTTGGAATCATGCAAGTTGTATTGTGTGATGAATGAGAACCTTCATCTTTGGGAAATTAAGACTAATTCCTTATTCACATGTATATGTGAGTCCAGTGAAGGACTAGGGAATCGGGTACACTTGGTTGTGCGCTGGTCAGGTCCACCAGAAAAGACTATTCCTAATGATTTACTAAAGTTTAGTAAATATGGTTATGCTTCCAAGTTTAAGTATAATTTCGAATCATTGGAAAAGTTCAATGTATGGCAGAACGAATGAGAAGAATCAAATTAGGCAGACAGATACAAGTTTCTCCAATCTAAAAAGATGGGAGAGTACTTTAGTATCGGGTTTTATGATTGTCTTAATGATTATGGAAAACCATATCACAATTGATCTTTTTAAGGATATCTTAGTGCATTTGTATGGCTAAGAAGAGGAATCGTGAATTGTTGAAATGGTTCAATCAAGAAGATGAGTCATACCTTGTTCCAAAATTAGGTATTAGAGTCATACTCCAAGATTGTAACTTGAGTGACATAATCTTAAGGAAGGTTTATAACACTCATCAAATGTAGATTAAAATGGTTTCTTACTCTTATACATTTGAAATTGGTAAGTTGTGATGTTTTGGATAAAACAAAGACCAACTAAGAGCAATTGTGTGAAGTGTTTGTCTTGATTAGAATCCGCACTAATTCTTGAATATTTGTTTGTCAAGGAATGGTTCTTGACAAGAGAATCTTATATGTCAAGAGGACAGTGGGAGTCTTAATGATATTGAATAGTTTCAAGAACTAATTAAGAGTAAACCTATTGTTAATCACTAGCCCACGACTTGAGGTTTTTAAGCTATCGTGTTGACATATTCTTGTTTATATGCCCAATCCAGTTGGCTGACTATGCATGTCAGTTCTACGAGTTCTCACTTATTTGCATAACCACTTGGAAGCAATGGTAGGTTATCGTGCTGCCTGATGGTTTTTGAGCATTCTAACACTCCTATGGTGTATATGAAACCCTATAAACCTTGGATCTATGTTTTCTCTATTATACATGCAAACAAGAACTTTCCAAGGCTTTAATCGTAACTAGCATACTATGAGGCAACTATACTACAAAGACTAGTTAGATGACATACCTTTTGGTGTAGCTTGATGTCTTCAAGCTTTAAGAGCTTAGCCCCAATAGTGTGGAAGCCTCAATTAGAATCACAAATCACCAAAACACCTTAGAATAACCTTAAGAATAAGGATACTTTGGTTCATTCTAGTGAAATCGGCTAGCCCTCTTAGTGTACCCACACTAGTGCTAATTTCACCAACCAAGGACATCTTTATATAGTGTGGAGACTAGGGTTAAACCCATGACCTTTCATTTCATATGATCCATGGGTTAAACACTCCATGGACTATCCATGAAAGCTTATCCCAACCTAAATGAACTTGGCCCATCACACACATATATCTAAGAGTCCATATTTAATTAGTTCATTTTGATCACATAATTAATTATAAATTAAATCTCGATCAACACTAATTAAATAATATGATTATATATTAATATATTAGAACTTATAATATATTAATATAAATCATAAATACACTATTCTCAAAAGACTATCCATAAAAATTGTGCCGGTGAAGTGCAACCCAAATGGACCATGCCGGGTCGGGTCAAGTACATACCAAATATAGTTATGGACTTAGATATTAATCCAACAGTCTCCCAATTGGATAATTCTAAAACTATTATTGAGTATAACTTCAAAACCTAACTGGCAATCGTAGTTCTTAACGCCGCTGTCAAACTCTGACCTTGTAAATGACCTATCCATTAGATAAGGGATCATATATTCCTCCATTCTAGATATCATATGGACTGAGACATGGATTATAATCATTCTCTCTATCCATTTGTTGTTTCCCAATTTCCGATTCATGACGACTGACTGATTGAACAAATGAAATCAGTCTTCGCTTTGCCAAGCACTCACACATGTCATCATTAAATCATCGAGGGGCAGCAATATATTGCTTTTATTCCGAAGGTAAAAGGAATGGATAAACATTGACTCATATGGTTTGTTATGCTACTTGTTGAATCATACAGAAAGGAACATTTATAACATCCAGTTACCAATGCATTTTCGTGCAATCAATGTACTATCAACTCATAGTAACAACTCATATCTCTAGGTTTGAAGAATATAAGATATTATCGTCTCATGGTCACTCGTGATAAGATCCATGAAGTGATTAAAATGAGCGTGGGTTGAATCCAATACTCAGAACTTATGAGCACTCGTGAGTGTTGTGTCACAACTTTGTCCACCAACTTGGACCTCTACAAGCCAACCCATGACAGTCTAGATTCATATCTACTTCCAACAGATGACCGACTGTGGATGGTTTGAATAACTTAATCATTCCGTAAGAATAACCTAGTTATTATGGAAGTCAAAACATGCAAAGTGAAACACAAGAATAAATGAATCAAATATGGTATCAAACCCTATGAATATAAATAAAACACTTTCTATTTATGACCATACTGATTACTCATTATTCATTGTTTCGGTTTTATCAACTTTATACTTGAATTAAAAACAACACTAGGTGTTCCATGCTCCAAGCATGTACACTATGTTTTCTAAACAATAGCTTTGCCATACACCAAGTATGAACTCTATGTTTGTCTATGATCCTTTTCTTTGTGAATTAGATCAAATGAACATAATTTCAATGATTCTCTTTTCACACTCCTAATTCCTTGTCTTAAATGTAAGAATTCTAAATTCCTATCAATTATCAAAATATGTTTTGATTTTAAACTTATATGCATTGTTCCTCTTGTAATGATTATGCACAAAGCCACAAAGGCTTGGCAACAATCATTACAGAGTATTCCAATGGAGAGCAATTCCACGGAGACGATATCTCAAATTCAAAGCGCATTGCTTTGAACATGCTTCTTGCATTAAGTTTCTTTAACCTTACACAGATTGCTTCCACCTATGGAGACAACTCTATATTCCCATTTTGACTACCACTTCTGAACAAGAGTTGCCTCTTTTCAGACTATGTCAATATGGTCCTTCCAATATTAACAGTATACTTCCAACTGTCCTTAAGCAACCAATCTTTGGTAAACCTTAGACTGTCCTTGACAATTGCTTAATCACTTTAGTCATATCCAATTCTCGACATTTTCCTCCTTAATGCCCTATGGCATTTGGAAAATTCAGAAAGGATAAATATTATAGCACATGTAATCGATCTTGTACCCAAAGTAAATTGGACACGATTCATGATGTTTCACATAAAGCCATGGTCCTAGACTAGTCTTTTTCGATAATAATTTTTGTTTGCTATATTCTTAAAATTCGACTATGAAAAGGGATGTCGTAATCATAATCGAATTTTGAGAACGCAATATATAGAATTTTCTTAAGTTGAACCAATCCAACATGAAATTTATATATATATTCTTGACTAAAGGTGATTAAAATCTCAATATAAGCTCTTTAGAATGATTATAAACTTAATCTAAGCTTTTCATAATTCAAATGAAGTATAATTTCCTCTCCCTTAATTATAGCAAAACAACTTTTTCAACCCCTGCAACCTCACGAATTGAAACTTTTGTTTTCTTTAATTAACATTGCTAACTTGCAATAATTATCATAATTATCATGCTCCCACTAACATGATGATTATTAGCATAACACTTATGCTCCCACTAGCTTTGACAAGTACCTAGAAATCAACTGGACTTCTAGAAATAAATACTTTATTGACTTTCTTACCAAATTTCAGATTTCTAATACTAGATTGCCTTTATAATACTTTATCAAACTCATACACCTCTCTTAGATGGTTCACAGGTGTTTCTAAACAATTATGAAGAGGGATATCGTAATCATAATGTTTTGACCTTTTGTCATTCCCACAATTACTATCTACTCAAAATCTACATAGTGAAAGAGTTTCCTTACCATCATTTTCATGAATCGAAGAGAAACCTTATGACACTTAGATTTTATGGTGTAAGTGTTCCTATCCATGTGAATTCGTCAAAACCATAATCACAAGACTAGGTTAGTGACAAATCCTAACTCATATGGATTGAACTTGTGCAATCTTAACTCCTTGCCACCTGGCAGCTCAAGGGCCTGCTAGGTGGAATGGGCACAGAAATGTCAACACGATAGGTTATAAACCTCTAGTTGTGTGCTAGTGATGAAATACATGTTTGTATTCCTGATTACTTCTTGAAACCCTTTCAGGATCTTTTAGACTCCCACTGTCTCCTTGACCTATAAGACTTTCTTGACAAATATTCAAGAGATAGTGTGGATTCTAATCAAGACAAATACTTAACACAATTGGCCTTAGTTGGTCTTTGTTTTATCTAAAACATCACAAATTACCAATTTCACATGTACAAGAGTAGAAAACTTTTACTCTTACATTTGACAAGTGTTTTAAACCTTCTTTAAGACATGTCACTCAAGTTACAATCTTAGAGTACAACTCTATGAATTGTTTTTAGAACTAAGTATGAATTATCTTCTTGATTTAACCACTTCAACAATTCATAACTCCTCTTCTTAACTATCAGAATGCACTTAGAGGATGAATTGTGATAAGGTCTCTTAATCATTAAGATGATCATATAACATGATACTAAAGTACTCTACCATCTTTTCAAATTTGAGAAACTTTTATACTTTTGCCTAATTTGATTATTCTTATTCGTTCTGTCATACATTGAAAATTTTCAATGTATCAGAATTACAATTAAACTTGTAAGTGTAACCATATTTACTAAACTTTAGTAAAACATGACAGATAGTTTTATCGATCTTTTGTGGTGTACTTTGACTAGTGCACAAGAATGTGTACTTGATCCTTTAGTCCTTCACTTGACTCACATATACATGTGAACAAGGAACTAGTCTTAATTTTCCAAAGCTGAAAGTTCTCATTCATCATACTGTACAACTTGTATGATTCCAAGTTTCTATCCAACTGAAAACTTGGGTGATGAGAATATTTCCTTATTTGGTAAATTTAGACACTACCACAAATGAAAGAATCAAATTCATATTTCTAACATTGCTATAAACATACAAACATCAAGTTTTCATGAATGCCATTGTAAAGAGATAAAAATAAAGTAAAACAAACTTTTATTTACTTTAAAATGCAGAAAAAACTTATTACTTACAATGTAACTTGAAATGAAAACTATGATATTACATCTTTCCTAGCAATGTATCATAACTCCTAAGAAGTAGCTCAAGAATTCAATCTTCAACCAAGCGAAAGAAATCCATCTTCGCGATCAAATTCAACATACTCTTTCTTTAAGTTTCCTTCACTTTTCCTTTGATTCTTAAGACATCAACGTGCGACCCAGTCACATCATGTAATAATAATCTCATAATAGAAACTTAATCGAGTTAGATAGTGGACTTTACCTGAAGTAGAGTCAAACTTATTGACTTTACCAGCCTTGTGATCTTTCAGGTAAATTTGGTAGGTTCGCAACCAATGCCCTTTCCTTTTTGGCAATAGAACCATATGGATCCTTTGGGAATGGTACATGGGATAATCTCAGACTTAGTCTTTCTCTTTACCATTTGGTCAACCGAGTTGACTATGGCCGATCCCTTTCCATTGGGAAGAGAATGCTTTTTTTGGATTTCCAGTGTCACCATTTTCAATGTCCATAAAGTTTTGGGAAGTCGATAATTTTATTCAAATTTGCTTTACTAGCCTTCCAAATCATTGTTGATTCAGCAGCACCAAGCAAATAGATAAGATGATTGAGGGTCTTGTCATAGTCTGTTTCATAGGTGTCCCAAAGGAACTCACTATGTGACTTAGAAAGCGATTGAACCACTAACTTTCTCAAGACTTTGACACCTAACTCTCCCGACTTGTCAATACGTGACTTCATCTCCAAGATGTGATCACACATAGACCTCACTTGCAATTAGGGCTTGAGTGACCTTGAACTTGTGGGTTAGGGAGAATAAATAGAGTAGGTGGAGGAAGTGAAGTTCCAAGACATTTGGGAAGATCATAGATGTATGAACCAGACAACTTTTTGGAAGATATTCAAGATAGTTGATTTAAAGTCCTTAATATAACACCCAATATGAAATATTAAGGCTAGGACCCAACATAATATTTTATAACTTGGAAGAGGGATGACGTAATCACAGCTATAGAATATTTGAAGGTAGGTGAATGACGATTCACCAATTTCCACCATAAAACGAAAAAAATTATTAGGTTTTTTAATTAGATTTGAAACTCCTAGATCTTTTGAGATTCATTGAAGTGTTCAATGGCATGTTTCAATCTCGAGTGTGCCCTTCAGGTTTTGTGACTGTGATGCTGAGGATCACAAAACAAGTTGTGAAGTAACCTTGCAAATTACTTGGTACCCTTAAGTGTTTACCCCTCAATCGATGTGTCGGTTAACCACACACGCTCCATCAATACTATGATAAACATTAAGTTACCCTTTGCCTACCTTGTTAAATATGAGTTAGTGTACCTATTAACCACACACACTCCACTAACCGACTTAAACAAAGTGCAAAGTGGAATTTCGTGGATTAGCACCTTATTCACATTTTCCTAAGTAACTAAGATTGGGTATTTATAAAAGGTTTAGTTACTTAGTATTTATCATTAATACTTTTAATGAAGGTAGAATTTATAGTCTTTGCCCTACCCTTTCGGCTAACGAACCTCCACCAGTCAAGGAAGCAGTGGGTGAGAGTGGACACCCATTAAACTGCCATTTTATCGGCAGTAACCTTATACCCCCCTTATAGACCGGCTTCGTGAATGAGGCTTACTAACGGTAAGACTGACTTTACTCTTATGCATATATATAAATATTATTAACTTATAATATAATAAAGTATAAGGGTTGAATTTTAACTTTTAAAATTCTATGGGCTAACTTGGAATTAAAGTATTCATAAGTGAAAACTTTTCAAATTCCAAAACTTGAGGGCAAGTTTTCTAACTTTCAAAACTTTTCTATTCCATAACTTATGTGTTTAAAGTAGTTTTAATTAAAAAACTCTTCAAGTTCCATAACTTAAGGACAAGTTATGGAAGACTTTAAACTAATTAAGAAAGAGACTCTTCATAATTCATAACTTATGGAAGCTTTATGAGTTTAACTAAGGTTACACATAATTTTTTTAATGAAGAGACTCTTGAACCTCCACAACTTGTGGACAAGTTATGGAGTCATAAAACCATTTTATGAGAACAAGAGTCTTCATTTTTGTAACCTATGACAACTTTTATGAGTTTTAAGAAACTTAAATGTGACTTTTCATGTAACTTGAGAACAAGTTACACAAACACATTTTAGAATCAACTTTTAGATTAAAATGGATTGAAAACAACTATTCAATTAACTTTTCTATTAATCTAAGCAACTCAGATGAACAAAGATAATTCACATCAAACTTTTCCATGTAATTAGCAATACTTTTAAACTAATACAAAAAATGAATCTATTGACAATTATCTCTGAAATTGGATTAGCATGAACATTACCAGATCAAAAATAGGTTTATAAGTTCAAAAACAACTTAGGGTAATGTTCCTAGTCCATTTCTAGCAAAAACAATCGAATATATGCTGTTTGGGGGTCCAACTCGTCGAGTGCATGAACCAACTCGACGAGTTGGATCCTTTTGAACACTTTTAAGGCATGGACATGTCGATTCCCCTGATGGACTCGCCGAGTCCGTTGTCCAGACAGCAAAAAACTTCGATTTTTCAGTAGTTTGCATCAAGTATAATTGAAAGCAAGCCTAGGCTCTGATACCACTGATGGTTTTTGAGCATTCCAACACTCCTATGGTGTACATGAAACCCTATAAACCTTGGATCTATATTTTCTCTTTTATACATGCAAATAAGAACTTTCCAAGGCTTTAATCCTAACTAGCATACTATGAGGTAACTATACAACAAAGACTAGTTAGATGACATACCTTTTGGTGTAGCTTGATGTCTTTAAGCTTGAAGGGCTTAGCCCTAATAGTGTGGAAGCCTCAAGTGGAATCACAAATCACCAAAACACCTTGGAATAACCTTGATAATAAGGATACTTTGGTTCTCTCTAGTGAAATCGGCTAGCCCTCTTAGTGTACCCACACTAGTGCTAATTTCACCAACCAAACACATCTTTATATAGTGTGGCAAGTAGGGTTAAACCCATGACCTTTCATTTCATATGATCCATGGGTTAAACACTCCATGGACTATCCATGAAAGCTTAGCCCAACCTAAATGAACTTGGCCCATCACACACATATATCTAAGAGTCCATATTTAATTAGTTCATTTTGATCACTTAATTAATTATAAATTAATTCTTGATCAATACTAATTAAATAATATGATTATATATTAATATATTAGAACTTATAATATATTAATATAAATCATAAATATACTATTCTCAAAAGACTATCCATATAAATTGTGTCGGTTAAGTGCAACCCAAATGGACCATGCTGGGTCGGGTCAAGTACATACCAAATAT
This sequence comes from Lactuca sativa, assembly GCF_002870075.4. NCBI lineage: Eukaryota > Viridiplantae > Streptophyta > Magnoliopsida > Asterales > Asteraceae > Lactuca > Lactuca sativa. Next base: position 135,095,652 of record NC_056624.2, read on the forward strand.
AGTTATGGACTTAGAAATTAATCCAACACTACCAAGTTGCAAGAAATTAAGACTGAACAAGTTCAGTCCATATGAATTTGAATTTGTCACTCACCTTGTCTTGTGATTATGGTTATGACAAATTCACATTGGTAGTAACACATACACCATAAAATCTAAGTTTCATAAGGTTTCTCTCCAATTCATGAAAATTATTGTGAGGAAACGCTTTCTTTAAGTAGACTTTAAGGAGATAGCATTTGTGATATTTGCATTCTCAAATTCGGTTATGATTATGTCATCCCTCTTCATAATTCGAATTGTGAGAAATGGCAAAGGTGTAAACATTTTAGACATATGGCCGCAGGTTCGAAAATTGTTTAGACACACATGTGAGCTATCTAAGGACATGTGTATTAGTTTGAAAAGCCTAGATAAGTCTTATCGAAGCATCTCGTATCAGAAATCTGAACTTTGGTAAGGAAGTCAATAAGTATTGATTTCTAGAAGTCCATCTGATTTCTGGGTACATGTCAAAGCTAGTGGAAGCATAAGTGTTATGCTAGTAAGATAATAATTATTGTGCTAATGGGAGCATAATTATTTTGGTAAGTGTTGCAAGTTAGCAACATTAATTATAGAAAACAAAAGGTCACAAATCGCAAAGTTGTTGGGTTTGAAAAGTTGTTTTGCTATAATTAAGGGAGAGGAATTTATACTTAATTTCAATTCTAAAAGCTTAGATTGAGTTTTAATCAAATTTAGTCAAGGAAATATATGAATGTTATGTTGAAAATATTAGACATAAGGAAATTTTATATGGAAATGTTGATTGCGTTCTTAAATTCGATTATGATTACGACATCCCTCTTCATAAACCAAAAGTGAGAACATGGCAAATATAAATATTATAGTAAAATACTGATCAAGTATCATGTCTTTATGTAAGACATTATGAATCGTGTCCCATATGCTTCAGGTATAGGATCGATGGCATATGCTATAATATTCTCGTGTTCTAATTTTTCCAAATGCCTAGGGAATTAAGAGGGAAAATGGAAAAGAACTGGGTGTGACTAAAGTGGTTAAACAACTGTTAAGGACAATCTAAGGTTTGCCAAAGATTGGTTGGTTATGGACAATTGGAAGTATATTTTGAGTCTTGAGGATGACATGCTCTGAGAAGAGGTAACTCTTGTTCAAAAGTGATAGTCAAAATGGGAATATGGAAAATAAGTGGAAGTTACTCTTTAAATCTGTGTAAGATTAGAAAGCTTAATGCAAGTAGGATGTTCAAAGGTATGTACTTTGAATGTGAGACTTTGTTTCCCAGGAATTGACCTCCATTGGAATACTTTGTAATGTCTGTTGCCAAGTCTCTGTGATTTTTGTGCATAGTCATTACAAGAGGATCATTGCATATAAGTTTAGAATCTAACAGATTATAGTAAATGGCAAGAATTTCGTATTCTTACATATACAACATGGATTTGGAATTATGAAATGAGTGTCATTGAAATGCTTTCAATTGATATATTTCACAAAGATAGGACCATAGGTAAACATAGTGTACATGCCTGGAGCATGGGATAACTGTTTTTTAATTCAAGTATTAAGTTGATTACTCGAAACATTATACAATGAATAATGTGTAATCAATATGGTGATTAAATAAAAGGTGTTTTACTTATATTCATAAGTTCTGAGACCATATTGGATTCGATTATTCTTGTGTTTCACTTTGCCTATTTTGACTTCCTGAATAACTAGGTTATTCAAACCATCCATAGTCGACCATACTTTGGAAATAGGTATTGAGGCAAGATTGTTATGAACCTGACTCTAGATTGACTAGGTGTTTTAGACATAACACAAGTTTGCTGTAGTATTCATGAGTACTCCTGGGAATAAGATTTGATTATTGGATTAGACCCACAATCACCTGAATCACTTCATGGATTTTATCACGATTGATTGTGAGACGATACTATCTTATATTCTTGAAACCAAGACATGTGAGTCGTAATTTACAAGTCGGTTGCACATTGACATAATTAAACACCAGTAACTTGGTTCTATAAAACATATTGTTGTGTGTGATTTGATGAGTAAGTACAAGCAAGCATTTGAGTCGAGGTTTATCCGGTCCATATACCCCATGTGGATAAAAGCGATATCTGTGAGCCCCTCGATAATTTAGTGATGACACCCTAAGTGCGTGGGCAAGCCTGGACTGATTTGATTTATTCAATTAGCCAGTCGTCATAAATCGAAAATCAGGAAACAATAGATAGAAAGATAGAATGATTATAATCCATGTCTCAATCCATATGATATCTAGAATGGAGGAATATATGATCCCTTATCTAATGGTGTCACACCCCCAAACCTGAAACGGTGGAAACGTTCGTGGGCGGAGGACGTCATGTATAGTATCACAACAAATGAATAATAGTAATCAAAGCAACAACAACCATTGTATTAATAGTATAAGGTTTACATTACATTTGAATCATACACGATTGACTCGAAAAGTAAATAACAAGTAAAGATTCAAAGCCACTACGCTCCATCTTCTTGAACCTGGTGTGTATATCTGTCTACTAATGTCCTGAGAATACAAGTAGGTTTTGAAAGAGTATCAGCATAAAGCTGGTGAGTTCATAAGCATTTTGTTTTGGAAAAACTGATCTTTGTTCTATCGAAAAGTACGTTATGTTTCTCTAGAAAACCATATATTTTCTAATGTGATGAATTTTAAGTAAAAATGATTCTTACTAGTTCCTCTTGTGAGTACGTAGTGTATCAAAATCATATACAAACCAGATCGAACAAACAATTGATTGTGTGGTTCTGCCCCAAGCCCGCAACCAAACGAGGAACAGTGAAATGAGGCGGAGACCACACATTCCACTCGTAGTCGGATCCTCAAGTCCATAATCCTGAACTATTCACTACATACTTACAAAGTTAACTGAATTGGTCCTTTGATATCTGTTGAAAGTGTTCATCAAGAAAATCCATTATTTTCTTATTGAATGGATTATTAACCAATTCTATTTATAATTACATAACTCATACTAGCTATGTATAAACCAATATAAAACAGACGATTGATTGTGTGGATCTGCCCTAAGTCCACAACCAAACAAGGAATAGGAGAGATGAGGCAGAAACCACACATTCCGTGGTTTGTCGGATATTCTTCATGCATAGCCTGGATGCATAAACTAAGGAATTACAAAATTATTAGTGAATGTTCATTAATGAAATGAATAGTTTTTTGTTTGTAGAGTACTAATGTCTACCCGGGAAAATCCTATATTTTCCATAAGTGTAAGTTATTGAATTATCTGTTCGAATCCAAATAGTATAAGCATCTACCATACTTATGTTGTTAAGCATTGTTCTCTTTGAAAAGCAATATGAATATCTTTGTATGAATAATCTTGTATGAAAACCTTTGTATGAATACCGTAGTGTGAATACTCTAGTATGAAAACCTTTGTATGAATACCATAGTGTGAATACTGTAGTATGAAAACCTTTGTATGAATACCGTAGTGTGAATACTCTAGTATGAAAACCTTTGTATGAATACCGTAGTGTGAATACTCTAGTATGAAAACCTTTGTATGAATACCGTAGTGTGAATACCCTTGTATGAAAACGTTTGAATGAATACTGTAGTGTGAACACCTTTGTATGAATATCGTAGTGTGAATACCTTCCTGTGATCACTTAGTACATACGAGTTATAGAATATGGATCGAACAGAAAGTCGATTGGGTGATTCTGCCCTAAGTCCACAACCAAACAAAGAATAGGAAATAAGGCGGAGATCACACATCCCACTGCAAGTTGGATGTTAATTTCATATTACCCTAGTGTATATACTAAGTTATCACCTACTTACTAACCCTAGTGACTGTTTGTTAGGAGTATTATTACGTGAACGAGTCATTGTTTTTACCTACGGATTCTTATAACCATACTATGGACGATCAAAATTACGACGTACTCGGACGTACGTCATGAAAAATGACGTTTGTCACCCTAGGTTAACTGTAGCTAATAGTCATGGTGCGGGATTGTCACTCTCATACATATCTATACACAAACTCACGATCTCCCTCTCAGGAGACTCTGGTTACAAGGCATGTCACATGTGGTTCTCTCAACGAATTCACTAATAATACTATGAAAACCCATTTTGTTATTAAAATGAAATTTTATAAAATAATATGTTTTATTTCGTAATTCATAAGTTTGTTTCGTTTGTTCTAAAAACTATATTTGCAATGTTTATATCTTAACCTGTTTATAAAGTTGTCTGCAATCTAGTAGTAAATATGTTCATTATGTTTAGTAAGTTCTATGCTCAATGTATACTAATGATAGGAAAATATAATAAATCAAATTATATTTTTAAACAAAAGATTTCTTGTGGTTTTACTTGTATTCTCCCCTGAAAACATTAAAAACTCAGAAAATGTAGGGGTATGAACTCACCGTTAATTGTGTGCGAGCGTCGAATCAATGAACTGGAAATGAACACCCTCGAGTTGTTGCATGTGACACTTAACGGAATCCTGATAATAATTAAATACATATATGTATCTAAATTAGCAATTTCATTAAATAAAGTGTTGGAATAACACTTGCTTTTAGTTAAGGAATGTTACCGGGCTTAACTGAATCAAGGAAAGCAGGTTTTCAGCCTGATGTACCACTTAAGGAGTATGTACGGCCGTCAAAGGGAGTGTACAACCGTGAACCGTGTATGGCCATAGACTGGCTTGAAGGGTGTACAGCCTCTGAAAGTGTACGGTCATGGATGAGTGTACAGTCAATGAGCTTGAAGGTATACAGTTGTACACTCAAGAACACAAGTGTTTGAATCGATGAATACGTGTCCTAGATGCTCCGAAATGAACCCCCAATGGTGTTTTTAGATGTTTTACGGATGAATAAAGGTTCTTTAGAGGTGTACGGTTGAGGGTCTAGAGAGAGAAGTAGAGGGTGTTCGGCTAGAAAAGTTTAAATGATGGGTAGAGCCTCGTATTCATAGGGTTTTTGTGGTCGGTGGTGGGGTCCACCCAACTTTGGCCGTAAACGAGTGTACGACCATACACGGGTGTACGACCGTGAACCCAAGTCCAACCGTGAATGATTGTTTTGATCGAAGGAAAACTTGAAATTTCGCGTAGAGTGGTCTCGACTCATTTATGAAGCTCAATTATATTGAAATATAACTTTCCAAACCAAAGGTATTTGACGTGACTCAACAAAAATTTGACTTCTATTCACGAAATTTGGATAACGAAAATGGAAAAAGGTTCGGGTTGTCACATCATCCGCTCGTTAGAGGGAATTTTATCCCGAAGTTCGGATTCTGAGTGGATGGTTAAGGATAAGGAAAAGAGACGATTAGTTTGGTTCCATTCAATCCTTGCGTTCTTTTCAATGAATTCAGATCCTTGCTGGTTGCTTTAGCGGATCATCATTGATGGGTGCGTCGTTCTGATCTGTGATGGGTGTGTAGGTTTATCTTCCTCAACTATGTTCATCAAACTGGTAGGATGTACTTTCATAGTTCTGAGTAGCCTTTGACCTAAAGTTCATGGTAGGACTCATACCTGGTCCATCTACCATTGTCTTGTGTACACGAGTCGTATATAATAAAGATTGATAAGACGGTCAGATGGGTGACTCCACCCCAGGTCCACAACCAGACAAGGAATAGGAGATAGGGCGGAAACACACATCTTATGTCCGTAGAATCTTAATTATATACCACCTTCGCGTATACATTTAACAATGATAGGCTAACTGTATCTGTCCCTTGCTTCTGTGCTTGAACTTGACTTTCTGCGCGAGTGATGTTTCCAAAATGGTCTGCTGAGGGTGCTTAAGGAAGGTTACGGGTGGATACTATACTCCTCTCATGAGTATTTTTGGGGATTTGAAGCGAGATGAAATTTCGAGGTTCGTATCTAGTTTGTCATTATGAGTGACGAGAGTTTTGTTATTCGGTCGGTTGAAGGCAAAGGGTCTCCTTGGTGACACGTAGGTTTGGTATAACTCAGACTAAGCATGATGACATCGTAGGATTGCGTGTTAACTTAGTTCGGAAGGATTTTTTCGTTATGGCGTCAGTGTATTTGTTAGTGAATGCTTCTATTGCTTTCTTTGTTGACTTTGTTATTACTACTGTGAATGTTTTGTACTGTATTAAGTGTACTATCTGAGAAATTGTTCTTGTGAATGATACTTGATATTATGGTTCCTATTCGGTCCTTCTACAATCGCTTGGTGTCTACAAGTCATATATAATTAAGATGATTAAGACGTTCGACTGAGTGACTCTACCCTAAATCCACAAGCAGACAAGGAACAAGAAATAAGGCGGAATCACGAACTCTAAATCTATTGGTCCTTAATTATATATGGACCTAATGTTACACCAAGTCATTATAGCTTACTAGAAAGAGTATTTAGTTCTACATAAACTATGTGCTTTGTTTAGACGAGGAAAAAAAATATTATAGTTAGAATTTAGTTGTGAGACGGTTTCATTGAAAATGTAGGTTTGGGAAAAGATTCGAGTTGTAAGACATACCGCTGTTCTCAGGTGGTTCCGGGGTAGACTCTCCTGTAGTGATCATTAGCACTCTTCCTTCGTCACCAGGGTTCTTGAACCATGTACAATCTCTCCTGTAGTGTCCCGTTTCACCACACTCGTGGCAGGGCTGAATCACTTCTTCAAATGGGACCTGCGAGATTGGTCGTGCCAGTGCCCTACAATAGCAGATGTTGTGTCCCCTTCAGATGTAGCTCTTACGATATAACTTCTGACACCTTCTGAGATGATGGAAGTTGCACTTACTACATTTAGGGAGGGTTCTAGCATAACGACTACCTGGTGTTGATGTGGTTGGTGTCGTAGCAGCATAGGCTGCACCCATCGGTTGTTCCTCGGGGGGTTCTTGTGTTGATTGTCTGTTCTTTTTGCTCTCGGGCCTTTAACTATCATCACCTCCTGTGGTTGACCCATGAACGGGGTCCATTATACCTTCGCGGATCCTATAGTCCACCAAAGTTCGAGCCAGGCGTTTGGCACTGTCAAACGTAATAGGTTTTGTTGCCAAGACATTTCCTTGGATTGAAGAAGGCAGTACCCAAATGTATCTTTCTACCTTCCTTCTCTCAGGGGTAACCATTCCCGGGCATAGCGCGGCTAAGTCGCTGAATCTGTCGGTGTAAGCTTCTATGTCTGAGCCTGCCATTGTACTGTCACACCCCAAAACCGAGAACAGCAGAAACGTTCTGGGGAGGAAGATGTCATGTAATGTATCACAACAATGCAAAGTAGTAACAAGCAACAACATCATCCATTTCAAGTGTGTTCTTTTGTAGAATAAATAATATAATGAAAGTTCAAAATAAAAGACGAGTCTTGACTGCTCCGTCTTCACAAAACCTGGTCGTCGTACCTATCTATTTGTGACATGAGAATACAAGTTATTTTGAAAGCGAGTATCAGCAAAAAATCTGGTGAATTCATAAGTATTAATGTGTCTTTGATTTGTAGAACTGCAAAGTAAGGATTTGTAAACATTTGGAGAAAGTTTTTACAAGTATGAAAATGTTTGTAAGTAATTGTAAACGTTTGAAAACCCTAGAAAAATCCCATATTTCCTACTAGTATAAAAAGTAGTCTTCTACCAAGGCCTAACTGTTTTGAAAGTAGCCTTCTACCAAGACCCGACTATTTTGAACGTAGCCTTCTACCAAGACCCGACTGTTTTGAAAGTAGCCTTCTACCATGACCCGACTGTACGACTATTATTATTAAAATCTAATCTAACTCATCGATTATGTGAATATGACACATAGTAAAGGTATTAATAATATATTAACTGGATTTTTATATCCTTTTGTAATTGTGGTATATACAGTGTAAGTACTGTAGTATTTGTAATAAGTGACTACTATTGTACTAATTTTCCTTAATTGAGGGTTAAGGCATAATGTGATGGCTAGATCCCATACTAAACGCTCCCCTATCAAGAGATTTTGGGAAACAAACGCGACCCCTGCATGATTGCAAGCCGTGAATATCCACATTATTATGATCATGTATACCCAATATAACTAACACAATGCATTAGTGATTCATTGGTATAGTTAGATACTGTAATTGTTCCATGCTATAGCACCTTATTATGTTTGTTCTGTTATCGTGTATTGTAATCGTATTTATGTAAGCGTATTCATATAAGCGTATCTATGTAAGCGTATCTATGTAAACGTATTCATTTAAGCGTATTCATGTAAATGTATCTATGTAAACGTATCTATGTAAACGTATTCATGTAAGCGTATTCATGTAAGCGTATCGATGTAAACGTATTCATGTAACATGTAATGTATTAGTATAGAATCATGAATGAACTGACTCTTGTGTGATTCCTTGTACTTGGAATGGTAAGTAGTACCTCCTAACTATACCTATTATAGTTACTAGTAATGTACGTGTATAACCTAAAGTATGCCTTCGCTACCCAAAGGTACCGAACTGACTGAGGGAACTTTTATGTCTATATATGTATACATGATACATAACTAATATTTAGACGACATTCGGACGAGCAACCGATGCCCTAAGGCCACATCCCAACGAGGAAAAGGAAATAAAGCGAGCTAACCGTCCTAAGTCCTTTAAACATTATTTATATAACTATATATATCTAGGCATGCATTTGAAAATATAAAAGCATAAAAGAAGTTTTGTAAAACCTTTGAAAAGTTTAATGCTAAGAAATGATGACTTGATGTCAGTTTATAAAACGATTTGAAAGTATTTTGTTTGATAAGACAGTTTAAGTATAAGGAAGACCTTCCGTTGAAACACATTTGTAACAAAGTTTGAAAGGAAACATACAGTATGAAAGACAGTTTGACAAAGAGTTTTAAACATGTAAAAACAGTTGAGAAGGTCATTTGGAGAAATCTGATTGGTAAAACAGTTAACGTATAGTAAATCCATTTGCATGCTAGTTATTAATTACATGTGATTGACATAATAAATATACAGAAATGAGTTTGACTTTCAATGAAGTGTTTAACTGTACAGGATAGAAAATTTCAGGTTGTCACATCATCCCCTTGTTAAAGGGAATTTCAACCCGAAATTGGAATTTAGGTAAAGGAGTAGGCATGAATAATCGAGCAAGGAGGTAGGGATACTTCCTATTCGATTGATTCTTGAGCTCCCAAGTGAATTCAGGTCCTCAGTTGGCATACCAGTGAACCTTCACTAATAGGAAGCGGCTTTGCTTAGTTCGCCTGACCTCTCGTTCCGAGGTTACTACGGTTTCCTTAACAATGTGGGGTTCTTGTCGATCTCGATCTCGTCAAGTGGGATTACAAGAGTCCTGACGAAAAGGCACGTTTTCAAGTTCGAGAAGTGAAGGGTAAAATGTATGTTACTGAGTTCGCGGTGTAGGTTGGGTTTGTGAGTTACGGGGCCGATTCTGGTAAGAATCTCGGAGGTCCTAACCATCTTGGATTTAGCTCTCCACGCTTTCCGAAGCGTATCAAGCCTTCCCAGGGTGAGACTTCCAAAAGGATTTGGTCTCTCACTTGGAATTCGAAAGGTTTCTTCCTTTTGCTTCTCTTCCCAGTCAAGGGCCACTCCCTTCTGAGTCAAAGTCGTAAGAGGTTCCGTAATTCGCGAGGAGTTCTGAATGAATTTACGACGGTAGGTCAGCGAGACCTAGAATTTGGCGGATTCCGTAAGCGTCTTTGGTGCTGAAAATTCTCAATGGTTTTGATTATTGGAAGGGTCCACAAGAATTCTCACATCACTAATAGTGTGTCTTAGGAGTTCGACTCTTCAATTCCAAAACTCGTATTTAGAGAACTTCGCGTAAAGCTTCTCTGATTGTAATGTTTCCATGGTTTGTTGTAGATGCTCTTTATGATTCCTTCTTACTACGAGAGTAGATAAGTAAGTCATTTACAAGGACAGTGACAAACTGATCCAAGTAAGAATGGCGTACCCTATTCATTAAGTTAATGAATACTATGAGCGCATTGGTCCTATCTGAGGGGTATGACTATGGACTCGTAGTGTCCACATCGAGTTTGGAAGATTTTCCTCTGGACATCCTTCTCTACAACTCGCGACTGGTGATATTCGGATCTCAGGTCTATTTCTGAAAGGTAAATCGTTCCTTGCGGTTGGTCGACCAATTCATCTATGTAAGGTAGAGGATAACGGTTTCTAATGGAGATCTTGTCGAAGTCTCCGATAGTAGATGTTTCTACGAAACCTTCCATCTATCTTCTCGACGAATAAGACTGAAGTTTTCTGGGGTGAGAAGTTGTGTCTTTCCATTCCATTCCTGAGTAGTCATTAAGCTGTCTGGGCGGTTCTTGTATCTTTGTGGGTGTTAGACTGTAGGGCGATCTAGTTACAGGAGTCGTATTGTGTTATAAGTTTGTTCGCATGACGATGCGATTACCTGAAGTCTTGGGCAGTCTCTGTCCTGAAGTTCATATTAGAAGTCATACATGGTTCATCAATCACAGTCTCGCGTATACGAGTCGTATATAATTAAGATTGAAAAGGTAGTCGAATAAATGATTCTTCTTTAAGCTCACATCCCAACAAGGAAAAGAAGTTAAAGCGGAATCATCAATTCTAAACCTATAGAGCGTTGATTATATACCACCCTTATGTATACATTCTTCAGCGATAGATTAACCGTATGGGTCTTTGGATTGAACTTGACGTACTGTACGAGTGGTACTTCGGGGAGGTTTGCTGAGGTTTCTTCGAAAACTATAAGAAACAGGAGGTACTCTATGCATGAGTACTTCGGAGTTCTGAAATGATGGCTTCGCTAGAAAGGCAATTTCGGAGAAAGAGGTATGCGCATGAAACTGGCATTGTGCGGTTCGAATTGACACAAGTTGTATGATAATATCGAACATACTTGGAAGTAAAGACATTACATTTGAACATAAAGTCGTTACAGACAAAACACAACAATGCAACTTTTAACAGAGTTATAGTACTTTAGATTAGCTACAAGACTATTGCTGCGAACAAGGTATACTACAAAAGATAAGTATATGCAGCACGAGGGTCCCTTAACTAACGGGATCTCGCAAAAGATAAGACTCTAGTTGCACTAGATTCAAACAGTTTTTGAGTCTGTTACAACGAACGCCTTAGATACTTTAACATGGGTCCAGAGTAGACTCTACTGCGGCAGTTATCCTTAGTATCTTCCCGTCTACGCCTGAGTTCTTTGTTATTGGACAGTCCTTTTCGAGGTGTCTAATCTCACCGCATTGGTGACATATCTAGCTTGTACTAGCATTGGTGGTGGAAGTGAGGTGTCGAGTCAGAGTTATGTGGACACAGGTGTTTTCTTTGTTCATCCACTTTGAAAATTTCCTTTTATGGGGTCCGGTTTTTCCACTACTATCGTGTGCAGGGCTGATCCCGATGTCAGGGACTTGAGAAATGGGTCGTGCCAGTGCTCCACAGCTACGGGCATGGTGCCCTACTTTGTGGCAGTTGCAGCATTGCATTTCATGACAAGCCCCGTTATGATGAAAGCTACACTTGTTACACTTCGTAAGTTTTCCCTCGTATGGTCTGATCGGTGCTGAAATGGCAGGGTTGCCACTTGTTGTTGTTACATGGCAAGTTTTTGGGATCGCTTGTGCTCCTTACGTGCTTGGCAATTTCGTTTCCTCTTCTCGGTTTTACAACTTTGGAAGTTCGTGACTGTTGTCATTTGTTGGCTTCCCGGATTGGTACTACAATCGGAATTGACGACTCCTTTGCCAGTCTTGTTCGCATTGTCAGAGTTGATGTGTGCAAGGAAAGCTGTCACAACAACTGTTACCGCGACTTGTAATGTAGCGGCGTCGATATGGAGGATAGGGGTTTCATTGGTTGGTGGGCTATTTTTGGATGACGACATGATTCTGTAATACGAAAGAAAAAGGGGTTTGTGAGCTATTACGGTTGAACCTGTATCATTTTGATTCTGACTAAGAGATGAGTTATTATACATGAAAACTTAGCTTATACACGTTATGATATAATCAAGATTCGGTGGATGGTAAAATGTTTGATTCTACTCTAGTTTCACATCCCAACGAGGAAAAGAAACTAAGTTAGAAATCTCACATTTTATCTTCTACCATGTCTTCGTTATATATAACTCAGGAATGTATAAGCGAGAAAGTCATAATAATAACCTTCTTACGAATCCTTTTTAATGAACTAGAATTCCTAGTGAAGGCTACCATTGACTCTAGATGTACTTCGATCATTCAATTAAAGAGTAAGAGTATGTTCTCGAAGGTTTGACCTACATCCCTATGATGCAGTCCTAGTACGGAATAGGAGTATGTTCACGAAGGTGTAACCTACATCCCTATGATGCAGTCCTAGTACGGAGTAGAAGTAAGTTCATAGAATGGTCTCAAGACGTTTGTCGTCCAACACGGGGTACCATTGGCTGGTGGATAATATGATCCAACCTTTGAAAGACCATTGGGAATGATCCATGAGTTAACCGACCCTAGTCAGTTAAACTACCCTAGTCCAATGACTTGACTAGGGTCGGTTTCAGATAGACCCCAACGATAGTATGATGAAAGGTAATTGAAAAACGAGTGACACGAAAGTTAGCCGACTGTCAATATCATCGATGTTTAAGATGTAAAAAGTTTCGGGAAAATTGACCTTGTAGTAGGTCTTACATCCTATACGGAGTTGATAAGTCTTTGACAGCATAAAGACCTAACTAAAAGTACTCACTGTACAAGGTAGACACATAGAAAAGTGCTACACAAAACATAGATAGCAACACGGTTCTTTTAAATAAAGAAGGAAAGTAAAGCATCTCCTATTGGCGACAGTCACCCCTATGGTGAACCCTTAGTTCAGCTAGTTGACGTTCCATATCAAGCAGGTATCTTTCGAACAGCCTTTGACGTACTCGAAGCACTATGACTTCGGCTCGGGTTTCAGCTAGTGCTTGCGGCAGGGTCTCATGGTTTCTCTCAGATCTCTGACTTGTGTGATCAAGGCGAATGGTGCGAATGGTATGCATTCTTGCATTGGAATTAACCTCTTCGATACGTTGGAGAGTCGTCCTGCCCTGAATTTCATTTCGGGCAACACTACGGATCAGGATTGGTAGAACTCTGTCTGCTGAGCTCCCTTCGTTTACGTTGTAGAAGTTTCGGTCTCCATTAAACGGCATAGGTTGATCTTGCTCTTCGCTCCATGTTTCCAAACATTCTACCCAAGGAGGCGTCGGGCCATGAAAAGCCAGACGAGGATTAGGATTTGGAATGGAAGCTACCGGGGGTAGGTTATCAACCTCGGGTTCGGAGTTATCATCATCCGAAAGGTCTTCAGCATGGTGATCATTCAAAGGGACTGGATGATCATTCTCGGGTTCTTCTCCAAACAATCCAGCATTGCCTTCATTCGGAAGTTATGAGTTTTCGTGGGGATGGAGTCCAGCCATGTTATCTATGCGAGAATTGGGGTAAGAAAATAATTATTAGACGAACTATCTAGATAATTATTAGATAATCTTAATTAGTTACATCACTATTTGTAAAGTGCATACCAGTTATATGTAAGCAAAACAGGATAGGCCTTCGAATAAGTGACCTTAACTCCAAATTCACAAGGAATAGGGGTAAAGAAAAAATTTCACAGATCCTAAGTCTATGACATCCTAGTTACATATAACTTTGGTGTATCCACTTAGCAACTATCGACCTAGTAATGAAGATCCTTTTTAGTTCTCAAGTATGTAATTATAGAAACACAAAATACTCCTATAGTATTTTAGACTAAGGTTCTGTTATAATGTTCTCATTGTGCTAGTGTTGGTAAGTTTTTAGACTTGTTGACACATCACAACCATTCTTGGGCATGTGCTAATCACTCCTCGAACCAGCATAGTTGATTAGGCTATGCCACTCCCAGGACTGACCATACATCCCCAAGCTTACCTGTGATATTCAACAATTGTAATACTTTTGTTCTTGTCATTGTGACACGGATTTTAGTATGAATGCAGGTACGTATACTTAGTTAAATATTTTATTATTTAAAAGTATAAACTCTTTGTCAGAGTATTTTTAATCTCATTGTATTTATAGTTAGTATATCTTTTATGGGTTGATATACTCAATTCACTATAAACAATGCTCTGATACCAATCTGTCACACCCCAAAACCGAGAACGGCGGAAACGTTCTGGAGCGGAGGACGTCATGAAATATATCACAACAATGCAAAGTAGTAAACAAGCAACAACATCGTCCATTGCATTAATAGTATAATTTTAATTACAAGTGTGTTCTTTCGTAGAATAAATAACATAATTAAAGTTCAAAATAAAAGAAGAGTCTTGACTGCCCTGTTTTCACAAAACCTGGTCGTCGTACCTGTCTATTCGTGACTTAAGAATACAAGTTATTTTGAAAGCGAGTATCAGTGATTGCAAAGTAAGGACTTGTAGAACTGCAAAGTAAGGACTTGTACACATTTGGAGAAAGTTTGTATAAGTATGAAAATGTGTTTGAAAACCCTAGAAAAACCCCATATTTCCTATTAGTATAAGAAGTAGTCTTCTACCACGACCTAAATGTCTTGAAAGTAGCCTTCTACCAAGACCCGACTGTTTTGAATGTAGCCTTCTACCAAGACTCGATTGTACGACTATTATTATTCAAATCTAATCTACCTCATCGATTATGTGAATATGATACATAGTAAACGTATTAATAATATATTAACTGGAGTTTTATATCCTTTTTTAATTGTCATATATACAGTGTAAGTATTGTAGTATTTGTAATAAGTGAATACTATTGTACTAATTTGCCTTAATTAAGGGTTAAGGCATAATGTGATGGCTAGATCTCATACTAAACGCTCCCCTGTCAAGAGATTTTGGAAACCAAACGCGACCCCTGCATGATTTCAAGCCATGAACATCCACATTATTATGATAATGTATACCCAATATAACTATCACAATGTATTAGTGATTCATTGGTATAGTTAGATCCTATAATTGTTCCATCCTATAGTAGCTTATTATGTTTGTTCTATTATAGTGTATTGTAATCGCATTTACGTAATCATATTCATGTAAGCGTATCTATGTAAACGTATCTATGTAAACGTATTCATGTAAGCGTATCTATATAAACGTATCTATGTAAACATATTCATGTAAGCGTATTCATGTAAGTGTATCTATGTAAACGTATTCATGTAACATGTAATGTATTAGTATAGACTCATGAATGAACTGCCACTTGTGTGATTCCTTGTAATTGGAATGGTAAGTAGTATCTCCTAATTATACCTATTATAGTTACTAGTAATGTACGTCTATAAACTAAAGTATGCCTTTGCTACCCAAAGGTACCGAACTGATTGAGGGAACTTTTATGTCTATATATGTATAAATGATACATAACTAATATTTAGACGACATTCGGACGAGCAACCGGTGCTCTAATACCACATCCCAACGAGGAAAGAAAATAAAGCGAGCTAACCGTCCTAAGTCCTTTAAACATTATTTATATAAATATACATATCCAGGCATGCATTTGACAATATAAAAGCATAAAATAAGTTTTGTAAAACCTTTGAAAAGTTTAATACTAAGAAACAATCACTTCATGTCAGTTTATAAAACGATTTGAAAGTATTTTGTTTGATAAGACAGTTTAAGTATAAGGAAGACCTTTCTTTGAAACACATTTGTAACAAAGTTTGAAAGGAAACATACAATATGAAAGACAGTTTGACAAAGATTTTTAAACATGTATAAATGGTTGAGAAAGTCATTTGGAGAAATCTGATTGGTAAAACTGTTAACGTATAGTAAATCCATTTGCATGCTAGTTATTAATCACATGTGATTGACATAATAACTAGCATGATTCATCTTGTATTCCCCCCATATAGCATTTATAAACATTTAGAAACATTTAAAAGGTTAATTAAGGGGTTTGAGCTCACCTGTAGTTAGTGCTTTGGATGAACGGACTTTATATGATGCTAAGTGTCAAGTAAAGACTTGAACACACACAATGATCCTAGTTAACATATAATATCACATATATGCATCCAATTAGTCTTTAAATAAATAATTAAGAAAGTTTAGACAAACTGGGACATGTAAAGCACCTTATATAAGTGCTATAAGTCCCAAGGATTGCATCTAAGTGTTGTAGGACACTGCTATTCAGTTTAGGGTTCAAGGGAACCCTTCATTTGAGTTTACGATTTGGTGACCATAACTCATTGAGTTTATGGTTATAAACCCATAAGTTTACGGTCGTAAACTCGTTCTTCTTTGACCATGTGTTGTTTTGAAGCTCTACAAGTCCTTAGAAGCGTTTCTACTTGAAGTATAAGCTTATGGAAGTGAATAGGGCACCATTTCACTCCTAAATGGAGTTTACGGTCCTTGGACCATTTGCCTTTGGGTTTACTACCATAAATCCATATGGTTTATGGTATTTTGAGGTTTTCAAGTTCTAAGCTCATCAAGGAAAGGATCTATGCTAGTTTCTAAGGCTTAGAAGGGACTAGGGCACATTTTGGCACCCATTTTATGGTTTACGGTGCAAGAACACCTTGGACCGTAAACACCTTGTTCTTGTGTTTCTTGGGTGATTTCTTGATATATGGAAGTGTAAAAAGCCTTAATATACTCTAGGATAGAAGTAGTTACAAGATAGAGGCTTGAAAAGGAGTTCACGGCCCAAGAACACACAAGTGTTCTTGGTGTTCTTGAGGATCTTGAAGATCTAGCCAAATCAAGGGTTTTCATGGATGAAATCAAGAGTGAATCAAGTAGAAGTAGTGTAGTAACACATATATGGAAGCGAAGGATTACATATGTGAAGATTGGGATGAAAACTTGAAGATCCTTGGGAGACAAATCGGGTTTCTCTAGCTTGAAATGGAAGAAATGAAGGAAAAATGGCTAAGTGCCATATATACTCCATGGATTTTATGGCCATAAACTCAAAACTCTTGGAGTTTTGAGACTTCTATGATTCACAATATGCCCTAGAGTATACGTCCTATGTTTACCTCTTGAATGATTAAAGCTCAGAATGCTCAAACGGATACCAAACGCGCTAAAAGGTAGAAGAAATGAGTTTGACTTTCAATGAAGTGTTTCACTGTACAGGATACAAAACTTCGGGTTGTTACAAGTACTCTTCTAGCATCATCTCCATTAGATTTTCCCAGCCCACTGCGTTTGCTATTGGAAGAGTCAATAACTTGTCATGGCTGTTCCACCATATATGGGCTCTGTCAGAGAAGGTGCAGGCAACAAATTTCTCTTTGCTCCCTTCTCGGCACATGCATAACTCAAAAAATCGATTATGTCATCTCGAACCATCACATTAGGGCAATGACTTCTCCACTTGCATCGAAGGATTTGGGTCCACAAGTCATGAAGTCTTTGTATGAGCACTCCCTTGTGTGTCCGTGGTTAAAGCTGTTGGTACCACTACCCGATCCACCGGTACCACTTGCATTGATTTGAGTCATGACAACTATCACTGCGGCTATTACTGCCGCCTGAAAGACAACAGGGTCATACAGGGGAGGTGGTGGCGGTGGTGCGTTGTTTTTGCTTTCGTTCGAGTTCTTAAGTGGCATCTTGTAGCCAAAAGGTTTAAAAGACGAAACGAGGGTAAGTCCTTAGATGTTACAAATCGAGTGTATTATGAATCATAGTTATCTTAGTTCTGACGTTTGAAGAAATTCATAACAGAGGTCTATGCAACACAGACTTATGAATTTGATAGTGACTATCCTCTTAATGAAGTTATGGAATCTGTTCTACTGTTACCTAGCTGGTATGATAAAGATAATAAGCCTGACACATAGTTTGAGCAGTGTAATCACTAACTCACTAGATCATATTAGTTAGTTAATTATTAGTATGACGTATATGGTGCTCTACCACCTTATGTGCCTCGGGAGGGGTTTTTGTTCTAGTTATGATGGTCCTGAACTCAGCTGTGAGGGTTTGTTGTTTCTGGGCTTTCTTATGGTTCTCCTATTCACTATAGATCATGCTTCGGGTTTTACCATAGATTTCCATCACTTCCTGATGGAAGATTTGAATCCTCGTATGATTCCTTCTAGGAACCCTCTTTATGAATCCTCTTTGGTTCCTCCTTGATTCCTCTGTTGGTGATTGTAGTTGAGTGGCTATCTATATCTAGGTTGCTCACACGAGAATGGGGATGTCTAAAGAATCTTATGAGGTTAATTAAATCATTTCTTCTATAATTATTGATGATCCAAACTGGGTCCTCCTATAGTCACGCAGTGCATGCAAGCTGTATATAACCAAGATCAAATACATAATAGGTGATCCTACTCCAAAACCACAACCAAACAAGGAACATGTAGTAGACCGTAGATCACCAATTCTAAATCTATAAATTCCCAATTATATATAACCCTAGAAGCATCCACTCTACAAATATAGACCTACCAGTAAAGGTCTTTTAGTTCTCATTCAAGTTCGTTATAGTGCCTAAAATACTCCTATAGTATTTTATCCTTATGTTTTGTTCTAAGGATACTTTTGTATATGGAGTTACGTAAGTTTTAGACTTGTTGCAACAACACCATCACTCCCAACCACAAGTTGGTCATATCTCAAATAAATATAGATTATCAGGTTATATTTATTCCAGATATGATTACATAATTGCTTAGGTTTGACTGTAGTGTCCAACATCTAAATACTTTTGTTTACTTTGTTCTTACTTGTTCTTATTGTGATACTTGTTCTTAGTATACATGCTTATTAGTAGACTTATCGTAACATACTTATATCTTAAAAGCATACTTTTAGTCAGAGCACTCCGGCCGCATTGTATTTATAGTTATATATCTTTTACTTGATGATATACTAAGTTCGCTATAAACAATGCTCTGATACCAATCTGTCACACCCCCAAACTGAAACGGCGGAAACTTTTGGCGGCTGATGACGTCACGTATAGTATCACAACAATTGAATAATAGTAATCATGGCAACAACAACCATTGTATTAATAGTATAAGGTTTACATTACATTTGAATCATACACGATTGACTCCAAAAGTAAATAACAAGTAAAGGCTAAAAGCTACTATGCTCCATCTTCTTGAACCTGGTGCGTGTATCTGTCTACTAATGTCCTGAGAATACAAGTAGGTGTTGAAAGAGTATCAGCATAAAGCCGGTGAGTTCATAAGCATTTTGTTTTGGAAAAACTGATCTTTGTTCTATCGAAAAGTACGTTATGTTTCTCTGGAAAACCTTATATTTTCTAATATGATGAATTTTAAGTAAAAATGATTCTTACTAGTTCCTCATGTGAGTACGTAGTGTATCAAAATCATATACAAACCAGATCGAACAAACAATCGATTGTGTGGTTCTGCCCCAAGCCCACAACCAAACGAGGAACAGGGAAATGAGGCGGAGACCACACATTCCACTCGTAGTTGGATCCTCAAGTCCATAATCCTGAACTATTCACTAGATACTTACAAAGTTAACTAAATTGGTCCTTTGATATCTGTTGAAAGTGTTCATCAAGAAAATCCATTATTTTCTTATTGAAAACATTATTAACCAATTCTTTTTATAATTACTTAACTCATACTAGCTATGTATAAACCAATATCAAATAGACGATTGATTGTGTAGATCTGCCCTAAGTCCATAACCAAACAAGGAATAGGAGAGATGAGGCGGAAACCACAAATTCCATGGTTTGTCGGATATTCTTCATGCATAGCCTGGATGCATAAACTAAGGAATTACAGAATTATTAGTGAATGTTCATTAATGAAATGAATAGTTGTTTATAGAGTACTAATGTTTACCATGTAAAATCCTATATTTTCCCTAAATGTAAGTTATTGAATTATCTGTTCGAAACCAAATAGTATAAGCATCTACCATACTTATGTTGTTAAGCATTGTTCTCTTTGAAAAGCAATATGAATATCTTTGTATGAATACTCTTGTATGAAAACCTTTCTACACTACAAGAAAATAGACCTTTAATGACGCGCAAACAATGACACTCGCTAATAGACGACGCGCATTTGTAAGTGCCCTAAAAGATAATGTCAGTTTTGCAAAATCTGAAGGATAGAGGGCACGCATTTGTGCGCGCCCTAAAATTAGTGTCAGAAAAGAAAAAAAATAGAAATGCGGAGGGCGCCTTTCATAAAATGTGCGTCATGTAAATGTGTCACTTTATAATTTTTAAGTGAAACACGCGTTTTAGGCGGGAAATGAAATCGACGAAAATTACCCCCGCCTATTGAATCCCAAAAAGTTAATCCCCCGCCTCTTCTACTTAGCAAGAAAAAGCCCTAGATCCCTCATCTTCATCTTCAGTATCATCAAACATCTCTCTCTCTTGGAATCAGATTCTTGAAAGATCGAAACCCTAATTGTAGCCCTAACTACGACATGTCTTACCAACCGTTATCTTCAAATCGCATCATAAACGACCACCACCACGACAACAGTCGGCTGTTGCCGGAGCTATTGGTGGAATAGCGGTGGGATTAGCGTAACGGGGAAGCATATTTTGAAGAGATACGTACCAATCTGAGCTCGATCTGTATTCAATTTTATCTTACTACAAGTTTTGGTCTTTTCAGATTTCCAAGTGTGGTGGCTGTGAATACTCCATCATCAAATAGTTTGCATAAACACGACGTAATAGAAGAAGGGAGGAAGTGCTAGAATTTCCTAAAAATGAAACAGATTTGGGTGTTGTGGAGGAGCCACCGGTGGTGGCAAGTGAAGTTGAAACATCTAAGGACAATAGTGAACTGAAAGTTGAGCCAGTGATGAAGGAGGCCGACGGTTGGACTTTAAATGTTAAAATTAAAGTGGAAAAGGATCCAACTCTCAGTGCAACATTGGGATTGAAGACGAACATAAGCTCTTATTTGAATGCTGAGATCGTTCCTGGTGTATATTCTGATGAAAAACCACCATTTGTGGTGGAACTTGATGGATCTCATCCTTTCTACACGCTCGATGCATATGAGGAGTTTTTTTTTGGCTCTAATGCTGGCAATATCATTCTATTTGGGAAGGTATTTTAGCTAATTCAGTTACATCTCAGTTGACCCTGTAAATTACCATTGGTTAAAAAATGTCTTTTTTCGCTGAGTCCTGTCAATTGTGATCTTTGTACTTACGACATTGGAGTTTGATCTCTCTTGGGAACTTGCTAGGTTCTCTACTTATTCTATTCGTTCATCTGGAAAGAGGTATTTCTCTATATTCATTCATCAGATACAGTAGTACTGCTTGAAGGAAGAAAATATTTATCTCAAGGAAGAACATATTTATCGCAAGGGTATTCTTGTCATTTGTTCGTTGTCTTTTTTAGGGAGGAACCCTAAAACTGATAAAGAAGAAAATATTTATCCGAGGGTATTCTTGTCATTTGTGCTTAACAGACCAAATCCACAAGTCATTGTGTCTTGGAACGGACTTGTAGTTTCATCATTTGCTAGAGCATCCAAGATCCTCAACAACGAACCTGATGTAACAAAATTCAATTTTCCTGTTGCTGGAACTGATGTAAGATTGAATCTTGAAATAAAGATGAAA
Organism: Lactuca sativa; assembly: GCF_002870075.4. Classification (NCBI taxonomy): domain Eukaryota; kingdom Viridiplantae; phylum Streptophyta; class Magnoliopsida; order Asterales; family Asteraceae; genus Lactuca; species Lactuca sativa. The sequence goes on from NC_056624.2 coordinate 135,117,386, forward strand.
AGTTTACTATTTTTCATGTTTTAAATTAATTATTTTTGTAAATTTAGCCACAGGAGTACATGCAGGTTGCAAAGAGATCTTTGGTGTTCATAAAGGAAAATCTTTACGACTCCCAATCTAGAAGGCTGCAACACAGTTTCAGGAAAGGACCTTCAAAAGCTCCAGGAATCTTGGATGATTATGCATCATGATTTCAGGGTTGTTAGATGTGTATAAGTATGGTCGTTAGATTTCATGGTTATCCTGGGCAATTGAACTTCAAGAAACACAAGTATTCCATCTCCCGAACTCTGTTATTATATATTTCTATTTAGTGAACCAAATTTTAGCTTCTTTTTTTTTATTTGGTTTATAGGATGAGGTGTTCCCTGACAAACTGGAGGTGGTTATTTTATACGAAAAATTCATACTGTTTATTTTTAAATATCCATGATTCTATAAAATTTTCACTTGAAGAGTAGATATCTCAGTCTTCTATCATGTATGTCATTCTTAGCAACAATCAATAGAAAAATATGTGAGCAACAAAGCCAGACTAAAGGGGCATTCAGACCAGGCCTAGGGAGAACAAGTTAGGGGTAGACCAAATCTGTCAATAGCAATGAGAGTACCTTTGACTCCTTCCTCCCTCTTTTACTTTGTTTTCTTGTTTTAAATGTGTAAACCAAATTGTTTTAGAAAAGAAAAAGAACACATTTGCATTTAAGTAGAGCACTTAAAGGTTTGATTTAAACAAGTAAAAACAAAGGGTAAATGCCACCCTTGGGTTCTCTGGTATGAATTCTTACCAATTATCACTAGAACAAGCATGTGGTGACTATTAATTTCATATGTGAATATTAATTGTGAATATTAATTTCATATTTCCATTGCATGATTATATCTAATTAAAAATTTTAATTGTATGCTAATTAATACTGCAGTCTTCTTGTGTGGAATATTTGATAATGATGAATGACAATTTATCATCACTTTTCCCACTAGCTCAATTGGATATTGGTGGTATACATCTTGATTCTCATTACTTATGTGCCATTATATCCACCATTGTTATCCTTCCAACAGTTTGGCTGAGAAACCTCAGTTACTCTCCTATATTACAGGTTCTAATTTCTATATCCTTCAGTAATTTTCCATTTTTACCCCTGACTGAGATAAAGGCACTAATTCCAGAGGTTTTTTTGAGCAACTTTTGGAGTTGTAACATTGGCAACTGTGATTCTATTTTGGTGTTCTTCACACTACTTGTAGCTTTAATAGTTCCATATTTTGGCAACGGACTGTTTTTATTAAAACTAAATTACATTTTTCGTCCTTGATTAAAGTTGTTTCTTTTTTTTATGTAGTTTTATGTCTTACTTGAGGTTTCTTGTAACATTTTCGGTCCCTGTACCAAGTAAATGACTACTTTTGGTCCCAAAAATTTAGTCATTTTAGTTGGAACATAAACTAAAAACCTCAAAATAAGGACCAAAACTACAAAAGAAAACATGTTGGGACTAGAATTGAAAAAAAAAAATCAGCTATACATAAGAACCAAAATGTAATTTATATACTTCTTTTTATACAAACAACACTTAATATTAATTGTGAATTGGTAATCTTGAACTCATTTACAGGAGTTGTAATGGCCTTGACTGGATTTGTACTCATGATGCTTGTAGTAAGTTTCACATTTTTATTCTTCATTTTATGAATAGTTTCACATTTACGAGCAGGATCTTATCAGAAGCCCTTGTTTCATTACTCAAAGTTTTGACAATCTCTGTTAGTGCCATTTATTTTGTGATTCTTGTTTCAACAGATGTGTAATGGCACAAACAATCAAACTAATTTGGTCAGTTTCAGAAGGTCACTAATTAACATGCATTCATCCAATTTGTTTTGTTAGGACAAGTAATAAATATATTGTTCTTGCAGTGGGAATTCTATTGTTGCTGAGCTACATGGTGAAGTTGGGTGGCCAGGTAAGCACTTGATGTTTTATTCTAGAAAAAGAAATGTTTATGCATATATACATACATACATACATACATACATACATAAATACATACAATAAAAATGTCAAAACAAAGCTAGAGGCTTATTCTTTAAATTTACATATGCAGATAAATCTGTTACTTGATCATCAAAGTTTTTTCAAACATCAAAACCGTGTTGATTCAAAACACCTTCCAAATCCCACCTCTTTCATTTGTATATTTGTTTTTTTTGAAGCATCTTCTAGCTATGGTGAACCAAAATACACTCAAGGAGAAAACATCTAGTGGTATGCAGGGTGTAAACAACGAATGGTGCACACTTCTTCACCTTCTTGGCTGTTGTCTTCTTTCACAAGCACATCTTCAATCATCATGGGGTTCTACTGAAAAGAAAGTTAATGAAGCCATTTCTTGCTTTTTTTAGGTATGTGTTATGTGACATATCATCCACTAATGTATCATTTATCATTCAGCATCTTTTACTTTGATGGGTATAGATACAGAAGGGTAAAATGGTCATTTACTTGCATTCAAACAGTTTATTCATTTAGTAAAAAAAGGGACATATATATAGGTGTGTTTCTTATTGACCTAACAAATACAAAGGGGTAGAATGGTCATTTACTTGCATTCAGATAGTTCACTAGGGGGTGATTCTTTTTGACATAGTACATACAAAGGGGTAAGATAGTCATTTGATTTACGCACATTCAGACAGTTCATTTAGCCTAAGAAAGGGACATAGGGGTGTTTCTTTTTGAATTCATATGTACAGAAGGGTAATAGGGTCATTTACTCACATTCACATAGTTCATGCAGTCAACAAAATAGACAAATACGTAGTTGTGTTTTCTTTTTGACTTAATGCACTTATTAATATGGCTATTATTATTATTATTATTATTATTATTATTATTATTATTATTATTATTATTATTATTATTATTACTATTATTTATTGCTATATGTTAATGTTATTTTTTTATTAATATATAGGTTAATTAGTTCGGAATCTAACACAGCTGGAAGAAGGTCGTGGATACTTTCATTTGGACTTGGTTATACAAAAAGGTTATATAGTTAGGGAAAACCTCTTAATAGCAATGTACAATTAGGTCCCCTTAATACCCATGTATTACAATATATTGTATTTTTGTATGACATTAAATTTTATGTAATGGATTATATTTTTTATATATGATATATTATTTTCTATTATTGGACATTAAATGCAAGTTTAATTTGAAAATTAGTAAATCCATAAATAATTTTTTTTTACAATTTAAAATTATGATACGCAAAAATGTGTGTTATCTTTATTTATGACATGGCCTTTCTTGACATGGGCTTTCTTGATACGCATTGTGTGTCATAAACACGCGCGTCGTAAGGTTACGACACGCGAATGCATGTCGTCTTCCTTTATGACAGGGCCTTCCTTGATACGCATTGCGCGTCGTAAACGCGCGTCATAAATGTGCGTCGTAAATGCGCGTCGTCTATAGACGACGCGCAAAAGCGCGTCGTCTCTCTTTATGACAGGGCCTTCCTTGACACGCATTTGCGCGTCGTCTGAGCGTTTTACGACGCGCAATGAGCGTCGTAAAAGGCCTTTTTTCTAGTAGTGCTATGAATACCGTAGTGTGAATACTCTTGTATGAAAACCTTTGTATGAATACCGTAGTGTGAATACCCTTGTATGAAAACCTTTGAATGAATACTGTAGTGTGAACGCCTTTGTATGAATATCGTAGTGTGAATACCATCCTGTGATCACTTAGTAGATACGAGTTATAGAATATGGATCGAACATAAAGTCGATTGGGTGATTCTGCCCTAAGCCCACAACCAAACAAAGAATAGGAAATAAGGCGGAGATCACACATCCCACTGCAAGTTGGATGTTAATTTCATATTACCCTAGTGTATATACTAAGTTATCACCTACTTACTAACCCTAGTGACTGTTTATTAGGTGTATTATTACGTGAACGAGTCATTGTTTTTACATACAAATTCTTATAACCATACTATGGACGATCAAAATTACGACGTACTTGGACGTACGTCGTGAAAAATGACGTTTGTCACCCTAGGTTGACGGTAGCTAATAGTCAGGGTGCGGTATTGTCAGTCCCGTACATATCTATACACAAACTGACGCTCTCCCTTTCAGGAGACTCTGGTTACAAGGCATCTCACACTGTGGTTCTCTCAGCGAATTCACTAATAATACTATGAAAATCCATTTTGTTATTAAAATGAAATTTTATAAAATAATATCTTTTATTTTATAATTCATAAGTTTGTTTCGTTTGTTCTGAAATTTGTATTTGCAATGTTTATATCTTAACCTGTTTATAAATTTATCCGCAAATCTAGTAGTAACTATGTTCATTATGTTTAGTAAGTTCTATGATCAATGTATACTAATGATATGAAAATATAATAAACCAAATTATATTTTTAAACACAAGATTTCTTGTGCTTTTACTTGTATTCTCCCCATGGAAGCATTAAACACTCGGAAAATGTAGGGGTATGACTCACCGTTAATTGTGTGCGAGCGTCGAATCAGTGAATTGGAAACGAAGACCCTCGAGTTGTTGCATGTGTCACTTACTAAAATCCTAAGAACAATTAAATACATATATGTATTTAAATTAGCGATTTCATTAAATAAAGTGTTGGAATAACACTTGCTTTCAGTTAAGGAATGTTACCGGGACATGACTGAATCGATGAAAGTGGGTTTTCAGCCTGATGTACAACTTAAGGAGTGTGTATGGTTATGAATGGGAGTGTACGGCCGTGAACCGTGTACGGCCGTAGACTGCCTTGAAGGGTGTACAGCCTTTGAAGGTGTACGGCCGTGGATGAGTGTACGATTAACGAGCTTGAAGGTATACAACCGTACACTCAAGAACAAGAGTTTTGGAATCAGTGAATATGTGTCCTAGATGCTCCGAAAGGAACTCCCAATGGTGTTTTTCAATGTTTTACGGAAGAATAAAGGTTCTTTAGAGGTGTATGGTCGAGGGTCTAGAGAGAGAAGTAGAGGGTGTTCGGCCAGAAAAGTGTAAATGAGGGGTAGAGCCTCGTATTTATAGGGATTTTTTTGGTCGGTTGTGGGGTCCACCCAACTTTGGCCGTAAACGAGTGTACGACCGTACACAGGTGTATGGCCGTGAACCCAAGTCTGGTCGTGAATGGTTGTTTTGATCTAAGGAAAACTCGAAATTTCGCGTACATTGGTCCCGACTCATATATGAAGCTCAATTATATAACAATATAACTTTCCAAACCAAAGGAATTCGACGTGACTGAACAAAAATTCGAATTTTATTAACGGAATTTGGATAACGAAAATGGAAAAGCGTTCTGGTTGTCACAAATGGATGTGTCATTGACTAGGTTAGATTTCGACAATGGCTTTTAAGAGCTAAGATTGCGAGTCAGGTTATGGAGCCGTACTTGTAACAATAGTTATTAGACTTATCCAAGTGGGAGACAGTTGGATTAGGTGTCTAAGCTCATAACTATATTTGGTATGTACTTAACCCGACAGTAGCATGGTCCATTTTGGTTGCATATCACCACGACAAGTTATGATTTATTAATATATTATAAGTTCTTATATATTAATATAAAATCATATGATTTAATTAATATTGATCTAGAATTAATTTGGAATTAATTTAGTGATCAAAAGAGACTAATTAAATTAATGGGGACTAATTGTATAAATTAGTTATATATATATATATATATATATATACACACACACACATATATATATATATATATATATATATATATGTATGTATATATATATATATATATATGTATATATATATATATATGTGTATATATATATATATATATGTTTTGGGCTTATGATACATGATGGACTAACTTTATGGATGAATCCATAAAGAGCTAGCCCACTTGAATCATTGATCATGGATAATAAGCCCAAGAGTATGGATTAGGGTTTACCCATGACTCTTGGATTCCTAACATATATATACTTGGCCCCATAGCTGAAATCGACAACCGTAATGTTCTGTGAGTTCATATGAGGCGATTTTATGTGCAAGAACACTCTCTAAAATGTCATCCTTTGTCTAAGGTGTGTTGTGAACCATTTGAGGTGTCACACTTGGGGCACTAAGTTCTTAAAGGCCAAATCTACAAGCTACAACAAAGAGGTAATTCTATAACTCATTTCTATGTTGATTATATCAATTGTATGCTAGTTTTAGGCTTAATTCTTTGGAAACAATATTGCATGTATAATTAGAGAAAACATAGATCCAAAGCAATTAGGGTTGTATGTGCACCATAGGATGTTGTAGTATACAAAAACCATCACAAACTCCCTACTAAATGACCAAGAAAAAAAGGACCGAATAGCACCCAAGTCAAACAACACTAAAGTAGGCAAGGAGTTCACTAGGAGCGTAGCTAACAAGGTACAAAATGCACACACACACACACACACACACATATATATATATATATATATATAAGCATACCACAACCATAATCAACATGATAACGAATAGAAACATACCAGTCACAACATCTAGAGCTACTCTGGCCTCCTTGGAGATGATCTGAAAAGCACGGCCCCGAGCCCTCAGGGGCTCCGCCTTCCCCTGCTGCCTATTCATGATCCTCAAAATAGCTGGCGCAGGGGCCTGCGCCGACTTGGCGGTGAGCAACTGATAGTTGACCTTCACATGGCCAACCAGATCACAATGTTAGAAAATCCTCGTACTCTGAACTATGGCTAACCGGCGGCAATCCCTTGCATAGTTCCCCTCCTTGACACACTTTGGGCATACCCCTCCTAGTCGACATACCCCGTCATGAACCTTTCCGCACTTCCTACAAGTGCGGCCTCGCTAACCTCCAGACCCAGAATGAGCGACTTTGAACCGCTTTGGCGCCTACTGCAATGATGCGGTGGCCGGTCTCTACTTTCTTAACTGAAGCTCTATCTCAAGCTAACGCCGTCTGGCGACCTCCTTCAACTCCAGCAAAGAATCACACTGCTGGGTAGAAACAAACTTCTCGATATCCGTCTTCAACATGCTCATATAGCGGGTCATCTAAGCCTGCTCGGAAGCAAAATCAGGGCAAAACATGGCCCTTTCAGTAAACATCCGGGTGATCTCCATCAACGACTCTGATCCCTGCCTCAGGTCTAAAAACTCCTGAGCCAACCTCTCTCGCTCGACCCGTGGTACATATCGTGTACGGAACATATCCATGAACTGATCTATAGATATTGCATCCCTCTGCTTAGCAGAATACGATCCCGTGAAAAGTCTTCACCAATCTTTCGCTTCGGACCTTAGGAGGTTCAGAGCGCACCTGACGTTCTGGTCAGCTGGGCAAGAGCAGGCGAAGAATCACCCCCTCAAAATTAGATAGACACCTCATGGCTACGATCAGGTCTTGTACTCCATCGAAATTCGGGGGCTTCATATTATTGAAGTCCTGGTACTGAAAGACCCATCCCGACCCAACACCTGCAACCGCCACAACTGCGGAGGCCGCAACAACAACCGTCTCAGCAATGGATGTGTATTGATCATCAAAGAACTCCATCATTGCGGTCATGATATACCTGAACATCTCCGAAATCTGTCCCCTGAGAACAGTAACCACCGCCACGTGAATGATCTCCTTGATGCGGTCCTCTGACAATGTTGGCCCACCCTAACTACCAACTCCTGATCCCAACCCGGATTTGATCTCAACTTATCTTGTAGTTACCATATTGAAAATACACCAGGAAGATATTAGATAATCCACATATCATAATGGGAAACCAACTCCCAACGAAGCCCTAGGGGTTGTGACTTCCTTGCTATGCGTATGGGTCCTATGCTTTCAGTAGTACGGGCCCATACTACCTTCCACACCTACCCGTATTTGTCTCAAGGATCATCAAAACACCCTAACAATACTCATAAGCATAATCGAACACTCAATCCTCACTCCCTAAAGGAAAGGGTAAACATCTCACAACGGGCTGGTTGACCCCACCCAACTCATTCATGAAACTTCCACCAAACCTGCAACACTCGTGTATGCTAGCCACACATAACACTGGACCCTATAGACATTTGAATATCTGTTCCTACCCTAATCCCTTCATTAAACAAGAACATGAAATAAGGCCAGACTAGACATTCTTAGGCTATAAGATCTTAGTTATATATATCCATGATGCATACACTAAGCAATTACAATAATGACGTCAATTCCAAAAAAGCCCTAGGCTATCAGTGTGACAACCCAAATTTACTGCCGTTACAAATTCCATCTGCACTAACGGAATTCATCATTATATACTATTTTTCTGTAATGTTTGGAGTCGTCAATAAACAAATATCTAGATAGTTATATGTCATGATATTATTATAAGTAATTATAACTCGTAAATGTTAACCCTGTTTAACTAAATAGAGTTGTATTACTTTTCAACTACTTCACCCGGGTAAAAAGTTTTAACCCCGTTAAACTTTAGCATCGGGTAGCCGTGTACCGGGTGCGATACCCGAGACATATATAAACAAATGGACACTACATTTCAGCTCTTTTACCACACATTCACTCTCTCTCACTACTTTCTCTCTCTAGACCCGAACCCGACTCCAAAAACCACGAATTCCGGCTTCCAAAACGTAAGGACTTCTTGCCTATCTTGTTCTAAACATACTTCATTGTATTTAGAAGCCAAAAACCATAGGATTTGAATGATTAAAAGGAGTTTACAGCCTAGGAATCCCCTTCGGCCGTAAACACCCAATACTTGGCCAAATACCCTGTTTTTCCTTCCTTTAAGCTCATATACTAATTAAGGGATTTACCTAGGGGAGTTTGGACATTAGAGCATAAGAAATTTAGGCCTAAAAAGGAGTTTACGGCCCAAGCTTATGCTTAGGCCGTAAACACCCAAAAACCTTGGATTTAAGTCCCAAAAACTCATCTAGGGCATGGGGTAAACTCCCCATAAATGTTACAAAATGAGGGTTTAAACCCTCCATATTAGTTCAACACACTTGCTAGTAAATTAGGGAAGTGAAATAAGGCCTTAAACTTGCATTTTGGAGGACCACATGAGTTTACGGCCAAGTCTAGGGGGCTTACGGCCGTAAACTCTGAAGGAGTGGCCTTTGGGCCGTAAACTCCAAGGGAGTGAGCTCATGGACCCTCCCGTAAATCTTTCTTGGCCTTGTACCACTCCCGGGAACCCCTTCTAGGCCCTAAAACCCCGAAACGATGCTGGAATGCCCAAATACTTTAACGAAAGGCATAAAATGTCTAATTTATTGTAAAATACATATTTCATATGAATCTAGGGTCCTAAAAGGTGCACAAGTCGTTATTTGGCACAAAACGCTCAACCGACACTTTTACCCGATTTACCCGATTCACCCGAATTACGCGATTTCAGGTGAGTTCATACCCCTTTAATGAACCTTTCAAATGTTTTATATGTTTTAGGGGGGGATACAAGTCAATTATACATGTTTATGGAAATTCATACAAGTCATTTATTTATGTTACGGAAATTAATCACATGTGATTCACTATCCGTAGTTCAAATCACAAGTGATTTACCACTATGCTTTATAAAAAGGATTTTCGTTTTCAAAACCATTTCGGATAAAAGATCAATTTTCTAAATATTCCCTTTTGACAAAACTTTTATTAAATAAATTCCTTATAAAATGTAACCACACCAATATATTTATATAAATAAGGCTTGAAGGACTTAGGACCGATAGCTCGCCTTAATTTCTGTTCTTGTTTGATTGTGGGCTTAGGTAATTGGTATCCGTCCGACTGTCGTTGATTTCTTACTTATATATCATATATATTTGTGTTGGATACGAGTATTTTCATTTCATGAAATGTTTAAACCACTAAATTGAAAAGAATCATACACACTAAGTTAACTATAATAAGTATAGTTAAGACCACTATTACTCGTTATAGCTACTACTCTACACACTATAATACACTCTATAATGATACTATATACTAATACGAGAACATACTAAGAGTATACAAAAGACTATTACGCTATAATACAAGAGAAAACACTAATCAAGAGATAACACACTAACCCACTACAAGATTCTCTATTCGCTACGCACTACGCCTAGAGTCTTCTGGCAGGAAGACGATGCTATATGTATAGATCTATACGGGGCAGACGCTATTACATCCCGACTGATAACTTCAGTCCGAGCCGTACAGGCCCAGGGATGCCGCTACTTCACTACACTGTGCATGACTGGAAAGGTCATGGGGTCCTCTATTACTCACACTATCGGTAACATACAAGAAATACACTATAACCACACTAAAATACTAGACAAAAGTTAAAGTTAATATCCCGAAGTAAACAAGTATCTAATACTAAAGAAAGTCTGTACCACTATTATGGACCTCAGGCATAACCTACCATATTGCATTACTTATGGGAAACCCACTATTATACTGTTACAATGAATGTTTTCTTCAATGATGAAAATTACATGTTTCTTAAAGGTTTTCACTTACAAAGTATTTCTGGAAAATATAGGATTTTCTAGGTTTTTCTACTACTTATGAATGTAAATTACAGTTTTTCATACTATCGGTTCTAAGGCTTTTTATACAAAAACTCACACTAAACTCTTATGAACTCACCAGCTTTATGTTGATATTCGTTTTCAAAACAACTTGTATCCTCAGGTCAAAGATAGACAGGTATAGGCACGGCATTCTGGAGAAGGTGGAGCATACAAGATCCATCTCTTATTTTTGTAATACTTTTGGTGATTGTTAGACATTACAAAACACACTTGTAATTAAATTCACTATGTAATGCAATGGTTGTATGTTTCTTGTTTTTACGATTATGCAATTGTGATGATACTGTACATGACGTCCTCCACCCCGAAACATATTCCGCCGTTATCGGTTTTGGGGTGTGACAGATTGGTATCAGAGCATTGTTTATAGTGAATCAAGTATATCAACCTGTAAAAGATATACGAACTATAAACACTTCGGGACTAAAACACTCTGACCAAGAATATATATTGTTAAGTATCTAAAAGATCTAACTAAGTATATATATATATATAAACACATCACTATAAAACACAGAAATCAGTATCATCCTAGAACAAAACAAAAGTATTAAGATTGTTGGGCAGCACAATTGGGTTTAGAGACATATAGTCACATTCGGGGTGATGTAACCTGATCAACTACGTTTTCCTGAGAGTGACTAGCATGTGCCTAAGTTTGGTGGTGATGTTGCAACAAGTCTAAAACTTACCAACACTACCATAATAACGTCACCATAAGAATACTATAGGAGTATTCTGTATCTCTAAAAGTTATGTATGTGATAACTAAAAGGGGTTGTTACTAGTAGGACAATAGTTGCTAAGTGGGTACTGTTGGGTTTAATACAAACAATCCTATGTGTGCATGCAACCCTAGTATTGGATCTATGTTTTCACTATTAGTTATACAGCTTTATGAACACAAAAAGAAACCTGGCATGCTACTATAATTTTCGAAATTCATATATAAAACTAGAATACATACCTTTTGTTGTTATATAGCAATAACAACTAGTTCCTTGAATTTCCTTAGCTCTTGAAAGCAAGTACCACAAGTGTAGTACCTCTAATGGAGTCACAAACACCATATGCAACTTGGATGAAGAGGAGAAGAAAAGGAGGCACCAAAAACGGCTGGAAACCCTAATGGAAGTGTTGTCCACGTTTTGGGGCTTAAGGGTCCCTTTTATACATGTAGGCTATTAGGGTTTACAACTAGGAAACCCTAATCTGACTGCTTAGGCCCTAAGCAGTCCATGGATTCCTTAAACATATCCCTTGGACGATTTCTAATGGGCTTCCCATAGAATTCGTTCAACCTATATATTATTAGGTGATCCATAGCCCAATTATAATTATCTTATAATTACAACTTCAGTCCCCTAAGTTTAATTAATCTCTTTTAGCCACAAAATTAATTCTTAATTAATTCTTGACCAATATTAATTAAACAATATGATTTCTCCTTTAATATATTATTCTCATAAGATATTAATAAATCATATTTAAACCTTTCTCTTCTTAAATCATCCTACATATTGCTATAGTGAAGGCAACCCAAAAGGACCATGCTCATAATCGGGTCAAGTACATACCAAAACAGTTATGGACTTAGACACTAATCCAACAGTCTCCCACTTGGATAAGTCTAATAACTATTTTCCGTATGACTTCAAAACCTGATCAGCAATCGTAGCTTTCAAAAGCCGCTGTCAACTCTGATCTTATCAGATAGCGTGTCCTCTAGATAAGGGATTATATATTCCTCCATTCTCAAGATATCGTATAGACAAAAGACATGAATTTCAATCATTCTCTCTATACTATTTCCCGACTTCCGATTCATGACAACTGATAACAGACTACAATTGAACACATCAACTTAGTCCCGGCTTGGCCAAGCGCTTAGATGTCATCACTAAATCATCGAGAGGCCCACATATATCGCTTTTATCCCACTTTGGGTAAAAGGAATGGATAAACTTCGACTCAAATGCTCGCTTGCATTTACTGATCGAATCACACACAACAATAAGTTTTATAACACCAAGTTACTGGTGCGTTTACTTATTATCAATGTGTAACTGACCAACAAATAACAACTCACACGTCTCGGTTTCAAGAATATACAATATTATCGTCTCACTAATCACTCGTGATAAAACCGTGAAGTGATCCAAGTGAGCGTGGGTTTAATCCAATACTTTAATCTTATCAAAGCACTCACGAACTCTGCAGCAAACTTGTGCCATGTCTAAACACTTCAGACAATCTACAGACAGATTCATGACAGTCTTTATTCATACCTACTCCCAACGTATGACCAACTGTGGATGTTTGAATAACCTAGTTATTCTGGAAGTCAAAACATGCAAATTGAAACACGACAACAATACTTAATCCTATATGGCCCCAAACTTGTGAGAGTAAATAAAACCCTTCTATTTATCCACCATATTGATTACTCATTATTTATCATTTAATGTTTCGGATAATCAACTCATTACTTGAATTATACCAACAATTGTCCCATGCTCTAAACATTCACACTTTGTTTCCTATGGTCCATGCTTTGTTAAATAGATCACCTGAAAACTTTTCCAATGATGCTCATTTCACAATTCCTTAATCCTAATTATTAGTGCAGGAACACAAGGTTCTTTCCACTACTAGAATATGCTAGATTCTAACATTTTATGCAACGATCCCTTTGCAAAATCATAGCACAAAAGTCACCAAGACGTAGCTAATGAAATTACAAAGTATTTTCTTAGAAATTGTTACAAGACAATTCCATAGATGTGAAGTCTCACATTCAAAGTACATTCCTTTGAACATCCTTCTTGCATAAAAGTTTCTAATCTAGGCATAGACTCTCAATATCCAACTCCCAATATGGAAACATTTCCACATTTGCCATATGACAACTCATTCTTAATAGAATCTTATCTATTCATAATAATGTCGATATGGTCCATCCAATACCATACTTTCAACTACTTACAAGCGATCAATCCTCAGCGAACTTTGGATCATCCTTTGATAGTTGTTTAAATTCTTTTAGTCAAAACCAATTCTATTCCTTTTTCCCTCTTAATGCGCTAGGCATTTGGAAAATTTTAGAATGGTAAAATACTATAGCATTTACAATCGATCCTATACCCGAAGCGTATGGGACACGATGCATAATGTCTTACATAAGGATATGATACTTTACCAATCTTTTGTCATAATATTTTATGTGTCATGTTCTCACAATTCGAACTATGAAGAGGGATGCCGTAATCATAATCGAATTTTAAGAACACACAATGTATCCTTTGACTGAAAATATTAAAATTTCCTAATCTAAGCTTTAGATTTTGAAACGGAGTATAATATTCTCTCCCTTAATTATAGCAAAACAACTTTTCAACCCATGCAACTTTGCAAATGGAATCTTTGTTTTTCTATAATTAATATTGCTAACTTGCAATACTCGCCATAACAATCATACAAGCATAACACTTATGCTCCCACTATCATGATGATTATCATATAAGCATAACATTTATGCTCCCACTAGCTTTGACATGTATTCAGAAAACAAATGAACTTTCAGAAAACAATGCCTATTGAATCTCTGAAATTCATATTTCTAATACCAGATGCTTCGATAAGCCTTTATCTAAGCTTCTTAACCTTATACACCTTTGCCTTAGATAGCTCATATGTGTGTTTAAACAATTCATAACTTATGTTACTAAGTTCCAAATGTTGAAACTAATTGCCAAATCTCACAATTCGAACTATGGAAAGGGATGCCGTAACCATAATCGAATTTGAGAATACAATTTTCACAATTGCTATCTTCTTAAAATCTCTCTTAGTGAAAGCATTTCCTCACAGTCATTTTCATGAAGGAGGGAATCTTATGACACTTAGATTTTATGGTGTATGAGTTCCTATCCATGTGAATTTGCCAAAAACAAGGTTTGCGACAAATCCAAACTCATATGGACTGAACTTTCTTAATCTTGATTTCTTGCCCTATGGTAACACGAGTGCCCACCATGCCTTCCAAGTAGTTTAGTAACTTGTCCTTACATATCAATTTACTTTCCATCGACTAAGGCTTTAGTGTGTATTCAAATGAGAACTCATAGAACTCATATACACAATTAACTCAATTGGAATGGCACAGAAACAAAACAATGTCAGCACGATAGGTTGTAAACCTCAAGTCGTGTGCTAGTGATGATCGATAAGGTTTATTCTTGATTTGTTCTTGAAACCTTTTCAAGACCATTAAGACTCCCACTGACTTCTTGACATATAAGATCCTCTTGTCAAGAAACATTTCTTGACAAACAAATATTCAAGAGTTAGTGAAGCATTTATCAAGACAAAACACTTCACACAATTGGTCCTAGTTGGTCTTTGTCTTATCCAAGACAGCACAACTTACCAATTTCAAATGTGCAAGAATAAGAAAACTTTTCCAAATTCCACATTTGATTAGTGTTATAAACCTACTTAAGACTTTTCACTCAATGTCACAATCTTGACTCTAAGACTTGATATTGGAACGAAGTATGATTGACTTATTGATATATCCATTTCTACAATACTTGATACCTCTTCTTAGACATGCAAATGCACTAAGACTCACTTAGAGGATCAATTGAGATATGGTTCTTAATCATTAAGACTTATCATAAAACACAATAAAAGGTACTCTCCCTTCTTCTTAGAATAGAGAAACTTTTATCTTTCTGCCTACTTGATTCTTCTTTATTTGTTCTACTATTCATTGAAGCTTTTTCAATCAACTCAGAATTATACTTAATCTTATAAGTATAATCATATTTACTAAGCTTTAGTAAATCATGACGAATATCATTGTCACTCTTGTGGTGGACTTGATTAACACACAACCTTGTGTACTTGATCTCCTTGTCCTTTAATTGACACTTTGCCAAAGAATTAGTCTAAGTTTCCCAAATGTAAAAGTTTTTCATTCATCATACAATACACATTGCATGATTCCAAGTTTCTGTCAAATTGAAACTTGGGTGATGAGAAACTCTCCTTACTTGATAAATTCTTGACACTTCCACAAATAATACAATTAAGAATCAAATCCATTATTGCTAATAATAGAAACATTCAAACATTAATTTTTTTATACATGCCATTGCAAGGATAAATAAATAAGATAAAATCAAAATTCATTTTATTGCGGAAAAAATTTGTCCTTACAATGTAATTCAATTGGAAAACTATGTTATTACATATTTCTTAACAATCTATTCTAACTCCAAGTAGTAGCTCAAGAATCCATTCTTCAAGTAATGCGATCGAAATCCATTTCTTCATGATCAGATTCAGCTCACTTCTTTTCTCAAGCTTCCTCTCTTTTCTTCGATCCTACAAAACATCAAAATGTAATCTTATCACATCATGTATTAAGAATCTAGAATAGGAACTTAAAAGAGTTAGTTAATGGATTTTACCTAAAGCAGAGTCATACGTCTTGACTCTCCCATCTCTTAGATCTCTCAGATAATTAGGGCAGCTTCGTTTCTAATGCCCCTTCTCTTGGCAATAAAAGCAAATAGACTCCTTTGGCACAACACATCGGACAATCACAGACTTAGTTCTTTCTGGACTTCCAATGTTGCCAGTATCCATTGAAGTTTGGGAGTTTGATTCACTAGACAAATTTGCTTGACCAGTACGCCAAATCATTGTTGATTCAGCAGCTATAAGCAAGTAGGTGAGATCAATTAGGGTCACGTCGTGGTCCATCATATAGTACTCTCTAACGAACTCACTATATGATTCAGGAAGTGACTGAAGAACCCAGTCAATATCCAACCCACTTGAAATCTCGACACCCAACATGTTTAACCTATCAATGTATGACTTCATCTCTAAGACGTGCGCACACACAGGTTTCCCATCTTCGTGTTTACTTGCCAAAAGGGCTTGAGTGAGCTTGAACTTTTCAAGCCTTTGAACTTGTGGGTCAGGGAGAATAATTGGAGGAGGTGGAGGAAGTGAAGCATGACTCTCATTTCCTTGATCGTATCTCGGAACGTCATCTTCATTTGGAAAGCTTGTTCCAAAGGATTTGGGAAGACTTATTGTAAGATTCAGACATCTACAAAACGGGAGAAAATTCAAGTTAAGTTGATTAGAATTCTTGATGCAACACCCAAATGAAACATCAAGCTAGGATCCAACACAATACTCTACAACCTAGAAGAGGGATGCCGTAATCTAGTTGCAGAATATTTGAAGGTAGGTAAATGACGATTTACCAATTTCCACCATGAAAAACGAAAAAGAAGTTTAAGTTTTAAATGAATTGAAACTCCTAGATCTTTTGAGACTCATTGAACTCTTCAATGGCATGTTTAATCTCGATTATGCCCTACTATTCGTGACTGGGATGCCGAGGATCACAAACAAGGTGTGAATAACCATACGAATCACGTGGTGCACCCAATGTTACTATCACCTAATCAATGTGCCGGTTAGCCACACACGCTCCATTGATCTATGACAAACATCGAGTCACCCTTCGCTACCAATGTCATCCCCAAATTAGTGTGCCGGTTAACCACACACGCTCCACTAACGTTTGACAAGGGTACGAAGTGTAATTCCTTGGGTTAGCATACAATTTCACCTTTTGCCTAAAGTAACTATGATTTGGGAATTTGAAAAAAAAGCATTTAGTTACTTTGTACTTCATTATACTTATAATGGAAGGTTTCTGTCCTATCCTACCCGTTCGGCTAACGACCCTCCACTAGTCAAGAGTGCGGTGGGTAAGAGTGGATACCCATTAAATCGCCATTTTATAGGCAATTTCCTTAAACACCCCTTATAGACTAGCTTCGTGAATGAGGCCTACTAACGGTAAGACTGAATTTTTAGTTATATATATATAATATTAAACTTTTAATGTTATATATAGTATAAGGGTGTATTTTACACTTTTAAAATACTAGGTGGTTTAAATTATACTTTTAATTAACCAAAATCATTATGGATTTATTAAATCTCTTTTAATTATACACTTAATTAATTTAATAAAATCATAAGGGTTTAATTTGAACTTTTCAAAATCAGGGTTTTGGATTTTAGACTTTCAAAATTAACTTTTAATCAACAATTTAAATTCCAAAACTTGAGGGCAAGTTTTGAAACTCTTCAAAACAATTAGGTTTTAATCTCACTTAAAATTTTGAATTTGAGACATTTAAACTAAAATTTTAAATATTAAAACTGTTGATTTAATAATTACCATAAATTAAACAATTAATTTAAATTCTTAAATCACAAGGGATTATCTAGATCATGAGGATAATTACCAATTATACATCTAAGATATCCAAATCCCTTGAATCCCTCTCTAAATCTTGAAAATAAGGGATGGGATAATTCAAGATCTTTAATTACCATATTTAACAATTAAAAGATAATTACAAGATATGGGATTATCCAAATCCCTAAAATTTAGGATCTAACCTTGGGGAAGGAGGTAATTTCGAAATCCAAGGGTTGGAAAACCCTAGATTTCAAAATCTTGGAGGCTAAGGAAAGGATTTGGGAAACCCTAGCAAAAATCGCCATCTAGGGTTTAGCAACCCTAATTGCGAAAAATACCTAGCCTTTAGGGTTTATTAGCCATAAACCCTAATATGTCAAGTTCATAAATTTGAATAAAAGCTAATTGAAAACAAAAACCTATGGCTCTGATACCACTGTTGGGTTTAATACAAACAATCCTATGTGTGCATGCAACCCTAGTATTGGATCTATGTTTTCACTATTAGTTATACAGCTTTATGAACACAAAAAGAAACCTGGCATGCTACTATAATTTTCGAAATTCATATATAAAACTAGAATACATACCTTTTGTTGTTATATAGCAATAACAACTAGTTCCTTGAATTTCCTTAGCTCTTGAAAGCAAGTACCACAAGTGTAGTACCTCTAATGGAGTCACAAACACCATATGCAACTTGGATGAAGAGGAGAAGAAAAGGAGGCACCAAAAACGGCTGGAAACCCTAATGGAAGTGTTGTCCACGTTTTGGGGCTTAAGGGTCCCTTTTATACATGTAGGCTATTAGGGTTTACAACTAGGAAACCCTAATCTGACTGCTTAGGCCCTAAGCAGTCCATGGATTCCTTAAACATATCCCTTGGACGATTTCTAATGGGCTTCCCATAGAATTCGTTCAACCTATATATTATTAGGTGATCCATAGCCCAATTATAATTATCTTATAATTACAACTTCAGTCCCCTAAGTTTAATTAATCTCTTTTAGCCACAAAATTAATTCTTAATTAATTCTTGACCAATATTAATTAAACAATATGATTTCTCCTTTAATATATTATTCTCATAAGATATTAATAAATCATATTTAAAGCTTTCTCTTCTTAAATCATCCTACATATTGCTATAGTGAAGGCAACCCAAAAGGACCATGCTCATAATCGGGTCAAGTACATACCAAAACAGTTATGGACTTAGACACTAATCCAACAGGTACACCATGGTTACATGTGACTAGGGCGCTATAGACTCAGAATCTTAAGCCTTTGCTTCATTCCCTGTTCTTGTTTGATTGGGGGTCTGAAGTTAGGGTTGCTTATTTGAAGGACTATCTTGCTTCGGTTACATGTAATCGGTATGCACCACGCAAGTATTGGGTCGACTAATAACGATCCATCCAATAAGTATCTTAGAATAGTACATCTATTAACCTTTCCTTTCCCCTTTCTCGCGTAGATAGCATGGCTGGCTTCCACCATCCCGGTGATCCGTACTTTCCGAACCAGGGCAATGGAGGATGGCTCGAAGAGGAGTCATACGATGATCACCCGATCCCTTTGGATGATCATCATGCTGAAGGCTTCTCGGATAGCTCGAGCTCCGAACCAGAAGTTAAAAACCAACCTCCTGAAGCCCCGAACCCTAACCCCCGTCAGGCATTTCAGGGTCCCACTCCTATGTGGGCCATATCCTTGCACCGATGGAGCGAGGAACAGGGGCAGCCCTTGCCTTACAATGGAGACCGAAGTTTCTACAACATAAGAGAAGGTGGATCAGCGGATCGGGTTCTGCCCATCATGATCCAAAGGATTGCCAGGAACGTTGAGCAAGGTCAAGCTACTATTGGTCGAGTTGTAGAAGTAGATGCCAACTCGAATCTGTACACTGTTCGTATCTGCCAACTCGAAGAAGCCATGGACAGGACAAGGAGGAACAACGAGGCTCTGCAGCATCAGCTGGCTGCATCCCGAGCCGAAGTTAGGGAACTCCGAGCACACCAAAGGACTCATGATCGACACCTTCAAGAAGTAATGCGTCAGCTAGCGGATCTGAGGATTCGCCCAACAAGTAACCGTCGCCCGTAGAAGACGTCTAGTTACCTCACTCTTTTGTTTAAAGGATT
Organism: Lactuca sativa; assembly: GCF_002870075.4. Lineage (NCBI taxonomy): Eukaryota > Viridiplantae > Streptophyta > Magnoliopsida > Asterales > Asteraceae > Lactuca > Lactuca sativa. Next base: position 135,137,479 of record NC_056624.2, read on the forward strand.
AGCCTTTTCTCTCTCTATGTTCCGTAGGTCTATTATCTGTAAACATCTAGCTTAAAAGTACTCTAGTTAAACCTCTAAACTGCCAGCATTTTCTCTATGGTATGATGTAAGACCTACTGTTAGGTCAATTTCCATGAACTTGTGTTGCATCATTAATACCAATGTAGTGGCAGTTAATTACTCTATTGCTATGACTCTCATTCTGATCTTGGATTATGTTGATTTAATCCATGAAACACTCTATTCATATTCGCAATAGACTCTTACTATTGCCATCATTTCTATGGTTTTCCAGTGAAAGATGCCTCCTCGAAAGCGTCCAAGCCGAGGAAGACCAGCAACTCAAACCCCTCCTCCACCACCTCCCCCTTCGCAGTTCGATCCAGTGTTGTTCCAAATAGCAGTGACTGCGGCTGTGACAGTAGCCATGGCCCAAATGAACTCGGGTGATGCGAGCAGTGGGAATTCTAGATTTGGTGAAGTCCACCAACGAGTGCAGGGATGCACTTATAAGGACTTCATGAATTTTAAACCTGCTTTCTTCGATGGTACCGGAGGAATTCTGGCATTGTCCCAATGGTTCGAAAGAACTGAAGCTGTATTTGAGATGTGCTCTTGCCCTGAAGAGAGCAAAATCAAGTTCGCTACTGCTACCCTCACTAACAGGGCCTTGTCATGGTGGAACGGCCATGTCAACGCACTCTCCTTGGTCACAGCCAATGCCATGGGCTGGGACACCCTAAAAGATCTCATGAGAGGGGAGTACTGCCCTAAGGGCGATGTTCAGAAACTTGAGGAAGAACTTTGGAACCTCAAGATGAAGGGGACTAACATAGCAGCTTACACTGCCAGGTTTTGCGACTTGGCGGCTATGTGTCTCAATATGATCCCGTCCGAAAGCAAGAAGATTGAACGATACATCTGGGGTTTAGTGCCCCCGTATCGGGGAAATGTTCTAGCCTCGTGCCCTACCACTTTTGACAGTGCCAAGGAATTGGCCCAGCGTCTGATTAACCATGAAGTCTCCTCCACTCCAGCAACAGCAACCACAACAACCACCGCACCACCCGAATCATCTGACAGAAAAAGGAAATGATGGGATAAGAAGAAAGGCAAGAAAACTCAAACCACCTCCAAGGACCAACAGATCGTGTCGGTCCATGCTGCTACCACTCCAACTGCTCCAGCCCTGCCAAAAGCTTACAGTGGAAACTTGCCCAAGTGTCCCAAGTGCCCTTTCCACCACAACGGCCCCTGCCGTGAATTGCAGTGTTCCAACTGCGTCCGAAAGGGCCATACAGTCCGATTTAGCAAGGCCCCTCCCAAACCTATCACACAGATTCCTGGTGCGGGAGTGACCCCTACTTGTTATGGCTGCGGTGAAGCGGGAAGGTTACTCGCTATCGGTCACAATGAAGCGATTTACCCGATTCACCCGAATTACGCGATTTCAGGTGAGTTCATACCCCTTTAATGAACCTTTCAAATGTATTATATGTTTTAGGGGGGGGGGGGGGATACAAGTCAATTATACATGTTTATGGAAATTCATACAAGTCATTTATTTATGTTACGGAAATTAATCGCATGTGATTCACTATCTGTAGTTCAAATCACAAGTGATTTACCACTATGCTTTATAAAAAGGATTTTCGTTTTCAAAACCATTTCGGATAAAAGATCAATTTTCTAAATATTCCCTTTTGACAAGATTTTTATTAAATAAATTCCTTATAAAATGTAACCACACCAATATATTTATATAAATAAGGCTTGAAGGACTTAGGACCGATAGCTCGCCTTAATTCCTGTTCTTGTTTGATTGTGGGCTTATATCCGTCCGACTGTCGTTGATTTCTTACTTATATATCATATATATTTGTGTTGGATACGAGTATTTTCATTTCATGAAATGTTTAAACCACTAAATTGACAAGAATCATACGCACTAAGTTAACTATAATAGGTATAGTTAAGACCACTATTACTCGCTATAGCTACTACTCTACACACTATAATACACTCCATAATGATACTATATACTAATACGAGAACATACTAAGAGTATACAAAAGACTACTACGCTATAATACAAGAGAAAACACTAATCAAGAGATAACACACTAACCCACTACGAGATTCTCTATTCGCTACGCACTACGCCCAGAGTCTTCTGGCAGGAAGACGACGCTATATGTGTAGATCTATACGGGGCAGACGCTATTACATCCCGACTGATAACTTCAGTCCGAGCCGTACAGGCCCAGGGATGCCGCTACTTCACTACACTGTGCATGACTGGGAAGGTCATGGGCTCCACTATTACTCACACTATCGGTAACATACAAGAAATACACTATAACCACACTAAAATACTAGACAAAAGTTAAAGTTAATATCCCGAAGTAAATAAGTATCTAATACTAAAGAAAGTCTGTATCACTATTATGGACTTCAGGCATAACCTACCATATTGCATTACTTATGGGAAACCCACTATTATACTGTTACAATGAATGTTTTCTTCAATGATGAAAATTACATGTTTCTTAAAGGTTTTCACTTACAAAGTATTTCTGGAAAATATAGGATTTTCTAGGTTTTTCTACTACTTATGAATGTAAATTACAGTTTTTCATACTATCGGTTCTAAGGCTTTTTATAAAAAAACTCACACTAAACTCTTATGAACTCACTAGCTTTATGCTGATATTCGTTTTCAAAACAACTTGTATCCTCAGGTCAAAGATAGACAGGTACCGGCGCGACATTTTGGAGAAGGTGGAGCATACAAGATCCATCTCTTATTTTTGTAATACTTTTGGTGATTGGTAGACATTACAAAACACACTTGTAATTAAATTCACTATGTAATGCAATGGTTTCTATGTTTCTTGTTTTTACTATTATGCAATTGTGATGATACTGTACATGACGTCCTCCACCCCGAAACGTATTCCGTCGTTATCGGTTTTGGGGTGTGACAATCAGGCATCATATAATCATCTAATTCTAACATGCAATTCCTACATATACCTAGCCTATCACTAACATGCTATTCTAACATATCACAATATCAAATAAGAGTATGGTATTTTGGGGTATACTTACTGGCTCTGGCTGCCCGTAGACATCACATCCTACTTGAGTATTTTGAAAACCATTTTAAAATCATTTTGAAAATCCTTTTCCTTCGTTTGTGATTGGATTCACACGAGTGGTTCTCCAATTCACTCAAACCAAGGCTCTGATACCAACTTGTAACACTCATAAAAATTCATGAAAATTTTAAACTTTTAATTGAATCCAAAAAACCGTCATTATGTACAAATCGTTTTCAAAATTAGTTTAACATCAGAGAAATCCCAGAAATCATGAAATAATATATGAGGCGGTGCATGATCACGCCTTCATTTCTCCACAATCCTCTGAGGTACCTGGAACATAATTGTCACACCCCGGCCGTTGGCGGAAATACCGGGTGGTGTAACGTCATTTCTCGTATCATAGTTATCAACATCCTGAAAACACATGCATTTTAAAATACGTCAACATAAAGTTGGTGAGTCCACAGGTTTTGACGCCATATAAAAATAATACATTTTCCAAGTTCAAAAGTATAGTTTTGAAAGCATCATTTTGACTCTCCAATGTTTAGTATATATATCCTAGGTATAAAAGTTTACTTACCAAATAAGTAGTTTACCAATAAGTCTCCTATACTATAACATAAGTGTTTGTAATTCCATACAAATGAAAGTTGCTACATATAAATCTTATTTCAAATATACGAGTAAAAACCACTACGTATAAATCTATTTCAATTCTATACGAGTAGGTGTGATTGCTATAATTATCTACTTAATATACAAGTAGTATACCTACCAGTTTCTTGTACCTAGAGTATAAGTGTTTAGGAAACTTATACTTAACATTAATACTTGTATAACGACAAAGTATAATGCTTCTAACAATTTGCTACCATGAGTACATAATCGCGGCTATATGACTAGTTTTAAACCTCTGCCTGATGCTACAAGTTTCGAATCTTGAGATAAGTTCCATACGCTTCATCAACGTCGGAACAATAAACAAACAAAAGGACAGTTTGTCACTTGCACACGGGTTTGTTGTAGCTAGCAACCACGAGTGGGGTTGTCAACGGACTCAACCCGTATCTTATTCATATACGGCTTCCTCGCTCACACGGGATTAACGGTTACAGGTTAGAGGATTTTCCCTAAGATTTCCAATCTTAGTTGATGAATACAATAGCTCATGTAGACTTGCTGAGTTTTGTTAGTTCTAGTAGTAAAAATCATATTCGTGTCTAAAACCCTAAGTTATTAGACTATGCTTTTAACATTACTCCTAATATTTAGAATACTTAGGTAGTACAGCAACTATAATTAGAATTAAAACCAGGCTTTATCTTGACATAAAACCAATAATAGCAACATATGACGTTCCTAGTTTTATCTTGATATAAAACTATCAATAACAATATATAACATTCTAAGTTTTATCTTGACATAAAACTAACAATAACAACATATAACATACCAAGTTTTATCTTGACATAAAACCAATAATAGAAACATACTTTATAACTTAACATATAGAACTTTCGAATATAACTTCGGAGCTATATTGCACACAAAATATATATAGAATCCTAAGTATAAATCAAGATTAGTATAATACTATGACAATAACATGCTAACAACTTTACGATAGTTGTATGCTTTCAGATACGAAATAACTATATCTCGGTTATTATAAGTATCTACGTTGATATTGATATATAGTATCATATAGACATAATAATAACATATATATAATATTTAGCTTGCGTTTTCCTCTGAATATTAGGAAGTGGGGCCGTGAAACTCACCTTAGCAGCATGATTTTATGTAATCTAAGCAGAAACAGTTAGCGGTACGAGGTCGTCGGGGCTCGAGAAGCGAAACGGCTTCAACAAAGGAGAGAGGAGGAAGGAGATCTGGTGCAAGAATGGCTGAGGTCGAACTATTTATAGGAAGATTTTTGGCCCTTACGACATGATAAATGATAGGTTCATGTCGTGAGTTATGGCAGGAGTCATCTCGTAGCTTTAACGCGTGTTTTCTAGCCTTGAATAGTGTCCTGCAGCGTCCTCACGTCGTGAGACAACCTAGCTCACGTTGTGTGCTTTTGGGTTATTGTTCTGTAGACTTCTAGCTGCAAAATGAGGTGGTTTGACTCCTCACGTTGTGATTTTTTAGGCTCACGTCGCAAGTCCAGTCCGATTAGGGTTTCTGACACGTCTCGTGCACTCAGACAGCTGTAACTTCGGAAGGTCATAACTTTTGCATACGAACTCTGTTTTTGACGTTCTTTATATCCACGCGTAGGTATTTACGAGTAATACAACTCTCTTTTAGACTCTGATAGCTAATTCTTAACATATTCTTAATTCCTTATGTTATAGAGATTTTATAGTGTTCGGTTTATCATAACTTCTTCACGCGAAGTCAGATTTAGATGTTGTCTCTATTTTTGGAATCGTGTGGACGTATACTTTGAGTTGTATCATAAAGAAAGTTCATATTTGTATTATAATTATCATAAAATACATAGTAATTTTATTACATTACTAGTTTAACAAAATCACATTACATGATTGGCATAATCACATGTGATTATTATTGACCTACTTTGATTGGTGTTACATTCTCCCCCCGTTGACAAAATTTCGTCCCTGAATTTATTTTTAACTAGATACCACCGAAGGGTACTAGATAGCTTCCCTGCTTCCTATTACAATTGACCTACCACGACCTAACTTACTTGACTCCTTAACTTTGGACATTCCTTCTTGATATGTCCAATTTCACCACACTTAAAACATGCTCTTCCTCCATCATAGCCGGTTCCAATGTTTGTTCCTTGATTTCATGTTGTAAGTGTTTTGCTCCTGCAGAAATTAGGAGTTTTCCTTCATACCGTTGTGGTTGTGTGGGTATTGCCATTGTGGCTACATAATTGGTTGCCACATCTTGTATTTCCTCAGATGATTGTATCGGATTCTTCTATAACAAACCGTTATTTCAAACTTATGTAATAGTGTAGGTCAATTTGTACTTCTTTTTAAATAAATAAAGAGAAATTTTGGCATACTATGTATATTTACATAATTGACCCTCAAAAATAAATTATTAAATAATCTCAATTGGGTTGAACCAAGTGATAGAGATTGTAACAAGGTTTCCAAAAATATAAAGAACACTAAAATCCGAGTTATAACGAAGAAGTTATGACCAATCGAAAACCCGCGACAAAACCGGCAAAACACTGTTCAATATAAAAACTGAATTTTTAATAAAAGGCTTTCTATCCTTAACAATCTAAATGAAAGTTATAGTTTATGTTAAACCGAGAACTTACATAAAAAGAACGCCAAAATATGACTTTGTATGAGGAAGTTATGATTTTTCTAAGTTTCAGTATAGGAGTGTACAGCTAAAAACTCGAAATGAAGATCAAGTGGTTTTTAGCCGACACAACCTAAACGAGAATTGAAGGTCTCATCATTAGTAGTACAACGGTAAAAAGACAGACAAAAACGGACGTCGAATGAAAAAGTTATGAATTTATAACGGATTCACGTCCCGGTCTGTTTAAAATAATAATATTAAAAATAAAGTCAAAATTTGCCGACAAAGTCCAAACGAACGTCGTAGAGTATAATTTTACCTACGCGTGTGTATAAAGAACGTCAAAAACGGAGTTCGTATGCAAAAGTTATGAATTCTACAAGTTTTGGCAAAAAAAATAAAGAAAAATACCAAAAGCCGGGAATATTCGCATGAACAGTAACTGCCACGTCACCCACGCATGCGAGGCCTCCACGTGTCGGCTGCTGAGTGGACCGATGTATCGCGTGTCACCTCCTGATTCGACCAAGTCCGAGGTCCAGTAAGAACCGGACAACCTCGCATGAGACACACCGGACCTCACCCTCGCACGCTCCTCGCACACCCCTCGCACGCCTCGGACCAGCCTCCTTCGCACGTGTCGTCTTTCCATTGGACCGAGGGTTGGTCCAATCCAAGCCAGCCAGCAGCGAGCCTCCGGTCCGAAGAACTACCCTCGCCTCACCATCTGTCAACCGCGTGTCACCCTCGCATAGCTTCGGGTATGAGCCTTCGCGCTATATATAGCATGCGAGGGCTTCCGAATAATTTCAGTTTTTAACCCTAAATTTTACCCTCTTTCACCTTTTCCACTCCCTTAAATTCATATACAGCCCCTAAAGCCCCGGTATCAAGACTCGAGCCTGAAGTAAGCCGTGAAGCCACGAAATTCTCAAGAATTCATCCTTTCTCCTGTCAAAACTCTGCCCGATTTGAGCCGGTTTCACGACAAATAAACTCCTTTTCGTGAAACGAAACTCTGTCCGAATTACCACCTATCAAGTGAGTTCATACCCCCGTATTTTCATAATTTCTACTGTTTTAAGGGGGGAAATACAAGTATAACACAAACAACTTTGTGTTATAAATAAATGATTTCATATCACGATAAAATGATTTTAAAGCATCAAAAATACTTCAAATATTGAACTCTTTTATAAACTTATATTTTTCCCAAATATACATACTTGTATATATAATTTAATATAAATAAGATTTAAAAGGCTTAGGACTAATAATTTATTCTAGGTCCTTTTCCTTATTTGGACGTGGACTTATAGTACTAGTTATTTGTCCGATGGTCGTTCAAATTTTATTTATATATAAACTTTGTATATGTATATAACAATAAAAGTTATTTCATCAGTTTAATCACCCATTGTAACATGTTGAGCAAAGGATTACATGCAAAAATAGTTATTTGCCAATTCATAAAGTCAATATAAATTATAATAGGTATAATTTATGATACATAGAGCAATAATTCATATGAATACACTGTTTTACATACAACAAGGGTTTTAATTCAAAACAAATCAAGGGTTTACACTTATCAAATACATGTTCGGGATACTAAGTCAAGAACATATTGTCAATCATTTATTTCAGAATGATTGGGTTTTCATAACTAATATACATGTAATGTTTATATGCTTTTTATGAGACATTCAATTCAGGTTGTTTAATTCATTTTAGACAACCAAAGTAAAGCCCTGACATTATAACTAGAATCTCCAGTCTGGGGATCGAAACAATTTGTGTAGATCTATATTTGGATTGACAACCCCGCACTCAGGCTGCTAGCTACAGCCAGGCATACACGCCAATGAGTGGTAATTGTTATCAACAGTTTAAGCGCTCATCAGGCGTTTGTTTCAAGCGTTCATGTCTTAGTATGGTTATAATAATTCATTAAAAAGATATTAACAACACGTTAGTTTATAAACAACTAAACGTAAGTATATCTTCAACGTACCAGTTTACAAAATGCAAAGTACAATGGTATACTATAGTTTTCAATAATAGCTGGTGAAGCCAGGCACACTCTCAAATACAAGTTTTACAAATACATTGGTTTACAAATGGGACGGTTTTAGGGGAATAAAACTACTTTTCACATACCTTCTAAAATATGGGATTGTCTAGAAGTGTTTTCATATTCAAAATACAAAGACACCGATTCAAACATAAAGACTTATGTACTCACTCAACTTACTGTTGATACTCTCTTTTCAAATTACTTGTATTATTAGGGAAATAATAATAGGTACTCCCCGAGCTTTTTGAGAAGATGGGGCCATTAGGAGTCTTATATTCTTCTTTTGTATAACTATTTTGGTTTCAATATACAATGATTGAACACATGTAAATATTATACTTTTAAATACAATGGTTGTTTGTGCTTTGATTACTATGACACATGTGTTGTGATACTACAAATAAAGTCCTCCACCCCCGGACGTTTCTGCCGTCTGGTTTGGGGGTGTGACAGATTGGTATCAGAGCATTGTTTATAGTGAACTCAGTATATCAATCCATAAAAGATATTCAAACTATAAATACATTGGGGTTGAGAGCTCTGACTACAAGTATACTTTTAAGAATTCTAAGTATTCTTACAAGAAGTATACTAACCCTCATACCTACTAGTACATAGTCATAAAAACATAAAAGTATTTAGATGTTGAACATTACAGTTAAACTCGGGCAGTTATGTAATCATATCTAGAATTAATATAGCATGATCAACTATATTGATTTCAGACATGACCAAAATGTGTTTGGGAGTGATAGTAGTGGTGTGACATGTCTAAAACTTACCAACTACCGAAGAAACTCTAAGAACAAAACATAAAATACTACAAGAATATTATAAACATCGATATGCTTTAGTTTTCTTTTCAGGCATTTCTCATAACCTTATGCTCATACAGACACAATGGCAGGACATCATCTACCAAAGGACCCTTATTTTCCAAATCATGGCCATCAAGGATGGATAGTGGAAGATCCGGAGGAAGATCCGAAGGAGGATCCAGAAGAAGACTCAGATGAAGAACCATTTGAGGACAGCGAATCAAGCGGTACAGAAACAGAGCCACAAGTCTGCAACCCGGGGATAGTCCCCGGAGACAAGAGGAAGCAATACCCATACCCGAGTGGGGCCAATACATAAACCATTGGAGTCGACAAGACGGCCAACGCCCTCCCTACGGAATGGCACGAGGTTTTTATAACGTCTCAGAAGGAGGAACAGCCGTCAGAGCTCTTCCAGTTATAGTGAACCGAATTTCCCGACAATTCGATCAATCAAGGATGTCAATCAATCGCATCCTAGAAGTAAATGCAGCTGCACAGGCTAACGCTGCCGATATCCTTCGTCTTGATGAGATGGAAGATGATACTCAACACCATACTGAAGCCCTTCAAAGGCAACTTAATGCTGCTGAATCAGAGATCAGAGGACTGAGGGAGCATCAAGCTGCCCAAGAAACGCGCTGGAAATCGCAAGACGAAGCGGAACCCAGTAACCGTCGTAGCATCCGCCGCAAGTAGTGTTACACTACTTTCTAGTTTAAATTACTGAATGTATAGACTACTTTCAGGATATGTATAAATCAAGTATCAATAAAATAATAAGCACTTTACTTCAACAAGAGTTATTACAATTTACATAAACATTCCATTCCAAAGTTTTGGGATTTTGGATATGTTCCAGTGTTATTTTTAATACTTTTCAAATACGACCGCGGAAATTTTTATTTTCGGTAGGCCGGTTTGATGTCGATACTTTTGCAATATTGTGGTTTATTAAAGACCTACCTTAGGGTTAAGTATACAAATTACATATACTTAATATACCAACACAATCGACATGTACTTTCATACTCTTTGAAAAATAACCACTTCATTTTAATCTATCTAGTTGCAAGTTGTACTTGCAATGGACATCCATTTTCAATTCTTTACAAGATTCTTGTTGAATTAAGTGTTTAAGTTCAGAGATATCAAATTCATATTCATTCTTGATATCTCACTATCTTTTTATCTATTGACTTTTATAGAAAAAGATGCCTCCTCGTAGGAATCCAAGACGTAAATGCCTCCTCGAGGATGCTACCAATGCGGTGATGTGGGGCATTCCAAGAAAGATTGTCCAAAAACTGGAAATGCCGGTGGGGTTGGGAGAATTCTAGCACTAGGTCATGAAGAAGCGGTGGCATACCCTGCTGTGGTCACGGGTACGTTCCTTCTCAACAATACTTATGCATGCATTCTTTTTGACTGTGGTGCCGAGAGGAGCTTCGTGAGCCATAACTTTAAACATCTACTAAATCAGAACTCCCAACCACTAAATAAAACCTTCACAGTAGAAATGGCTAACGGGGAATCTGAATCCACGAATGATATATACATAGGATGTACCCTTACCTTAAATGACTTGTCTTTTCCAATAGACCTTATGCCGGTCTCTATCAAAAGTTTTGACATCATAATAGGTATGGATTGGTTGTGCCCCAACCATGCTGACATCCTATGCTATGAAAGAGCTATTTGTTTGAACTTACCAACTAACGGAACTCTTATTATCTATGGCGACAAACCCGGAACGAACCTTCAGATTATTTCAGGCATCAAGGCACAGAAATACGTTCGTAAGGAGTATTGTGCATTCCTAGCTCATGTGGTACACAAAAAGCAAGAAGTGAAAGACATCGCAAGCATTCCTGAGGTCTGCAACTTTCCCGATGTATTTCCCGATGATCTTCCGGGGGTGCCTCCCGAGCGACAAGTCGAATTCCGAATCGACTTAATCCCTGGAGCTACCCCTGTAGCCAAATCCCCCTATCGTCTTGCACCTTCTGAAATGCAGGAATTAGCCAGCCAACTTAACGAACTCCTAAGCAAAGGTTTCATAAGACCAAGCTTCTCACCTTGGGGAGCACCGGTTCTGTTCGTAAAGAAGAAGGATGGATCATTCCGCATGTGTATAGACTACCGCGAGCTGAATAAACTTACCATCAAGAATCCATATCCTCTTCCTCGCATTGACGATCTGTTCGACCAACTTCAAGGGGCGAACTACTTCTCGAAGATAGACTTAAGATCCGGGTATCACCAGTTACGAATTTTGGAGGAAGATTTTCCCAAAACCGTGTTCAGAACTCGTTATGGTCATTACAAGTTTATAGTGATGCCATTCGGATTGACGAATGCACCTACAGTGTTCATGGACCTAATGAACAGAGTGTGTCATCCATTCTTGGACAAATTCGTTATAGTCTTCATTGACAATATCCTTATATACTCAAAGAGCAAAGAGGAACATGGCCAACATCTTCGTCAAATATTACAAACTCTTAGATCGGAGAAGCTCTATGCGAAGTTTTCAAAGTGTGAATTTTGGATCAGGAAGGTAGATTTCCTAGGTCACGTGGTCAGTTCAGAAGGAATACACGTAGACCCTTCAAAAATAAAGGCAATTGAAAACTGGTCAGCACCTAAAACACCTACAAAAATCCGTCAATTCTTAGGTCTTGCTGGCTATTATCGCAGATTCATTCAAAATTTCTCTCGAATAGCTAAGCCTCTTACTACTCTGACCCAAAAGGGTGTAAGTTTTAGCTGGAGAGAAAAGCAAGAAACAACGTTTGAAATGCTGAAGCGAGCCTTGTGTAGTGCATTGATCTTGTCTCTCCCTGAAGAGACAGAGGATTTCGTAGTGTACTGTGATGCTTCTAATCAAGGGCTTGGATGTGTTCTTATGCAAAGAGGAAAGGTTATATCTTATGCCTCAAGACAGCTAAAGACACATGAAGTCAATTATACAACACATGACCTTGAACTAGGAGCACTGGTGTTTGCTTTGAAGATCTGGAGACATTACTTATATGGCACGAAATGCATAATATCCACGGACCAAAAAAGTCTCCAACACATCTTCGATCAGAAAGAGCTAAATATGAGACAACGACGATGGGTGGAGCTACTAAACGATTACGAGTGTGAAATTCTTTATCACCCTGGTAAAGCAAACGTAGTGGCTGACGCCCTTAGTAGAAAAGAATACTCGGGACGCCGGGTAAAGTCGTTGACCATGACAATCCATTCGCATCTGTCCACGCAAATCAAGGAAGCTCAACTTGAAGCCTTGAAACCCGAAAACGTAGCAGGAGAAACTCTGAGAGGAATGGATAAGAACTTTGAAGTCAGGGATGATGGAGTCTATTATTTCATGAACCAGATCTGGACACCAAAGTTCGGTGGTTACAGAGATGTGGTTATGAATGAAGCACACAAAACCCGATACTCCATCCACCCAGGTTCAGACAAGATGTATCTGGACCTTAAGAAGCTATATTGGTGGCCTAACATGAAGGCCGAAATCGCTACCTTTGTGAGAAAGTGCCTTACTTGCGCAAAAATTATTGTAGAGTACCAGAAACCTTCAGGCTTATTACAACAACCTGAAATCCCTGAATTGAAGTGGGAGCGGATTACAATGGATTTCATAACCAAGTTACCCAAGACATCAAGTGGTTATGATACTATTTGGGTAATCATTGATAGATTAACCAAATCTGCACACTTCTTACCAATCGAAGAGACTGACAAGATGGAAAAGCTAACTATATCATAGCTCAAGGAGATTGTTAGACTACATGGTGTACCAATATCTATTATTTCAGGCAAGATAGTAGATTCACCTCTCGTTTTTGGTAGTCTTTACAAAACTCTCTGGGAACTAGGCTAGACATGAGTACAGCCTACCATCCGTAAACTGATGGACAAAGTGAGAGGACGATTCAAACGTTAGAAGATATGTTACGAGTTTGCGTGATAGACTTTGGAAAGGCATGGGATATTCACTTACCCCTTGTTGAGTACTCTTATAACAACAGTTATCACACTAGCATAAAAGCTACTCCATTCGAAGCCCTCTATGGCCGCAAGTGCAGATCCCCTCTGTGTTGGGCTGAAGTGGGTGACACGCAGCTAGCTAGAGGTCAAACTCCTGACAGTGCTCTCACTGGTCCAGAAATTATTCGAGAAACTACCGAAAAGATCGTACAAATTCGGGAACGACTTAAAGCTTCCAGAGATAGACAGAAAAGCTATGCAGACAAAAGGAGAAAACCCTTGGAATTCCAGGTTGGCGACCGAGTTTTGCTAAAGGTCTCACCCTGGAAAGGCATGATATGCTTTGGAAAGCGTGACAAACTGAACCCAATGTATATAGGACCATTCGAGATTCTTGCTTGAATCGGCCCTGTAGCTTATAAACTTCGATTAGCCCAAGAACTAAGTAACATTCATCCTACCTTCCACGTTTCGAACTTGAAAAAGTGTGTTTCCGACGAGACTCTTGTGATACCACTCGAGGAAATCGAGTTAAGCGAGAGCCTCAATTTTGTGGAAGAACCCATAGAGATACTAGATAGGGAAGTTAAGAAAACCAAACAAAGCCGCATCCCGATAGTTTTTCCCTAGTCTATCTGTAAAGTAAATTTTAGGACGGAATTCTCTCTAACGGGGGGATAATGTAACAAACCGTTATTTCAAACTTATGTAATAGTGTAGGTCAATTTGTATCTCTTTTTAAATAAATAAAGAGAAATTTTGGCATACTATGTATATTTACATAATTGACCCTCAAAAATAAATTATTAAATAATCTCAATTGGGTTGAACCAAGTGATAGAGATTGTAACAAGGTTTCCAAAAATATAAAGAACACTAAAATTCGAGTTATAATGAAGAAGTTATGACCAATCGAAAATCCGCGACAAAACCGGCAAAACACTGTTCAGTGTAAAAACTGAATTTTTAATAAAAGGCTTTCTAGCCTTAACAATCTAAATGAAAGTTATAGTATATGTTAAACCGAGAACTTTCATAAAAAGAACGTCAAATCTGACTTCGTATGAGGAAGTTATGATTTTTCTAAGTTTTAGTATAACAGTGTACAGCTAAAAACTCGAAATAAAGATCAAGTGGTTTTTAGCCGACACAACCTAAACGATAATTGAAGGTCTCATCATTAGTAGTATGAAAAAGTTATGAATTTATAACGGATTCATGCACCGGTCTGTTTAAAATAATAATATTAAAAATAAATTCAAAATTTGCTGACGAAGTCCAAACGAACGTCGTAGAGTATAATTTTACCTACGCGTACATATAAAGAACGTCAAAAACGGAGTTCGTATGCAAAAGTTATGAATTTTACAAGTTTTGGCAAAAAAAAAAAAAATACCAAAACCCGGGAATATTCGCATGAACAGTAACTGCCACGTCACCCTCGCATGCGAGGCCTCCACGTGTCGGCTGCTAAGTGGACCGATGTCTCGCGTGTCACCTCCTGATTCTACCAAGTCTGAGGTCCAGTAAGAACCAGACAGCCTCGCATGAGACACACCAGACCTCACCCTCGCACGCTCCTCGCACACCCCTCGCACGCCTCAAACCAGCCTCCTTCGCACGCATCGTCTTTCCATTGGACCGAGGGTTGGTCCAATCCGAGCCAGCCAGCAGCGAGCCTCCGGTCCGAAGAAGTACCCTTGCCTTGCCATCTGTCAACCGCGTGTCACCCTCGCATAGCTTCGGGTCCGAGCCTTCGGGCTATATATAGCATGCTAGGGCTTCTGAATAATTTCACTTTTTCACCCTAAATTTTACCCTCTTTCACCTTTTCCACTCCCCTGAAGTTCATATACAGCCCCTAAAGCCCCAGTATCAAGACTCGAGCCCGAAGTAAGCCGTGAAGCCCCGAAATTCTCGAGAATTCATCCTCTCTCCTGTCAAAACTCTGCCCGATTTGAGCTGGTTTCTCGACAAATAAACTCTGTTTCGTGAAACGAAACTCTGTCCGAATTACCACCTATCAAGTGAGTTCATACCCCCGTATTTTCATAATTTCTACTGTTTTAAGGGGGGAATACAAGTATAACACAACAACTTTGTGTTATAAATAAATGATTTTAAATCACGATAAAATGATTTTAAAGCATCAAAAATACTTCAAATATTGAACTCTTTTATAAACTTATATTTTTCCCAAATATACATATTTGTATATATTATTTAATATAAATAAGATTTAAAAGGCTTAGGACTAATAATTCATTCTAGGTCCTTTTCTTTGTAACATGTTGATCAAAGGATTACATGCAAAAATAGTTATTTATCAATTCATAAAGTACATATAAATTATAATAGGTATAATTTATGATACATAGAGCAATAATTTATATGAATACACTGTTTTACATACAACAAGGGTTTTAATTCAAAACAAATCAAGGGTTTACACTTATCAAATACATTTTCGGGATACTAAGTCAAGAACATACTGTCAATCATTTATTTCAGAATGATTGGGTTTTCATAACTAATATACATGTAACGTTTATATGCTTTTTATGAGATATTCAATTCAGGTTGTTTAATTCATTTTAGACAACCAAAGTAAAGCCCTGACATTATAACTAGAATCTCCAGTCTGGGGATCGAAACAAGTTGTGTGTAGATCTATATCGGGATTGACAACCCCGCACTCAGGCTGCTAGCTACAGTCAGGCATACACGCCAATGAGTGGCAATTGTTATCAACAGTTTAAGCGCTCATCAAGCGTTTGTTTCAGGCATTCATGTCTTAGTATGGTTATAATAACTCATTAAAAAGATATTAACAACACGTTAGTGTGTAAACAACTAAACGTAAGTATATCTTCAAAGTACCAGTTTACAAAATGCAAAGTACAATGGTATACTATAGTTTTCAATAACAGCTGGTGAAGCCAGGCACACTCTCAAATACAAGTTTTACAAATACATTGGTTTACAAATGGGACGGTTTTAGGGGAATAAAACTACTTTTCACATACCACAGAAAATATGGGATTTTCTAGAAGTGTTTTCATATTCAAAATACGAAGACACCCATTCAAACATAAAGACTTATGTACTCACTCAACTTATTGTTGATACTCTCTTTTCAGGTTACTTGTATTATCAGGGAAATAATAACAGGTACTCCCCGAGCTTTTTGAGAAGATTGAGCCATTTGGAGTCTTATCTTCTTCTTTTGTATAACTATTTTGGTTTCAATATACAATGCTTGAACACATGTAAATATTATACTTTTAAATACAATGGTTGTTTGTGCTTTGATTACTATGATACATGTGTTGTGATACTACAAATTAAGTCCTCCACCCCCGAACGTTTCCGCCGTCTGGTTTGGGGGTGTGACATCTTCACATTAAATTTGCGCTTGTTCATTCCAGATTCGGGAGACTCGGCTATAAATTCCACTTGGATTTCTGTGTTGGTTAGCTGATGAGCTATACGCTTTGCACTGTCATATGTTGTAGGCTTCGATGCGATCACCATTCCTTTGATTTGCGATGCTAGACCCCAGATATATCGCTCGATCTTCTTGTATTCTGGGGTTACTAGTGCTAGACACGTCACCACAAGATCATTGAATTTAGCGGTATAAGCATTTATTTATGAACCCTTCATGGTTAGGTTCCACAGTTCTAGTTCCAGCTTATGTATTTCCTCCCTGGAACAATACTCCTCTACTATCATCCTCTTCAGCTCTTCCCATTGCATGGAATTGGCAGCATCAATACCCATTGTATTCAAATGGCTGTTCCACCATGTAAGTGTTGCATCAGCGAAGGTACATGCTGCAAATCGTACTTTACAATCATATGGACAGAAGCTTATTTGAAAGACGGACTCTGTCTTTTCAATCCATGGGGTCTAGTTAACAACCCCTTCCGTTCCATGGAAGCTCTTAGGTTTGCAATTCATAAAATCGTTGTAGGTACACATTCTAGCGGTCCTTACATTGCCTTTGTTTCTAACTCCTCCTCTTGTGACATTAGCAAGAGCTGCAGCGATTCTCTGAGCTATAATTTCTTCAAGTTCTACTAAACTTATTGGAGCGTTTGTTTCTGCTGGTGGTGGTTGCGGTTGTTGTTGTTCTGGTTCTGGTCGTTGGTTCAGATTTAGACGAGTGCTACTTCTTCTAGGCATTTTGTTTAGTTCCTATACATTTTTGATCACCAAGTGTTTAGTCTATCAAATATTACTCCTAATTTAAATAGTTTATATGATCTAATCATAATAAAATATGGTTGTACACCTACACCTAGTTGTGATAAGATCTATGCACATATAAACTTTAGTTGGATAATGTGATCCAAATCCTTGAGATCAAAAACATTCCGGGTATTTAGCTGTATTCTCATTGCGGGTCTGAGTCTTCATATATGACTCTATATTTATTGATTGTTGTATTCATGCTCTATTAATGTGACAACCCAAGTTGTCCAGTTATATTTCCCCGTTACTGTTAACGGAATATTCCACTGTATAAAAGTTTCGTTAATTAGACGGCGTCAATTTAATAAACATTCCATTGAGTTACATTTAGCATGCCGTTAAGTCGTGATAAAAGGAAATAAAAACACAGGACACACATTTCCATTTATTGGGAAAATGTCAAGTTTTATTATTACGACCACTAAATCGGGTGCGACCAAAATCCCCGTTTAACGGCAGTATCGGGTAAAATTCCACTGAGCCCCGACTGTGAAACCCATATAAGGGTGAGTGGGGTCCATTGGAGACTTTTTACACTCTCTCTCTCTATACTCTCTCTCTAGACCCGTTTTCGCCCCGAATCCGCAACCAAACGCTTCTAAATTGTAAGTCCACTTACCCTAGCGTATTCTAAACGTATTGATTTATGTTTATAGCCTAAAAATCATCCAAGAAGGCATGGTATAAGGAGTTTATCGCCCAGAAGCATTATAGGGCCGTAAACCCCTAAAATGGTGCCAAACATGCCTTTAAACTTGTCCATAAGCTTGGAAATAATTAGGGGATATAGCCTAGGGGTGTTTAAACACTAAGATGCATGGATTTAGGACTCAAAGAAGAGTTTACGGCCCAAGCACTTGTTTAGGCCGTAAACTCCTCAAGTCATGGTCCCAAATGCACTCCAAACTCATCCTAGGGCTTCATCATTAATTTAGGGACTTATCCTTTTGAGTTGAGACCCTTGAAACACTCCAAAATGATTTAATGAAAGGAGTTTATGGCCCCGACAAGGGTCAAGGCCGTAAACACCTCTTAAACTTGCAAAAGTGCCCCAAAAACACTTCCAAACCACACTAGGGCTTAACACATAAATTAAGGGCTTTCTCCTTTAAGTTTAGAACACTTGAACACATCAAAATGAAGGATAAAAAGGAGTTTACGGCCCAGGTCTATACCAAGGCCGTAAACTCCCCAAAACATGCCCAAAATGTGGTTTTTGCCCCCCAAATGACCATAGGCTATTTCTATAAAATGCTAGAAAGGATTTAAGGGCTTTAACACAAGGAAATATGGGATGACTTGGAGTTTACGACCCAAGCATTTATCTAGGCCGTAAACTCCCCAAAACCCACTCAAATGATAGATTTAATCCTCCAAAATAGCATCACACTTCATTAGAAATCACTAGAAAGGCATTAGGGGCTTGAAACTTCCCAAAACTCTAAGGGTGAGAGTTTACAGCCGTAAACTCCCATAGGATTGTCCCTAGGCCGTAAACTCCCATATAGAGCCCTTAGAAGCCTCAAATCCAATCATGCCTTTTGGGAAAAGTGCTTAGAATAAATCAAGGAACATGCTAGAAGCATCAAGCACCCTAGAACCCATCACCATGAGTTTACGGCCGTAAACTCATGGTGAGTAGTCCGTGGGCCGTAAACTATGTTATAAGGGTTTATTCTTGGAAGGTAAACTCTATTCCTTAGCCATACGCACCCTTAAACGCTACCCGGGACACCCAAACACTTAGCCAAAGTGTTTTCCGCTCCTGTGAGTGCATATATTTGTTTAATTGGTATTAAATATGCTAATTGTATGTGAACATATGTTATCATATGTTAAATAGGTCATTGTGTGTGTTCAAGTCCTTGCGTGACACCGAACGCCCAAACGGCACTTCCGTCGGACCTACTTACACCAGGTGAGTTCATACCCCTGAATGAACCTTTTAAACGTTTTCACATGTTTTATAGGGGGGGAATACAAGTTAAACATGCCAGTTATCATATCAATCACATGTGATTGATAACCCGCTGCACAAGATTTTACCACTGTACACTGTTTTACCGAGTAGGACACTATAAATGGCTTTCAAAAAGGGTTTTTGACTTGTTCAAGTTCTTACTTTATTTGCTTATCAATGATCCATTTTGAAACCGATTTATAAAAGATTCCCAAAGATTTCTAAAGACTTTCACACTTATTTTATCAAAGGGTACAAATGCGATTTTCCTGAGTATAAAGGTTTTTCCAAGGTTTTCATGTATACTTTTACTTGTTAGTTACTGCTGCTTCGCTTATACTTATTTTATACTCCTACTCTGTAACGCTTCCACTTATACCTGAAGTCACTTATACCTGATGACGCTGATACTTATTCGACTCTCGTACTTAATGATACAAGTCTACTTCACTTATACTTGAGATCGACTTTACTTCACTTATACTTGATATGCTCTTACTTCACTTGTTGTCATCTCCACTTCGCGATACGCTTATACTTATTCGACACTTATTCATCATTTGCAACCGGTCTTACTTCACTTGTTAGACACTCCTACTTCACGAGAATCACTTTTACTTGATACCCACTCAAGCATAGTTAGATGTATGTTTGTGCTTGTGTAGACGCATATAAATAATGGTTGAAGGACTTAGGAAGGTTTGTCCGCCCTATTTCCTTTTCTTCGTTGAGATGTGGTCTGGTGGGATCGGATGTCCATCCGAAGGTCGTTTGATTCATTAGTTATATACTATGTATACAAGCTTAGACATACGGGTTACTTTAGTCAATTCAGTTAAGAGTCTCTACCTCTATTTTACACTTTCATTAGAAACCCACTATTGGGAAGTCTCTACCTCTAGTTCAGCACTTTCCTTAAAAACCCACTATTTGGGATGCATCTTCAGGACACTGCCTTCTCCGTCGTCTAGTTGGTAACCAGAGTCTCCTGTAGGGAGAGCGGACCTTGTGTGTATAGATCTACACGAGATTGACACCCCCGCACCTTGACTGCTAGCTACAGTCCACGGCTCACCAAGCCAAGGGGTGATAAATGTCAGATTATATAGACGCTTGTAGGGCGTCTGGTACTCTAGTGTCGGTTAGTATGGTTACGAGTATCCCGGGTTACCTTATAATACATGGCCTTAAGGTAACGGTATTTCGCAGACAATTTACATTGTATGCTGGTAACTCATTTTCAGAGTCAGTCTGTTTGGAACCTACAAAACGTATCTTTCATTTGATACTGCCTGGGGTCTGTCTCCTCTGTTTTGACCCTACAAGACGTATCTTTCATTTGATGCTGTCTGGGGTCTTTATCCACTGTATTCACAGAATCCACTGTATTCACTGTATTCATTGCATTCACTGTATTCACTGTTTTAGACCTTGCTAGACGTATCTTTCATTTGATATTGTCTGCGGTCTGTATTCACTGTTTTAGACCTTACCAGTTGTACCTTTCACTCGGTACCTTTTGGGGTCTGTGTCTCCACTCGTTATACTGAACCAGACGTGTCGTTCGTTCGATACTTTCCTGGAGTCTATGATTCCTTGCCTTAGTCAGCAGTCCTCACTGCTGAGGCATATGTTATTTCCCTGGTATCGTTTGCTTTCTTCAATAATCAAATTCAGTATTTTGATAAGGATAGAAACTTAGGGAAAACTACTTTTTACCACACATCACTGACCAGTCTTGGTAGAAGGCTGCTTTATTTAAAGAAAATATAGGATTTTCTGGAAAGGACTCTAATACACTGAAACCTCTTAAACTATTACTTTATTAAGTTCTTTGGATGAAATGTCACTAAATGCTTATGAACTCACCAGCATTTGTAAAAATGCTGATACTCGCTTTTCAAATAACTTGTATTCTCAGGTTAGCATTAGACAGGTACACCCCGGAGCTGTTGATGAAGATAGCTTGTACCATGCTATATTTATTCTATTACTTGTATACTTTGAATTGTTGTAATGTAACCATGTAAAATTATTACTATTAATGCAATGTCTTGTTGTACTTTGATTACTATAATGCATGTGTTGTGATACTTGACATGACGTCATCCACCCCAGAACATTTCCGCCGTTCCGGTTTTGGGGTGTGACAGATTGGTATCAGAGCATTGTTTATAGTGAGCTAAGTATATCAATTCATAAAAGATATACAGCCTATAAATACAATGGGATAAAACACTCTGACCAAGAATTATACTTTAAAATATAACCATATTTTACCAAAGTATAATAACATCCAGAATCTAAACACTCGAACAAAAGTATCACAAGAAGAACAATAATAAAAATCTTCGGATGTTGAGCACTACAGTCAAACCTGGGCAGTTATGTAATCGTAAGCTGGGATAAATGTAACCTAATCAACTACATTTATCCGAGATGCGATGAACGGGTGCTCGGGAGTGATAGTGGTGTGCAGCAGGTATGAAACTTACCAAATAGGAATGCTAGAGCCAAACATAAAGTTAAAATACTATAGGAGTATTTTAGAACGCTAAAAGATCCACGCTAATTCCAGAATCATATTCAGAAGATAATAATCAAACAAGAATTAAAATACCGTAGGGGTATTTTAGAATACGTAAACAACCTTGCGTGAATAACTAAAAGATCCTTATTGATATACCTACAACTACAGAGGGTGTACTCCCAAGGTTATATATAATAAGGATCCCATAGGCTAAGAATGTGTGGTTTCGGTCTATCTCCTTTTCCTCGTTGGGATGTGGTTCTAGAGTAGTACCACATATTCGAAGGCCTATCGGATCTAAGCTATATATGATTTGTATACCCTGTGTAATCGTAGCAGGACTCGATATGGATCATACAGTGAAATGTTAATAATCTCTTAGGATTCTTTAGACATTTCCATTCTCGCACGAAACCTGTAGAAAGCCCTATCCAATTCAGTGATTGACAGAAGAGTTGAAGTCGACCCCGAAGAAGTTTATTGAGAAGATTTCATGTTCGGAAATAAATGAACTGGGTCGAGACTATCGAATGCACCAAGTGCCTATATTCTTTTAGGGACAGTGGTGAGAGATTCGCCTAAACTTCCGAGATTCCAGTCATCCATCATTAAGTGATGACACCCATAGTTGGAATCAGAAGGAAGGCGGAGTAGAAATTCAATATGTCCATACGAGAAGAGAACCCTAGGAAACTACCCGAAGGGAGCCAACGCCGATTCCAGTCCAAGATACGAGGCAGACCGAGGGAGCTAGTACATGGAACCCGGGAATTGTCTTTTCCTCGTATTCATCACGATAATTCACCCTTAAAATAATGCAATTTAGTGAGTTAGTGGTTACACTACTCACGCTATGTGTTAGGTAAATCGTCGTTTCCCGTTGCCAGATACACGATTAGGGCGGATCCCCGCATCTCTATTGAGATAATTTTAGCTATCTGCCCTTGTGAGCCTTTCTTTCCACGATTTCGTTCCGAACCGTTCTCAAATCTCTCCAGGCCGGAGAGTGAAACCTTTCCCAGTATAAAGGTAACTTAGTAGGAACAACTCACATCTTATGGCCTTTTTCGATACTCATACACCTACCTTGATTACCAGGACTACATCATAGGGATGTAGGTCGACACTCAGACAACCAGTACCCGAGGCACGGGAAAAATTTATGCCTAATACGTTCAGGACAGAAATGTCCAGGGTTAGCCATCGTCTCTCATTTCTTTGCATTCCTTTCCGTGTAGGAAAACTATGCCACCGAAGAAGCGTAACCAATTCACAAGCAAGAAACCTACTCTCTTATTCGATGAAGCCACGTTCCAAGCTGCAGTCTCAGCAGCCGTAGTAGCTGTCATGGCTCACCTGAATGCTAACACCGCAAATGTTAGCAAGGGCCCTGTCGGGAATTCCGATCCTAGCGATGGACAGCAGCAACCAACACTTCCACACTCAGCCACCCAATAACCTCCACTGAACCCACTAAAGAGAAAACTCAAGATAGAGGAGGGAAGTACCTCGGCTCCAGGACCTTCCGAAGGGCAACGAGTTGAGGCAGTCTATACACTTATCAATCCTTCGCTCCCGACCTCAAGAAGACCATACCTAAGAGACCTTCCCCACTGCAGCAAGTGCAGCTACCATCATCATGGTGCCTGCCGAGAACTCTATTGTGCTAGGTGCCACATGTTGGGGCATACTACTCGCGTCTGCAGAACCCCGGTTGAGTTCATTACATCAACCACCAATGTGGCGACCCATGCAGTTTGCCACTTATGTGGTAAAATGGGACACTTCAAGAAGGACTGCCCAACCGAAGAGAAAGACAAAGACGCAGAAGGAGCCTGACAGTACTGCTTAGGGAGAAGCAGCAAGGAACTCGTTAGATTTTGGTACGTCTCTCGATCTCGGATAACTAAGCTAAGAACAATAAAAGACTAATGCAAATATAAATTCTTTCCAGTAAGGTGAAAGTCGCAGCACTGTTATAAAATTTAAAATTCATTAGGTAAAACTATAGTGGCAAAACATATACGTTACGGCCATGTATATTTAAGATGGACAGACCTAGAGTGAGCGAATGCCGCCTCATTTCCTGTTCCTAGTTTGGTTGTGGATTTAGGGCGGGGTCGCTCAGTCAACAGTCCTCCCCACCTTAAATATACATGACTAGTATATGTGAGGCGATTATAGAAATGCCTCATGAGAATCCATTCATGAAAAGATACTCTATTCGGAAGCACTTAGAACTCTCTATAGTTTCGCGTCGACTCTAATCGGTCCAAGTATCCGCGGTAGTGATACATAGGACGAAACCCCGAGACGCCTAGAACTTGTGTACCTGTTCGGCACATGACTCTATCGATCTTCACTTTATATCATGTCGAAGTGTGCCAACTTCGACGACTCTAGTGATCATGGTTTGATTCGTGCAACCATGTGTACGCCCTTAGTGCTGTGCAAAAAGAACTTTCTCCGAAGCCATGTCGGCAAATAAAGGTTCTCCCGAACCTAAACCTAACACAAATAATAAAACCTAATGCGATCCATCAACCGCCTCTCTTATTTCAAACCTCCTGAAGTATCTAGGAGAGAGTACCGTACGCTGTTGACCGACCCCAGTCGTAGTCCGATAAACACCGAAGCGAAAGGCACTGTAGATACTCCAAGATGACGACCACCATCCGAGGCATACTCCGTAGAGTCCCCTAGGAGACCCTTCTCACCTCGCACATCAGGTTCGTGAACCCAGAGAAATGAACACATGAGGCTAACCACTGTAACCGGGTATACTGCTGGCATCCATCAAGTATTGGCGGTTAAGCCAAGCATGAGCTCTACCACGAACCTCTTCGCAAAACACTTTCATCCTAATCGATAACATAGGGGCCGAAATCAAGAGAACCACTGCGGATTGAGCTAGTAAAGTTCCGAGTGAAGAGACCCTATACCCACTAGATTTGACTTAGACCGAGAAAACTCGGAACCTTCGGGAGAGTAGTTGCAGTAGATGCTCACACTACTCATGCACCTCGTCCACCCAGTTATAGACAAGTGGTGCTTATCATCCTCCACCCTCTCGCAAGGAGGAAATCGTCGTCGCCCTGTAGACGATGAATTATATTTTCCGAAGTGAACACTAGGATACCGAGAACCACAGGATAACCTTCGCAGCCAAGAATACTTGGTAAAGTGCGAACGTAGTTGCGTTAAGCCTCATAACCCTGATCCCGAAGAGATTATAGACTCGATACCACCCTTGGTGTTAGTCGAGGGGTTATGCAGGAGCATGCACTTTCCACGCTAGAATAAGCCACAATCTTAGAGATTCCTTGGACTAATAGGTGTTCCACGAATACTATCTCAAGCAGAGATAGTAGAACCACCTCCCGAGATAGTCCAACGCTTGTCTGGTGAAACCCTATCTCCCCGACCCTCAGGGTTTCCGTACCTCAGGGTTTGTTAGTGCAGGTCCATGTTGCACAAGCTTGAGATAGACACTCTACAGCAAACCGATAACCATAGTCACGCAACCCACTTGATGACCTAGGAAGCCTCTATCAACCAGTCGACAGGAAACGCGAAACCAAAGACCCCTCGCGATTTCTAAGAACCAACCTGAGGGACTACACTACCAGTACGAGAGAGAACGTTAGGAACTTCGAAATGGTGATCACGCCAGTGATGATCCTGCCATAGAAGTACACTATGTTCTAAGTACTGAAAGGATCTACCTTTCCGAGAGCGTAGGACCATCCGAGAATCCTCATGGAGATATGGTCCAACCCTTTTCAGGCCGCTACTACCCTCGGATATGCCGCAAGATTCACACCCGATCGATCCACTTCTTAGATTTGATATGTTGTTCCCAACAACACTCTTCGTGCCTCAATCATCTTGATAGAATCCATTGAGAACACTAACCCTAAAGACACATCTGTTAGAGCCCAGTAGTTATCTGAGACGGAATTCGCATCCCGTACGTGAAGGTCTGTTGGAATGGGAACCACATATTAGAGTTCACTTGGGATTGCGAGGACAACCGTATAGGGAGTACCCTCTTACCTCTACTTGGCCATTCATACCTACTTCCTTGCCTAGACTTGAATTTCGGGACGAAATTCTCTCTAACGGGGGGATGATGTGACAACTCAAGTTGTCCCGTTACATTTCCCCGTTACCGTTAACGGAATATTCCACTGTATAAAAGTTTCGTTAATTAGAGGGCGTAAAATTTAATAAACATTCCATTGAGTTACATTTAGCATGCCGTTAAGTCGTGATAAAAGGAAATAAAAACACAGGACACACATTTCCATTTATTGGGAAAATGTCAAGTTTTATTATTACGACCACTAAATCGGGTGCGACCAAAAGCCCCGTTTAACGGCAGCATCGGGTAAAATTCCACTAAGCCCCGAATGTGAAACCCATATAAGGGTGAGTGGAGTCCATTGGAGACTTTTTACACTCTCTCTCTATACTCTCTCTCTAGACCCGTTTTCGCCCCGAATCCGCAACCAAACGCTTCCAAATTGTAAGTCCACTTACCCTAGAGTATTCTAAACGTATTGATTTATGTTTATAGCCCAAAACTCATCCAAGAAGGCATGGTATAAGCAGTTTATGGCCCAGGAACATTCTAGGGCCGTAAACCCCTAAAATGGTGCCAAACATGCCTTTAAACTTGTCCATAAGCTTGGAAATAATTAGGGGATATAGCCTAGGGGTGTTTAAACACTAATATGCATGGATTTAGGACTCAAGGAAGAGTTTAAGGCCCAAGCACTTGCTTAGGCCGTAAACTCCTCAAGTCATGGTCCCAGATGCACTCCAAACTCATCCTAGGGCTTCATACATAATTTAGGGACTTATCCTTTTGAGTTGAGACCCTTGAAACACTCCAAAATGATTTAATGAAAGGAGTTTACGGCCCAGACAAGGGTCAAGGCCGTAAACACCTCTTAAACTTGCAAAAGTGCCCCAAAAACACTTCCAAACCACACTAGGGCTTAACACATAAATTAAGGGCTTATTCCTTTAAGTTTAGAACACTTGAACACATCAAATTGAAGGATAAAAAGGAGTTTACGGCCCAGGTCTATACCAAGGCCGTAAACTCCCCAAAACATGCCCAAAATGTGGTTTTTGCCCCCCAAATGACCATAGGCTATTTCTATAAAATGCTAGGAAGGATTTAAGGGCTTTAACACAAGGAATATGGGATGACTTGGAGTTTAAGGCCCAAGCATTTATCTAGGCCGTAAACTCCCCAAAACCCACTCAAATGATAGATTTAATCCTCCAAAATAGCATCACACTTCATTAGAAATCACTAGAAAGGCATTAGAGGCTTGAAACTTCCCAAAACTCTAAGGGTGAGAGTTTACGGCCGTAAACTCCCTTAGGAGTGTCCCTAGGCCTTAAACTCCCATATAGAGCCCTTAGAAGCCTCAAATCCAATCATGCCTTTTGGGAAGAGTGCTTAGAATAAATCAAGGAACAAGGTAGAAGCATCAAACACCCTAGAACCCATCACCATGAGTTTACGGCCGTAAACTCATGGTGAGTAGTCCTTGGGCCATAAACTATGTTATAAGGGTTTATTCTTGGAAGGTAAACTTTATTCCTTAGCCATACGCACCCTTAAACGCTACCCAGGACACCCAAAGGTAAACTTTATTCCTTAGCCAAAGTGTTTTCCGCTCTTGTGAGCGCGTATATTTATTTAATTGGTATTAAATATGCTAATTGAATGTGAACATATATTATGATATGTTAAATAGGTCATTGTGTGTGTTCAAGTCCTTGCGTGAAACCGAACGCCCAAACGGCACTTCCGTCGGACCTACTTACACCACGTGAGTTCATACCCCTGAATGAACCTTTTAAATGTTTTCACATGTTTTATAGGGTGGAATACAAGTTAAACATGCCAGTTATCATATCAATCACATGTGATTGATAACCCGCATGCACAAGATTTTACCACTGTACACTGTTTTACCGAGTAGGACACTATAAATGGCTTTCAAAAAGGGTTTTTCATTTGTTCAAGTTCTTACTTTATTTGCTTATCAAAGATCCATTTTCAAACTGATTTATAAAAGACTCCCAAAGATTTCTAAAGACTTTAACACTTATTTTATCAAAGGGTACAAATGCGATTTTCCCGAGTATAAAGGTTTTTCCGAGGTTTTCATGTATACTTTTACTTGTTTGTTACTGCTGCTTCGCTTATACTTATTTTATACTCCTACTATGTAACGCTTCCACTTATACCTGAAGTCACTTATACCTAATGACGCTGATACTTATTCGACTCTCTTCGTTGAGATGTGGTCTGGTGGGATCGGATGTCCATCCGAGGGTCGTTTGATTCATTAGTTATATACTATGTATACAAGCTTAGACATACGGGTTACTTTAGTCAATTTAGTTAAGAGTCTCTACCTCTAGTTTACACTTTCATTAGAAACCCACTATTGGGAAGTCTCTACCTCTAGTTCAGCACTTTCATTAGAAACCCACTATTTGGGATGCATCATCAGGACACGGCCTTCTCCGTCGTCTAGTTGGTAACCAGAGTCTCCTGTAGGGAGAGCGGACATTGTGTGTATAGATCTATACGGGATTGACACCCCCGCACCCTGACTGCTAGCTACAGTCCATGGCTCACCAAGCCAAGGGGTGACAAATGTCACATTATATAGACGCTTGTAGGGCGTCTGGTACTCTAGTGTTAGTTAGTATGGTTACGAGTATCCCGGGTTACCTTATAATTCATGGCCTTAAGGTAATGGTATTTCGCCGACAATTTACACTGTATGCTGGTAACTCATTTTCAGAGTCACTCTGTTTGGACCCTACAAAACGTATCTTTCATTTGATACTGCCTGGGGTCTGTCTCCTCTGTTTTGACCCTACAAGACGTATCTTTCATATGATGCTGTATGGGGTCTGTATCCACTGTATTCACAGAATCCACTGTATTCACTATATTCATTGCATTCACTGTATTCACTGTTTTAGACCTTGCTAGACGTATCTTTCATTTGATATTGTATGCGGTCTGTATTCACTATTTTAGACCTTACCAGTTGTACCTTTCATTCGGTACCTTCTGGGGTTTGTGTCTCCACTCGTTAGACTGAACCAGACGTGTCGTTCGTTCGATACTTTCCTCGAGTCTATGATTCCTTGCCTTAGTCAGCAGTCCTCACTGCTGAGGCATATGTTATTTTCCTGGTGTCGTTTGCTTTCTTCAATAATCAAATCAGTATTTTGATAAGGATAGCAACTTAGGGAAAACTACTTTTTACCACACATCACTGACCAGTCTTGGTAGAAGGCTGCTTTATTTAAAGAAAATATAGGATTTTCTGGAAAGGACTCTAATACACTAAAACCTCTTAAACTATTACTTTATTACGTTATTTGGATGAAATATCACTAAATGCTTATGAACTCACCAGCATTTGTAAAAATGCTGATACTCGCTTTTCAAATAACTTGTATTCTCAGGTTAGCATTAGACAGGTACATCCCGGAGCTGTTGATGAAGATAGCTTGTTCCACGCTATATTTATTCTATTACTTGTATACTTTGAATTATTGTAATGTAACCATGTAAAATTATTACTATTAATGCAATGTCTTGTTGTACTTTGATTACTATAATGCATGTGTTGTAATACTTGACATGACGTCATCCACCCCAGAACGTTTCCGCCGTTCCGGTTTTGGGGTGTGACAATTAATTATTGTTTGTTACTTCAGGTCTAGCTGATAAGGCACCGGCCAGTCAGGATAGTCGATGGGAAAGGATCATTTTAGCATATAGCCGTTCTGGAATCCAACAACCCAAATCGACACGTCTATCCTGTCACCGCTCCCGTAAGTAGTCCTTCAGTAGAATAATTAATAATAATTTTTATTATAGGCTAAGGGATATACCTAAACCTAACAGAGTAAGCCCTAAACTATAGTCGTGCTTTCATAAGAAAGTACTAATTCACTATAGTTAATAGCTCTGATACCAATCTATCACACCCCGGTCGTCGGCAGAAACATCGGGTGGTGTAACGTTATTTCTCGTATCATAGTTATTAACATCCTAAAAACACATGCATTTTAAAATACGTCAACATAAAGTTGGTGAGTCCACAGGTTTTGACTCCGTATAAAACTAATACATTTCTAAGTTCAAAAGTATAGTTTTGAAAGTATCATTTTGACTCTCCAATGTTTAGTATATATATCCTAGGTATAAAAGTTTACTTACCAAATAAGTAGTTTACCTATAAGTCTCATATACTATAACATAAGTGTTTGTAATTCCATACAAACGAAAGTTGCTACGTATAAATCTTATTTCAATTCTATACGAGTAAAAACCACTATGTATAAATCTATTTCAATTCTATACAAGTATGTGTGTTAGCTATAATTATCTACTTAATATACAAGTAGTATACCTACCAGTTTCTTGTACCTAGAGTATAATTGTTTGGGAAACTTATACTTAACATTAATACTTGTATAACGACAAAGTATAACACTTCTAACAATTTGCTTCCATGAGTCCGTAACCGCGGCTATATGACTAGTTTCAAACCTCTTCTTAATGCTACAAGTTTCGCATCTTGAATTAAGTTCCACATGCTTCATCAACGTCGGAACAATAAAAAAACAAAAGGACAGTTCGTCACTCGCACACGGTTTTGTTGTAGCTAGCAACCACGAGTGGGGTTGTCAACCCGTATCTTATTCATACACGACTTCCTCGCTCACACGGGATTAACGGTTACAGGTCAGAGGATTTTCACTAAGATTTCCAATCTTAGTTGATGAATACAATAGCTCATGTAGACTTGTCGAGTTCCGTTAGTTCTAGTAGTAAAATCATATTCGTGTCTAAAACCCTAAGTTATTAGACTATGATTTTAGCATTACTCCTAATATTTATAATACTTAGGTAGTACAACAACTATAATTAGAATTAAAACCAGGTTTTATCTTGACATAAACCCAATAATAACAACATATAACGTTCCTAGTTTTATCTTTACATAAAACTATCAATAACAATATATAACATACTATGTTTTATCTTGACATAACACTAACAATAACAACATATAACATACAAAGTTTTATGTTGACTTAAAACCAATAATAGCAACATACTTTATAACTTAACATATAGAACTTCCGAATATAACGTCGGAACTATATTGCACACAAAATATATATAGAATCCTAAGTATAACTCAAAATCTACATTAGTATACTACTATCACAATAACATGCTAACAACTTTACGATAGTTGTATGCTTTCAGATATGAAATAACTATATCCTGGTTATTATAACTATCTACGTTGATACAGATATATACTATCATATAGACATAATAATAACATATATATAATATTTAGCATGCATTTTCCCCAGAAATATTAGAAAGTGGGGCCATGAAACTCGCCTTAGCAATGTGATTTTATGTAATCTAAGCAGAAACGGTTATCGGTACGAGGTCGTCGGGGCTCAGGAAGCGAAATGGCTTCAACAAAGGAAAGAGGAGGAAGGAGATCAGGTGCAAGAATGGCTGAGGTTGAAATTGCTATTTATAGGAAGATTTTTGGCCCTCACGATGTGAGAAATGATAGGTTCACATCGTGAGTTATGGTAAGAGTCATCCCGTAACTTTAACGCGTGTTTTCTAGCCTCGAATAGTGTCCTGCAGCATCCTCACGTCGTGAGAAAACCTAGCTCACGTCGTGAGCTTTCGGGTTATCGTTCCATAGACTTCTAAGTGCAAAATGAGGCGGTTTGACTGCTCACTTCATTAGTTTTTAGGCTCACGTCCAGAGTCCAGTCAGATTAGGGATTCTGACACGTGTGGTGCACTCAGACAGTTGTAACTTCGGAAGGTTGTAACATTTGCATACGAACTCCATTTTGACGTTCCTTATATCCACGCGTAGGTATCTACGAGCACTAAAACTCTCTTTTAGACTCTAATAGCTAATTCGAAGCGTATTTTAAATTCCTTATGTTATAGAGATTTTATAGTGTTCGGTTTATCATAACTTCTTCACGCGAAGTCAGATTTAGATGTTCTCTATATTTTTGGAATCGTGTGGACGTATACTTTGAGTTGTATCATAAAGAAAGTTCATAGTTGTATTATAATTATCATGAAATACATAGTAAGTTTATTTCATTACTAGTTTAACAAAATCACATTACGTGATTGGCATAATCACATGTGATTGTTATTGACCTATTTTGACGGGTGTTACAATAATCCACAACTGTAAAGCCAAAGCTTACTAAGTTTCCCACAAAAGACCAAAACCACACAAAACCAGCATAATATCATATACAACATGAATTTAGAGCCTTCAGTATTACTGGAACGCCCTACTGGCCTACAGTCTATCTAGTACGCTAACAAAACCTACAACATTACTAGTATGCCACCTTGGGACTTCAGCTTATCTGAAACATTATTTGGGACTTCGGCCTGACTGGTACGCCCCACTGGCCTTTAGTCTATTCGGGACGCCTTGGGTCTGTTGGCCTTCAGCACAAAGCAAGACCATTTTAACCCAACCACACATAACATGTCGACGTATGCATTACAAATAAACATATAACCAGGCAACAGACAAACAGGCAGATCTTACAGATCACTAAGCATAGTATTATCCTATCTGCCAGGATACATATCTAATAGATCACAATAGTACTCAATCATTCATTAATCATGATAACAATCCAAAAGAGGTTGACCTTGGTGCCTACGACCCAAAAAGTGCAGTGTGGAACACTCACCTCAGAAGTGGTGCTGAATTGATAAGATCTAACTCCAAATCACATCTCCTGGCTCAAATGCCTACAACCACCATCTGACCAATTCCATCAATACCTCAAAATGCCCTGAAAAGTCAAACTTGGTCAACCGTGGTCAAAGTCGAAGTCAATGGTCAAGGTTAACAGTCTATGTTGACCCAACTCGCCGAGTTGTTCTTCAACTCTCTGTGTTTCTCCATAGATTCTGAAATGGAACAAAACAAACCAACACCCTTAGTTGGACAACCAGCTCACCGTGTTTGTTCAAACTTCCACCAGCTTAACACATTAAGCCCTTTTATCGAATTTAAGGCTTCCAAATGCAGATCTAATTCCCTAGAGCTAGAAAACCACGTAAAGTTGCCAACTTTACATTCATGTATGCCAATAAGAAGATTTAGAGTTTAAGAAGGGCTTAATAAAGGACATAATGCATGAATTGGGACTAGAACCTAATAAAGCTTGCAACTTAAAGCCAAATGAGGCCACGGAATGGCCATATCTAATGTGACAACCCATGAAATGCTCAACTCCTTGAACAATCCGCCAATGAGCCAATAATCACAATAAAACTTCAAGGAAGAGATCTAAGAAATGATGAAGAAAGGTATAAAATTCATACCTCAAAAAGACTGCAACAAGTTGGGAGGTTCTTGATCTATAGCCTTCCTTCCAAACTAGACACCTCAAACTTGAAGGCTCCTTCAAAAGAGTACCAAAAATCAACTCTCAAAAGCTCTGCACAAGCTTACACACTCAACTTTGGAAGATGATACAAGAAATTAGAGTTTCTGGAGATAGGTGGATGGTAAATAGGCCATCCAAGGGACTTGAGGCCTTTAAATAGGGTGCAATACCGTAAAAATTAGGGTTTCCTTCTCAGCTACCATCACGCCGAGTTGAGGCAGCTCGACTCGCCCTGTTGGTTCATTAATATCCACAACCAAAAGTCATCTCATCACACCGTGTTGAGGCTTCCAACCGGCCGAGTTCCCAAGGAAAACATGCTGAAAGAAATAAATTTCATACATGGGGATCGGGATGTTACACGATGTCAAAATCGATTTAGTTAAATGAAAAAATAAAACTTAATTAATCAATGATAAGTTTAAGAATACAAAGAATTTCAGACTGCACATTTTCTACCTTTTCTTTGGTTAAAAGAAATAAAATGAACCATAAAATGGACATGTCATTTCTAGCAACTAAAAAGTTCAAATTTGCACTTAGGAATGGTCATACAAACCTAACCTCGTAGAAGAAAAAAATCTAGTAAATACTTGCAATGTGAAACTTAAATACTTAAGAATCTAATGCATAAAAATATTTACTTTGAACCTACTCTCAATTCAAAATCAAAATAATTATCTCTATTCATACGTGCAATTTATAATGCCACACACCATGAAGATACGTGATGTTGAAATCAAAATCGTTTTTAGCTCTCTTCTAGTACAATGTTCGAGATCCAGAAGTAAAAAAAAAAAAAGATTATTTTAAGTTCACAAACACTAAGATACTTTCCACGACACTTTAACACCATGGTGGAAGGATAAATACCCCAAACAACACACCTACAACCCCCCTCCCCCACACAACGCAACTTAATGCTTGTTTTGTTAAGTTACATTTGAAAAGTCGACTAATTTGGACAGGAGGATGTTTTCAGTTCATAAAAAATCAACTCAAACAAATGCCCAAATTGTGTTCTTCAAGACTTTAGGTATACATTAGAAACAATAATTCATAATACTCTACTCTAGTTTTTGCTAATATAACAACTGAGATTCCTTTTCAGCCATGAAAAAATGTTACCTGGTCACATTACAAAACAAGGGGAATGATGAATCCAATCATGTGTATATTATTGATGAAGATAGTTTTTGACTTTTGTTTCAATTATTCCATTATTACCTGCAGATGCATGGTTTCTCCAAAGCCATTTCATCATCACATCCCTGAGTTCTAAATCAAGTTCTCCAAAGAAACTTTGTAAGTGTCCATGTCACACCCCAAAAACAAGAATGGCGGAAACATTCCGGGGTGGAGGACGTCATGTGAAGTATCATAACAGTGTAAAATAGTAAACAAGCAAAAACATTATCCATTTCATTAAAGTAAAGTTTTAATACATGTGTGTTCTTTTATAATGTACAACAATAACATGAATAATCAAAGTAAGATGAGTCTTGACTGTGCTCCGTCTTCTCAAAACCTGGCCACCGTACCTGTCTAACTGGTGACCTGAGAATACAAGTTATTTTGAAAGAGAGTATCAGCCTAAGCTGGTGAATTCATAAGTATTTAAGTGTCATTGTCTTGTTTTGGAAAACTGTTATGAATGCCATGTAAATCTTTAAATGAAGAAGTTGATATAAGCATGAAAAACCCTAGAAAATCCCTTATTTCCTATTAGTATGAGAGGTAGTCTTTTACCAAGACCCATATGTTTTGTTAGTAAAATGATAGTTTTTCCTTTCTATTGACTAGTACTAAAAGTACTTATTCTAACTCCTCGTTTATGTGAATATATCACAAAATAAAGTAAAATAGGAAAATGTACTAATGTAAGTGTTATCCTGAGGTACTAGGGATAACACGACATCGCAGTAAGCGAAATGTATAACCTAATAAACATCCGAAGATTGTCCAATTGTCCTCTATAGCAGCAGCAGGGCGGAGGAAGGGTTAGTCCCATAAACGAATCCTAATATAAGGATTAACCGTAGACCTCCGTAGATGGTCATCAACCTCTGTAGCGAATAGTAGGCTCGAGGAACGGTTAGTCCCGTAACTGACTCCTAATATAAGTAATAACCATAGGCATCCGTAGATGTTCATCACCCACTGTTGCTAAAAGCTGGGCTCCGGAATGGCTAGTCCCGTCTAGACATTCCGTCGAACTGGGATAGGCAGGAAAATTTCCACAGAAGGTATGAATAAATCTTCCTTGTAACTCTAGGTACAAGTATCCAGGTAAGTGAATACAGGATAATGTATCTATGTAAGAGTAATCATGTATGGTATTCATGTAAGCGTATTCAGATAAATGTATCTATGTAAACGTACTCATGTATCATGTAAGCCTAGGTAAATGTACTCACGTATCATGTAAGCATATGTAAGTGTACTCATGTATCATGTAATGTACTGGTATAGACTCATGAATGAACTAACTCTTGTGTGATTCCTTGTAATAGGAATAATGTTTTGTTTCTTCTAACTGTCCCTATGATAATTAACTGAAAGGTAATTGGTTGTTCAAGTAAGTTTATACACCCTCTCTACACAAGAGTGTGGGAAACTGAATGAAGGATGAAAACTATAATCTCAAATCATTTATATGAAGATAAGTGTATAAGTATAGTTTTGTTCAAGAAGGTAAAAATAATGGTCTTGTAAGATATCTAAGAGTTTTGAACAATAATTAAGAGTGACTTGATGTCATTTTAATAAACATTTCAAAACTAATACTTTTGCTATCAAGGTATTTTAAGAGAGAAAAACATTTCATGTATCACATTTTGAAGTATGTGATATCTACTGGGTGAAAACACAGTTATAAAATACATAAGAGTGATTTAATAACATACTGTTTTCTACTTGTATCCCCCCATTAAAGCATTTAAAATCATTTAAAACATTGATTAAGTGGTATGAACTCACCTGTTGTAAGTGATTGGAATTGAACGGACTGTGTCGTAACGAAGGATCGGACAAGTGCTTGGTGTCAAGTGAAGACTTTAGACACACACAATGATCCTAAGTACATATGAAGACATATGTATATAAAAAATTAATGATTAAAACACTAATTAAACATGTATAAACATTCTAATGCGAGGTAAACACTGTGGTCAAGTACGAGGAGGCTAATGGGTTGCAACAAAGGAGTGCAAGACTTCTTATGGGAGTTTATGGTCAAAAGACCATACATGTTGTAGTTTTCGGCCCAGGGGAGTAAACTCCTGGCCGTAAACTCTCAATAAGGTTCCTAAATGAAGGCTAACATTATTACAACTCAAGTGGTGAATTGCTTCAAGGCTTAAACAAGTGTTTGGGCTTCCTTTTAACTCCTTTGAGGAGTTCACGGCCCTGGGACCATATCCCTTGGAGATTACGGCCGTAATCTCGCTTGGGAGGTTGTTTATGGTGTTTTCAAGTCCCTAAATTAACTAGGAACTAAACTACGCTTTTGTACTAGGCTTTAGAAGAGTTTATGGTACCATTTGGCACCATTTTATGGAGTTCACGGCCCAAGAACTTCTTGGGCCGTGAACACCTTACTCTTGGTGTTATAAGTGTGTTTGCTAGTTCTAACCTCATTTAGGTACATGTCCAATTTAGTCTCTTGGCTTAAGGAGGGTTTTTAAGGCATGTTGGCACTTAAACATGGAGTTCACGGCCCAAGAACTTCCTTGGCCGTGAACTCACTTTCACCCTTTGTTTCTAATTAATTTTGTCGTCTAAACATGTAATGGTAGTCCCTAGGTTGAGTTTCAAGGCTTTGAGGGACATTGGGCACACTTTTGGCCCTTAAAATGGAGTTTACTCTCCAAGTGTTCTTGGGCAGTAAACTCCCAAATCTTGGGGTTTTGATTCGATTTTTATGTTATAAAACATAATCTAAGCTATATAATACAACTAGATTGAAGTACTCACGATTTGGGATAAAAACCCGAAGATCCGTGAGAGAGAAAATGGCTTTTCTCTAGTTGGAAATGTAACTAATGAATTAATATGGCTCAGATTTCTATTTATAGTCCTGAGATTTTTGGCAGAAAATATTTTATTCCCGGAATGAACTCTAATATCATAGAGTATTGGAATAACAGTGTTGCACAAAACCCTAGTACATCCACTCTCCTCATATCTCCTTAAGTGTTAAACCTGAAATACTCAAACTTATACCTAAAGTCTGGAATTTCTCTGTAACTGTTCTAACTTCTATTGGCTTGATATGGTTTGTTCATAATGGAAATTTCGGGTTGTCACATCATCCCCCTGTTAAAGGGAATTTCGTCTTGAAATTAGAATTTAGGCAAGGAAGTAGGTACGAATGATCCAGTCATGAGGTGGAAACTTCCTAATCGATTTGTTCCTCACGCTCCTAAGTGTTTCGGTTGGTATCCCAACTAACCATCACTAACGGGCGACGGTGTTGCTTCGTCCTCTTGACCACTCAGTCGAGGGTCACTATGGTTCAAATACAAAGGCGAGGATCTCATTAATCTCGATCGCGTCGAGAGGGCTTACAAGAGTCCTAATGGAAAGGTACTGTTTCAAGTTTGAGACGTGAAGGGTAAAATGTACGTTACTGAGTTCGCGGAGTAGGTCTAGTTTCTGAGATGCAGGACCGATTCTTGTAAGAATCTTGGAGGTCCTAACTACATTGGATTTAGCTTTCCACGCTTTACGAAGCGTATTAAGCCGTTCCCAGAGTGAGGTTTCCTAATGAATTTCGTCTCTCACTTGGAATTCCAAAGGTTCTTTCTCTCACTTAACTACCCAGTCAAGGACCACCCCTTGATGAGTCAAAGTCGAAAGGGTTTCTGAAATTTGCGAGAGTTCTGAATGGACTATGATAGTAGGTCTGTAAGACCTAAGATTTGGCGAATTTTCCATCGGTGACTACGGTGCCGAAAAATTCCCAACGGTTTTGGATAATTTGTTAGAGTAGTAAAAAATTTCCATATCACTAATAGTGCATCTTAGGAAATTTGACTCTTTAATTCCAAAACACATGTTCAAAGAACTTTGCGAAAGTATCTCCGAGGGTAATGTTTCTATGGGTTCTTTCTTACTACGAGGGTAGATAAGTAAGTCATTGCATGGAGAAATGACGAACTAATCCCAGTAAGAAAGGCGTACTCCACTTATTTAGCACATGAATATGATAGGCGTATTGGTCCTATCCGAGGGGTATCACTGCGTTCTCAAAATGTCCGCATCGAGTTCGGAGGGTAGTCTTTAGGACATCCTTCCCTATCAATCGAACTGGTGATATTCAGATCTTAGGTCCATTTCTGAAAGTAACTCTTTCCCTGTGTTTGTTCAATCATCTCGTCTATGCGAGGCAGAGACAACGATTTCTAAAGGAAATCTTAATGAGGTCTTCGGTCGTCGAGGTACACATGATGCACTCCGTCGACTTTGGTAATAATAAGATCGGAGCTCTCAAGGGTGAGAAGCATGGTCTTCTAATTCTATTGTTGAGTAGTTCGATGTGTTGTCCGGGCTGTTCTTGTATCTTCCGTAGGTGTTTAGACTGTAAGGCGATCTGGTTATAAGAGTCATACTGGGTTCTAAGTTTTTTCCTATGCCAATGCAATTACTCGTACTCTTGGACCGTCTCCGTCCTGAAGTTCATATTAGAATTCATACATGGTTCAATGATCACAATCTCGTGTATACGAGTCGTATATAATTAAGATTGAAAAGTTAGTTGAATAACTGATTCTTCCTTAATCTCACATCCCATCGAGGGAAAAGAAGTTAAAGTGGAATCATCAATTCTAAACTTGTAGAACCTTGATTATATAATACTCTCATGTATACATTCTTCAATGATAGCTCGACCGTATGAATCTTTGGATTGAACTTGACGTACTGTACGAGTGATACTGCGGGCATTCCTTCGGAAAGGAAAAGAACTATAAGGTATTCCATGCATGAGTACTTTGGTGTTCTGATATGACGACTTCGTTAAAAGACGATTAATGAGAAAGAGATGTACGTATGGAGCTGGTATTTCAAGGATCGAATTTACTCGAGTCTTATGATAAAGTCGGAATCGTATGGAAACTCAAGACATTAGATTTGAACATAAGGCGGTACGGACAAGACACAATAGTGCAATCTCTAACAGAGTTACTGTACTTTTAGATTTACTACAAGACTATTGTTGCGAACAAGGTATACTACAAAAGACAAGTATACGCAGCACGAGCATCCCTAAACGGACGGGATCTCGTAAAAGATAAGACTCTGGTTGCACTAGTTTTGGGATGGGTCATAAGTCTGTTACAACGAAACGCCTAAATTACATTAATGTGGGTCCGGAGTAGACTCTCCTGTGGCGGTGGTCGGTAGCATACTTCCGTCTGTGCCAGCATTTGCCGCCTCTGGGCAGTCCCTTCTGTAGTGACCTACCTTGCCACAACCATAGCAAGCCAGGTTCACACCGGTGCTGGGCACTTGGTTGTTCGGCCTTGTTAGGCTCATGCAGTAACGCTTGGTGTGACCCTTTCTGTTGCAGTTTGAGCACTGCATCTCCCTACAAGGTCCATGGTGGTGAAAACTGCATTGGATGCATTTTGGGAGATTTCCAACATAAAGTTGGCCGGTTTAGGGACAATTCGGATGCCCGAAGGGATGGTAGTAACAGGTACCGATGTTGTGGCTGTGCAGGTGGCTATTGGTGGTTGTTTCCAGTTCGCCCTTCGAAGCGACTTGTCCTTCGTTTAGCCCAAGACTTTCGTTTGTTACTCTTGGTCTCGGAATTCGGGGTATCATGGTAGTTTGTTGCTCGTTGAGGTGCGTCATTGTTACATGGGTTGGAATCGTTGTTAACAATCCCGCTGAAATTTGCGTTGTTAGCGTTAAGGTGGGTCAGAATAGCTGATACGGCAGCCGAGACTGCAGCCTGAAAGGTAGCTGCATCAATCTGAAGAGTTAGTGTTTGGTTGAGGGGTCGATTGTCTTTCCTTGGCGACATGATTCTGTTACAAGGAAACAAATGAATTTGTGAGCGAGGATGGTTGAACCTAGACGTAGATTGATCGCTCATGTAATGAATAGAAGTATGTTCTCTAAGGTTCGACCTACAACCTGATGATGCAGTCCTAATACGGAATGGAAGTATGTTCACGAAGGTTTAACCTACATCCCTATGATGTAGTCCTAGTAAAGATCAGAAGTAAGTTCTTACAATGGTCTCAAGATGTTTTTTGTTCGAGCCAAGGTATTGTTGGTTGGTGCATAACATGATCCAACCATTAAAAGAGACTTGGAGATGTCTCTGGAGTTACATTGCTATAGTCCAATGACTTGACTAGAGCATGTTTCAAATAGACTCTAATGAAAGTATGATAAGAGTATTTGAATAAAGAATGACACAGAAGTTAGCCGACTGTCAATATCTTTGATATTGATGACGTACAAGTTCGGGAAAATGACCTTGTAAAAAGGTCTTACATCATATCCAGAGAAGATAGTTCTTGACAGCATAAAGACCTAACCAAAAGTACTTACAGTACAAGATAGTCTCATAGAAAATGCCACGTTGGGCATAGCAAGAAACACGATTTCTTTCTAACAAGGAAAATAAAATAAAGTATCTACTACTAGCGACGGTCATCCCTCTAGTGAACTCTCAGTTCATCCACTTGGCATTCCACATCAAGTAAGTGTCTTTCGTACACTCTCTAGCGTACTCAAAGTTCTATGACTTTGGCTCGTGATTTAGCCAGTGCTTGTAGTAGGGTTTCATGGTCTCTCTCAGACCTCTCATGAGCATGTTCAAGGACACTGGTGTGAAGCATATGCATTCCTACATTTGTATCAACTTCTGCGATACGTTGTAGGGCTTTCATGCCCTGAATTTCAATTCGGGAAACTCTACGGATCAGAATTGGTAGAACTCTGTCTGCTGAGCTCCCTGCACTTACCTTGTAGAAACTTTGGTCTGCATTGAATGACATAGGTTGACCTTGATCTTCGCTCCATGTTTCCAGACATTCCACCCATGGAGGCGTCGGGCCATGAAAAGCCGGACGAGGGTTAGGAATTGGAACGGGAGCTGCCCGGGGTAGGTTCTCAACCTTAGGTTCGGAGTTAGCACCGTTCGAGAGGTCTTCATCATGGTAATCATTCACAGGGATAGGATGATCATTCTCTGGCTCTTCTTCAGACCATCCAACAATGACCTCGCTCGGAAGGTACGGGTTGCCGTGAGGATGGAGTCCAACCATGTTATCTATGCGAGAATTTGGGTAAGGAAATAATTATTAGACAAACTATCTAGATATTTATTAGAAAACCTTCATTCGTTATATCGCTATTTGTAAAGTGCATACTAGTTATATGTAACCAACACAGGATAGGCCTTCGAATAAGTGACCTCAACTCCAAATTCACAAGGAATAGGAGTAAAGCAAAAATTTCACCGATTCTAAGTCTATAACATCCTAGTTACATATAACTTTAGTGTATCCACTTAGCAACTATCAACTTAGTAATTAAGATTCCCATTTTAGTTCTCAAGTATAAGGTACTTATAGTAACACGAAACACCCCTATGGTATTTTAGACTTAGGTTCTGTTATAATGTTCTCATTGTGGTAATGTTGGTAAGTTTTTAGGCTTGTTGCCATATCACAACCACTCTTGGGCATGTGATAATCACTCCTCGGAACAGCATAGTTGATCAGGCTATGACACTCCCAAGACTGATCATACATCCCCGAGCTTACCTGTGATATTCAACAATCGCAATACTTTTGTTCTTGTCATTGTGACACGGATTTTAGTATGAATGCAGGCACGTATACTTACTTAAATATTTTATTATTTTAGAAGTATAAACTCATAGACAGAGTGTTGTAATCCCAATGTATTTATAGTTAGTATATCTTTTATGGGTTGATATACTTAATTCACTATAAACAATGCTCTGATACCAATTTGTCACACCCCAAAACCAAGAACGGCGGAAACGTTCCGGGGTGGAGGACGTCATGTGAAGTATCATAACAGTGTAACGTAGTAAACAAGCAACAACATCATCCATTTCATTAAAGTAAAGTTTTAATACAGGTGTGTTCTTTTATAATGTACAACGATAACATGAATAATCAAAGTAAGATGAGTCTTGACTGTGTTCCGTCTTCTCAAAACTTGGCCACCATACCTGTCTAGCTGGTGACCTGAGAATACATAAGTATTTAAGTGTCATTGTCTTGTTTTGGAAAACTGTTATGAATGCCATGTAAATCTTTAAATGAAGAAGTTGATATAAGTATGAAAAACCCTAGAAAATCCCTTATTTCCTGTTAGTATGAGAGGTAGTCTTCTACCAAGACCCATATGTTTTGTAAGTAAAATAATAGTTTTTCCTTTCAATTGACTAGTACTAAAAGTACTTAGTCTAACTCCTCGTTTATGTGAATATATCACAAAATAAAGTAAAATAGGAAAATGTACTAATGTAAGTGTTATCCTGAGGTACTAGGGATAACACGACATCGCAGTAAGCGAAATGTATAACCTAATGAGCATCCGAAGATTGTCCAATTGTCCTCTGTAGCAGCAGCAGGGCAGAGGAAGGGTTAGTCCCGTAAACAAATCCTAATATAAGTATTAACCTTAGACCTCCGTAGATGGTCATCAACCTCTGTAGTGAACAGAAGGCTTGAGGAATGGTTAGTCCTGTAACTGACTCCTAATATATGTAATAACCGTAGGCATCCATAGATGTTCATCACCCACTGGTGCTAACAGCTGGGCTCCAGAATGGTTAGTCCCGTTTAGACATCCCATCGAACTGGGATAGGAAGGAAAATTTACACAGAAGGTACGAATAAATCTTCCTCGTAACTCTAGGTACAAGTATCCAGGTAAGTGAATACAGGATAATCTATCTATGTAACAGTACTCATGTATGGTATTCATGTAAGCATATTTAGATAAATGTATCTATGTAAACGTACTCATGTAACATGTAAGCCTAGGTAAATGTACTCATGTATCATGTAAGCATATGTAAGTGTACTCATGTATCGTGTAATGTACTGGTATAGAATCATGAATTAACTGACTCTTGTGTGATTCCTTGTAATAGGAATAATGTTTTATATCTTCTAACTGTCCCTATGATAATTAACTGAAAGGTAATTGGTTGTTCAAGTAAGTTTATACACCCTCTCTACACAAGAGTTTGGGAAACTAAATGAAGGATGAAAACTATAATCTCAAATCATTTATATGAACATAAGTGTATAAGTATAGTTTTGTTCAAGAAGGTAAAAATAATGGTTTTGTAAGATATCTAAGAGTTTTGAACAATAATTAAGAGTGACTTGATGTCATTTTAATAAACATTTCAAAACTAATACTTTTGTTATCAAGGTATTTTAAGATAGAAAAACATTTCATGTATCACATTTTGAAGTATGTGAAATCTACTGGGTGAAAACACAATTATAAAATACATAAGAGTGATTTAATAACATATTGTTTTCTACTTGTATTCCCCCCCGCCCCCCCATTAAAGCATTTAAAATCATTTAAAACAATGATTAAGGGGTATGAACTCACCTGTTGTAAGTGATTGGAATTGAACGAACTGTGTCGTAAGGAAGGATCGGACAAGTGCTTGGTGTCAAGTGAAGACTTTAGACACACACAATGATCCTAATTACATATGTATATAAACAATTAGTGATTAAAACACTAATTACACATGTATAAAC
This sequence comes from Lactuca sativa, assembly GCF_002870075.4. Taxonomy (NCBI): domain Eukaryota; kingdom Viridiplantae; phylum Streptophyta; class Magnoliopsida; order Asterales; family Asteraceae; genus Lactuca; species Lactuca sativa. The sequence goes on from NC_056624.2 coordinate 135,181,864, forward strand.
ATTCTAATGCGAGGTAAACACTTTGGTCAAGTGCTAGGAGGCTAATGGGTTGCAACAAAGGAGTGCAAGGCCTCTTATGGGAGTTTACGGTCAAAAGACCATACATGTTGCAGTTTACGGCCCAGGGGAGTAAACTCCTGGCCATAAACTCTCAATAAGGTTCCTAAATGAAGCCTAACATTATTACAACTAAAGTGGTGAATTGCTTCAAGGCTTAAACAAGTGTTTGGGCTTCCTTTCCTTTGAGGAGTTCACGGCCCCGGGACCATATTCCTTGAAGATTACGGCCGTAATCTCCCTTGGGAGGATGTTTATGGTGTTCAAGTCCCTAAATTAACTAGGAACTAAACTACGCTTTTGTACTAGGCTGTAGAAGAGTTTATGGCACCATTTGGCACCATTTTATGGAGTTCACGGCCCTAGAACTTCTTGGGCCGTGAACACCTTACTCTTGGTGTTCTAAGTGTGTTTGCTAGTCCTAAACTCATTTAGGTACATGTCCAATTTAGTCTCTTGGCTTAAGGAGGGTTTTTAAGGCATGTTGGCACTTAAACATGGAGTTCACAGCCCAAGAACTTCCTTGGCCGTGAACTCACTTTCACCCTTTGTTTCTAATTGATTTTGTGGTCTAAACATGTAATGGTAGTTCCTAGGTTGATTTTGAAGGCTTTGAGGGACATTGGGCACATTTTGGCCCTTAAAATGGAGTTTACTCTCCAAGTGTTCTTTGGCGGTAAACTCCAAAATCTTGGGGTTTTGATTCGATTTTTATGTTATAAAACATAATCTAAGCTATATAATACAACTAGATTGAAGTACTCACGATTTGGGATAAAAACCCGAAGATCCGTGAGAGAGAAAATGGGTTTTCTCTAGTTGGAAATGTAACTAATGAATGAATATGGCTCAGATTTCTATTTATAGTCCTGAGATTTTTGGCAGAAAATATTTTATTCCCGGAATGAACTCTAATATCATAGAGTATTGCAATAGCAGTGTTGCACAAAACCCTAGTGCATCCACTCTCTTGATATCTCCTTAAGTGTTAAACCTGAAATACACAAACTTATACCCAAAGTTTGGAATTTCTCTGTAACTGTTCTAACTTCTATTGGCTTGATTTGGTTTGTTCAGAATGGAAATTTCGGGTTGTCACAGTCCATACCGCTATTTAGTTTTCTTCAGATCTTTAGTATAGATTTTCTGTTCTTACTTTTGTAAAACAATCATTCTTTTTTACAATCATCAATAATAGCTCTTCGTTTGTCAAAGTTTCTTGGCGATATGCTGACATCAGTATACCTGCAAACACCAAGGAAATAAAGTGTGACCCTTGACTGAAATAGCTCCACGATATGGTACAAATGAGACTTGTACATATATCGAAGACGAAAGACCTTAGTATGGTGCAAACAGATTAATTTAATCATCATAGATGACCATAATTTTAAAAGAACCCAATGATCTATGTTCTTAGAAACTCAAAAAAATAATGTGAAAATCAATCAAAAACAGTAAGATATGAAGTTAAAAAAAAGGGAAGAGATAACTTAATATAATCAGGTTATATTACTTAGTATGGTGCAAACAAATATACAAACCCAAAATTCGTTACCAATCACTAACCATTATCTCAGTCTCCTCAGAACCCTTTCACAACCTTCAAACACCAGCTCACAACCTCACCTGCAAATAAAAAAAAGATAAATACTAAGAATGGAGAATAAGGGCTGTGATACGCAAAAACTGAACTTAGATATATAGTGCTTTCATGCTTCTGTAGTAGTGGTGGTCGAACATTGATCATTTTCTCACTAACCCTACCCACCTCAATTCAATGATGAATCATAACAAAGGAAAAAAAGTCAATGATGATTCAGAACAAAGGAGAAAGAAAATAATCTGAAGCAACTAATTATCAATTTCAAAAGAAATAAACAAATAATAATCCGATTTCAGCCCAAAATTGGCTATTTCAGCATATATGGGGAAGTGAAAATAAGGAAAAGCAGAAGAACGATGCATACCTGAAGCGACCTACATTATGTGACAGTGGCGCTGGAGGTATGGGAAGATAGCGATGAAGATGCGAAGGTGTGGGAGGATGGCACCAGAGATGCAAAGGTTGAGTATCGATGTGGATAAATGAAGTGTCAGAGGTTTTAGAATCGAGAGAGAAGAAAAGGAGAAAGATTGAAATCCCCAAAATTGTTATTTGGTCAAACCATATAAAAGAGAAGGGCTTTGGTGGAAACAAGGCGGGGGTTTTAATTTTTGGGGATTTCGTTTCCCCCTTAGGTATTAAAGGATTGAACGCGCATTTCATTAAAATTTATAAAACAAAATATGTAGATGCATGTATTTTATTATAGGTGCCATTCGTCTTTTTTAGTGTAGACACTAATTTTAGGGCAGCTAAAAATGCGTGTCCTAAATCCTTTAAATTTTTTAAGAGATGACATTATTTTTAGGACTCACACTTTTGCGTATCATAAATCACCGCGTGTCATGGTTTGCGTGTCATTAAAGGCCTATATTCTAGTAGTGTCAGTTGATATGTTCGCAAAGGAAGGACCATAGAGAGACATATTATGCATGTTTATAACATGGCATGACTGATGTTTAATTCAAGTGCTTAGTTGATTACTTGAAATATTATACAATGAATAAAGTCTTAATTAATATGGTGATTAAATAATCATAGTTTATTTATATTCAATTGTTTTGAGACCATATTTAATTAAGATATTATTGTGTTTCACTTTGCATGTTTTATCTCCCAAATAATTTGATTATTCAAAATTCCACATTCGCTCGTACTTTTGGAAGTAAGTAGTGAATTAAGACTGTAGTAAATTGAATTGTAGATTATCTATAGAGATTACACATAACAATAGTTTTATTGCAATGTTCATAAGTACTTAGAAAATGGTGATTGTGAGTATTGGAAAAATCCACGCTCAAATAATTACTTCATAGATTTTATCACGAGTAATTTTGAGATGATAATATCTTATATTTTTGAAACGGATATATATGAGTTGTTGTTTACAAGTCAATTGTGCATTGATAATATGTAAATGTATTAGTAAGTTGATGTTAAAATGTATTGTTGTGCATGATTTGATAAGTAAATAGTACAAAATCAAATTTCTGAAATCTAGTCTTTCTTTAACATAATAAACAAAAGCTTATTCCAGTTTCCATTGTCTTAGTTGCTTCTTCAAACTTAACTTCAAACTGAATGTTTTGGATTTTTTTACGCATAATGTAACTTTTGTTATCAAAATGGAGGTGCCTTAACTGCTATTTATCATTCATTTAAGCTCATACTTGCATATTTCTTATGATTTAAAAGTGGCACTAATTATATATCTTCATCAATTTTCTCTAGAATGAAATTTTGTTAAAAAAGAACACCATGAATGACAGTTAGAACTCACCATTCAAGAGCCCAGACCTTTTTTGACAAATTCTCCATCTGCTAAGACAACAAACACATTATTTACCCATTTAGAAAAAAAAATATAAACAAATAAAATTAAGGAAAATCATGCAAACCTTGTCTTGTCCACAAATATCCCAAATAAATAAAGTAGATAATGTTATATTGAATATTATCACAGACCGAATCCTAAAAGCACTTCCAATTGGAAGTCGAGCAGAATCTATGCGTACTCCATTCCCATTGCTTTCCATGATCACTTTTAAAATAGAGTTGGGATGGAAACATTTAATTTTTTTTTTGAAAGCACCATAGCACATAATAATAATCCTATTGAACACCTGAAGCAGGCTTCACAAGAGCTAGATAGTATAACAGGAACTCACATTGTAGGTCATATGAGTAGCTAAAACTCGAACCAACATCACTTTTATCTTTAAAAATACACCAGGAATTTAATTCAACATTAGTCTAGATCATTAACAGACCTGAAAGCTCCTAAATTAGATTTTTATGTGTTTACCTTGGTGATAAATGTCAAGGATTTACCAGAAAAACAACACCTTCTTAATTCTAACCCACCTCCAAATGGTGGAAACAAATACATACACACTCACATCAGTTTTTACATACGAATACCTTATAATAATACCATATAAGTTGGAGGCAGAAGCTAGGGTGTATTCTGCCTCGTGATGGCGGTGTTGTTGAGTGACTATGAATCGTATATCTGGTTTGGGAGAGTGAGAGGCAAAACGGTATGATAGTGCGGAGAAGAAAAATTTATGATTGTCTTTTAACACTCACTAGAACAAATGGTAGTAGAGAATGTGGGGGTGATTTAGTCTTTTAGATTGACAACAACAAAAAGTAGCGATGGTTGTGTACGGGTGGTGAGTGGTTGCGAAGATTTTATAGGTGTTGTCTAATATTGTTTTGATGACGACGGTGAATGGTGATAACGACTGAGATTAGGGTATTAGAGACAACGAGAACATATTCGATCAAGAGAAAATCAAAATTTAAATAAGATCGAAAGTAAATCAAATGCAAGCATTTTTTATACCTAAATCTCTTTTTTCTTCAAAGTTCATCCCCTGCTACTTCTGTAAATAGCATATATAAAAAATCGATTTCTAGTTATATAGAGATAGAATCACGATTTATGTGTAAAACTATAATGCAAAAAGCTTACTACGACAAAGATGAAAAGAAGAATTATGGCTACAGTGAGAGAGAAGGTAACAAACCTCTGTTGTGGTGAATGTGGTTTTGAATGACGAGGTGGCTAGGGTTATGGGGATTTTTAGAGGGTAGAAATTAGTAGCGGTACCTGCAAACATAACCCGCATTGCTCCTACGAATCATAAACAAACAAAAAAACAATATAGATCCAAATCAAGAAATACAAAGCAGGGGAAGAAGTAGATCAAGACGCGACGGGAGAGAGAAAGAGAAGAGAGAAATAAACTTTGGTGGTGACTAGTTGTTGGATTAGTGTCTAAGCCCGTAACCATATTTGGTAAGTACTTGACCCGATTGTGCATGGTCCTTTTGGGTTGCCTTCACCAAAGCAACTTCACTGGAGAAATTAAATAAAGAGAGAGGTTATTATGATTTATTAATATGTTATAAGAATAATATATTAAAGGAAAAATCATATTTTTTTAATTAATATTGGTAAATAATTAATTAGGAATTAATTTTGTGATCAAGTGTAATTAATTAAACTAACGGGGTTGAATTGTAATTATGAGATAGTTTCAAGATAGGGCAATATTTATCCTTATTAAAGGATAGACGAATTCAATGATAAGGATATCCTTAAAATCGTCCAAGGTCCAAGAGATAAGGGTTTTCAAGGCTTATCTTGTGGTTGCTTGGTGGGCAAGTAACTGGATAAGGATATGGACTGAAACCCTAATCCCAACCCTATATAAAGACCCCTAAGGCCTTAAAATTTCGTCCACTTGATCCCTAGATCATCTAAGGGCAATTTCTTCCTTCTCCCTTCTCTCTCTATAGCCTCTCCAATTGCTTGTGGTGTTTGTGAGCCATTAGAGGGATTACACTTGTGGTGCTTGCTTTCAAGACTTAGGGTTTGAAGATTTAAGTTGTTATTGCAATATAACAACAAGAGGTATGTAATCTAACCTTGTATATTAATTTCGAAAATAGCATTGTACTTTAGGGTTTTATTCTTGTGTTCATAATGTTGTGTATCTAATAGCAAAACATAAATCCAAATCTAGGGTTGCATGCACACATAGGATTGTTTGTATAAAACCCATCAGTGGTATCAGAGCCTTTGGTTAAATTGTTTTCAATTAGCATTATACAATTGTATGAACTTGACACATTAGGGTTTATAGCCAATAAACCCTAGGAGGCATGAAAATTTCGATAGTAGGGTTTCCTAACCCTAATTTGCGAAAATTGTAGAAAGTTTTTTTTTTTAATCCTTTTTTTTAATCCAAGATTTCGAGATCTAGGGTTTGCAAACCCTAAGATTTCGAGATTTTCCTCCTTCCCCAAGATAAGATCCTAAATTTTAGGGATTTGGATAATTCCATATCTTGTAATTATCCTTTAATAGTTAAATATCGTAATTAAAGATCTTGAATTATCCCATCCCTATTTTTCGAAATTTAGAAGGGATTTAAGGGATTAGGATAACTTAAATGTTTAAATGGTAATTATCCTTATGATTTAGATAATCCCTTATGATTTGATAATTTAAATTAATAGTTTAATTTAAGATAATTATTAAATCAAGAGTTTTAATATTGAAAATTTTAATTTAAATGGTATAAAATTTTGAAAATTTTAATTGTAGATTAAAACCCTAGTATTTTGAAATGTTTAAACTACACCCAATACTATTATATTATTACAAGCTTAATAAATATATATGTATAATTAAAATGCTAGTCTTACCGTTAGTAGGCCTCATTCACGAAGCCGGTCTATAAGGTAGGTATAAGGTTGCTGCCTATAAAATGGCGCTTAATGGGTGTACACTCACACCCACCGCTTGCTTAACTGATGGAGGGTCATTAGCCGAACGGGTAGGATAGGGCAACCTCATCTCCTCATTAAAAGTATAATATAAGAATACAAAGTAACTACATGTTTTTCAAAATTCCCAATCCTAGTTACATTAGGAAAAGTGAATTGATGCAATCCCATGAAATTACACTTTGCACCCTTGCTAAGAAGTTAGTAGAGCGTGCGTGGTTTACCGGCACACTAATTGGTTCTAAGCAAAGGTGGTAAATGGTGATTCATTGTTTATCATAGCTCGGTGGAGCGTGTGTGGTGTACCGGCACATCGAATAGGTGATTGTTACAATGAAGGAACCGTGTAGATTTGCATGGTTATTCACACCCACTTTGTGATCCTCGGTATCCCAGTCACAAACGAGAGGGGCATATCGAGATTTAAACATGCCATTGAAAAGTTCAATGAATCTCATCGAAACCTAGGAATTCTTAATACATTTAGAACTTAATGTTATGTTTTTCATGGTGGAGAATTAGTGGATCGTCATTCACTTACCTTCAAATTGTTTGCATGTTGGATTACAGCATCCCTTTTCTAATATGTAAATATTGTTGATGGATCCTAGCCCTAATTTTCGTATTGGGTGATAATTAGGGATTCAAATTCTAATCTATCTTTGTCCTTTCTATTTGTAGATGTCGAACGCAAACAATGCTGCTGCTAGTTCATTCACATTGATGAGCCTTTGCCAAAAGGTGACTTTCGATGGAACGAACTTTAGCGAATGGATAAGATACATTCGCACAATTGCTCGCTACGAGGACAAGGATTATGTCCTTGATGAGAAGCTCGAGAAGATCAATCCAGAAATTGCTACTCCGGCTGAAATGACTGCTTTTGAAACTCATGAGTGTGATGCAACGAAGGTTCATTGCATCATGATAGCCACAATGAACTCCGAATTCCAAAAGTCCTATAAGGACATGTATCCGTACGAAATGCACCAAGACTTATTGGAGCGATACCATCAAAATGCGAGGCAGGAATGTGATGAGATCTTCACTAACATGATCTCCGCTAAGATGGGTCATGGAGAATCTCTAACCGTGCACCTGCAAAAGATGCAAAGGTATGTCGATCGTCTTCGCAAGTTGAATGTCGACTTTGGGGAAGATTTGGCTATCGACATGGTGCTTCATTCCTTACCTCCGTGTTACAACCAATTTAGGATGACCTACCACATGAACAAAGAAGAGGTCACCCTAAGCAAACTCCAAGGTCTCCTAAGGGTTGCTGAGAGCAACCTCAAAGACAAGTCTGTTGCACCAACTCCCAATCCACCTGCTGCTCCTGTTTTAGCCATTGGGTAAGGAAGAGGAAAGAAGAGGAAGGCTTCATCTAAGAACCATCGCAAGGTTAAGTCCCGAGATGGTGCCTCTTCTAGTGGGACCAAAATTGATCCTGCTAAATCATGTCCTAACCCAAAGGAGGCCGAGTGCCACCATTGCCACAAAATAGGGCATTGGAAGAGAAGTTGCTGTAACGACCGAAAATTTCCAACCAATTTAAAATTTTCAAAAACAACCTGATTTCAGTAAATTATTACAAAAAGGTTTTGAATACAATTAAATTAAAGTATTCCTAGAATCATATCACAACATAAACATGAGGAGCGGTACGATCACGCCTTCGCCTTGCCACGGTCTCCTGAAGAACCTGAAAAACATTAAACCACAAATGTAAGCCCGAAAGCTTAGTGAGATATCCCCAAAATACCAACCACATATACCATAGACGCATAACATGCCATATCATATCAGATCACAGAACAGCCATGCACTTCGGGTCTACTGTGTGACTGGTCCGCCGCACCGGCCAACAGTTCACCTGGTCCACCCTCCGCGTCTAGCCATATACATTGAGTCTACAGTGTGATTGGTCCACCCGCATAGGGCCTTCAATCCCCCAAGTCCACTCTCTGAGTCTACAGTATGACTGGTCCGCCCGCACCGGGCCTTCAGTCGGCCTGGTCCACTCTCCGAGCCTCGGCACGTCTGGTCCGCCCTCTTGGGGCCTACAGCCTATTCGGACCGCTCGTTGGGCCTTCGGGACAACCGGTCCGGCCTGGGTATCTTGGCCTACAGCACAAAGCAGGACCTGCCTCAACCCAACTCCAGTCCAAACAACCATGTGCAGATAAACATACAATCATATAACAATTCGCAGTCAACAAGCCGATTAAACAGATCACATAGCATATCATCATCCTAACCACGATACCGACCTAACCGGTCACTAGCATAGCATCACCCTATATATCAGGTTACCGACCTCAACCAGGTCTCTATCATACACCATCCTAGCTACCAGGATGCAAACATATCAAAACAATAACAAAACAACAATACCCGGATCTCAATCCGATAAAGGGTCGGCCTTGGTGCCTTAGACCCTGTTGATATAGTGAGGATAACTCACCTCTCACTGCCGAAAGTCTGAACTAAAGAAGCAGATTCTCGAATCACCGACTCACCGAAAATCCCGAAGTAGCCAACATAGCACAAATAATCATTAGGCTAAGCATAATACCCTTCCAAGGGTAAATTGACCATTTTACCCTTAACTCAATCCGGCCCAACACTAGGTAAGCTCCCAAGCCCACCCATGGCCCAAAGTCCAGAAGTCCAAAGCAAAGCCCATTATTGGCCCAATTTACTAAATTGGGCCCACCTCACCAAATGGGCCTAAACTCATGATCCATAACAACCAATGGGCCCACAATACTCTAACCATAATGTCCAGTCACGGCCCAAAATCCAGCAGCCCAAATAACAACCCAAACCCTAAGGCCGAAAATGAAAACCCAATAGAGGGAGTACGCTGGGCGTACACGCTGATTCGCAATAGGGGATCGGGGCACTGACTCACTACGCGGGGCGTACTCACATGTTACGCGGGGCGTAACTTCGCTACTCATTAAGTCCTCATAACTTCTTAATGGCTTAAGCTCTTAAGCCCAAACATCAGATCCTTAGGCCAAATATGCCTAAGATTCATAAAGTCTCCAACTTTATCTCTTGGGACGTCTATAAAGCTCTTAATCCAAGGTCTTAATCCATTAAGACCTGCATATCTCACACATGGAACAACCACAACCCTTGGGACCACATTTTTCTCACTCAAGACCTCTCCAAAGGTCTGAAAGGACAGATAATCTCGGCCAACTCAAAGCATGCATCAAGATGAGGACTTTTGGGACAAGAATGGTGTCAAAGTTTCACAACACATAGATCTACACAATATGAATGTCAAGCAAGAAGATTTATACCTCAAATAGGTTCCAAAGGATGATGTCTTCCCAGATCTATAAGCTCCAGCCGTTTCTCTCCTTCTTTGACAACTTCTCCTTTCTTCCTTTATGCTCTCCTTTGCTAGTCCAAGCTTTCCAAGACCAAACACAGCCAATCAAGGAGGTGGGACGGCTATCTTAGGGTTTCTGAGGTTAAGGGAGAGCTTATGGAGGCTAGGTTATGCACCAACATGTTCCTTATATTGTGGTTGACCCTAATTTTAGGGTTTTAGAACTCTGAGAGTACGCTGGGCGTACTCAATCTTGTACCTGCGTCCACTTACGCCTTACGCTGGGCCTAATCCCAGCTTACGCTGGGCGTACTCGGCAAGTCCCCAAATTTCATACTTGGCCCTCATTATTCCACTTTTCCCATAAGATGATCAATATACTATTTCTCTTAAATCCCTAGGACTCACAATTAGGTACTCTTAGGAACGGGGCGTTAAAATTCTCCCCCACTTAAATTAGGCTTCGCCCTCGAAGCCTTTGGCATCTCTACTCCAGAACTTCTCCCGTCACGCACCACCTGGCATTAACCCAACCAGGTTCCTCAAGACGCAACCGTTGAAACCCGGAACTCACTTTCTCCTTTCTAGCGGTGTCCTGACTACCGCCTCAAGCCGGCCATCGGCTTCACCCTTTGATAACCACACTTATCAGATTCTACACGTATCAATCGAGTAACACCCCATGGCACTTTTCTCGCTCCTGATCACCATGATCACTTGGCTCTTACAAGCTAGATATAACCCTGAACCACCGGGTTCCCGATCTGAGTCCAACTCTATCCATCCCATGCTGACAGAATGACACATTCTTCAGCCTCAAAGCAACTCCCATGAGTTCTCCTCTTGCAATCGCATGCACATACTGAACTAGGTCTAGTACCCTCGGTTGGGGAAACCTGTCACACTGACGACACCCCCAAACATCCCCCAGGATGAATCACTACTACATACATAATTCCTTGATCAGAATCAACTAGGAATCTAAGACCCCATCCCTACACCCATTCCGAGCCTCTCGGCTCTACTCCCGTGGAATCCCTTCTGCGACCTCAGCAGACATCCATTCCGGATGTGATCCCATACCACTGTCGCAATCAAGCTGCTCAATGACCATAATTGGACCACTCCAAACATAGCTCTGCGCTGCTGCTTTCACTTCCATGAACTTACACTCCCTCTCGGAACTACATTCCTCTCTCTTTCCTTACCAAGGAAATCCACTTGGCCGCCTTGTCACTACGACAAGTGCCACGGTGCTCGCCCAACGCTACACTACTCCCTTATAACATAACCGCTATCCATGCAACACACATGCTTTGAATATGCTAGCAAGGACTCTCGATTCCATGCACCATATCCACTAATCAAGATCAATACCTGGGGCCAGACCCTCTAATCCTAACACATCGCATCATACTCAATCCATTTCCTCAAACCGATCTAACAATACCTGTAGAGTCTTCAGCATGACTGGACCGCCTTACCAGGCCTTCAGCCAATCTGCACCACTCTCAGAACCTTCAGCCAATCTGGACCGCCCTCCAGGGCCTTCAGCCTAGCTGGACCGTTCTCTGATCCTTCGGCCTGACTGGTACGCCTACCGGCCTTCAGTCTATCCGGACCGCTCAACTAGCATTCATCATTCCGAGTTATCTCTCTGGGAGATTCCTCCCATGCATACTGTTCTAGCCCTCTAGGGGTTCCGAACTCTATCTCCATCATACATACTCAATACCGGCCTGATCCCAGGCCCTCCACAATCAAGTACCCTTGGTCTGTATTCCGCCCCGCATGTCTGCCACATACTCATACCAGCCTACGCTCTTGGCTGACAGAATATTGCTGAATCCTAAACAGCTAAACAACCTCACATGCTCATCGATCTTCCAGAGAATCTTCCAATTCTCCCCCACTTATAGCACAGACTATTAATCACCGGTCACCATCATCGACCTCCCTCAACAACCTTACACAACACAATCACTTACACGCGAACTGCGTCCCACAAGCACAAACAATCTTCACAAAAACACATATCAACACTGATCGACCCGAGGTCAAAAGAAACTCAATCTGTAGCTAACCACTCCTCAAAATACAGATGCTACCCATCCCTCAAATCAGACGCTAGATTTCCACTAATAACCCCCATGAATGATAACCAACAAAATTCCCAACACTAACGCATAACCAAACCATAACCCTCAAAGAACAACGAATACCACATCGAAAACCACACAATGAGACTAGAAGATAACAATACTCCACAATAACCACAAGATAAACAAGAATTCAAGAAAGAAACATACCCGTAGCTGCATCCGGCACTGCTCTGACCTCCTCTGTTGCAAGCTGAAAAGCACGACGCTGAGCCCTTGGGGGCTCCGCTCCACCCTGACCTCCACCCGTGATCCTCAAAGTGGCCGGTGCTGGAGCATGCACCGGTCCTGCAGCAAGCTGTGGACAGTTGACCATCAAGTGCCCAACCTGATGACAATGATAACAAATCCTCAAACCCCGAACTGGCGCTGACTGTCGACAATCCCTCGCATAGTGCCCCTCCTTTCCGCACTTGCGGCATGCACCACCGGACCTAGAAACTCCGGTGTGACCCCTCCCACACTTCCCACAAGCGTGGCTGCTCTGATCTCCCACCGTAGAATCAACGGTCTTGACCGTTTCGGCACCGGCTGCGACTGCACCAGAGCCTGCCTCAGCTCACGCAACTGCAACTCAATCTCTAAATCACGCCGCCTGGCGGCCTCCTGCAACTCCAACAAAGTCTTGCACCTCTGTGTAGACACAAACTGTCTGATATCCCTCTTGAGCATGCTCAGATATCGAGACATCAGAGCCTGCTCCGAAGCGAACTCAAGGCAAAACATCGCCCTCTCAGTGAACATCCCGGTGATCTCAGTCACCGACTCCGAACCCTGCTTCAGCTCAAGGAACTCCTGAGCCAATCTCTCTCTCTCAACCCGCGGAACATAACGAGTGCTGAACATCTCTCTGAGCTGATCCCATGAAATCGCAGCCCTCTACGCATCCGAATATGACCCCGTGGTCAATCTCCACCAATCCTTAGCTCCGAGCCTCAACAGGTTCAGAGCACACCTCACCCTCTGATCAGCAGGGCGTGAACACGTGAAGAAACACCCCTCCACGTCCAATAACCATCTCATAGCAACAATCGGGTCCTAAACTCCATCAAAGGTGGGAGGCTTCATATTATCGAAGTCCCGATAATGAAAACCCCGACCAGCTCCTCCCCCTGCCGCTGCTATAGCCGTTGTAGCCGCCGCGGCAACCGTTTCTGTGAGAGCTGCATAGCGCTCATCAAAATACTCAACCATGGCGGTCTTGATCGACCCAAACAGTTCCGACAACTCAGCCCGTAACAACGCAGCAATCTCATCATGCAAGATCTCACGAATCCTCGCATCCAACTCGCACGTGCTCATCTGACCAATAACCTCGGGCGGTACTGACCCGCTCGGAACTCCCTCTCCTGCTCCCGATCCTGACCCGGATCCACTCCCAGCATGCCTCGGAATCTCCATACTGAAGAACACCACAAAATCTCAGACACTTCCCACCAACCCGGGAACCAACTCTCAACCCAACCCTAGAGGTCATGGTTTCCCTGATACGCGTATGGGTCCTGTGCTTTCAGTAGTACGGGCCCATACTACCTTCCACACCTACCCATATTTGTATGAAGTACTACCACAATACCCTAGTGAAAACATACAAAACAATAGCTCAACCCTCACTACTAGAGGAACACTGGAAATCTCCCACAAGGAAACCCTAGGCTAACGGGCATCATAAATCAGGCAACATTATCATGAAATCCTGAAGATCCCTAGCCTAGCACTAGCATGTTGTTCTATCAATGCTCAAAACAAATATCATGTATGGTATTTTGGGGTTACTTACTGGCTCCGGCTGATCGTACCTCCACGTCCTCCTTTACTCATTCTGAAAACCAGATTAAATTTTCTTTTGAAAACCCTCCTCGATTTGAGACTGGAGTCACACGAGTGTTCCTCCAATTCACTCAAACCAAGGCTCTAATACCAACTTGTAATGACCGAAAAATTCCAACCAATTTAAAATTTTCAAACACAACCCGATTTCATTAAATTATTACAAAAAGTTTTTGAATACAATTAAATTAAAGTATTCCCAGAATCATATCACAACATAAACATGAGGAGCGGTACGATCACGCCTTCGCCTTGCCACGGTCTCCTGAAGAACCTGAAAAACGTTAAACCACAACTGTAAGCCCGAAAGCTTAGTGAGATTTCCCCAAAATACCAACCACATATACCATACACGCATAACATGCCATATCATATCAGATCACAAAACAACCATGCACTTCGGGTCTACTATGTGACTGGTCCGCCGCACCGGCCAACAGTTCACCTGGTCCACCCTCCGAGTCTAGCCATATACATCAAGTCTACAGTGTGATTGGTCCGCCCGCACCGAGCCTTCAATCCACCTGGTCCACTCTCTGAGTCTACAATATGACTGGTCCGCCCGCACCAGGCCTTCAGTCGGCCTGGTCCACTCTCTGAGTCTACAATATGACTGGTCCGCCCGCACCGGGCCTTCAGTCAGCCTGGTCCACTCTCCGAGCCTCGGCACGTCTAGTCCGCCCTCTTGGGGCCTACAGCCGATCCGGACCACTCGCAGGGCATTCGGGACAACCGGTCTGCCCTGGGTATCTTGGCCTACAGCACAAAGCAGGACCCGCCTCAACCCAACTCCTGTCCAAACAACCATGTGCACATAAACATACAATCATATAACAATTCGCATTCAACAAGCCAATCAAACAGATCACATAGCATATCATCATCCTAACCAGGATACCGACCTAACCGGTCACTAGCATAGCATCACCCTATATATCAGGTTACCGACCTAAACCAGGTCTCTATCATACACCATCCTAGCTACCAGGATGCAAACATATCAAAACAATAACATAACAACAATACCCGGATCTCAATCCACCGGCCTTGGTGCCTTAGACCCTGTTGATATAGTGAGGATAACTCACCTCGCACTGCCGAAACGCTGAATTGAAGAAGCAGATTCTCGAATCACCGACTCACCGAAAATCCCGAACTAGCCAACATAGCACAAATAATCATTAGGCTAAGCACAATACCCTTCCAAGGGTAAATTGACCATTTTACCATTAACTCAATCCGGCCCAACACTAGGTAAGCTCCTAAGCCCACTAATGGTCCAAAGTCCAGAAGTCCAAAGCAAAGCCCATTATTGGCCCGATTTACTAAATTGGGCCCACCTCACCAAATGGGCCTAAACTCATGATCCATAACAACCAATGGGCCCACAATACTCTAACCATAATGTCCAGTCACGGCCCAAAATCCAGCAGCCCAAATAACAGCCTAAATCCTAAGGCCCATAATGAAAACCCAACAGAGGGAGTACGTTGGGCGTACCCTCCTTGGTATGCTGGGCGTACATGCCGATTCGCAACAGGGGATCGGGGCACTGACTTGATACGCAGGGCATACTCACATGTTACGCGGGGCGTAACTTCGCTACTCATTAAGTCCTCATAACTTCCTAATGGCTTAAGCTCTTAAGCCCAAACTTCAGATCCCTAGGCCAAATATGCCTATGATTCATAAAGTCTCCAACTTTATCACTTGGGATGTCTATAAAGCTCTTAATCCAAGGTCTTAATCCATTAACACCTACATATCTCACACATGGAACAACCACAACCCTTGGGACCTCATTTTTCTCACTCAAGACCTCTCCAAAGTTCTGAAAGGACAGATAATCTCGGCCAAGTCAAAGCATGCATCAAGATGAGGACTTTTGGGACAAGAATTGTGTCAAAGTTTCACAACACATAGATCTAAACAATATGAATGTCAAGTAACAAGCTTTATACCTCAAATAGGTTCCAAAGGATGGTGTCTTCCCAGATCTATAAGCTCCAGCCATTTCTCTCCTTCTTTGACAACTTCTCCTTTCTTCCTTTATGCTCTCCTTTGCTAATCCAAGCTTTCCAAGACCAAACACACCCAATCAAGGAGGTGGGACGGCTATCTTAGGGTTTCTGAGGTTAAGGGAGACTTTATAGAGGCTAGGGTATGCACCAACATGTTCGTTATATTGTGGCTGACCCTAATTTTAGGGTTTTAGAACTCTGAGAGTACGCTGGGCGTACTCAACCTTGCACCAGCGTCCACTTACGCCTTACGTTGGGCGTAATCCCAGCTTACGCTGGGCGTACTCGGCGAGTCCCCAAATTTCATACTTGGCCCTCATTATTCCACTTTTCCCACAAGATGATCAAAATACTATTTCTCTTAAATTCCGGGGACTCACAATTAGGTACTCTTAGGAACGGGGCGTTACAACTGCCCAGAATACCTGCAAGCTATCAAGGAAGGAAAGATCAAGCCATCTTTCGCAGGTATTTATACAATTAAATCTAATGATTCATCTCATGCTATTTCTTGGGTTCTTTATACCGGGTGTGGTTTCCACATTTGTTCTGAATTGCAGGGACTAAGAAGAAATAGGGACGTGGAGCATGGAAGAATAAATCTAATCATGGGGTACAGAATATCGTTGCCTGTGACCAAGATTGGAGTGTATTCTTTAGTGTTTAGTAATGGTTTATGTTTAGATTTAAATAATTGTTGCTCCTCGCCAGAAATGGCAAGAAACATTATTTCGTTTCATGGTTTGTTTAGACAAGGATTTAGATTTTCTTTTAATAATGAGTATGGTTCAATTTATGCTTATCTGAATGGTGTCTTATATTTGAAGCAATGCCATGTAATGGAATTTATCAAACTGTTATGATTGTAGATAACCTAGGAAATGATGTTTTATGCATGGATTCGTCCAATAGTATGGATAAAACATGTTTGTGGCATTGTCGTCGTGGACATGTCAACAAGAAGCGCATTGCCCAACTCCAAAAGGATGGAGTGTTGGAGTCATTCGACCTTAGGGAAGATGACACGTGTGAGTCTTGTTTACTTGGAAAGATGACCAAGTCACCTTTCACTGGTTCTTGTGCAAGGGGTGAGGGTTTGTTGGATCTCATACATACCGATGTATGTGGACCATTTAGATCCACCACAAAGGATGCGAACCGCTTCTATGTGACTTTCACCGATGATTATAGTAGATATGGGTATATTTACTTAATCAAGCAAAAGTCAGAAATGTTTGAAAAGTTCAAATAATTCAAACATAAAGTGGAGAATCAACTGGGCAGGAAAATCAAGGTGCTTCGATCCGATCGAGGAGCAGAGTACCTAAGTCTTGAATTCCACAACTATCTTAAAGAATGCGGAATCATTTCGCAATTAACGCCACCTAGGACACCACAGTTGAATGGTGTGGAAAAAAGGCGTAATCAAACCTTGTTGGACATGGTTCGTTCTATGATGAGTCGTGCTTCACTAGCTATCTCTTTCTGTGGGTATGCCTTAGAGACTGCCGCCCATATCCTTAACCTAGTCCCTACGAAGAAGGTTGCCAAAACACCTCACGAGATGTGGATAGAGAAAGCTCCCTCGTTGGCACATATCAAGGTTTGGGGTTGCAAGGCTTTCGTAAGACGAGATACTCACGACAAGCTCGAACCTCGTAGTGAGCGATGTATTTTCTTCGGCTACTTGCAGAAATCCTTTGGATATCTCTTCTATAGACCGAGTGACAATGTTGTCTTCATTGAAAGGAGAGGGGTTTTCCGACAGAAAAAACTCATAAGCCAAGGAGACAGTGGGAGGCAGATCGAGCTTGAAGAGATTCAAGAGTCGAGTGATGAAGGAACCTCTACCGCTGGCACTCAACCCGAGGAGGAAACTCCAGTTGAACCAATTGACAAGTCCTTACCTCTAAGATGTTCCGAAAGAGTTAAAGTTCAACCCCAGTTATATGGTTTTCATATTACTACCGAAGGGGACACCTATATTAGTGATGGTACACAAATAAATCTAGATGAACCTAAAAGCTATAAGGAAGCCATGGCAAGCCCGGAGTCTGCAAAATGGAAGGAGGCAATGGACAGCGAGATTCAATCCATGTATGATAACCAAGTTTGGAATTTGGTTGATAATGTGCCGGGACGTAAGACCGTTGGGTGCAAATGGATCTTCAAGAAGAAGACCAACGTGGATGGAAATGTACACACATATAAGGCGCGATTGGTTGTGAAGGGCTTTACTCAAACTCCTGGAGTTGACTATGATGAGACCTTCTCACCTGTTGCGAAAATAAATTCTATTAGGGTGATGCTAGCCATTGCTGCATTTCATGATTATGAAATATGGCAGATGGATGTCAAGACCGCTTTTCTTAATGGGAAGTTGGCTGAGGATGTTTACATGGCTCAGCCAGAGGGTTTTGTCGATACGAAGCATCCGAATAGAGTGTGCAAGCTTGAGAAGTCCATTTATGGGCTTAAGCAAGCGTCTCGCAGACGAAATCTTTGTTTCGATGAGAAAGTCAAAGAGTTTGGATTTATACGAAGCGAATATGAATCATGTGTATATGTCAAAGCCAGTGGGAGTATAGTTTGCTTCCTCGTTTTGTATGTCGATAACATACTACTCATAGGAAACGACGTCCCGACACTGTAGGAGGTTAAGTCCTGGCTCGGGAGGTGTTTCGCTGTGAAGGACCTAGGAGAGGCTTCCTATATTTTGGGAATAAGGATAGTGAGAGAACGAAGTAAGAGACTAATAGGACTTAGTCAGAACAATTACTTAGATAAAGTACTAAAATGTTTTAGTATGGAAAATTTGAAGAAGGGAGAATTACCGATACAAAGTAATGCCAAGTTGAGTAAGACTCAAAGTCCGAGCACCGAAGCTGAGATAGCAGAAATGAGCCGAGTTCCATACGCTTCCGCAGTTGGCTCAATCATGTATGCTATGACTTGTACTCTCCCTGATGTAGCCTTTGCTTTGAGCATGGTTAGTAGATATCAAGGGAACCCTGGCAGAGCCCATTGGATTGCGGTCAAGAATATCCTTAAGTACCTTCGGAGGACGAAGGAATGGTTTTTAGTCCTCGGAGGGAGAGATGACTTGAAGGTGCGAGGGTATAGTGACGCCAGTTTTCAGACCGACAGGGACAACTACCGTTCGCATTCGGGCTGGGTCTTTACCCTGAATGGAGGACTAGTTACATGGAAAAGTTCCAAGCAGGAAACCGTAGCTGATTCAACGTGTGAATCAGAGTACATTGCAGCCAGCGAAGCGTCGAAGGAGGCAATATAGTTGAAGAACTTCATCGGTGATCTTCGAGTTGTAACTTCCATACAGGAGCCTATGGAAATTTTCTGTGATAATGAAGGAGCGGTTGCCTTGACAAAGGAACCAAGGGATCATGGTAGATCTCGTTATATCGACAGGAAATATCACTTTATTAGACATCGAGTAGAAGAAGGACAACTCATGGTTAAGAGAATATCATCAGAAGATAAACCAGCAGATCCGCTTACGAAGGGACTGAGCAGGGTTAACCACTTGCAGCATGCTAGGAGCATTGGGCTGAAGGATGATATTAGTTTAGATTAGATAGTATTAGAAACGTGTAATAGATAAATGTAATTAACATTTGATGATTAAATAAAGGAGTATTATTTATGAGTATTGTTACTGTCTTATGTTAGTTGTTTAGCTATTGTTTCACTTTGCATGTTTTGACATCCAGAATAATTGAGTTTATTAAGAATAATCGAATTACTCAAACTGTCCACAATCATTCATATGTTGGAAGTAGGTATGAATGAATATTGTCATGAATTGGTGTGTAGATTGTCTAAATGGTATTAGACATAGCAAAAGTTTGCTACAACGTTCATGAATGCTTATGAAATAGTTTTAAGCATTGGAACTAACCCACGCTTGCTGGGATCACCTTATGGAATGTGATAAAAGGGTGATCGCAAGACGATAATATCATATGGTCTTAAAACCTAGATATATGGTTTTTTATTTGTTAATTGGTTGTACATTGATAATGCGAAATCGCATCAGTAACTTGATGTTATAAAACGCATTGTTGTGTATAGTTGATTAATGAATAAGTAAATGAATATAAGTCGAAGTTTATCTGTTACTTTTATCCTAAGAGGGTAAAAGCGATATCTCGGCCGCTCGATGATTTGATTTGACTTATGTGTCGGGCCAGGTCAGAACTAAATTGATGTGTTCGATTAAGTTCTATGTCGAATAAATTTGAGATCGAGAAACCAACTGGTGGACAAAATATTCCATAGAATTGTCCGCATGATATCTAAAAAGAGGACTATACGATCCCTTATCTAAAGGACAGGTTACTGATAAGATCAGAGTTTGAGAGCGTCTTTGAGAGCTACGATTGCTAATCGAGTTGTACGTTGCATTTGTGGTTACTAGACTTATCCAAGTGGGAGACTGTTGGATTAGTGTCTACGCCTGTAACCATATCTGGTAAGTACTTGACTCGGTTGTGCATGGTCCTTTTGGGTTGCCTTCACCAAAGCAACTTGACTGGAGAAATTAAATAGAGAGAGAGAGAGGTTATTATGATTTATTAATATGCTATAAGAATAATATGTTAAAGGAAAAATCATATTTGTTTAATTAATATTGGTCAATAATTAATTAGGAATTAATTTTGTGATCAAGTGTAATTAATTAAACTAAAGGGGCTGAATTGTAATTATGAGATAGCTGCAAGTGTTGGATATAGTGTCTAAGTCCATAACTTTATTTGGTATGTACTTGATCCAACCCGACATGGTCCATTTGGGTTGCATGGCATTGCAATAGTTGGATAGACTAAATGAGAGAATATGGCACTTATGATTATTAATATATTATAAGTTCTAATATATTAATAATAGTATTATTTAATTAGTATTTGATCAAGTATTAATCTAGTATTAATTTGGTGATCAAAGTGAGACTAACTAAATATATAAGGGTTGCTTATGACAATCATCAATTCTTTTATGGTGGATTAATAATCCATGGTTTATGGGTTATGGATGTAACCATTTGGAGCTCCATGGATAGTCCATGGGAGTTACAAACCCATGGGTCATGATAAATGAAGAGTCATGACAATTAAGAGTGTTCATGTGAAAACCGTAATTGTGACACCACTATAAAAGGGACCCTTTGGCTAGTGAAATCAAACCTAGTAAGGTTACCAGAGAGGGCATAACCGATTTTAAGTGCCAAAAGTATTCTCTCAAGTTATTCCAACTTTGGTGTTGTGTGAAGCATTTGAGGTACAACATTTGGGGTGCTAGGCTCACAAAGTCTTGAAGGAATCCAAGTAACAACAAGGTATGTATTTCTACTAGTTTTTATGTTTCATATATTCCCCATGCCATGCTTGTTAGGAAATAACCTTGAAAAAGAAATTTGCATGTATATAGAGAAACATACATTCAAGGTTATTAGGGTTGCATGTACACTTAGGAAGTGTTAGAATGCTCAAAGCCCATCAGTGGTATCAGAGCCTAGGATTGTTTTCTGTATACTTGATGCAAAACTACTTGAAAATCGAAAAAACTGCTCACTGTCGACTGGACTCGTCGAGTTCATGGGGAGGACTCGCCGATTCCATGTATAAATTCATCCTACTCGTCGAGTAGGATCATGCACTCGACGAGTAGGTGCGTGCTGGGCAGTCTTTTCGTGTTTTGTTGTTGGAAATGGATTAGAATCATTATCCCAATCTGTTTTGGACTTGTAAAATCTGTTTTTCAAAATGATAATGATTATGTTAATCCATTTTACATGACTTTTAACAATTTCGAAGTATTATATATGCTTATATGATTTCTTGAAATTGCTTGACATGAATTTGTGTTCTTATGAGTTTTTAGAAGATCATAGGAATTATGTGTAACCACCATGTGTGTTTAATTCTTGATCTTAATTGTATTGATGGTGTCCATAACTTGTCCTCAAGTTATGGATAACCAAAAGTCACTTCTTTTAATTGTGATTAAAGAACTAAAGAGGTTTCATAAAATTAAGATTCTTCATTTTTATGAACCATTAAAACTCATAAGTTACAAATTGAAGAGACTTGGAATAGTTTCAATTCTTGCCTTCAAGTTTTGGAATTTGAAAAGTCTTACACTCTAATACTTTAATTCCAAATTAAACCTTAGATTTTTAAAAAGTTTAAAAATCAACACTTATCCTATGATTATAATTTTATTATATAGATATGCATAAGAATATGTTATTCTTACCGTTAGTAGGCGTCATTCTCGAAGCCGGTCTATAAGGGGGGTATAAGGTTGTTGCCTATAAAATGGTGACTTAATGGGTGTCCACTCTCACCCACCGCTTCCTTGATCGGTGGAGGATCGTTAGCCGAACGGGTAGGATACGACTTTAAATTCTCATTAAAAGTATAATGAATTATAAAGTAACTACACATTATAAATTCCCAATCTTAGTTACTTTAGGAAAATGTGAAATTGGTGCCAGCCCATAAAATTACACTTTGTACCTTACCAAGTCGTTAGTGGAGCATGTGTGGTTAACCGGTACACTAACATGGACTAGTAAGAGTGGCAAAGGGTAACTTGACTTTATTATAGATCGGTGGAGCGTGTGTGGTTAACCGGCACATCGATTAGGTAATATTGTTAAGGGTACCAAGTCAATTTGTATGGTTATTCACACCTTGTTTGTGATCCTCGGCATCCCAGTCACAAACTTGAGAGGGCACATTCGAGATTCAAACATGCCATTGAAAAGTTCAATGTATCTCAAAAGATCTAGGAGTTTCAAAACCAATAAAACCTAATAATAAAATATTTCGTCTTATGATGGAAATTGGTAAATCGTCATTTACCTACCTTCAAATATTTTATAGTGTGGATTACGGCATCCCTCTTCCACCTATAAATAGTTTGTTGGATCCTAGCCTTAATATTTCATTTGGGTAACTTATTGAGGACTCTTAATCTAATGAAACTTATCTTCCTTCTATTCCAGATGTCTTCCAATAACGCTGCTGGCTCAAACCCTACAGGCTCCTTTTCCCTAATGAATATGTGTGGTAAGGTCATCTTTGATGGATCCAACTTTAATGAGTGGATCAGAAACATCAGGATGATTACCCGCTATGAGGACAAAGAATATGTCCTTGATAGGGAGCTTAAGGTTGTTAATGAAGCCACTGCTACTCCAGAAGAGCTTGCGGAGTTCATTGCACATGAGAAGGACGCCACCAAGGTGTCCTGCATCATGATGGCCACAATGACTCCGGAACTCCAAAAATCTTATAAAGATTTCTATCCCCTATGAGATGCACCTAAATCTGATGGAAAGGTACCATCAGAGCGCGCATCAAGAGAGGTATGAAATCATTTCCTCCATGATAACTGCAAGGATGAAGGATGGTGAACCCATCACCAATCACTTGCAGAAGATGCAGAGGCTCGTTCACCGGTTGCTAAAGCTCAATGTTGACTTCCCTGAGGAATTGGCGATTGACATCATTCTCCATTCCTTACCTCCAAGTTATGATTAGTTTCGTATGACTTATCATATAAGCAAGGAGGAAGTCACACTTAGAAAACTTCAAGGACTCTTAAGGACATCTGAAAATAGCCTTAAGGTTAAAGCGGTTGCTACTTCAACTCCTTTAACAGCCCCTGTTCTTGCAATTGGGCAAGGGAAGGGTAAGAAAAGGAAAAGCCCTTCGAAGGGTACCAAGGGTAAGACTCTTGATGGTTCCTCTTCAAGTGGGACAAAGAAAGGTCCCATTACTCCTTCTTCGAACCCAAAGGAAGCACAATGCTTCTATTGCCAAGATAAGGGACACTTCAAGCGAAGCTGCGCCAAATATCTGCAAGATGTAAAGGATGGGAAGGTCAAACCCACCTATTCAGGTATTTACACAATATTGTCTAACAACTCATCTAATGCTAATTCTTGGGTGCTTGATACAGGATGTGGTATTCACATTTGTACTGATTTGCAGGCACTAACGAGAAGTGAGCAAGTGGAGCACGGGAAGATAAATTTAGTCATGGGCAACATGAAAGCATCACCTGTTACCAAGATAGGAGTTTATTCTTTATTGCTTAATAATGGGTTAATGTTAGATTTGAATAAGTGTTGCTACTCGCCCGAAATGGCGAGAAATATTATTTCTTTTCATGGCTTGTACAAACAACGTTTTACATTTTCATTTGATAATAAAAATGGTGCTATTAATGTTTATTACAATGATGTATTTTACTTTAAAGCAATACCTTGTGATGGTGTATATGAAGTCGTGAATGTTGTAGACAATCTAGGAAATAATGTGTTGTATATTGATTCTTCTGATAGCTTGAATAAAGCATCCTTGTGGCATTGTCGTCTTGGACATGTTAGCAAGAAGCGCATAGGCCAACTCCAAAAGGCTGGAGTCTTGGAATCATTTGACATCATGTCAGATGATAGTTGCGAGTCTTGTTTACTTGGAAAAATGACAAAGTCACCCTTCACAGGTACTTGTGATAGGGGTGACAGTTTGTTGGACCTTGTACACATGGATGTGTGTGGGCCCTTCATATTTGCTACAAGGGATGCTAATCGTTATTATGTGACTTTTACTAATGATTACAGTAGATATGGATATATTTACTTAATAAAGCATAAGTCAGAAACCTTTGAAAAGTTCAAAGAGTTTAATCAGGAAGTTGAGAATCAATTGGGCAGGAACATCAAGATGCTCCGATCCGATCGAGGAGGAGAGTATCTTAGCACTGAGTTCCTTAACTATCTTAAGGAATGTGGGATTGTCTTACAATTGACACCTCCCAGGACACCACAGTTGAATGGTGTAGCTGAGAGGCGCAATCGAACCTTGTTAGATATGGTTCGTTCCATGATGAGTTGAGCTTCGTTGCCAATCTCTTTCTGGGGGTATGCCTTAGAGACTGCCGCCCATATCCTTAATCTAGTCCATACTAAAAAGGTTGCCAAAACACCTCACGAGATGTGGACTGGGAAAGTTCCCAATTTGGACCACATCAAGATTTGGGGTTGTGAAGCTTTTGTGAGGCGTGAGACTCAAGACAAGCTTGAACCCCGAAGCGAGAGGTGTATTTTCATCGGCTACCCACAAAGGTCCTTTGGTTACCTCTTCTACAGACCCAGTGACAATGTGGTCTTTGTAGCTAGAAGAGGAGTCTTTCGTGAGAGAGAATTCATAAGCCAAGGGGATAGTGGGAGGCAAATTGACCTGGAAGAGCTTCAAGAGTCAAGTGGTGAAGGAACCTCAAAGGCTATCAGCCAGCCTAAGGAGGAAACTCCTGTTGAGCCGATAGATGAGTTTGTACCTCCAAGACGTTCCACTAGGGTGAGGAACACACCTGAATTTTATTATGGTTATCACATCACCACTAAAGGTGATACATTTATCAGTGATAGTACACTGATAGATTTGGATGAACCTAATAATTATAAGGAAGCCATGGCAGGCCCTGAGTCTGTGAAATGGAAGGAGGCTATGGACAGCGAGATTCAGTCCATGTATGACAATCAAGTTTGGAACTTGGTTGACAATGTACCAGGTCGTAAGACAATTGGGTGCAAATGGATCTTCAAGAAGAAGAACGACAAGGATGGGAAAGTAGACACTTATAAAGCGCAACTGGTTGTGAAGGGCTTTACTCAAACTCCGGGAGTTGACTATGGTGAGATCCTCTCACCAGTAGCTAAGATTAAGTCTATTAGAGTGTTGGTAGCCATAGTTGCATTTCATGACTATGAAATATGGCAAATGGATGTCAAAACTGCTTTCCTTAATAGGAAGTTGGCTGAGGATGTTTACATGGCTCAGCCAGAGGGTTTTGTCGACCCAAAATACCCTAATAGAGTGTGTAAGCTTGAAAAATCCATTTATGGATTGAAACAAGCATCTCGCAGGTGGAATCTTTGCTTTGATGAGAAAGTCAAAGAGTTTGGCTTTACTAGGAGTGAAGATGAGTCTTGTGTGTATGTCAGGGCTAGTGGGAGCATAGTTAGCTTCTTGGTGTTGTATGTGGATGACATACTTCTAATAAGAAATGACATCCCAACTTTGCAGGAGGTTAAGGCCTGGCTTGGGAAGTGTTTTGCTATGAAGGACCTTGGGGAAGCTGCCTATATCCTAGGGATAAGGATATTGAGAGATAGGAGTAAGAGATTAATTGGACTTGGTCAAAGTACTTATGTGGATAAGGTACTGAAGAGGTTCAGTATGCAAGATTCCAAGAAAGGAGAATTACCAATCCAGAGTAATGCCAAGCTATGTAAGACTCAGAATCCGAGTACAGAGGCCGAGATAGCTGAAATGAGTCAGGTACCATATGCTTCCACTGTGGGCTCGATCATGTATGCTATGACTTGTACTCGCCCTGATGTGGCCTTTGCTTTGAGCATGTTCAGTAGATATCAAGGGAACCTTGGCAAGGCAAACTGGACAGCGGTAAAGAACATTCTCAAGTATTTGCGGAGGACTAAGGACTGGGTCCTTACCCTCGGAGGCAGTGATGACTTGAGAGTGGAAGGATATAGTGATGCTAGCTTTCAAACTGATAGGGATAATTTCCGCTCTCAGTCAGGCTGGGTCTTTATCCTAAATGGAGGAGCCATTACTTGGAAAAGTTCCAAGCAGGAGACAGTAGCTGATTTGACTTGTGAATCAGAGTACATAACAGCAAGCGAGGCAGCAAAAGAGGTGATATGGCTAAAGAACTTCATCGGAGACCTTGGAGTTGTACCAGCTATAAAGGAGCCAATGGAAATTTTCTGTGACAGTGAAAGTGCGGTTGCTTTGGCGAAAGAACCAAGAGATCACGGGAGATCTAGGCACATTGACTGAAAATACCATTTCATCAGACATAGAATAGAAGAAGGACTCCTCGTGGCAAAGAGGGTATCATCAGATGAGAACCCGGCAGATCCCCTCACGAAGGGACTGAGCAGGGTTAAGCATTTACAACATGCAAGGCGCATTGGGCTGAAGGATGATATTAGTTTCGATAATTAGATTCCTGAAACTTGTAAAATGTAATTGACATTTGATGATAAATAAAAGTTGTTATTTATTTATGAGTAAGGTGTTACTATCTTGTGTTGATTGTTTACTATGTTTCAATTTTGCATGTTTTTACTTCCAGAATAATTATGTTATGGTATATATCATATTATTCAAACCATCCACAGTCGGTCAAACTTTGGAAGTAAGTATTGATTCAAGACTGTCATGAATCTGGCTTGTATGATTTGTCTAAAGTGCTTTAGACAATGCAATGGTTGCTACAACATTCATGAGTACTCATAAGGGCTGAGTATTGGATTCAACCCACGCTCACTTGCATCACTTCATGGAATTTATCTCGAGTGATTGTGAGACGGTAATATCATATAAATCTTCAAACCTAGAGATATGAGATGTTGACTATGAGTTGGTTATTCATTTATTGTACGAAAACGCATTGGTAACTCGATGTTATAAAACGTGCCTTTGTGAGTAATTCAACAAGTAGTTAGTACAAGCATATCAGTCGAAGTTTATCTGTTCCTTCTAGAAATAGAAGCGATATCTGGGCCCCTCGATGATTTGGTTTTGACCTATGTATCGGGCCCGGTCAGAACCTAATTGATGTATTCAATTTAGTTCTATGTCGAAACAAATCGGAGATCGAGAAACAAATGCTGGATAATAAGTAAGACCATGTTCCATGTGTTTGTCCGGCTGATATTATGAGAGCAGAGGATTATCTGATCACTTATCTTAAATGGCATATCATCATCATCTCAGTTCCGAGAGACTTTGAAAGAGCTACGATTGCTAGTCGGATTTTGAAGTCATATTTGCAAATATAGTTATTAGACTTATCCAAGTGGGAGATTGTTGGATATAGTGTCTAAGTCCATATCGTTATTTGGTATGTACTTGATCCGACCCGGCATGGTCCATTTGGGTTGCATGGCATTGCAATACTTGGATAGACTAAATGAGAGAATATGGCACTTATGATTATTAATATATTATAAGTTCTAATATATTAATAATAGTATTATTTAATTAGTATTTGATCAAGTATTAATCTAGTATTAATTTGGTGATCAAAGTGAGACTAATTAAATATATAAGGGTTGATTATGACAATCATCAATTCTTTTATGGTGGATTAATGATCCATGGTTTATGGGTTATGGATGTAACCATTTGGAGCTCCATGGATAGTCCATGGGAGTTACAAACCTATGGGTCATGAGAAATGAAGAGTCATGACAATTAAGAGTAGTCATGTGAAAATCCTAATTGTGACACCACTATAAAAGGGACCCTTTGGCTAGTGAAATCGAACCTAGTAAGGTTACTAGAGAGGGCATAACCAATTTTAAGTGCCAGAAGTATTCTCTCAAGTTATTCCAAGTTTTGTGGTGTTGTGTGAAGCATTTGAGGCACAACATTTGGGGTGCTAGGCTCACAAAGTCTTGAAGGAATCCAAGTAACAACAAGGTATGTATTTCTACTAGTTTTTATATTTCATATATTCCCCATGCCATGCTAGTTAGGAAATAACCTTGAAAAAGAAATCTGCATGTATATAGAGAAAACATAGATTCAAGGTTATTAGGGTTGCATGTACACTTAGGAAGTGTTAGAATGCTCAAAACCCATCAGCAAGATAGGGCAATATTTATCCTTATTAAAGGATGGACGAATTCAATGATAAGGATATCCTTAAAATCGTCCAAGGTCCAAGAGATAAGGGTTTTCAAGGCTTATCTTGTGGTTGCTTGGTGGGCAAGTAACTGGATAAGGATAAGGACTGAAACCCTAATCCCAACCCTATATAAAGACCCCTAAGGCCTTAGAATTTCGTCCACTTGATCCCTAGAGCATCTAAGGACGATTTCTTCCTTCTCCCTTCTCTCTTTATAGCCTCTCCAATTGCTTGTGGTGTTTGTGAGCCATTAGAGGCATTACACTTGTGGTGCTTGCTTTCAAGACTTAGGGTTTGAAGATTTAAGTTGTTATTTCAATATAACAACAAGAGGTATGTAATCTAACCTTGTATATTAATTTCGAAAATAGTATTGTACTTTAGGGTTTTATTCTTGTGTTCATAATGTTGTGTATCTAATAGCAAAACATAAATCCAAATCTAGGGTTGCATGCACACATAGGATTGTTTGTATAAAACCCATCACTAGTGACGAAGATGAATGGTGTAAAAAATACATCTTTTTAATAGAGACTAAAATTTATCTATTGATGAAGGTGATGAAGCAACAAATTAGCCTTAATGTAAGGATTTTTTAAAATTTGAAACTTAAATTAATACGCATTCTTTGATTATTTCAAAAAAATTTGAATTGAATAATCCGCTTTTAGCTTTTTCCCTTAAATTTGACTTTTTGGCGTTTGTTGAATATTTTATTTTTGTTGATCAAATAAGATTGTAATGCATAGATTCATTGTACAAATTGTATTAGGCTTTGTACGTCTTTAAATTTAGTCTTTGAGCAAAGATATATATATATATATATATATATATATATATATATATATATATATATATATATATATATATATATATATATATATATATATATATATATTAGTTATATAAAATTTTTTTGCATTAAATCACGCCTTAGAAACGACGTGGCTCGTTACGGTTCAAAAAAGCTTGAGACATATTATTGCTACAAGTCTCGCCTAACATTTTTTAGAACTTTTATATATATATATATATATATATATATATATATATATATATATATATATATATATATATATATATATATATATATATATATATATATATATATATATATATATATATATATATATATATATATATATATATATATATATATTATAAGTTGAAGTCTTGTGACTTTGAATAAAACTGATTGATGAAGCCTTAAGTTCATATGAAATAATGACAAGGAAAACACGGAATCTTGATGATATATTCAATACAAGAAAACATTAAAAAAATAATGCATTCATGAAAGAGTAAATAAACCAATGTAAATGTACACATGCATGCATGCATGCATGGAAGTCATGTTTTGAGATAGATTCGTCGTGTGTATATTGTAATGAGTTAGAGACAAAAACGACCTTCAATTCCAGGTAGATTCAGGCACCCTTTTTCTCCTTGTCCTGTACAAATGTTGGAAGTTGGCTGCTATTTATGAGGTTTGTTGGGAATCATACGTTACTTTTCTCGAATAATATAAATTAATGTAGTTATGTCTCCTATGTCATACTCATATGTACATGGGGTATCTATAAATGTTCCCTTGCGTGGATGGTCGTTAATATAAACATACTCATAGGGTATACATATCTGAAAAAAACTTTATTTAATCTAATTTTAACACATTAAAATTCCAACTGTCACTGTTAAAAAAAAAAACTTATATGACCTGATTAAATTAATTAAATAACTTGGTTTTTAACCGTGTCTTACTTTTGGAGAGTCATGTTGGGAAAAAAATAAAACCCGATTTAAAACCGGTGAGTATCAAAAGAATGCGGTTTTTATTAAATAAAATGGAATATATATATATATATATATATATATATATATATATATATATATATATATATATATATATATATATATATATATAAAAGCCGGTGAGTATCAAAAGAATGCGGTTTAGGTTATTTTTTGTCATTTAACTTTTGGTTGTATGCTCATTTGGTCACTTAACTCTTTTTAAGTTTGTAAAGGTCATCAAACTTTTGGCTTTGTGGTCATTTAGTCACTTAACTTTTGTTTTGGTCACATTTAGTCACCAAACTTTTAAAATTGTGCTCATTTAGTCACTAAACTTTTAAAAAAATTTAAAAGTTTAGTGACTAAATGTCACACCCCGAAAACCGAAGGCGGAAACATTTACGGAGTGGACTCCACGTTGATTATCAAATCCAATGCACATAGTAAGCAAAGTAAACAACCATTACATTACATATATAATAGTTTACATTTGTTTCAAAAGTAAATTGTACAAGTGTGATACATAGTATATATGAACAAAATGAGACGAGTCTTCTACGCACTCCGTTTTCGCCAAAAGAGATCGTCGGGTACCTGTCTAATGTGGACCTGAGAATACAAGCAGTTTGAAAATCAGCATAAAGCTGGTGAGTTTATAAGCGGTTAGTTTTCTGAAAATGTACGAGTTCCTTTAGTTTCCTGAAAAAGTGGTTATCCAAGAAAATCTCATATTTTCTTAAAAGTTGGTTACCAAATCCAAAATGTAATGTAAAAGATGTACACTGAAAACATGATTTTTCTTGTGAATTGTAAGGTTTAGTTATCTAAATTGTTACACTTTTTTGGTTACGTACTACTGTTACCCAGGAAAATCCTATATTTTCCTACATGTGTGTGTGTGAACTGTTACCGATTCTGATTATGTTTAATGTTATCCCCAGGAAAATCTCATATTTTCCTGAATGTGTGTGTATGCGAATTGTTACCGATTCCGATTATGTTCAATGTTATCCCCAGGAAAACCCCATATTTTCTTGAATGTGTGTGTGTGAAATGTTACCGATTCTGATTATGTTCAATGTTATCCCCAGGAAAATCCCATATTTTCCTGAATGTGTGTGTGTGAATTCTTCTGAAAGTTTGATTATCCTTAAATGTACATTAGTTTTAACACATATATAAAACTAATAATTTTAGTGTGAAGTGTTCAAAATCTTGATTGTGAGTCCTTAACCATACTTCAGACTAGATATGACTCGGGCCAGGGCCAGTATCCTTTTTATGACTTTCGTCACCCTTGAACCTTTCGGTTCGGCTGTAGCTAGCAGCCAGGTGCGGGATTGTCAGTCCTGTATAGATCTATACACTCAAGTCACGTTCTCCCTCCTGGAGATTCTGGTTATAGGGGTAGTCCTCCACTCTCTCGTGCCAAGGAAGTGTCTCCAATCTTTAAGATTTCTCTTTACTTCTTGTGCCTAAGGGAAGTAGTATCTATGACTAACTAAGTTCTAATGGTGCCTGTCCTTTACACTCGAGCCTAGGGGTTTTATTAAGGACATTACAAATGTTTTATGTTTTCTAATGGTGTATGTCTTTTACACTCGAGCCTAGGGTGTTTTATTACAAACATTACAAATGTTTTATGATCTCTATCAATATAAGTGTGAACAATCAATTGTGAAACATAACAATATATAATAAAAAGAATTGAAATCGTTTGAACAAATAACTTTGCAAGTTAAAACAGGTTGTTAGTAGGTTTTCAATTCTTAAAAGTGTGCAGATTATGAAACCATTTAAATGAAATAATGAAGTTAAGTACAAGATATTCTTGTACTTTTGCTTGTATTCCCCCCCCCCCCCCTGAAAACCTTTAAAAACCATTGAAAAAGCGTAGGGGTATGAACTTACCAGGCGAGAAAACGTGTCGGTTCGGACGCTAAGTGTCGGTTCGGAGCTTGATGACACGCGAGATTCCTATGCAATATGAAATGGTATACAAATATATCTAATTAGATTTATAAACTCTAATTAGATATGATATTACACTCCAATGACCGAAAGCACTTCAAAACGAGTGTTTGGAGTGACCCGGGTGACATTTACGGACGTGTGGGACTTAGGGAAATGAGTCTACTCTTCAAGGGTAAACTCATTATGGAGTTTTCGGCCTCTTATACAATACACACATGAGTTCACGGCCGTGAACTCATTTTTGGGTGCTTTATGGTGCTAAAATGGGATGAATTTATCTAAGGCTTTGGAAGGAATTAAATCACCAATAACACTACAAAAGGGAGTTTATGGCCCTAAACAAGGATTTTACGGCCGTAAGCTCCTATACCCCCTTAGATTGATGATTTAATGGCCTTAGATTAATTACATGTGATTCCAATAATTTTTACAAGCCTTGGTATGAATTTAGGGCACCATTTAACATGATATTATGAGTTTATGGCCCTGGAACTATTTCTTGGGAAGCTATGGCCATAAACTCCTAAATGGGAGGATTTAATCATGTTTAAGGTCCCCAAACTAATTTTGGTTGGTTCTAGGATTCATTCCAAGGCTATTGGTGGGTTTACATGGCTTTTTAACACTAGAAAATGAGTTTACTCCCCATGTATGAGGAGTTTACGGCCCAAGCATGTTCTTGGGCAGTAAACTCAAGTTTGCTCCTCAAAATTCATGTTTAGGGTGCTCTAAGTCCGGATTTGTAAGCCATATAGTCGTATCTAAGTCCCAAAATTGATTTGAAGGGGTTTAATTGCTTAAAACCCAAGTTTTTAGGTGTTTACGGCCCAAGCATGCTCCTTGGCTGTAAACACATGTTCCAGGTCCAAAATGATAATTTAAACACGAATTTGAAGGCCTAAGAGGTTAAACAACAAGTTGGGGATGTTACCTCAAAGATTTGGAGCCTTAATTCAATGTTTTGGACCTTGAATCTTTGGTTGAGGAGAGAGGTTAGAGAGAGAGTTGTGAGATGAAGAAAAAGCTTCAAATGGAAGCTTGGATCACTTTAAATAGTGTTCGAGATTTGGACACAGTGGAATTCTACCCGATACCGGCTTTAGACGGGGCTTTTGGTCGCACCCGACCAAGTTGCCGTAACTCGATATGGTTGATTCTAGAAATGTTCTGATCACTAATATGGGGTGTTAGAATGAGTTCTAAAGGTATTAGGACACCCATTAAGTCATAATATAAAATATACATTATTGACTTAATTAAATGACGGAATCGAAAACGAAATTGGTAACGGCGATTGGATTATCAAAATGAGTTACAAAAAGGGTTACAAGCAATGATACGAATTTCGGGTTGTTACACTAAATGAGCACAATTTTAAAAGTTAGGTGACTAAATGAGCACAAATCTAAAACTTAGGTGACTAAATGTGACCAAACCAAAAGTTAAGTGACTAAATGAACACAAAGTCAAAAGTTTAATGACCTTTTAAAACTTAAAAATAGTTAAGTGACCAAATGAGCAGTAAACCAAAAGTTAGGTGACCAAAAATGAACTAAACCCTATATATATAGATTAAATTGAAACTTTATTTGTCCCGACAACATATGAGGATTAAGGTGCGTTTCTACAATGCAAAACCAAGTCATGTAAGGAGGTTAGAGTCCGGTTCCAATCCCAAAACTGGTTCGTTTAAAGATCAAATTGGAACTTGTTCCATTCAAAGACATTGATCATATAAAGAACTTGGTTGGATTTTTTTATTGTTATTTTTATGAAAATAAGTATAAAGAATAAAAAATTACACTATGATAAAATTAACAACCTACACAAAAATGTGCAAAATAAGACATACATACATAACACATGTTCAATACAGAAAGTATATACTTTCTGTTAATGAAGACATGTTAAATAACTAACCATTATAGTCATTGATAGAGACATGTTATAGTCATAAAAAACTATTTGCTTTGGCCACTTCTTACGATATAAAACTTACATGAAAATTTTCAAAATAAATATTGTTATCGCATCGCAAAAGGATTGTCCTCCAATCAAGTGTAGTAGTTATCCTCCACCTTTATTGAAAACACACACAACAAATAATTAGTTTTTTTCTTCTAACATTTCAGAACATGGGAATTTAACAAATAATCATTGAACTAAAAGTAAGAGGTTATAAAGATAAACAATCAACCTTATATGGATTTTTAGAAAACAACATCATTCATATAATTATTCATAACTTATCTATCCCGCATAACAACAGTTTTAACCAACATCCTTTCCTCATAGGGAGTTTTTTCATTCCAAAAGGTACCAAACAATTTAAAATATAAAATTTGAAACTACTGAATACCAAAACATAGAGTTCTTGCTATATAGGAATTGAAAATATATTTAAAAAGTACTTACTCAATTCATGAATCCATGTCTCTTCATCACAAACTCAAACATCAATTTCATTACATAGTGCGTACTCAACTAACTCTCTAACTCTCAATACACCAACTTTGTTGCACTAAATTATGATAAAATAAACATGAATTAGACAATGATACTAAAACAACAAATTATTGGATAAGTAGTAAGATAAATTACCTCAACGGGCATCCATACAATAGGTTATGATGTATTTTTTTTTAATATCTTGCTAAATCCGTAAAATTACACAAGCCATAAAGTTGTGTTCAAGTTCATAGAAATGATATTATTTTTATGCCATGTTAAATTTTTCTTAAATATCCACAAGTTTTGGAGGTAGTAGGTGTCGACAGGATTTTTCACAAGCTTCATCAGAGAATTTATCCGACAGAATTTGAATGGAATATCACCAAGAGGACCCAATTCATACGAGTAATGTTTTAGAAATTTTAGTATAAATAAACAAAAGAAATTATGGACCAACTTGAAATAACTTTCCATGATGAAGACACATCACAAGAACGAGATAATTAATGATACCCA
Organism: Lactuca sativa; assembly: GCF_002870075.4. NCBI lineage: Eukaryota > Viridiplantae > Streptophyta > Magnoliopsida > Asterales > Asteraceae > Lactuca > Lactuca sativa. Next base: position 135,217,171 of record NC_056624.2, read on the forward strand.
ACAGAGTTTCATGGCAGGCTTTCCCAAGAATCTTTACGTGTTTAGGAAATCGCATTTGTTCATAACTGTCCAAAACCATTAAATGTAAAATGCTACAAACAATATAACAAAACATTTTAGAACCAAATAATAGATTATGAGGAAACTAAAAACAAAACATTATGTCAAAAAATAATAGTAAATTTCGAATACACTTAAATTTGCCAAGTTGTTATGACGGAAAAATATGTTGTTTGTTTTACAACAAATGATAATATATATCCCTACTCTAATAAAATAATAGTTTTATTCTCCTTTTAACATGTGTCACCCTATTAGGCCTTTTTATTAATGCATATTTTATGCTTATTTTGTCATGTGTCACCCTATTATGTCTCCTAACTAATGAATGTCATTTGTCAATATATTGATTTTCCATTTTAAATTCCAAATTTTAAATTTCCCTCTAATTACATTAAATTACTAATACTCCCTCCGTCCGAAAATTATAGTCCATCTTTCCTTTTTAGTTTGTCCCAAAATAATAGTCAACTTCTAAAAATAAATAACATTTTTACCAAAATACCCTTCGTTATTACTTAACCAACTAAGCATTTAATGGAACATTAAATGCAAAGTAAGGAAAAAACTGTCATTTTATTAAATAAAGTTAGTTGTAATTAATGTTTTTCTTATCCTGTGTGTTTTTTGTCTGTGGACAATAATATTGGGACAGAGAGAGTATTAGAATAAATAGTAAAATAAAATTAATACAAATTATAAAGTGATACAATTTTACATATTTATTTAAATCAATGATTATAATTTTTGGGTTTAGGTCATTTTTGGTCACTTAACTTTTGGTTTTATGCTCATTTGGTCACTTAACTCTTTTTAAGTTTGTAAAGGTCATCAACCTTTTGGATTTGTGCTCATTTACTCACTTAACTTTTGTTTTGGTCACATTTAGTCACCAAACTTTTAAAATTGTGCTCATTTAGTCACTAAACTTTTAAGAAAATTTAAAAGTTTAGTGACTAAATGAGCATAATTTTAAAAGTTAAGTGACTAAATGAGCACAAATCTAAAACTTAGGGGACTAAATGTGACCAAACAAAAAGTTAAGTGACTAAATGAACACAAAGTCAAAAGTTTAATGACCTTTTAAAACTTAAAAATAGTTAAGTGACCAAATGAGCACTAAACCAAAAGTTAGGTGACTAAAAATGAACGAAACCCATAATTTTATATAACTAAAAAAATCTCTTAATAAATAATTTATTTAAAATAAGTGATTAATAATTTTGAGTTTTTACTATGAAAGTTTAATTAATTTTGTAACCATGGTTTCCACGGGTTATATATATATATATATATATATATATATATATATATATATATATATATATATATATATATATATATATATATATATATATATATATATATGTTTGTAGGAATGTAAGAAAAAATATGGACTATTAAACTAATTTTATGTGTATTTAATGTCTAATTCAAATCACATAATAAGACAAATAAGAAAAAAAAAGACACATTAAATTAAAAAATATATATATTAATTTGAGAATTAGAATTTAATATGCCCACTGGTTATAAAAAAAAAATTGGTGGTTCTGGTTTTTCTTTATCTAAGTTATTTTTACTAAAACTCTAAGATTGATTCATTTTTGTATCGTTTGACCTGATTTAATTTTATACAGTGTTGGATCTTGGTTCATTTCTTATATGAATCATTAATAAATTGAATATTTCATCTATATATGAATCGGATTGGATCATTTATTTTGTTCATTTGTACAATTTGGATCATGATTTAGTTCTTATATGATTCTGTCATTTTATATGAATCACGAATAAAAAGATTGATTCATTTTTGTACATTTTAATATGATTTAATTTTGTACATTTAATATGCCCAGTGGCCCATGTCGTTTTGCCTTGGGCTGATATGGCCCATGTCTAGGCTCCTGATCAAATTCTATTTTTTGTGTTTTTGGATTTTCCCTGTTTGACCCGCTAACTTCACCATAGCTTCCAAACACTTTCTAATGAAAGTTCCAACCTTCAAAACACCCTGAAAAGACATAAAAAAAGAAATTATATGCACAAGATTTTGACCCGAAATTATGCAAAATGCGTTAAGAACTTGTATAAGTGTTCAACATCCTGGTTTCCTTTAACTTCAAGCTTAGACTTTCAATGTGCCATTATTGTGTTCAAATAGGGACTCTCGTAGACTACATGGTGACCAAGAGGAGCATAAAAGCTAGCCTGAAACAAATGAATACAATAATCAATATTAAGTCCCCATCTTCCATTGAAGATATTCAAAGGTTAATAGGTAGAGTAGTAACCTTAAACCGATTCATCTCTAAAGAATCACAAAGATACAAACCTTTCTATGATATTTTTAAAAAGAACTAAAGCTTTAATGTAACACCAAGTTTTAGGTATATTCTTTTTTAATTGTTATGGAATTCAAATTCAAAAGAAAGGATTTTTGAGGGCCATGATTTGGTGATGTATCTCCCACGACGTGGCATATGGTTATGGAATCACACATTTTAATTGGGAGCCACGATGTGGCAGTCATTTTATCTTAAACTCTAATACTAGGGATTGTGCCCTATTTAAGGAAAGTGAAGTTTAGGGTTTGCACACCCTCATCCTCCATCACCATCATTTCACTTCCTCAAGAAAAACCTAGCCTACTTTTCACATTTGTGAGCTCTTTGTCAGTCTTCAAGATCCAACCTTTATGCTTCATGTTTCTAGATCTAGGTATCCTTGCCTTATTCTTCATGTTTGAGTTGGTTGGTATGGTTGGAATCCATAAAGTTGGCAACTATATGGATTATGGAGGTCATCTTGTGGTTATATGTCCTAGATCTACAGAATAAATGAGTTTTGAATCCTTGCATTAGGTTTTGACATTATTTTATTCCATTTTAACTTAGTTGGAGTTCAAGACATGCATTGAAAATGCATGTCTATAAAGCACTAATTTTTATGACTTATTGGATGAGAGAAAGCCTTTTAGAAAGTATGAATGAGTAGTGTGAAGAATTAAGAGCTTAATGGTTTCAGCTGGTCTGGACAGATCCCACGATGTCGAGATATAGCCTCAATGATGTGGCATTAGGATTTTCTATGACTGTTTTGTCCTGTAGTCCCCATGTCATGGCATAAGCTTGGCTACGTCATGGTGACCAACTAAGTGACCTTTGATTGTTGACTTTGACTTTCACTGTTGACTTCTGACCAAGTTCATGTTTGGGTCAACTTGGGGGAATTAGGATCCTAGATTGAGGAATTGTCTCTATTTGATGAATAAATGACTCTTAGTATCAATTCTTGTCATCTAATGAGTTGTGTGGATGTGTGGATATCTGATAGCTGGCAAGGTGATTTTTTTCACTATACTTTGTACTGAAGTATGTGTCCTTGTGCGTAGGATGTTGTTATGTTGTAGTGTTCTATTAAACTAATAAATCTTTTATGATTACATTTTCTTACTTGTAAATATTTTGGTGCATATGTGAACATAGTATGCTTGGGTTAAGGAGATACTGCTTTGTGCTGTAGGCAACATACCCAGGAGCAATCTAGTGTTAAGATGTAGGCCCAGGGGCAATCTAGTATTTAGTTGTGGGCTTAAGGGAAATCGAGTCTTATGTTGTGGACTTGGGGGCAATCCAATCTTAATGTGTGGGCTTGGGGGTAACCCAGTCTTGTTTTGTGGGCCAGGGGGCAATCCAGTATTATGTTGTGGGCCCGTGTGAATGCATTGTATATGTATTGTTGTATGGGGTGTTTTGGGGGAACTCACTAACCTTTGGCTTACAGATGTTGACTTTAGTGTTTTTTCAGGTACTTCAGATGATCAGGGCAAGGGACAGGCTTGATCGTATACATCATCCTCTTGATTTATATATTGACAGATTATTTTGTTACCTACATTTCCATGGATTTGTTTTGGAAACAATGTTTTTCTATCTTATGGTTTTATTAAAATGTCTTTTAAAAATGAAAACTTGTGTCATGGTTTTTGGGATGTTACATTTAAGTGGGTCGATAAATATGATGACGCCTTCCAAAAATGGAAGAAATACTTATCTTTAGCTTAATTAGTAGTAAAACCACTAGATGGAGACTTACTATTGTTGTACATAGTGGTTTTTGTAAATACAGTGAGTGATGTGTTAATAAAGAACTAGGCTGTCGACATCATGTCTATTATGTAAGTAAAAGCCTCCAATATGGTGAAAGCATGTATTCTCACTTTGAAAAACTAATCATATCACTTAGTACTGATTCGATTAAGTTAAGACATTACTTTGACATCCATCCTATTATTTACAAATATTAACTATCCTATTAAGAATGTAATGAGAAAACAAGATAGGTTAGGTAGGCCCTACCCATCTAGCACTACCTCCAATATGGAAAAATATTAGAAGAAAAAAAATTCCAAAAGAATTTAAGAGGAAGATGTAGCGAACCTGATTCTCGAAGAAATCCACAAAAGAGAATGTGGAAATCATATTGGGGGCAAGAAACTTTTCTTAAGGTGTTTATAACATGATACTCTATCTCTCATTACCTTTATACTCATACTCTATCTCTCTATGTCTCTGTATTTCTCTTCTCCATCATTATCTCTCTCTTTCTCTCTATACACATACTCTATCTATCCCTATCTTTATACTCACACTCTTTATCTCTCTATCTCTATATTTCTCTTCTCCATCTCTCTCTCTCTCTCTCTCTCTCTCTCTCTCTCTCTTTCTTTCTTTCTTTTTCTTTCTTTCTTTCTTTCTTTCTTTCTTTCTCTATACTAACTCATTAACTCGTATAACAATACTCTACCATTTTTATTAGTTATACTCACTCCTTATCTCCTGTAGTAATATAGAATTATATGTCTGAATCGTAGTCATTTACTAGTGCATCTTTCAATAATCCATTTATAATTCTAATGTACTCATTATGAATATTATACTTCGGTATGTATCTCAATCATGCTCATCTATTTACTCAAATAGTATTAAAGTACAATAATTCTCAATTATTTTATCTAACAGCTCATATAGCATTAGGCAAGTGTAATTCTTAATTCTCAAAAATACTTAACTCATATGATATTAATAAATAAAAATTCAATTATTATACTCAAATCTAAATATTCACAATAATTATCACATATCTAGACATCATTAATCTAGAGAGAGGTAAGAGATTACTCATTTTGTTAGCTTGTGAAGACTAACTATTATTCTGACCATCTTTGTGTTGCTTTGTAATTCATCACTTCTCCATCCTTATTTGGATAATATATTAATGTCATTTGAACATGTCTAATCTTATCATTATATCAACCACAGTGATCAATTACCTGATCAATAACAAGACTCGATAACAATTGTCACCACCTACTCATGTATTTATATATAATCACCTAACAACTCAACCCTGTAAGCCGTCAATCCAATCAACAAATCACAATAAATTAGCGTATTTAACCCGTAATGACAAGATTAACATTTAACAATTCACCGGTTTTGTAATAGCACCATATCATAAAATCCGGTAACACATGCTTGGGTCTAACAACCCCTTTACGAAATATCATACATAAACATAATTATGTAATAATAAGATAAAAAATACCTTATTTAATCTCGGAACTCAACCTTCGTATCTCTCGTAGACTAGTACGACTCTTCCGTGATAAGTCTCCAGGAACACCTCTCGAGCCGCTCCTCCAATTGCATCTACCAAAACCCTTAAAGCAACACAAACGGCTCCTATTTATATATCTGGACGCGCCACACCGCGATGATGAGGAGAGTCCGGTTTACGCCATGTGTCCATCGCTTACCATGTGTCACTCTCTAAATGACACATGTCCTGATGACTCACTTCATCACCATGCTATGGTAAGTATGCAACCACGACGTGGTTCCCCGAGAGTTTACCGTTTGACTATAACTTTCATTGACTTCCTCAAAATAGAAACATACTTTCATCTCAACTTCAAACAACAATAACTTTCTCATATGAACTCCTTTTTTGATGAACTTTATATATACAAAATCGTCTCAGAGTGAAATATCACTTTTGTCTAATTGTTGATCATTCTCACATTTAATACCTAATCTGAAAATAGGTGTCACAAGTTCTCCCCTCCTTAAAAGTATCTCGACCTTAGAATCTTACTAAGCAAGTAATGGTATCTTAACCTAAGTCTCTTCTCGAGCTCTCAAGTCGATTTCATTTATTATAAAAGTTTTCTCTCATCCAAACTTAACATGTAAATGTTTCAAACACTCTTAATCTTTTCTCATATCATATAATACTCGTAGGTGTTTTAAATTTCTTTTCTCTTAAACTTTCTCTAATAACTTAGTCATTTACCTCTTTCAAAATAGTAATCCAACTAATTCATGCCTCGACTTATCCAATCGATTTCAATACTCCTACTATAATTTTACATGTATCTCAAACATGTTCGTAAATATCTAAACCTTTGTCATTAAAGACCAATCTATAATTGAAAAACATGTTTATTGCTAGAGCAATTTCTAAGATCTAAAAGACAAATCTCAAAAGTAAATATTACTATAATGCAGTTAAATCAACTAACACATAACTGCAACAACTCTTAAACTCCACTCATGTAACTGAGGGTTTTGCATTTTATTCTTTATTATCATCAGACATTCTCTATGCATGTTCTCTCTCCCACTCTACTCATCCTTACATCTAGTATTTTATTAACTACCAGTCACAACCCTTAACTCTTTTCATATGGTAGTTTTCGTTTTACGTGCATCTCACAAAGTATAATATTTGGATGTTCTCAACTAATACTATTTCTCTTGCTATTAGCCATAGCTTGAGGCTATGATTACTCGCTTATTTCAACTCAGCAACTGATTCTCATTGAATACATAATTCAAACTTTTACTTTAAAAGAACTCAATTTACTGTATCAATTATAATGCTCTTAATAACTATAGTTTTTTTTTTTAAAATTTCATTTCATCATTTTTACTATTTATACTCTAAACACTTAACTCAACAATGTATACAAGGAACAATGTTTCATATGACAATCAAATAACTCATTGATTCTTAATAATGATATTAATCCTCTGGTAATATCACATTTAATTCTTATTAACACTTTTTCTCAAGTTGTCATGATAATTCTTCTTAATGTACTCAATAAAAAACTTGTTTTATTTTTACGTATATTGCAATCTCTTTACTCTTGTTCTCTCATAATATTCTACTCTTCTCATTTACTGTTTTTAGTTTTGTTACTTACACAATGCGCCACTTGTTCTTCTTCAAGCACTTCTTTCATTTTCTCAAGGTTTAAAAAACTAACATATTTCCCTCATGTTTATTAATAACTCTAACTCTTCTTTTCACAAACCGCACTCTGACCTTTCAAAACCGCGCCACATTTTCTAATAAGTATTTTGAATATAACAACCTACTTGTTAACTGGATCGACGTCTCTCCTCAACCACATCGCAAATCTAAAGAACATTTACCACTATTTCTCAAAGCACTACTTTGACTCTTTGGTGAAGGTTGACTTCAATCGATAGGGAAATTGATCTCGACGATTTCAATCAAAAACATCATTCTCAATATACTTTTTGACAAATCTAGTTTAACATCTCTATTCATTCGATAACTCTAACTCAAATGAATTCATTTCTTATTTTGGTTGCTTTGACTATAGTAATAAAAATATCTCATCTCATTTCCACTTAAGCATATTTATTATATGTTTCTCAAAACGAATAAGCACCATAAATTTATCAGTTCTACTAACTCCAAACAAGTTATTTCCTATAAAATCCATAAATACTAATTCATCTCATTTATTTACACATATTGTACATGTCACCAACCAACTCTATGTGCGTCACAATATACGAAAGTACATTGCTACCTTTAACTCTACTATTACCGTAACAAACCAAACTTTCTATCATATAATCTAATGGGATTATTAGAGTTATTACTCAAAATTTTCAGAATTCTATTAACTCATAAAAATAAAGATATTTTATATCCTAGGACATAGTCATGGGTTTACAATAAAAATCTTCATACAAACTGGAGCAAGAAGGAAATAAAACCTATTGTAGGTACTTGTGCTTCTGTGTTTATTTTTGGTACCATGAGTGCTACTACGTGAAGTGAAGGACTAAGAGATCGGGTACACTTACATGTGTGATGATCAGGTTCACCACAAAGAATGATAAGGCTATTCCTCATGATTTATTAAAGTTTAGTAAATATGGTTGTGCTTACAAGTTTAAGTATAATTTTGAAACATTGGAAAAGTTTCAATGTAAGGCAGAACGAATAAGAAGAATCAAAATTAGGTAGAAAGATAAAAGTTTCTCCAATCTGAAAAGATGGGAAAGTACCTTAGTATCTTGTTTTATGATTATCTTAGTGATTATGAAACCATTTCACAATAGATTCTCTAAGGACATCTTAGTGCATTTGTTTGGCTAAGAAGAGGAATCGTGGATTGTTGAAATGGTTAAAATAAAAAAGATGAATTATACTTCGTTCCAAAACAAGTCTTAGATTCATACTCCAAGATTGTAACGTTGAGTGGTATAAAGGAAGGTTTAAAATACTTGTCAAATGTAGAGTAAGATGTTTTCTACTCTTGTACATTCGAAATTGGTGAGTTGTGATGTTTTGGATAAAACAAAGACCAGCTAAGACCCATTGAGTGAAGTGTTTATCTTGATAAGAATCCGCACTAACTCTTGAATATTTGTTTTGTCAAGGAATAGTTCTTGACAAGAGAATCTTATATGTCAAGAGGTCAGTGGGAGTCTTAAAGGTCTTGAAAAGTTTCAAGAACTAATTAAGAATAAAACTGTTGTTTATCACTAGAACACGACTTGAGGTTTATAGCATATCGTGTTGACATATTCTTGTTTCTATGCCCATTCTAGTTAAAGTTCTCTATGCATGTGGGTTCTATGAGTTCTCAGTTGTTTGCGTAACAACCTGGAAGCAATGGTATGCCTTTGTGCTACCAGGTGGCAAGAAGTTAAGATTAAACAAGTTTAGTCAATATGAGTTTGGATTTGTCACTAACCTCCTCTCATGGTTATGAGAAATTCACATGGATAGGAACACATACACCATAAAATCTAAGTGTTATAAGGTTTGTCTTTGATTCATGAAAATGATGGTGAGGAAACGCTTTCGCTAAATAGATTTTAAGTAGATAGCAATTGTGATATTTGTGTTCTCAATTTCATTAGTGGAGCGTGTGTGGTTAATCGACACACTAACATGGACTTGTGAGAAATGGCAAAGGTCTAAACAATTGAGACTATGATTACGGTATCCCTTTTTCATAGTTCTAAAATTTGTTTAGACACAAATGTGAGCTATCTAAGAAAAGGGTGTACGATATTGATTTCTATAAGTCCATCTGATTTCTGGATACATATCAAAGCTAGTGGGAGCATAAATGTTATGCTAATAATAATTATCATGTTAGTGGGAGCATGATTATTATGTTTAGTATTGTAAGCTAGCAATATTAATTATAGAAAGAAAAAGGGTTTCAATTCGTGAAGTTGCGGGGGTTGAAAAGTTGTTTTCTATAATTAAGGGAGAGGAAATTATACTTCATTCCAATTCTAAAAGCTTAGATACTGAGTTTTTAATCAAATTTAGTCATAATTACATTATTTTCATTCTAAAATTCGATTATGATTACAACATCCCTTTTCATAATCTGAATTATGAGAACATGACAAATAGAAATAGAAATATTATGGCAAAAGAATGTTATAGTATCACGTTTTTATGTAAGACATCATGAATCGTGTCCCATATGCTTCGGATATAGGATCGATTACATGTGTTTTAATATTCATCTGTTCTAAATTTTTCCAAATGCCTAGGGCATTAAGAGGGGAAAAGTATTAGAACTGGATATGACTAAAATGATTAAGAAATTGTCAAGGACAATCTGAGGTTTACCAAAGATTGGTTGCTCATGGACAATTAGAAGTATCATGTTAATTTTGGAAGGACCATATTGACATATTCTGAAAGGAGGAAATTCTTGTTCAGAAGTGATAGTCAAAATGGGAATGTGGAAATGTTTCCATAGGTGGAAGTTATTCATTAAATCTATGTAAGATTAGAAAACTAAATACAAGAAGGATGTTCAAAGGAATGTACTTTGAATATGAGACTTCGTTTCCATGGAATTGCTCTCCATTGGAATAGTTTGTAAATATTTGTTGCCAAGTCTTTGTGACTATCGTGGATAGACATTACAAGAGGATCAATGCATATAAGATTAGAATCTAACACATTTCAGTAAATGGAAAAGCATATTGTATTCTTACATTTGCGGTAAGGATTTGGGATTGTGAAATGTGTATCAATGGAATCATGTTCAATTGGTCTATTTCACAGAGTAAGGATCATAGACAAACATAGTGTGCATACTTGGAGTATGGGAGAACTATTGTTTGGACAAACATAGTGTGCATGGTTGGAGCATGGCATGACTATTGTTTTAATTCAAGTATTAGGTTGATAAATCGAAACATTATACAATGAATAATGATTAATCAATATGGCGATAAATAAAAGGTGTTTTATTTATATTCATAAGTTCTGAGACCATATTGGATTTGATTATTCTTGTGTTTCACTTTGCATTTTTGGACTTTCCAAATAACTAGGTTATTCAAACTCTCCACAGTCAATCATACTTTGGAAGTAGGTATGAATCCAGACTGTCATGAATTGGGCTTGTAGATGTCTAAAGTGTTTAGACATAGTAAAAGTTGTTGCAACATTCATGAGTGCTCCTGGAATGAGATTCGAGTACTGGTTTAAACCCATGCTCATTTAACTCACTTCATGGATTTTATCACGAGTGATCATCAGACAATAATATCTTATAATCTTCAAACCTAGAGATATGAGTTGTTGACTATGAGTTGGTTGTACATTGATTGTACGAAAATGCATTAGTAACTTGATGTTATCAAATGTGACTTTGTGTATGATTCAACAAGTAGTTAGTACGAGCATATGAGTCGAAGTTTATCCATTCATTTTACCCTTGGAGGGATAAAAGTGATATCTATGGGCCCCTCGATGATTTAGTGATGACAAATGTAAGTGCTCGGCCGGGCCTGGACTGATTTGATTTGTTCAATTAGTCAGTTGTCATAAATCGGAAATCGGGAAACAACAAATGGACAGAGAGAATGATTATAATCCATGTCTCAGTGCATATGATATCTAGAATGGGGGAATATATGATCCATTATCTAATGGACATGTCATTGACAAGGTCAGAGTTCGACATCGGCTTTTAAGAGCTACGATTGCTAGTTGGGTTTTGGAGTCATGCTTGCAATAATAGTTTTAGACTTATCCAACTGGGAGACTGTTGGATTAGATGTATAAGCCCATAACTATTATTGGTATGTACTTGACCCGAGAGTAGCATGGTTCATTTAGGTTGTATATCATCAGGACAATTTGTTAGGATAGACTCTGGAGAGAAGGTTATGTATGATTTATTAATATATTATAAGTTCTAATATATTAATATGAAATCATATTTTTAATTAGTATTGATCAAGATTTAGTTTGGAATTAATTTAGTGATCGAAAGCGAGTAATTAAATCTATGGGGACTAATTATGGTAATTAGTTATATTTATATGTGTTGGGCTTATCATCCATGTTGGACCAAGTTTATGTATGGATATATAAAGAGTTGGGCCACATAAACCATGGATCATAAACCCATGGGTATGGGTTTGGGTTAAAACATGACCTTTGGAATTCCACACATAAATATGTTACTTTATAGCCAACATCACCACTAATGTATTCTTGGAGGATATGGACGGTTTTGGTGTGTATGAATTCTCTCTCAAGTTTCATCCTTTTGTCCATGATGTGTTGTGACTTCATTTGAGGATTCCACATTATTGGGGCTAAGCTCTTAAGGCCAAATACATCAAGACTTTAAGCTACATGAAAGGTATGTTACTCTAACTATTATCTTATATGGTATATGACAATTTCATGCTAGTTATAGGATCAATGCCTTGAAAACCATTTGCATGTATAATTTAGGAAAACATAGATCTAAGGTATTTAGGGTTGTATGTACACCATAGGATGTTGTAATATACAAAACCCTTCATCTCTCTCTCTCTCTCTCACTCACTCTCTCTTATGATCCCTCATAGATCCTTAATCTTTCTTATTACTGTTGAATCCTTCAGGGATTCCATAGTCTTAACCCCTTGTGGGTTACATCTAAGTTCTTACCAAGAAATCTCTTATCTTGTTCCTCTTAGGGAACCTTTCTCTACATTTTCTGACCATACTTAATTTGAATTCCCACATGAATCGTCTATATATATATATATATATATATATATATATATATATATATATATATATATATATATATATCCCTAAAAGCAATAATCTATCTCTTTCCCCATAGGGACATAATCTCATTCCTGAAGGAATAATATTCTTTTTCCCTGTAGGAACCTCTATTTTACTCCAGTAGGAATCATATTCTTTTTCCCCAAAGGAACCACACACTCATTCCCGTAGGAGCCATATCGTTACCGTCGGAACCATACTCTTATTCCCAAACGAATCATACTTATTTGTCCACGAAGGAATAATAGTCTTATCCCCAAAGGAACCATCTTTCTCTATATCTTTATCTTGGTTATGCGAGTCATTAAATAACACTTGTACCTTGGACATTCTTTCTCTTTGTCTCAATAACATATCATTTATTGCTTATTTAGTACTTAACTCATTAAGTACTTAATCTATATATATGTCTAGTATGAAAAAGGCATTCTACACAATACTAATGAAGACCAGACACAAATACTTACTACTATGGTTATGTTGCACAAAGTCACCCATTGTTACTTTCTACTATCTCCAGGATACTAACAAATACCATTCTCACCTCTAACCATGCGTAGGATTATACTGAATATAATCATGTTCTTTTTTTTTTATCTATTTTATGGGTATTACTCATAATACCTATATCTTTCCTTGTACATATACAAATTCTTTGGTTACGTACACATGCTCGGGTACATGGTCTTACATGCATAACCACAAGCACTTAATCTTCATAGGATCATATCCTACATGATTCTTTCTTTTCTTTCCATATGTCATGCTTAGACACATGATTCTAATATACATAAACATACATACATATATAAATAAAATGTATAAAACAATTTATAGAAAGAGAGTGTGTGTGTGTGTGTATGCGTGTGTGTGTGTATTTGTGTGTGTGTGTGTGAGTGAGAGTGAGAGACATAACTCTCCTTGTTAGTTATTGAGGACTAACTAACTTTCTTGGCTCTATTATTCAAATGATACATCTTGGCTCATCTACTTCTTAAAACTTGTCTTAGCCTATTACTAGCTTATCTACTTCTTAATGTCAAAATGATCACTTAATTTATCATAATTCTAACATTTCATGCAACAACAGCAAGTGGAAACCTCTGCCATCCCAGTACCGAGCAGACCATACGAGGGAAAACTCCCGAAATGTGATAAGTGTATTTTCCATCATCATGGGGCTTGCCATGAGATTCAATGCTGTAATTGCCTAAAAATAGGGCACCATGCTCGTAGCTGTGGAGCACCTGCACGACCCATCACTAAAGCCCATGACATCAGAGTTAACCAGGCTTATAATGGTGGTGTTAAAACTAGACCCTATGAAAGGAAAATTCCAAAGTGGATGAACAAGGAGAACACTCGTGTCCACGTCACTCTAGCTCGACATTTCACTTCCACCACCAATGTTGGTGTTGTCCAGATATGTCACCAATGCGGTGAAATTGGACACTTCAAGAAAGATTTCCCGATAGCGAAGAACTCGGGTGTAGATGGGAAGGTTCTCAGGATCACAGCTGCAGGAGAGCCTACTCCGGAGCCCTCTTTAATGTAACTTAGGTGTGTGGTTGTAACAGACTTATAAACTATCCAGAACTAGTGTGACTAGAGTCTTACCTTTTTGCGAGATTTTGTCAGTATAAGGATGCTCGTGCTACGTATACTTCTCTTTTGTAGCTTACCTAGTTTGCAGTAATGGTCTTGTTGTAAGTCTAAAGTATTGTAACTCCGTTGATGGTTGCACAGTTGTGTTTTGTCTGTAAACGTCTTATGTTCAAATCTAATGTCTTTAAGTTTTAGTATTGTAGGGTTTCAAAGCACTCCATGGATGATGGCAATGGGCCCCTTTGATGAATTCTAGGTTAAAAGCCCAAGACTTGTCTTTTCCCTATAAATAGTCATGTATTATTCACAATTAGGGTTAAGAGTGAGGCAAAATGTAGCCGCCACGTGAGGTTTCTTATGTAGTGTTAGATTCTTTAGTCTATGCTGAAAGTGTAATTTATTCCTCATATTTGAATAAATTGAGTGATCATTCGACCTAATCTTCATATTTGTGTTTGCACTTATTTTCCGCATCTTGTTCATCAAATCTCAGTTAGGGTTTTAATTCCAACAAGTGGTATCAAAGCGGGTCTTTGAAGATCTATTGATTTTTGAAGTATCGGTTCTTGATTTGATGATTTTCTACACATGTTATTGAAGATTTATTGGTGTTTTGGCGTTTTGGAATCAAAATCTTGTTCAAGCTATTGTTCATGAAGATTTATGATATTCTTCTATTGTTCATTGTGGTATTTCTCTATTCTTTGGATCTGATTTGTTTTTAGATCAATTTTTCTATAGATTCATGTTTGAAGCCAAATAATCGATTCTTATTTCCATTGATTTAGCCCGATTGTTTTAAGCTATATTCATTCATCCGATGACGTATTGTTCTTGAGCCCATATTCATTGTTTACTGTTCATTCGTTTCACTCAAAAACCCATTAATTTCGTTCAATGTTCATTGATTGTTCTTGTATTTCCGTTTGACATAACAAAATAACGCAAGTCAAAATTCTTCTTTGATTTAAGAGTTTAACTTCATGGTGATTGAACACTTTTTTGTTCTGCTGTAGCTTCTCGATTTCTATTTGATTTGCTCATCGCTTTGGTCTTGCTGTTGAGTTTTGGTCTTAAAATCGATTTCGTTTGACCTAATCGACTTTGTTCTCTAGTTTTAATTTGACCCAATCAACGATTGATAATAATTTTAGTGAACCAGAATCACATCTTGGTATCTGTATGATCGGTTGTGATAATGGGTCTAGATTTGCCATTCGATGTTAATTAGGGATTGTTGTTGATGAATTGATCATTTATATTTTGAGAACTGATGAAGACGAATCAATGAGTGGATGTTTTTGGAACAATGGGGTAATGAACAATTTGGTAGTCGGAATGATGCCACTCGATTGAAACTTAAATCTAAACTGAAATTGCAAAATCAATCTGAATCATGTTGCTCAGAATGAAAGAATCGGAGCGTTCAGGAATATAAGCGATTGGAAGAAGATGTTTTTGGTGGTTAATTCTAAAAGTCAAAATTGGAACAAATGGTCTCACCTGCGAATACAATCGGATACAAAGGCTGTATGGGAATGACTGTGAAGTTCAGAACAGAAACCTTATTCGCATTTGATGGTAGATTTTGGGAATTGAAGTGCAGGTCTCGTAATCGTCATTGGCGTATCGATTGGGAAATTCACTCGGAATCAGAATCGGTAGTGTGATGTTGGATCGATTGATTCGGAATCGGAATTGTGATTGGGCTTGTATTCGTAACTCACATCTACATCAGAAACGAACCTGTGCTCGGAACGTTGAGTTAAATCGGAGTTCGTACTTTTGTTCGATCTCGGAATCGATTGGCATTCGGAACTGGATGCTAGGAATCGATGCATTCGGAGTTCACTGTTGCTTGAAATTATTTGGATTCCGAACTTTGGATGTTTTCCGATTGGTTTTCAGTCGATGTCTCGGAATCGGAGTTCTATTTACGGGTCGTGAGGCTGTGTTCGTCAATCAGACGATAAATGAGGAAGATGACTTCGATTTTACACATTTTGCCCCTGTAACTTCACCAACATGGCAATTTTAATTTGATTTTCGGAATTTGTTACAAATCAAAGGGAAAATGATGCAGAGTTACTATTTAAGTCCCTGAATTCCAACAAGTGACACTTTCAGCCCTATATTCAGAAAAGTTTACAAATTTAAGGGCCGATGAACAGTTTTGAATTCTTTAACGCACATATTTTTTCGTGAACAGAAAAATAAAGATTTCATCAAGTCTTGGTGTTTCGGAAAGTCGTTTTTCGTGATAATGTCAAAATTTTACGACTTTTTCGGATTTTATTCTTCATTGTATATATCATTTTGTCGTGGGGGAGCACATTAATTTTTATCCATTCAAGATCATTCTCATGACCATAAGAAGACTTTTTAATCACATTTTCGATTATAAAGCGGGAGAGAATTTGGTATGGCCTTTCGAAATTGGATTTGTGACTTTTCAAAGTTCAATTTTTTTTGATAAAGCTTGTGGTAGAATTATGAAGGTAGCTTTTACAGTGGAAGTTCTTCATCGAGCTCTGCTAAAGTTTTTACAGAGAAGTATCCTTTACAGTGGAAGTTCTTTATCGAGCTCTGCTAAGGACTTGTTATATCTCCAACCTCTAGTGTTTTCTCGATCAAGCGGAATTACGAATCTTAAAGTTTGGGTTGTTACATGATATTTTTTGATGGCTTATATCATTAGTTTATTTGAAGATCATTGTGACTTGGAGGGGGAGCTCTTCAAAGACAAGAAGTGATTCAGTTTCTTTGTTCTGAAGTGGGTTTTTTTTATGGCGGGTTTGGTTTTTATGAAGATTTTTTTTGGGATTACATTCAAAAATAAAGTTTAAAGACATTACTTCAGTTCTTGATTTATATATCCTAGAGTATGTGTTTGAAGACTACTAAAGAATTAAGATTCATGGATTGATTCATATATTCCTCGTTGCAGAACTTTTTATTTGCTAGATGCTTGTTTTGGAAGTTAAAGCATTGTCATCCATTCCATACTTTGAGGGGGAGATTGTAGGGTTTCAAAGCACTCCATGGATGATGGCAATGCGCCCCTTTGATGAATTCTAGGTTAAAAGCCCAAGACTTGTCTTTTCCCTATAAATAGTCATGTATTATTCACAATTAGGGTTAAGAGTGAGGCAAAATGTAGCCGCCACGTGAGGTTTCTTATGTAGTGTTAGATTCTTTAGTCTATGCTGAAAGTGTAATTTATTCCTCATATTTGAATAAATTGAGTGATCATTCGACCTAATCTTCATATTTGTGTTTGCTCTTATTTTCCGCATCTTGTTCATCAAATCTCAGTTAGGGTTTTAATTCCAACAAGTATGATTCCGACATTATCATACGACTCGATTCAATTTGTTCTTCACGAAAATAGCTTCATACATACATCTCTTTCTTGTAGATCACTTTTCTAGCGAAGCCGTCATATTAGAAAACCGAAGTACTCATGCCAGGAGTACCTCTTAGTTATTTTCTTTCCGAAGAAATCCCCGAAGTACCACTCGTGCAGTACGTCAAGATTAATCCAAGGATTCATGCGATTGATCTATCACGGAGGAATGTATACATAAGAGGGATATATAATCAAGGTTCTACAGATTTAGAATTAATGATTCCGCTTTAATTTCTTTTTCCTTGAAAGGAAGTGAGCTTAAAGAAGAATCAGTTATTCGACTACCTTTTCAATCTTAAGTATATACGGCTCGTATACACAAGATTGTGATTGTCAAAACATGTGTGAATTCTAATATGAACTTCAGGACGGAGAACTGCCTAAGCCTACGAGTAATCGCATCGTCATGTGAACAAACTTAGAACCCAGTACGACTCTTGTAAACAGATCGCCCTATAGTCTAAACACCTACGGAGATACCAGAATAGTACAGAAAACTTAACGAACTGCACATAAATAGAATTAGAAGACTAGACTTCTCACGCTGGAGAACCCCGATCATATTCTTCCAGAGATCGACGGATCGCATCGTATGTACCTCGGCTATCGAGTACTCCGTCAAGATTTTTCATTAGAAATCGTTATCTTTGCCTCGCATAGATGAAATGGTTGAGCAAACGCAAGGAAATAATTACTTTCAGAAATGGATCTGAGATCCGAATATCACCAGTTCGAGTGTTAGGGAAGGATGTCCGGAAGACTATCTTCCGAACTCGATGCGGACACTTCGAGTCCGTAGTGATACCCTTCGGATAGGACCAATACGCCCATAGCTTTCATGAGCTAAACGAGTAGGGAACGTGTTTGTTACTTGGATCAGTTCGTCATTTCTCCATGTAATGACTTACTTATCTACCCTCTTAGTAAGAAGAAATCCATGGAAACATTTCCTTCAGAGGAACTTTTCGCGAAGTTCTCTAGGCACGAGTTTTGAAATTGAAGAGTCAAATTCCTATGACACACTGTTAGTGAAGTGGGAAATTTTGAGTACTCTTACAATTTGTCAAAACTGTTGAGAATTTGTCGACACCGGATACACCGACACAAAATTCGCCAAATTCTAGGTCTTACCGACCTACTGTCATAGTTCATCTAGAACTCCTCATAAATTACAGAAACCCTTTCGACCTTGACCCAGCAAGGAGTGGCCCTTGACTGGGAAGTTAAACAAGAAAAGGGAACTTTGGAGATTCCAAGTGAGAGACCAAATTCTTTAGGAAGTCTCACTCGGGAACGGCTTAATACGCTTCGTAAAGCGTGGAAAGCTAAATCCAAGATAGACAGGACCTCTGAGATTCTTACAGAATCAATCCTGTATCTCGCAAACTAGACCTACCCCGCGAACTCAGTAGCGTAAATGCTACTCTTCGCGTCTCGATCGTGAAACCATGCCTTTCCGTTAGGACTCTTGTAAGTCCACTCGTCGAGATCCTCGCCTTAGTATTAGAATCGTAGTGACCCTCGACCGAGAGGTCAAGCGAACGAAACAATGCCGTCGCCAATTAGTGAAGGTTCATTGGATTGCCAACCGAGAAACCAATTTCACTTAGGTGCGCTAGAACCAATCGACTAGGACGTTTCCTCCTCACGACTCGATCATTCGTACCTACTTCCTTGCCTAAAATTATAATTTCGGGATGAAATTCCCTTTAATAGGGGGATGATGTGACAACCCTAAATTTCCATTCTGTACAAACCATTTGAGGCTAATAGAAGTAGAACAGTTTCAGTGAAATTCCAGACTTCGGGTATAAGTTTGGCAGTTTTTCAGGATTTACACTTAAGGAGATATCAGGAGAGTGGATGCACTAGGGTTTTGTGCAACACTGTTATTCCAATACTCTAGGATAGTAGAGTTCATTCCGGGAATAAAAATATTTTCTGCCAAAAATCTCAGGACTATATATCGAAATCTGAACCAAAATAGTTCATTAGTTACATTTCCAATTAGAGAAAAGCCAAATTCTCTCTCACGGATCTTCGGGTTTTTATCCCAAATTGTGAGTACTTCGATCTAGTTATATTATATAGCTTAGATTGTGTTTAGAAACATCAAAATCGGACCAAAACCCCAAGATTTGGGAGTGTACCGCCCAAGAACACTTGGGGAGTAAACTCCATTTTAAGGGCCAAAAGTGTCCCAATGCCCCTCAAAGCCTTGGAACTCAAACTAGAAGCCTCCATTACAATGTTTAGTCCACAAAACAATTAAGAATCAAGGGTGAAAGTGAGTTCACGGACCAAGAGGTTCTTGGGCCGTGAACTCCAGTTTTGGTTGCCAAAATTCCCTAAATTCCTTCATTAAGCCAAGAGACGAGCATAGTACATTACCTTGATGTATCTAGGACCCAAAACAATCAAAATACCAACACCTATGGGTGTTCACGGCCGCAAACACATGGCCAAATGGTTCATGGGCCGAAAACTCTAGTTAGGGGTGTTTTGATGCCACAAACACTTCCTAAGGCTTAGGCTTGAATTTAGACATGTACCCTAAAGTGTTTATAGCCTAGAAAACATAAGGAATCACAAGTATTGAGGAGTTTACAGCCAAGACAAGTTCTTGGGCCGTAAACCCCTATAAAGGGGAAAAATGACACCTAAATTCCTTCCTTATGCCTAGAACCCAACATAGATCATATCCTTGATGTGTTAGGAACCTCAAAACATCAAATGTTACTCCTTACCATGAGTTTACGGCCGTAAACTCATGGGGGAGTGGTCCCAGGGCCGTGAACTCCTCAAAGGAGTTAAAAGGAAGCCCAAACATTTGTTTAAGACCAGAAGCTTTTCACCACTTAAGTTGTATTAAAGTTAGGCTTCATTTAGTGACCCTAAAGAGAGTTTACGGCCAGGATTTTACTCCCCTGGGCCGTAAGCTCCAAAACATATGGTCTTTTAACCATAAACTCCCATACGAGGCCTTGCACTCCTTTGTCGCAACCCATTAGCCTCCTAACACTTGACCAAAAGTGTTTTCCTCGCATTACAATTTTTATACATGTTTAATTGGTGTTATAATCACTAATTGTTTATATACATATGTCTTCATATGTAATTAGGACCATTGTGTGTGTTTAAGACTTCACTTGACACCTAGCAGTCCTACCTCTTCAGTTCATCCGTATCACCCACAACAGGTGAGTTCATACCCCTTAATCAATGTTTTAAAAGTTTTTAAATGTTTTATGGGGGGGGGGGATATAAGTAGAATTATGCTAATTATAATATCAATCATATCTGATTAATAAGTAACATTCAAATGATTGGCTATTCATTAGCCGTTTTACCAAACAATTTCCTTCAAATGGTTTTCATAAACATTTTATATGTTTAAAACTCCTTATTACACTGTACATTTCACCCTGTATGTTTTATTTCAAACTTATTTAAAATTGTGTTTTAAACAAATGTTTCTTTATACTAAATTGTTTTATCAAACCCATGCCTTCAAACCGTTTTATAGATCGACATCAAGTCGATCTTTTCTTAGATAATGATTATGCTAAAAGGTTTTACAAAACATATTTTATGCTTTTATATTATAAATTTCATGCCTATATAGGTATAGTTATATAAGTAATGTTTAAAAGACTTAGGAAGGCTATCCACCTTGTTTCCTTTTCCTAGATTTGGATGTGGTCTGATAGGATATTGGGTACTCGTCCGAAGGTCGTTTAAATATTTATTATATATCATGTGTACATATATAGTCATAAAAGATCCTTCCAGTTCATCCAATGCCCTTGGGTAGCAAGGGTATACATCCATGTTCATACGTACCAGTTAGATTACTAGTAAACTACCATATGGGTAGTTTAGGAAGATACTAGAAGTATTACTAGAACGCAATATCATACAATGAGTCAGTTCATTCATGAGTCAATACTTGCTAGAACATTACAATACATTATTATTCTTACTAAATAGAGAGAACATACATTACAGCTAGAACATTACAGTACATTACTATACTTGCTAGATAGAGAGAGAACACACATTATAGCTAGCACATGTCGAACATTTCAGTACATTACATATACATAAATACGTTGACAAAATTGTGATCCACTGTATCGGAGCATGTCTTAAATGTCATGGCCCGAGTTGTAGCCAGAGTGTCTTAGAGGGAGAGCGTGAGTTTACGTATAGATCTATACTGGATTGACTATCCTACACCTTGCTGCTAGCTACAGCCGGACTTGCAGGTATGCGGGTGCCAAACGTCATTTCTTTTTATGACCATTCGTATGTCGTTGTTACCAGTCAATAGTATGGTGCAATTAATCACATGATGCCTTAATATAAATCCGGTTTAAGGTAGTTAGTACAGCAGTAGTTCTTATAGCGCTACATTTTAGCACTACATTAATTTTCCCTGTACATATAATTAGTGATCTTTTCACTTAAACTTCAAATGTAAAAACTATATTTTGTTAATGATAGTTACACTTGGGAAAACTACACCCTTTTACAAGAAACGAACATTTAGAATAGTTAATTCTTGGTAGAAGACTACATTGAGAACAGTTAGGTCTTGGTAGAAGACACCCTTTACATAATAGTAGGAATCATAGGGATTTCTAGGGTTTTTCAAACGTTTATAGTTGTTTTACAAACATTTTTACACTTACAGTTCATATACATTTTAATACTTACAAATTTTTACATACAAATTAAGACACTAAAATACTTATGATCTCACCAGCTTTAAAGCTGATACTCGCTTTCAAAATTACTTGTATCCTCAGGTCATCATAGACAGGTACCGATGCAAGGATTAGGGAAGATGGAGCTCGTTGAAGACTCATCTTTCATTTTGATTTATGTTTTAGTGTTTATCAAAATTTGACAGAACACACTTGTATAATAATTATATTATTAATGCAATGGATGATGTTGTTGCTTGTTTACTACTTTACATTGTTGTGATACTGTAGATGACGTCCTCCGCCCCAGAACGTTTCCGCCGTTCTTGGTTTTGGGGTGTGACATCTACTTAATCCAACATAAGTCAAAAACCTTTGAAAAGTTCAAAGAGTTTAAGCGAGAAGTGGAGAATCTATTGGGAAGGAAGATAAAGATGCTTCGATTCGATTGAGGAAGAGAGTATCTAAGTATCGAGTTACATGCCTATCTTAAGGAATGTGGAATTGTTTCACAATTGATGCCACCTAGGACACTATAGCTTAATGGTGTAGCTGATAGGCACAACCGAACCTTGGTGGCATGGTTCGTTCTATGATGAGTCGAGCATCGTTACCTATCTCATTCTGGGGGTATGCCTTAGAGACTGCCACACATATCCTTAATCTTGTCCCAACTAAAAAGGTTTCCAAAACACCTCAGGAGATGTATACAATGAAGGTTCCCTCGTTAGCACACTTCAAAGTTTGGGGTTGCAATGCTTTTGTTAGAAAAGAAACTCACGAAAATCTTGAACCTCGAAGTGAGCGATGTAATTTCATTGGCTACCCACATAAATCCTTTAGATATCTCTTCTATAGACTGAGTGACAATGTTGTCTTCGTTGTAAGGAGAGGATTCATTTATGAGAAAGAACTCATATGCCAAGGGGACAGTAGGAGGCAAATTGATCTTGAAGAGCTTCAAGAGTTAAGTGATGAAGGAACCTCAAACACTAGCGCTCAACCTAAGGAGGAAACTCCAGTTGAATCGATTGACGAGTCCTTATCTCTGAGGCGGTCCAGTAGACTTAGATAGAACCCTGAGTTTTATGGTTTCCATATTACTTCTGAGGCTGGTACATTTATCAGCGATAATACACTACTAAATTTGGATGAACCTAACAACTAAGAGGAAGTAATGGCATCCCTGATTCTACAAAATGGAAAGAGGCAATGGACAGCGAGATTCAGTCAATGTATGACAATCAAGTATGGAACTTGGTTGACAATATACCAGGCCGTAAGACAGTTGGGTGCAAATGGATCTTTAAGAAGAAGACCGACATGGATGGGAAAGTACAAACTAATAAGGCACGATTGGTTGCGAAAGGCTTTACTCAAACTCCAGGAGTTAACTATGATGAGACCTTCTCACCAGTGGCTAAGATTAAATCTATAAGGGTTGCTAGCCATAGCTGCATTTCATGATTATGAAATATGGAAAATGGATGTCAAAGTCGCTTTCCTTAATGGAAAGTTGGTTAAGGATGTATACATGAATCAACCAGAGGGTTCTGTCGATGCAAAGTACCCTGATAGAGTATGTAAGCTTGAGAAATCCATTTATGGATTAAAACAAGCATCTGGTAGATGGAATATTTGTTTCGATGAGAAAGTCAAAGAGTTTGGCTTTTCGAGAAGTGAGGATGAGTCTTACGTATATGTCAAAGCTAGTAGGAGTATAGTTAGCTTTTTCGTGTTGTATGTGGATAACATACTACTCATAGGAAAAGACATCCCAACCTTGCAGGAGGTTAAGTACATGCTTGGGATGTACTTCGCTATGAAGGACCTCTGAGAAGCTGCTTATATTCTAGGGATAAGGATTTTGATAAACAGGAGTAAAAGCCTAATATGACTTAGTCAAAGTACTTATTTGAACATGGTGATGAAACGTTTCAACATGCAAGATTCCAAGAGAGGAGAATTACCTATCCAAAGCAATGTCAGACTGAGTAAGACTCAAACTCTGAGTACCGATGCTGAAATAACATAAATGAGTCGAATATCATATGCTACTGCAATTGGCTCGATCATGTATGCTATGACCCGTACTCGTCCTGATATAGCCTTTGCATTGAGCGTGGTTAGCAGATATCAATGGTATCATGGTAAAGCTCACCGGACTGCGGTAAAGAACATTATAAAATATCTGTGAAGGGCTAAGGACTGGATCCTTACTCTTGGTGGGAGTGATAACTTAAGAGTGGTAGGGTATAGTGATGCCAACTTTTAGATCGACAGAGATAATTTCCGCTCTCAGTCGGGCTGGATATTTACCATAAAATGGAGGAATAATAACTTGGAAAAGTTCCAAGTAGGAGAGTGTAGCCGATTCAATGTGCGAATCAGAGTATATAGCAGCGAGTGAAGCGTCGAAAGAGGAGATATGGATGAAGAATTTCATCGGGGACCTTGGAGTTGTACCAGCTATAAAGGAGCCCATGGAGATTTTCTGTGATAGCGACAGTGCAGTTTCCTTATCCAAGGAAACAAGAGATCATAGTAGATAAAGAAACATCAACAAAAAAATATCACTTCATAAGACATCAAGTAGAAGAGGGACTCCTCGTGGTTAAGAGGGTATCGTCAGAAGAGAATCCAGCAGATCGCCTTACGAAGGGACCGCGTAGGGTTAATCACTTGCGACACGCTAGTATTGTCGGGTTGAAGGACGATATTAGTTTTAGGGATTAGATAGAATTTTAGAAATTTGTAATAGTTAAAATGTAATTGACATTTGGTGATTGAATAAAAGGTGTTTTTATTTATAAGTAGTGTTACTGTCTTGTGTCCAAAATAATAAGATTATTCAAACTATCCATAGTCGATCATACTTTGGAAGTAGGTCATGAAAGAAGACTTTCATGAATGGATTTTTTGTATGATTTTCTAAGGTGTTATACATAGCAAAGATTATTACAAACATTCACGAGTGCTCTTGAAATAAGATTTGAGTATTGGACAAAACCCATGCTCACATATCACTTCATGGAATTTATCATGAGTGATTATGAGATGATAATACTGTATAATCTTAAAACAAATATATACGAGTTGGCGATTATTTGTTGATTGTACATTAATAGTGCGAAAACGCATCAGTAACTCGATTTTATAAAACGTGTAGTTATGTATGATTCGATGAATAGTTATTACAAGCATATAAGTTGAAGTTTATCTGTTTCTTTTATCCTAAGATGATGAAACCTGAGATCTTGGGCCCCTCGATGATTTTGTTTTGACTTATGTGTCGGGACCGATCTGAACTCTATTGATGTGTTCAATTAAGTTATAATCAAACAAATCGGAAATTGGGAAACCAACTAGAGGACCATAAGTATGACTATGTTGCATGTATTTTTCCACATAATATCTTGTAGATCAGATGACTATATGATCACTTATCTAATGGACACATCAGAGTATGTGAACGGCTTGCTGAGCGCTACGATTCCTAATTGGATTTTAAGTTGGCAATTACAGTTATTAGACTTATCCAAGGTGGGAGACTGTTTGAAAATGTGTCTAAGCCTACAACTATAATTGGTATGTTCTTGACCCGATAGTAGCATGGTCCATTTGGTTTGCATTCATCAAAGTAATATGTTATGAAGAATATTTGGGTAAGAGGTTAATTACGATTTATTAATATATAACAACTATAATATATTAATTGAGGAATCATATTATTTAATTAATATTGATCAATAATTAATTTAGTGATCAAAAGAGACTAATTAGAATAATACATATGAGTTGGGCTAAAGATCCATGATTTGATTTGTGATGTGCTTATGGGTTAATCCATTAAGTGGTTATCCAAATCAAATGGATGATTCATGGGCTAATGTGTATGGATTAGGGTTACACATGACCCTTGATACTCTACACACACACACACATATATATATATATATATATATATATATATATATACATATATATATATATGTATGTATGTATGTATCTATAAGCTTGAAATCGGTTACACCTTACACACTAAGAAGGAGAATCTAATTTTAGAGTCACAATAACCTCTTTATATTCCTCCTAATTTTTCCTGGTGTTTTGTGATTCCATTTGAGGCATCACACTACTGGTGCTAAGCTTTCATGAGGCCAAGTTATTCAAGCTACTACACAAGGTAATACTCTAGCTAGTTTGTATGATTCAAACATCACCTTGCATGCTAGTTTAGGCTTCATGCTTTGGAAAATGTTTATTGCAAGTATAATTAGAGAAAACTTAAATCCAAAGAATTATGGTTGTATGTGCACCATCATAATGTTAGAGTACATAAAACCCAACACTCTACACATCTATTTAGTCAATTCTCATTTAATTAATACGTGTCTTAATTTATTATGTCACATACTTGGCCCAAACAAAACATAAAATACGAATTTTACCCATTTGACCACATGTCACACCCCGAAAACCGAAGGCGGAAACATTTCCGGGGTTGACTCCACGTTGAGTATCAAATCCAATGTACATAGTAAGTAAAGTAGAACAACCATTACATTACATATAAAAAGTTTTACAATTGTTTCAAAAGTAAAGTAGTACAGTTTGTGATACATAGTATATATATATATATATATATATATATATATATATATATATATATATATATATATATATATATATATATATATAAACAAAACGAACGGGTCTTGTATGCACTCCAACCTGGATCAAGTGGATCTTCGGGTACCTGTTCTGTCAATGACCTGAGAACACAAACGGTTTGAAAATCAGCATAACGCTGGTGAGTTCATAAGTAGTTTTTGTTTTGGAAAATGTTCATGTTTCCTTTCTGTTTCTGAAAATGTAACACACGCCAAGAAAATCCCACATTTTCTTAAAAAGGTTGGTTGGTTGTTTCACATTATGTAAAGTAAAGTTGTACACTCAAAACATGTTTACCCTTGTGAAAATGTACATTTGGGTTATCTGTTTTGTTATTCTGTTCTGGTTATGTACCAATGGATCCCCAGGAAAGTCCCATACTTTCCTGATTGTATATTACCAATTGTAAAAGATGTAAGGTTATCCAGTTTGTTACACTTTTCTAGTTATGTAAATGTTTTCCCCATGAAAGCCCAATGCCTTCCTGAATGTTGGTTACCATTTGTAAAAGATGTAAATATGTATTCTGGTTAAACCTGGTTATGTACAAGGTTTCCCAGGAAAGTCCCATACCTTCCTAAATGTTGGTTATCAATGTAAAAGATGTATTCATTATTACTATAACTAAATCTCTGTTATCCTAATTGCGAGTTCCATAACCATACTATAGACTGAACCTGTGGCAATAAGTCGTCCACATCCTTATGACTTTCGTCACCCTTGAACCATTTCGGTTCGGCTGTAGCTAGCAGCCAGGTGTGGGGTAGTCAACCCCGTATAGATCTATACACTCAAGTCACGCTCTCTAAATCCCAGAGATTCTGGTTACGGGTGTAGTCCTCGACTTGCGTATCTCTGTGGAGTATTCGCCGAGGACGTGTCTCCAATCACACAGGAATAACAAATTTACTAGTGATAATATGATAGTCCTCCACTCGAGTATCTCTGTGGAGTGTTACCGAGGACAAACAGTGTACAAGTTTCATGTTATTATGTTCTAATGTCATGTTTTTAACTGATAAAATGTCGAAAACATTTGTGAAATATATAAAACATAACAGTTTATAAAACCCATTTCACAAATAAATGTTTACGTGATCTGCATGCTCAAATGATTATCAGTTGTATCAATCAGTATTAAAAGCATATAAAATGTGAAACACACACACGAAAACAAGTTTTTGAGTACAAGAAATCCTTGTACTTTGCTTGTGTTCCCCCTGAAAACAGTGAAAAAGGGTAGGGGTATGAACTCACTAGACTCGGAAATGCGACGGTTTCGGATACTAGACGTTGGTTCGGGGCTTGATTACTCGCAATGTCCCTATGTAAAATGAAATAATGCCCATACATATCTAATTAGATTTACAATTACTAATTATATGGAACGTTACGCTCCAACGAGGTTAAACACCTCAAAACGAGCGTTTGGAGTAACCCGGGTGACATCTTCGGACGTGTATTGACACTAGGAACTTGGGATTTGAGTTTACTCCCCAAGAGTAAACATATTAGGGAGTTTACGGCCATATAACACCCACATACATGAGTTCACGGCCGTGAACTCATGTGGGTGTGATTTTGAGGGTTTAATGACTTGTTTGGACTTGGGGATTGTTGGAATGAATTACTAAAATGCCTTGGAATGATTTAAATGAATTTATACCACTTAAAAGGGAGTTCACGGCTGTAAAATTGGAGTTTACGGTCGTAAACTCTCCTATGGTCAAGAGAAATTGATTTGAGGCACTTAGAGCAATCACATGTGTTTCTAGTAATTTTTCCAAGCTTTTGGGTGATTTAAGGGCATCATCTAACACACTTTTATGAGTTTACGGCCTAAGAGTGTGTGCCAAGGCCGTAAACTCCTATATGTGGTATTTTTGATATGTTTAAGGCCCCCAAACTAATTTTAGATGGTTCTATGATTTATTACAAGGCTATTGGTTAAGTTTCAAGGCATTCTAACATGTATAAAGGTGTTTACTCCCCATGTTTGAGGAGTTTACGGCCTAAGCACATGCCTTGGCCGTAAACTCTCTTTTGTCCCATAAAATTCATGTTTAAAGTGTTACAAGTCCAAGATTGAAAGCCTCAAAGTCGTATCTAAGTCCCAACAATGATTTGGAAGGGTTAATTGGCTTAAAAACCCCATTTTTAAGTGTTTACGGCCCAAGCTTGATCCTTGGCCGTAAACACATGTTCCAGGTCCTAAAACTCAAATTAAACATCAATTTGAAGGCTAAAGAGGCTAGATAACAAGTTAGGGATGTTACCTCTTTGATTTGGAGCCTTAAATCTTTGTT
Organism: Lactuca sativa; assembly: GCF_002870075.4. Classification (NCBI taxonomy): domain Eukaryota; kingdom Viridiplantae; phylum Streptophyta; class Magnoliopsida; order Asterales; family Asteraceae; genus Lactuca; species Lactuca sativa. The sequence goes on from NC_056624.2 coordinate 135,246,378, forward strand.
TTTGGACCTTTGATTATGGATGAGGAGAGAGGTTGGAGAGTGATTAAGGAAAGATGGACAAAAGCTTCAAATGGAAGCTTTGAATCCTTATATAGTGCTCGGGAATTGGACACGACAGAATTCTACCCGATACCAACGTTAGGCGGGGCTTTTGGTCGCACCCGACCAAGTTGCCGTAACCCGATATGGTCGATTCTAGAATTATTCCGATGACTATTATGGGGTGTTAGAATGATTTCAAATGGCATTAAGACACCCATTAAGTCATTTTAGGTTAATACAAGTTAATGACTTAATTAATTGACGAAATCGGAAACGGATTTGGAAACGGCGTTTGGTTGATCGAATTGGATTACAATTTGAGTTACAAGAAGTGATATGAAATTTCGGGTTGTTACACCATAATGCATTTTCTCATGCATTCTTTGTCTTAAACTTACTCAACTAATATATTCTAAGTGAATTAAACTCTGATTGGCCATTTTCATGATGTCACAACTTTATATTCTCATCTCTTAACTATAATTGACCATTTTCCTATTTTTGGACAATATTTGACTAAAGGTCAACTTTCTCTAAGGGATTCCATCCTTGGAATCTTCTCTTACTCTCTTGGTCATTCTATTACTCAATGAACCATATTTAAGGTTATTCTCTACTTTAAACTCTTAACCAGAAATATCAATCTACTTTCCAACTCTTTTCATAATCAATGTAATAGCAAATCTCTTTTCATTTATTTACTTTAAATGGTTGTTAAGGGACGTATTCTAATCTATCTACCCTTATGCAAGCATATTGCATAGTTATCGCCATTTCTCCTCTTTTTTCCCACTTTTACAACTATGTGTAGAACTTACCTATTTCATTCTTTTGCTCACAAGTACACTAACACATTTCCTAATCTTCTACTCTTACGTAAGTTATCATGTCAAATGCGATTCTACCTCACCATTATTACTCTAGACGGGTGACTACTCACCATTTTCTAAGACTCTTCTAACTCTTGTGAAGTTATACATTTCTTAATCTTCTACTCTTACGTAAGTTATCATGCGCTAAGCATGTCCTCTAGGGTTTGGATTGTTCTCTCACTTTGTCCATCGGTCTGAGGATGATACGCCGTGCTCATATCAAGTTTGGTTCCAAGAGCTTTCTGAAGAGACTGCCAAAATCGGGAGGTAAACCTGCTATCTCGATCAGAGATAATGGACGCAGGTACACCGTGCAGTCGGACTACTTCTTGGATGTAAATCCGCGCGAGTCTATGCATCTTGTATGATTCTTTGATCGGAACGAAATGAGTGGACTTTGTCAAACGATCGACAATCACCCAAATGGTATCATACCCACTCGGACACTTGGGTAGTTTGGTGATGAAATCCATGGTGATCATCTCCCATTTCCATTCGGGTATCTCAGGTTGCTGGAGTAGACCCGAGGGTTTCTGGTGCTCAACTTTTACCTTGGCGCAAGTCAGACACTTGCCCACAAATGTAGCTATTTCAACCTTCATGTTTGGCCACCAATATTGCTTCTTGAGATCTAAGTACATCTTATCAGAGCCCGGGTGAACAGAGTATATGGTTCTGTGCGCTTCCTCCATAACTATCTCTCTGAATCCTCCAAACTTGGGAATCCAGATCCGATCCATGAAACAATGGACTCAGTTACCTCTGATCTCAAGTTTCTTTTCCATTCCTCTCAAGGCTTCGGTCGACACATTCTCGGGTGTGAGGGCTTCCAACTGGGCTTCTCGGATTTGCATGGGTAGGTTGGAATGGATGGTCATCGTCTAGTTCTTCACTTTACGGCTTGCACTCTCCTTTCGGCTAAGTGCATCTGCTACCACATTGGCCTTGCCGGGATGGTAACGGATTTCACACTCATAATCACCGAGTAGTTCTACCCATCGCCTTTGTCTCATGTTTAAGTCTTTCTGGTCAAAGATGTGTTGCAGGCTCTTGTGATCGGTGAAGATCGTGCACTTGGTTCCGTAGAGGTAATGTCTCCAAATCTTCAACGCAAAGACTACGGCTCCTAACTCCAAGTCGTGTTTGGTATAGTTGACCTCGTGTGCTTTCAAATGTCTAGAAGCATAGGCAATTACTTTTCCCCTTTGCATAAGCACACAACCTAAGCCTTGATTAGACGCATCGCAGTAGACAACGAAGTCCTCTGTCCCTTTGGGTAGGGACAGAACAGGCGCGCTGCACAAGGCTTTCTTCAGCGTCTGGAATGCGGTTTCTTGCTTATCACTCCAACAAAAGGGTACACCTTTCTGTGTTAGAGTGGTTAAGGTTTTGGCGATTCTAGAAAAGTTCTGGATGAATCTTCGATAATAGCCAGCGAGACCCAAGAATTGTCGGATTTCTGTGGGTGTCTTCGGTGCTGACCAATTCTCTATCGCCTTTATCTTGGAAGGATCTACATGAATACCCTCCTCACTTACTACATGACCGAGGAAAGTTACCTTCCAAATCCAGAACTCGCATTTGGAAAATTTCGCATACAACTTCTCGGATCGCAGGGTTTCCAACACTAGCCTCAAATGTTGTTTGTGGTCTTCTTCGCTTCGGGAATAGACGAGTATGTCATCAATGAACACAATGACAAACTTGTCCAGATAAGGACGACACACCCGATTCATCAGGTCCATGAACACCGCCGGTGTGTTGGTTAGACCAAAGGGCATCACTACGAACTCGTAGTGTCCATATCGAGTCCTGAAAGCTGTTTTGGACACATCACTTTCATGAACTCGTAGTTGATGGTACCCTGAACGAAAGTCTATCTTGGAGAAGTAACTGGCTGCTTGGAGTTGATCGAAGAGGTCATCTATTCGCGGAAGAGGATATCGGTTTTTGACAGTCAACTTGTTCAGTTCGCGATAATCGATACACATCCGAAAGGATCCATCTTTCTTCTTGAGAAACAATACCGGATCTCCCCCGGGTGAGGAACTTGGTCTAATGAATCCTTTACTGAGCAATTCGTTGAGTTGACTGGATAAGTCCTACATTTCTGCTGGAGCTAAACGATACGGAGACTTCGCTACAGAAGTAGCTCCAGGAATTAGGTCAATACGGAACTCGACCTGACGTTCGGGAGGAATTCCTGAAAGCTCTTCGGGAAATACGTCAGGAAAGTTACAGACTTCGGGGATGCTCGCGAGGTCTTTAACTTCCTGCTTCTCGTTGATTACATGGGCCAAGAATGGAATACACTCCTTTTGCAGGAGCTTCTGAGCCTTGATGCAGGAAATGATACGAAGGTTGGAACTGAGTTTATCGCCATAGATTACTAGAGTTTGACCCGAAGGAAGGTTGAGACGGATTGCTTTTTCGAAACAAAGGATGTCCGCATGATTGGGACTCAACCAATCCATGCCAATGATGACATCAAAGCTCTTTATGGATACTGGCATGAGATCGATAGGAAACGAATGGTCGTTCAGGGTAAGGGTGCAACCTACGAATACTTCGCTCGCGCTTTCTTTCTCACCGTTCGCCATCTCGACGGTAAATGTTTCGGTTAAAGGTCGGGAATTATGTTTTAGGTTATGTTTGAATGCATGACTAATAAAGCTCCTCTCAGCACCCGAGTCAAAAAGAATATTAGCATATGAGTTGTCGAGAAGGAACGTACCCGAGACAACAATGGGATCGGCGACCGCTTCCTCCCGTCCCATGGCGAGGACTCTTCTGGTGTTATCAGCAGTAGACTTCTTAGGGAAGTTCCTTTTAAAGTGCCCAGCTTCACCACAGTTGTAACAGGCTTGACCAACGTCTGCTCCAGAAGATTGATTGGCTGATTGGGCCGGAGCTTTGCAGAATCGGACTGTGTGCCCCTTCTTACCATAATTGGTACAGGAAAGTTCTCGACAGGGGCCAGGGTTGTGGTGATATTTGCACTTTTCACAGAGAGGGAGATTACCAGCATACCGGCTGGTAGGAGTTTGAGCTGTGGATCCCATAACAGAAGCAGCAGCAACGGGGGTAGTAGCAGCATGAACTGCTACTGTTTGCTGTCTTTTGGAGGATCCTTGGGAAGATTGACCCTTCTTTTTCTTCCAGAATTTTCTTTTCTCACCACTGCTTTTAGTCGACTCAGGGGCGGTGGTGGTTTCCTCGACATCATCACTGTGGTCAATTATGGCTTGGGCTAAAGTCTTAGCACTATCATATGTGTCCGGGCGAGCATCTAAGACATGAACTTTTGTTGGATTAGTTAGCCCCCAAATAAACCTCTCGATCTTTTTGCTTTCAGGAGTGACCAAACCAGGGTAAAGGAGTGCGAGATCATCAAATCGGGAAATGTATGCAGCAATGTCGGAACCTTTCATTTTTAGGTTCCAGAGCTCGTGCTCTAGCTTCTGCATTTCACCACGGGGACAGTATTCGACAAGGAGGAGTTCTTTCATGGCGTCCCAGCCCATGGCATTGGCTACGGGTAGGGTCAAGGATTTGACTCGGCCATTCCACCAAGTCAAGGCTTTATCACCAAAGGTACAGGCTGCAAATTTCACTTTATCGGACTCAGCACAGGCACATATTTCAAAGATGGATTCGATTTTCTCGAACCATCGGGACAAGGAAATGACACCACCAGTGTCATCGAAGGATGAAGGCTTCGCATTGATGAAGTCCTTGTAGGAACCCTCCTTTCGTTGTTCCTGATTACTTTCTTGATCTTGAGTACCACCTCCCGAACCACGGGTGTTTAATTGGGACATAGCAGCTGCCACCGTGGCGGTAACAGCTGTTTGGAATAACACGGGATCAATTTCAGGAGGAGGTGGTGGCGGAGGGTTGTTAGTCATTGAGCTGGGTCTCTTTCTGGGAGGCATCTTGATCTAATAAGATTAAGAAAGAGAGGATGATAACTCCTCTGAATTGAATCGAGAGACATGACAGATATTTATTCCAAATAAGCGATAAAGCAGGAAAGAGTTATCAAAGCAGGTAAACTATCGCTAATGGAATGATCAAGGATCTATACGTGAACGAGGATTCTTACAAAATATTGGCTCGAAAAATACTCCCATAGTATTTCATGATTCGTTACTACACTGGCGCGATGTTTGTGGTATTAGGGTAAGTTTTTAGACATGCCGCATACCACAGTCACTCCCAAGCACATGTTGGCTGTGTCTCGAATGAATATAGTTGGCCAGGCTATATTGACCCTAGACACGACTACATAACTGCCCAGGTTTAACCACAGTACACAACACCCATTTACTTATGTTTTGTTCTACTTGTAATTACGGATCTCGACAGCTCGGTATACTTATATACTTTTTGAAAATAATTATAGTTTGAAGATACTTTTATTTTAGAGCACTTAGGCCCTTTAGTGTTTATAGTTTTATACCATGTAAGGTTTGGTATACTTTGTTCACTATAAACAAGGGCTCTGATACCAATCTGTCACACCCCGAAAACCGAAGACGGAAACATTTCCGGGGTTGACTCCACGTTGAGTATCAAATACAATGTACATAGTAAGTAAAGTAGAACAACCATTACATTACATATAAAAAGTTTTACAATTGTTTCAAAAGTAAAGTAGTACAGTTTGTGATACATAGTATATATATATATATATATATATATATATATATATATATATATATATATATATATAAACAAAACGAACGGGTCTTGTACGCACTCCAACCTGGATCAAGTGGATCTTCGGGTACCTGTTCTATCAATGACCTGAGAACACAAGCGATTTGAAAATCAGCATAACGCTGGTGAGTTCATAAGTAGTTTTTGTTTTGGAAAATGTTCATGTTTCCTTTCTGTTTCTGAAAATGTAACACACGCCAAGAAAATCCCACATTTTCTTAAAAATGTTGGTTGGTTGTTTCACATTATGTAAAGTAAAGTTGTACACTGAAAACATGTTTACCCTTGTGAAAATGTACATTTGGGTTATCTGTTTTGTTATTCTGTTCTGGTTATGTACCAATGGATCCCCAAGAAAGTCCCATACTTTCCTGATTGTATATTACCAATTGTAAAAGATGTAAGGTTATCCAGTTTGTTACACTTTTCTAGTTATGTAAATGTTTTCCCCAGGAAAGCCCCATGCCTTCCTGAATGTTGGTTACCATTTGTAAAAGATGTAAATATGTATTCTGGTTAGACCTGGTTATGTACAAGGTTTCCCAGGAAAGTCCCATACCTTCCTGAATGTTGGTTATCAATGTAAAAGATGTATTCATTATTACTATAAGTAAATCTCTGTTATCCTAATTGCGAGTTCCATAACCATACTATAGATTGAACCTGTGGCAATAAGTCGTCCACATCCTTATGACTTTCGTCACCCTTGAACCATTTCGGTTCGGTTGTAGCTAGCAGCCAGGTGTAGGGTAGTCAACCCCGTATAGATCTATACACTCAAGTCACGCTCTCTAAATCCTAGAGATTCTGGTTACGGGTGTACTCCTCCACTCGCGTATCTCTGTGGAATGTTCGCCGAGAATCATACAGGAATAACAAATTTACTAGTAATAATATGATAGTCCTCCACTCGCGTATCTCTGTGGAGTGTTACCGAGGACAAACAGTGTACAAGTTTCATGTTCATATGTTCTAATGTCATGCCTTTAACTGATAAAATGTGGAAAACATTTGTGAAATATATAAAACATAACAGTTTATAAAACCCATTTCACAAATAAATGTTTACGTGATCTACATGCTCAAATGATTATCAGTTGTATCAATCAGTATTAAAAGCATATAAAATGTGAAACACACACACGAAAACAAGTTTTTGAGTACAAGAAATCCTTGTACTTTGCTTGTGTTCCCCCCTGAAAACAGTGAAAAACAGTGAAAAAGGGTAGGGGTATGAACTCACCAAACTCGGAAACGTGACGCTTTCGGATACAAGACGTTGGTTCGGGGCTTGATTACTCGCGATGTCCCTATGTAAAATGAAATAATGCCCATATATATCTAATTAGATTTACAATTACTAATTACATGGAACGTTACGCTCCGACGAGGTTAAACACCTCAAAACGAGCGTTTGGAGTGACCCGGGTGACATCTTCGGACGTGTATTGACACTAGGGACTTGGGATTTGAGTTTACTCCCCAAGAGTAAATATATTAGGGAGTTTACGGCCATATAACACCCACATACATCAGTTCACGTCCGTGAACTCATGTGGGTGTGATTTTGAGGGTTTAATGACTTGTTTGGACTTGGGGATTGTTGGAATGAATTACTAAAATGCCTTGGAACGATTTAAATGAATTTATACCACATAAAAGGGAGTTCATGGCTGTAAACTTGGAGTTTACGGCCGTAAACTCTCCTATGGTCAAGAGAAATTGATTTGAGGCACTTAGAGCAATCACATGTGTTTCTAGTAATTTTTCCAAGCTTTTGGGTGATTTAAGGGCATCATCTAACACACTTTTATGAGTTTACGGCCTAAGAGTGTGTGCCAAGGCCGTAAACTCCTATATGTGGTATTTTGATATGTTTAAGGCCCCCAAACTAATTTTAGATGGTTCTATGATTTATTCCAAGGCTATTGGTTAAGTTTCAAGGCATTCTAACATGTATAAAGGTGTTTACTCCCCATGTTTGAGGAGTTTACGGCCCAAGCACATGCCTTGGCCGTAAACTCTCTTTTGTCCCATTAAATTCATGTTTAAGGTGTTACAAGTCCAAGATTGAAAGCCTCAAAGTCGTATCTAAGTCCCAACAATGATTTGGAAGGGTTAATTGGCTTAAAAACCCCATTTTTAAGTGTTTACGGCCCAAGCTTGATCCTTGGCCGTAAACACATGTTCCAGGTCCTAAAACTCAAATTAAACATCAATTTGAAGGCTAAAGAGGCTAGATAACAAGTTAGGGATGTTACCTCTTTGATTTGGACCCTTAAATCTTTGTTTTTGGACCTTTGATTATGGATGAGGAGAGAGGTTGGAGAGTGATTAAGGAAAGATGGACAAAATCTTCAAATGGTAGCTTTGAATCCTTTATATAGTGCTCGAGAATTGGACACGACGAAATTCTACCCGATACAGGCGTTAGGCGGGGCTTTTGGTCGCACCCGACCAAGTTGCCGTAACCCGATATGGTCGATTCTAGAATTATTCCGATGACTATTATGGGGTGTTAGAATGATTTCAAATGGCATTAAGACACCTATTAAGTCATTTTTGGTTAATACAAGTTAATGACTTAATTAATTGACGAAATCGGAAACGGATTTGGAAACGGCATTTGGTTGATTGAATTGGATTACAATTTGAGTTACAAGAAGTGATATGAAATTTCGGGTTGTTACACCACAATGCATCTTTTCATGAATTCTTTCCCTTAAACTTACTCAACTAATATAATCTAAGTGACTTAAACTCTTATTGGCCATTTTCATGATGTCACAACTTCATATTCTCATCTCTTAACTATAATTGACGATTTTCCTATTTTTGGACAATATTTGACTAAAGGTCAACTTTCTCTAAGGGCTTCCATCCTTGGAATCTTCTCTTACTCTCTTGGTCATTCTATTACTCAATGAACCATATTTAAGGTTATTCTCTACTTTAAACTCTTAACCAGAAATATCAATCTACTTTCCAACTCTTTTCATAGTCAATGTAATAGCAAATCTCTTTTCATTTATTTACTTTAAATGGTTGTTAAGGGACGTATTCTAATCTATCTACCCTTATGCAATCATATTGCATAGTTACCGCCATTTCTCATCTTTTTTCCCACTTTTACAACTATGTGTAGAACTTACCTATTTCATTCTTTTGCTCACAATTACACTAACACCTTTCTTAATCTTCTACTCTTACGTAAGTTATCATGTCAAATGCGATTCTACCTCACCATTATTACTCTATACGGGTGACTACTCACCACTTTTCTAACACTCTTCTAACTCTTGTGAAGTTATACATCTGACTACTTCACTTTCATTCTGAAGTGTTGTAATCTACTGTAACTCTTCTTACTCCATAATCTATTGAAAGTTTATGCACTAAACTTTCTCATCTATCTTTTTTTTACTCTCGGGACATCCAAATCTCATCTAAACATGTAATTTTCTTCCAAGTACAATGTTTATCCTTCTTGTCTTGCCACTTGATCCCCAGGCAGCTTAATGGTTCAACTGAATCCACATAAGTGCAGTATGTATGTAGAGCCCATACTTTTGCATGCACACACTACTAGAAAAACAACATTTTTCGATGCTCATTGCGCATCGTAAAAGGCTCAGAAGACGCGCAAATGCGCGTCAAGGAAGGCCCTGCCATAAAGAGAGATGACGCGCTTTTGCGTGTCGTCTATAGACGACGCGCATTTACGACGCTCATTTACGACGCGCAATGCGTATCAAGGAAGGCCTTGTCATAAAGGAAGACGACACGCATTCGCGTGTCATAACCTTACGACGCGCGTGTTAATGACACGCAATGCGTATCAAGAAAGCCCCTGTCAAGAAAGGCCATGTCATAAATGAAGATGACACACATTTTTGCGTATCATAATCTTAAATGTTTAAAAAAAATATTATTTATAGATTTACTAATTTTCAATTTAAATAATGCATTGAAAATCTCATAATACAAAATAAAATACCATAAATAACAAAGATAATTCATTTCACAAATATGTCAAATACAAATAATTATTCCAATAGTGAGTAATGTTATAAAAAAAATGAACTCATTTATATACAATTCCATTATCTAGCTTACTATGTGCCAACAACTCTCTGTGTGTTTACTTTTGCTTGAGTCTCGTTTCCTCCAAAGCTTCTAAATCACAAACCTTTTTAAACATACTAGAGACGGGATCCAATCCATGGGGTATTTTTGGAAAATAGTCTGAACATTCTTGACAAATCATCAACCTGCAAGTGAAGGGTAGAAAGGGAAGAAACAAATGTTCACAACCAGTAAGAAATCTAAACACTAGAAGTTTCATAGTGATTTTTGATTCCTATAAACTCAAATGTGAGATGAGAGGCTTGTTCACAACCAGTAAGAAATACTAAGTAGAAAGAAACAAGCCAGCACCATTTTCTGCTTCTGCTGCAAGCAGTAATATGGAGCGTGACCCACGACAGATGAGGCAGTCGTCTCCTTGAAAGCTAAATACATATGTTCTCGCAACACTAACATAAAAAAACAAACAATAATGAGAATAATTTGTGGCATTCATCACCTTTAGTATCCAGCCACAAATCAGGACCAATTCATCCATCAAACACACAATCAGCTCTCAGCAAGCCCACTCCACTACCCTCTCCAACAACAAGTCAAAGTAAGCATCATCCAAGTGTTAGTGCCAAAAAAAATCAAAACATTCATTAATTTTAACGTGTTGGGAGGAGAGCAATTAGGTAAAAGGATTGAGAAATTGATACCCTTGCTTATCTTAGCAAATTTGGTTTGGAACACCTGCACAATCAAATATAAATTATCAAAAGACTAAACGACTATCTTACTCTTACATTGAAAAGTCAAAGTGCTGATTTAATATGAAACATGGGTATGACTGTATAAAAAATGAACCTTGAAGCCAGTGTCACCTGGATTGAAGTAGAATCTCTCCTGGTATCCTGAAAAAAAAATGAAAAAAAAACAAGAAATATAAATGTAAGATACCATGTTTTTTTTTTTTATTAAAGATTGTGCCTTTACAAATGAAAAATATGTTGAATTGCAAGTTGTGGGGAAAGAATACGACAAAATTGGGTGACTTTTTCAGCAGATGCAATACGTACTTCAGCTTCATTATCACAAAGTAGCCTCAGCGTATGCTGGAACTAACTCACCCCTGTTATAATTTAGATGCAAAATGTTAAAAAATGAAAATAGAAAAAGAAAATAGAAAAATAAAAAAGAAAAGAAACTGTTTTGGATTTGAAAATTGAACATACTTGGTGGGTTCAGGGCCCACACCTTCACATAGTTCATACAATTGATTAGCAACTATATAACGAACACGCAAAGACTTGTCCTGTTTTTAAGAGAAAACATTCAAATGTTGTTTTCACTTCAAAAAATAAAAAAAAAATTCACTTGTTAAAAAAAATTCACTTGTTTTCAATAATGTAGCACATCCAATAATGATGTGTCATTGTCCCTGGCTTTTGATGTTTGGCAACCTAGGACAAACCAATATCATTTACCGTATCTTAGTTTTCAATATATATATATATATATATATATATATATATATATATATATATATATATATATATATATAAAATAAAGGTTGGTACCTTACAAGCCTAATCATTAGATACAACATAAACTGTAAAACTCTTTTTAATGTATTAGTATCGGTATCGGTTTATTATAACCTGGAGCCATTGGCCGTGACACCAAAAGATAGCATTTCAAATGCTTAAATGAGTGATGATAATCATCGATTGTTTTTTTTTTCTAATCCTCATGAACAAAATGCTAAGATTGTCTTTTTGCAACTTATAGCATTTCTACATGTTGTACTAAAAATGTTTTAAAGGTTGTACTAAAAATTATATACGCTAAAGTGTTGGTAAATCTCAATTATTCAACCTCCAAATAAGCGGAATGTTTTCTAAAGCAAAGCTATAAGTGGAAAATGTCATGGGTTTCAATCTTTTCTCCCAATAATTTCCTGTTGAAGAACATGGCCAAAAGGTAGAAACCTTTTAGGAATTCGTGAAACCCATAGGAATATGGCATCACATACATAAGACAAAGCACACAAAAAATAGTGTATGCTTGGTTTATTCTAAAGAATAAACTATGTCCACAGCCATACAATCGAGTTTGAGTTATCATAGTAAGGGTTTTTAAATTAAAAATGATAGTATTTATAAGTGGGGAAAGGGGAAAGATCTTACCAAGAGTGATAAGTAGACATCTAGCTTGTTTAGATTCAAATAAATAAAGTTGATGGCCTCTCTGATCTCAAAATCAGTCCATTGAGAACTTTCTTGGTTTACATCTGGCAGTGTCTCAAACATCAAAGGAAACGAGTAACCCCCGTCAACAAAAAATCCAATCTGCAAAATGAAAATTTAATTGAAAGTTAGCAAATTTTTGTCCCATCCAAAAACGTATAGAAAACATAGCCTTAACATCCAATCAACTTGAACTAAGGCTGTGTTTGGTAGCCAACCTAGTTAAATAAATAAGGGTAGATTTGCAAAAAGGCCCATGAGCTTATCAAGAAACTATCTCAGCTAGCTTAGAAGCTACTTTAGTTGTCTCAACAAACACTACATTACAATTACCTCAAAAAATAAGTTAGCTTAAACGCGCCAAACACAACCTAAGTTATCCATTGTCTCCCTTTTTAAGTAGCATATGAAATGGAGGGTACTTGCCTGATGTGTTGCACTGAAATGGCCAATTGTTGCTTCTAAAATTAAAAATAAGTCATTTACAGTGCCTAGTAATGCAGCCAATGACTTCCCAGGCTCCTTAAGTATCTGCTCCCTCGATTTCTCAACCTCCACATAGACCTGATGTGTAATAAAAGATAAAAATATGATTCAACATTGAAATATCAAAAGGAAGGTTTCAACTCACAGGACCTGTGCTAAAAATGTAGCCAGTGAGTATCTTATGCTACTTAAGACACTTATCCTCTCAGAGATATATACAGATGCTGAGGATGAAACTTGTTGCATGCCGGTACCATGGAAAACATAGCCATGTAACAACTGGGCTGAACCATCAAGAAATGCTAAAGGCCCTCTCTCAAAAACCATCAAGTATACATTATTAGAAGTTGATCCTTGATACAATAACACTATTGGAGCTGTAGGAATTTAATGCGCTCCTATGGATTCTCTATTGAATTTATGGAATTCATATAAGTTTGCCTTAAGAAGTTCATAAACGATTAATAAATGCTCTAGAAAGTATTTATTATAAACAAGTTAATAATAGAAAAAGGGAAAATCAAATTAATAAAAAAAAAGTTATGAATTTGACTTACTCGGTAGTAAAAGTAATCATAAAGTATGAGAAGGTGATATTTGTCACTGGGTTCATTTTTGTTGATATATTTTCGAAGCTTTATCTCATTAAGACTCTGGTTAAAAGAGTTTGTTGTTTTTTTATTATTTTCACACACACATCCATTCCAGTGTGAATATCATGTGCTTGAATAGCTTTGTTGAATGCAGCAGAACCAAGATACTCTGTAACATGATACTTACCAGCTATCACATAATTTAAAACTACATGGAAATTCTTGTCCTCCTCAAATCCAGTTATGAGAAAAAACAAAAATCAAGGGTAAAATGGTAATTTTAGATGCAAGAGAAGACAATAAAGATTAATAAGACAATAAGATACTCTGGGACATTTTCTGTTGTTGTTTCTGTGACATCTTTAATTCATGGATCATGTTCGGAATGATTTGATTCTGTACTTGGCCCATCCACGACCTCAACTGGAATATGTCTTAGTTCTCTTGGATGAGACAAAAATGGTTCACTACCCCTGAACCTTGGCCCACTATCAAACATACTTCTTGTGAAGTTTGGATCAAGAAGAGAGAATAGGTTCATGCTGATATCTCTAGCAGAAGGAAAGAGGGAGAGAGGAGGTCTCTGAGGTGGAATAGTTCGATTATCTATGTCCATGAAATCCTCAAGTGGGGCAGCAATGGAGGTTGTCTGTCTTCTATAACAACATAAGTGAAATATATGTAAGAAAGTAAGATGTTTCTATCTCCTTCTGTGAAATGTGCATTAACAGCTACATTAAGATCTCCACCATGCTCCTGACAGAAATATAGATAGAAAATATATTAGTAAACTTTGAAATTTACAAAATTAAATCCAAGAAAACATGAAGCAAAAATACTCAAAGCAACAAATCATCACGAAAGCAAATTCAAAATTAGACCATTTTGAAATAATCTCACTTGTTGACCTTTTTGATGCCAAACAAGTTATTTACAAACATGTACCAACAAAAAATCGCTACCTTGATTGAACTTCATAACAAGTAATGTTTGGAGATTTGATATGACAGAAAACCCTACCACTTTTGTGTATATAAGTACTAATTTTGAAATCAAGCCCTAGCCCTTTCTACGATAACATAGTAAATCAAAATTACATCTGTATGGAATTAGTTTATTCGAATCAAACAAAAAATTATGGTATAGTTAAAAACTAACCCCTATATTCTATTATAATATCAAAATCAAGCTCAAGATAACATATAAGCATGAATTAACACTGTTAATATGTACCAAAATAAATCAAATAAACGATAACAATTAATCAACCGATTCAGATGAACCGGTGATGCTCATGAATGTATCGATTGCTTCTTGATTAGGTGTCACCATCGATGGGGGAAGTACACATCGACATGGTGACAGAAGAAATCCGAGACCTGAAGCCCAAAAAACCCTAATAAAACAACTAAATAACGAAAATCGAATAGAAAATAAGAAAACTAACTAACAGAAACAACATAGAATCGAAATTAAAGAGCAATTAAAAACCCTTACCAAAGAATTTATGCATGAGTACAGTTAAAGAAGGCCTAAAAGAAATCCAAGACCTGAAGCCAAAAAACCCTCGATTGAGAGCAAAAAAGAGCAGATCCACCAACAGAAAGAGAATTGAGAGATGTGTAAGCCATGAATCTTGGAAGAACATCAAAACCAATTTACGATCGACTGTGAGAATGTGGGTAAAGGCAGGGGAGCTAGGGCTTCTTGTTGGAGGCACTGGAGGTGGGTGAAGGCGGAGGCCCTAGGGCTTCTTGTTGCTAATTCAAAGATCAACATCGATGGTAGAAGGTGGAGGCATCAGTAGAGGGAACAAGGTAAAAAGAGAGGAGATCGAACCATTTAGTGTGAGGGTCGATTTGGAAGAAATCTCAAACCCTTAACCTTAAACATGATGTGAAGCAATTGATCCATAATCTTTTTCATCTCCGTCAATTCCTTGGCTTCACATAATCGGACAATGGTGGTAAATGAAGCATTCGTCAACAAGGAAGGTGCACCACCGTAGTTTGAGGCTAGAAGAGGAAATGAGGATTGGAGGTAGTGGATGTGGATGAGGGGTGGAGACGAGGGAGAAGAAGGTGGGGGTTTAAAAAATTTGGGGATTTCATTTTCCCTCCGAGACGCGTGTTTCTTAAAAAAAAAATATAAAACGACATTCACAGACAACGCACAAGTGCCTTCCGTGTTTTTAATATTTTTACATATGACATTAATTTAAGGGCACTCAGTAATGCGCGACCTAAATCCTTAAAATTTTTGAAGAGATGACACTTTTTTAATGTCGCTCTCTAATGCGTAACATAAATCAAAGAGCGTTGTGTTTTGCGCGTCGTAAAAGGGTCTTTTCTTGTAGTGACACTATACTTATCTAGATTCAACCTCACCATTGCATTCCTTGGTTCACAAGTGTTATATGTATTTCGTGCTAAATTCTTCTGCATTTACCACACCATCTCTTTTCCTCTAACCGCTTGATGCTCAAGCAACTTAATGGCTCCAATGAACTACAATAAGTACCATTTGTCTGCAAAGCCCATACATTTCATGCACATCATACTTACTTAAGTTCAAAATTACCACTTCATCGCCTAATTCATAAGTATCTTATATCTTTTCTCATAAACCAATTTTTAACATGAAAACTTTTGGGTACTTATCTTTGTCAGTCCCCAGCTACTCGCGATCCATTTACTATGACTTTCTCATCTCTTCTTACTTACTTTATACTTGATACATCTAACAGAAGTATTTTCACATACATATTGTTTTCTTACATTGGGAAATCATACACTCCAGTGTTTCCAAATTTTCATTTCTAGGTGACACTTAGCCATTATGTTCTCCACTAGGACTCTACAACCAATATTAGATTCTTTTCATGAGTCCACTTTCTTTCTTATTCCTCTATCTATTTCACCATCATTTTTTAACTGTCCGTTATTACACATAAGTTCTAGTCTCTGTATTTTTTCTTTAGCAGTTACTCATAAGTATACTGCCATAACATACTCATATCTACACATTCTTATGGGTCCATCCTTTCTCATCTAGGAGTTGCACCTCCTCATCTTTCTCTCTTGTAGTCACACTAACAAAGTATCCCCTTAATTTACATACTCTGTCTCTTTGATTTCCTTAAAAGTCTTTACCATCTTCTCATGTTCCTTTGTTCTTAACACAGCCCCATTGGAACATTTTTACTATCTCTCTTTCTCTTAAGTTTCCATATTGACACTTGTTTCAGTGCTTTGTATTTATCTATATTTCTATCTTATTTTCCTTTACAATATCTCTGGTCAATGATATCACTATAGCATCCAATAAAATGGTGCAAGCATTCACTATACACATCTTTTTACCTAGTCCAAATAATGTTGGACTTTCTATTTTCTACATGCCTATTACTCTCAAGCAATGTCAATCTACTCTTGTACTAACAAGTATACTTCTCTACTATAACATCCTTCAAATCTAGAATCGCTCTATCTTTCTTTTCTTTCTTTGGGTATACAACCCCTCTTTCTCTTTTTCTTGTCACCATTTCTATCTCTATAATTTTTTCGTCCGCCTTTATGTCCCCTTTCTTTATAAATCTATACCAATTCTTATTTTTCGAACACACGGTCTATCTAGTGTCCATCTAATAGGATACTTCATTAATAACACATCTTTCTTTCACGATACCTCAGTGTCGTTCTTTATACATACTCTTGGCATTTATTTAACTAAAGAGCCCATCTTTTTTCATTTCGCAAAATGACTTTTCTTCCTTTCTTCTCTAACAAACTGGACCCAAACCTTCAAGGTTGGTCAATATACTAATCTTTAACTTTTCAGACTCTTTATCTTCACAAGTCATTAGCCATGTACCACAATCTTCTTATCTATCTTCCACCGTTTTAGACAATGAATGTATACAACAAACCGAATTCACTCAAACTATGGCTCTGATAGCAATTGTAATGTCTCGTACTTTCTATCACCTAATCTAATGGGATTATCAGAGTTATTACTAAAAATTTGCGGAATCCTATTACCTCGTTAAAATAAAAACATTTTATATCCCAGGCATAGTCATGGGTTTACAATAAAAATCTTCATACAAATTGGAACAAAAAGGAAATAAAAACTATTCTAAGTCCCTGTGCTTTTGTCTTCACTTTCAGTACCATGACTGCTGTTACCTGAACCTGAAAAACATGAAACATCTTTGCAACATCAGACAACACTATTTGGTGAGTTATGTTCTTTCTATTTTCATGTTACTATGCTCTTGTTATCTTTCATATTCTAATCTTTCTTTTTTCCTTCTATCCAAAACTTTATATTCATAACTTTTCTTCTCATTGTATAAAATCCTAATCTTTCTCTTCTCATTATATCTATCTCTGTTCTTCTCTCTCCTCATGCCCCAAACTTATATTCTCTCTTACTCATACTCTATCCTCTTCTATTCTTCTGCAAAAGCATACACTGTTATTCTTACGAATCATCCATATCTTCTATCTTTCTTACCTTATTCTTAGGATCATCTCATACTATGTACATACTCCATCTCTGTCTCTAGCTCTATCTCTTTTTATGTACTCTATTCTTCCTTTTTTTTTTTATTTCTATATCTCTTCTCAACCCTTTCTCTACTATAATATTTTTCTTCACTATTCTCATCTCTAGTGCCCGAACACTTTATTCTCATCTAGACCAGATGGTCACATCCCAATAGCTCTACCAGATATTCTCATTCGGTCTTGAAAGATCTATTATGCTCAAGAGTCATATTAAAGTGTTATTGCTAATTACCATATGATACTAGTAGGTCACACTAACAACCACTTGATATAATTTATTATTTATTAAAAATTGGTTTTAATAAATATCCAATAAAACTCTTATAATTAAATTAGAAATTATTATTTCATGGAAATAATAATTTTCATTAGCATGTAGCATTACATAATTCATATGGTGTGGATTAATAAGTCATGTGCTACATTTTGGACTAGGTAAAGCTTTTGTCTTTTTAGCAAAAGACAAAGTTTATATCTTATAAACTTTGAGTTTATAAAATATAAACTCAACTTTTCTCTTTTTAAAAGGCATGGCCGGTTTTGAAGAGAAAGAAAAGAGGTATGGGTTAACAAATTGTTTAATCAAAAGTAACTCAACTTTTTTCTTTTTAAAAGGCATGGCCGGTTTTGAAGAGAAAGAAAAGAGGTATGGGTTTCCAAATTGTTTAATAAAAAGTAATGAAGCATGGTGCATGCATGGGGACAAGGTTGTCTAAAGGTCTTAATGGTTAAAGACTTTAGGTCATGTGTATGCTTTAATTGGATAAAGTCTTGCACTCTTGGGCATAGATTAGTTACAATTGTCGAAACCTATTCTCTCCCTCTCATTCTCTCTTAATTAGTTAAGAACACTTGAAGTTACTTGCGTCTTCATGCCCTCTTTAAGTTCATATTGGTTATGAACTTAAAGCTTAAGGGTTTAAGAGTTTCGGAATAGCATCTAGATCAAGTTGGGTCATTTTATGTGTCTCAAATGTTCCATCTTCTTCATCAATTTCCAAGCCTCATAAGAGGACCCAAAGAACAACAAAGTTTGTTATTTCTTCATCCTTTCTATGGTTGGTGTCTTTTCTTTCTATAACTTGCGAGGAGATCCGTGGTGGGTATAAAATGTTATGTTATGTTTATATTTTTGAGTCTTTCATTGCCATATTTTTAAAGTTTAGGAAACTATTTTGAAATAAAACCTAACAATTGGTATCAAGAGCCACCTTGCGAGTTTGGTTATTTTTTTTTTTTTGGAAAACTTTGTTTGTAGAGAATATGGATAACTTGTTTTTGTATAACAATAAGTTCATACATATTTTGTATGACAACTTTATAATTGTTATTTTTTGTGACAAAAGTTTCAGGCATATTTTGTCACTTAAAGTTGTCTTAGAAAAACAAAGGTTGTTTTACGTGTATGTTGATGTATATGATGTGCATAAACTAGCCAGTGACCATTGTGTGTGTTGTGTTGGTTGTTTTATAATAATGATTGTAATAATTTATTTATTAATATGTTATTTAATAAATTAAATAGATTTGTTTTCTTGGTTTAGTTTTTTTAAGTAATAGATTAGTTTTTAGAATTAATTTATTTGTACAAAAATGTAACAAGGGATGAAGTTGGAACCATTTTTTGAAGACAAAAGAGCAATTTTCGAGTCTAAAAAGTGTGTAGGATTTTCAATGACATTTTCTAAAATGTGTCACTTATGCTCTTTACAAAGGGTTGTTGGACTTTTAGTAGGGGTGTCAATTTATGACACGACATGACAAAAATATACGAAACGAAACGAAATCGGGACGAAATCAAAATTCTAATTCGTGTTCGTGTCGTTTTCGTGTCAAGATAAAAAACCGATATCGTGTCGTGTCGTGTTCGTGTTCATAAATCGACACGAAATTGACATGATTAAGCATGTCGTTATCGTGTTTTTCGTTTTTGTCGTGTTATATACCTTTAAGTATGAACGAAATACACTAATAGATATGTAATATTATATTTGTCGTGTCGTGTCGTGTTGTTGTGTTTTAATTGGTTCGTTTTCTTGTTACTGAAAAAAAAACACGACACTGTGTCGTGTCGTTTTCGTGTTATACAAAACTTTGTCGTGTTGTGTCGTGTCAGACAAAAACACGACACGACTGCCCGATTTGATAGCCCTAACTTTTAGCGACAGTTGCTGAGTTTAGTCTTCAAGAAGTTTTTACAATCCTTTGCAAACAATTGGTGTTTACTCAAGTGGAAGCTTCTTCAGCAACATTACAAGAAGTTTTTTGGTCCCCTTAAATGTCCCTTTAGAAATGGACTTGTCGTTTTTGTGTTGGCTCACAAAAATGTCATTAGTTGGTTGTGTTCATGCACATATCTTTTTATGCATGTTTGTGTTGTTTATTTTATGCAATTATTATCTGTGGTTGATAAATTAGTTTTTCGCATTATAAAATAATTTTGGACAAAATAAACATCACATGGATCTTGAAGTTGAAAACTAGACATAAGATGTAACAAGTTATAATTTTTAAAAAACAAAACCTGGTTTTATAAAATCAATAATAACGATAAATTTTGAAATACTCCATTGTAGTTTTTAAAAAAGTGATTTTTGTAACTTTTACAAACTCCAAATATATAAGAAATAAAATGAAGTTTTATTAAAGATATAAAAGGTTCAATTGCACTCAAACTTAATACCGGTTATTAAAATTATATTGCGTCAAATTATATAAAAACTAGCTTTTGATATAGAACCTTTAAAAGTAATTTTCTTTTGAAAATATGATTCCATTGTTTATTATATGCATGTAATAAACATGATATTATATGTTTTTAAACTAGAATTATAAAACATATAAAGACCCTTTTTTACAAACCTCAAATCTAAGCAATCCTTTTGAAGAACACTCACACATCTCTTGTGTGCACTAATGAGATAAATGATAGCTAACCGCTTAGTGTTATCTTTTGATGGTTGGGGTGTCTTCGCGATTTCTATAACCAAAGTATAGGCCGATTACATAAGTTTTTCAAATTAGATGATCTAATAAAAAATCTTTTTTGATAAAGGATATCTAAGCAAGAGAGTTCTGAGGCATAGATGGGATCAAACATGTCTAATTAAATTTGTTACTATAGATCTCATAAATCTAGGAATTATATAGAAATATATAATTGATAATCGATAGCTACCAGGTTGAATTCAAATGGATGAGATAAAGGATACCTAACCATTTATTTGTTTTGAAACATGGATCCTAGACTTTGATAATTAATGTTTTTGGAAACTAAAAGGGTATTAATTATTAAAGATTAAATATCCAAAATACTAAATTAATTTTATTAAAATTTTGGTAGTTAAATAATCCATTCTCATTATCATGAATTGTCATTTTCTTTAATGACTTAATGAAACAATAACATTCACTAGATACGACTTTAATGAATGGGTTCATGTTTTAAGAGACAATCTCGTAAGAGATATGAAACTGTATACACTTAAAGGTCCTAGTCATAAACTATTTGCTTTGAGCAATAAACCTGAAAATGATACCTAGTAAAGGCATCCTTGTGATGCTAAAGATGCTTCTAACATCAAGCTATGAATAGTTATTCATGACTTGTATGAAGTCTTGTATAATTTAAACATATATCTGATGATATAAGAGGTCAAGTAATATCCCAATAAACAATGATGTTTTATTAAAAGCTAGTTTAAACATTGGAATAATGCAAGGATAAAAGAATCACCTTGTGTGATCCAGGAGGCCCATGTTTTATGGACTGAACACATTTAAGCCCAAGAAATCTACAAAAGCCCACATAGATGTATCTTGTTTCGTTTGTGAAGAAACTAGACACTGGAAGAGGATTTAATCCTCTTATTTGGAAAGAAAGTTTGGAAGAGACTAGTACCTCTAGTATCTACTAGATAGAACTCATACTTTTCATATAACACTTAGGTAGTTGGTACTTAAATGTTAATCTAATATTTGAAAATGGATTGCAGATATTTATTGAAGAGTAACCTGTTGAGCAGAATCAAGTTCGAACTACACTCTCGGAGTTTATTTATTTCTTTTATGTTTAGAACATAAAGTACTTGTAATGTACAAAATTATTTGTTTTCGAACAATGTATTTTTTTAAATTTAGCATGTCTAAATTTATGTCTCAGTTATTTTATTCAAATGTGTGATAATTTACTCAATCGTTTTTCATAACGATAATATTCATATTCAGAAATGATTAACTTCTATTTATGAGACTACATCTGTTAATAGAATTGTAAAGTAAATATCATCATTTTTATAAATAAAATTAAGTTCTATATGCAAGACCTTTTTTTGACTTAAACTTGTTTTAAATCAAACTCATCTTTGACATTGGTATCTTTTTTATATAAATGGTATTCATATATTCCAACTTCAAGAAAGGGGTCTTTGAACGAAAAAATGTAGTTTATTTGACATATGTGAACCTTATTTGTATGTAAAGGATTCCAATGATATTTTCACTAAGATGTAGAGAAAATAATTAAGGAATTATACATTTTGGTGTATGACTTCCTTTTTAATAAATGTCTGAGATTAAGCATAAGATACAAAATAAACTTTATTAACCACTATGGTAGTTTTAATTATATTTTAGATGGTGAAGCATAATTGTGAAATCCTTTTTGAAGGTTTCAAAAGTTCAGATACAAACCGGTAAAAACCATCTAACACATTAATCATGATAAAGGATGAATTAAATATTAATTGGTATGATTTACTTTCTAATTAGTAGAAATATCACCCTTTAATCATTTTGGGATATTACTACAATTACTATTAATTGTATCTTGAATACAAATACCAACTAATAAGTAGATTAAGCACTTTGTAAGATTTAGTATAGAAGGGCTCCATCCTCATCTTACGTAATGTCTTATAGATTGGAAGCCGATGTTCGACTAAAGCTTTTAAACCCAAAATCTAATAAATACATATTTGTATAAAACTCTAAATTTGGATTAGACTGTTATATTCAAAACCACCAAGAATATGCTCTTTTATTATTGTGAAAGCTAAGTTAGTAGAAAGCAAGCTTCTAATGATACAGCAAGTGGGAGGTACATGAAACTTGAAGTAGCTGAAGAACCATAACCTTATGTAGTAATAGTTGGCACTATTTTTAACAAGGATTGTTAAACTTGAATAATAGCTATTCACAAACACAAATTGTTCGCATTAGTCGTAGAAATCATCTATGACTTGAGAAATGTGGAATCTCTCATTTATGAGATTTTATTGACGATTTTTGGAAATCCATAAAGTAACAAGATGTTATGTCAGATCTCGAATACGATAAATAACTTAGAGCCATGAACATGAGATGTAATCCATGTATGAGAATCAAGTATGGGATTGATTAAAATTTCTTCTTATAGAATGGCTAGAATGAGTAAATGATTCTTCCAGAAAGAATAAATTACATGGATAACCATAAACATTTAAAGCAAGAGTTGTTAGAAAAGGATGTTCTCATACTAATGCCATTGACTATGGTCCTCATCATACTCATGACATCGAATGTGATCAGACCTTTTTCACAAGTAGCTATGATTAGATCAACAAGGATATTATTTACTATAAATTCATATTCTTAATATGAGATATAGAAATTAGATTTCAAGAAAGACCGTTTTTTCTAATAGACATCTACAAGAAGATATCTATATACATTAGCCTCAAGGTTCTCTTAATCCATGTTATCCTAACAAAATGTGTAGAGCTTGAGATCCACTTGTGGATATAAAGCTAACATCTCAATGTTATGATCATCATTTTATGTAAAACCTCAATGTGAGTTTTCTATATCAAAATGAATAGAATATGTGTGTTTGCTAAGAACTAGTGGGATAATAGTGAAATTCCTAATCATGTATAAATGAGACAAACTTAATCCTTTGAAATCACATTCTGACTAATCAAGGTCATTTTCACCTTAACTCGGAAAGTGTTTCTAAAATGAAAGACTTGGGAAGGAGAAGATACATTCTTGGAATGTAAAATCTATAAGTGATAGATAAAATGAATGTTAAAAGTTTCATGTCCTTATACATATATTGGAGAATTCTTGGCATTATCATATGGCAACATTTTGAGCTAGCCTCAAAAGTACATAATTCAAATGCTTGAACTAGATAAAATGATTTATATTCTATTTTCTTGGTAAATGAATTCATCATTTACGTCATATTATGCATAGGACATGGTATTTCATCATATTGTAAGCATGTCTTATGATACTAATTGAATACATAGTTAAGTCGTCGGATGACTAAGAAAGCATTCTAAGAATACTTTAGAAGAACTAAGAGAATGTATATGAGACAATATGTTTAGAAAGGATCTTTATGGAAAGAGCTACACAAGATGTTAATTTCTAAATAGATATAAATAATTATGAATTATAATTGGATTTTGACTTCATTTTGGAATGAAGGGTATGTTTTGTTGGAATGAGGTCTAAGCAAAAAATAATGACACAATGTATTACATAATAAGAATACTGTAACATCCATAAATTTTTATGCCAAATTTCAACTTTTCAAGCATAAATAAAACCAAATAGTAACAATTTACAAAACATTTTATCAATATCCATCAGAGTGTCCCAAAACAAGATCATAATGATGAGGAGCGGTACGGTCACGCCTTTGCCTTGCCATGATCTCCTCCTGAAGTACCTCAAACAATAACTGCAAATTGTAAGCCCGAGGGCCTAGTGAATTACCCTCAAAATACCAAATTTGTAACCACAATTCAACAACATGCATACTGGGCCATTGGCCTGACTGGACCGCCCTCAAGGGCCTACAAACTATTGAATCTACACCGAGCCTTCAGCATGACTGGACCGCCACGTGGGCCTACAGTCTCCCCAAGCCACTCATAGGGTATGTTGGCCTTCAGCACAAAGCAGGACCGCCTCAACCCAAATCAACAAGCAAATAACCATGTGCGCATACAAAAATTTACTGTCATATAGAAAACATCGAATATATCTAGCTCACTGATTACCACACACAACAATCTGTCATAACTAGAGCACTGACCTAGCAAGACACTAACATAGCAATCCCTACGGATCATAAGAGCATAACATATAGTCTATCCTGATTCTGATCTAACAGATCATATCCACATGTAGCATACCATAACGATAACAACTAAAGGGCCGACCTTGGTGCCTCAGAACCTATCGATATAGTGAGGATAACTCACGTCGCAGATGTCGACTCAGAAGGTAAACTCCAACTCTCGGATCACTTGACATAGGCTCCACCACCTATTATCACACAACATACTCATAAGTCCTTAAGCTTTTGAGGTACTCCATAACCCACTAGTCAACCCCTGGTCAATGTTAAAGCCCTCAGTCAAGGTCAACAGTCCATGTTAACCTGAACTCGCCGAGTACCCTCGGCTAGTCGCCAAGTACCCTCGGCTAGTCGCCGAGTACCCTCAGCTAGTCGCCGAGTTCCTTGAAGCACATTCCAACTCGCCGAGTCATCGGGGTGACTCGTCGAGTTCCTTCGATTCCGATCAAACTTTAAGGCCACCCATCGAGTTTCCTCCTTGCAACTCGACGTATACACACACATACATATCCTAGAGAAAACTCATCCGACTCGCCGAGTTGTTCTTCAACTCGTCGAGTCTATGACAATCTTCATCGGACTCGCCAAGTTGTTCATCCCACTCGTCGAGTTTACAGCCATCTTCATGTGACTTGCCGAGTCAACCTTGCGACTCACCAAGTCCATTCAGTCCTTTTTCTATACAGACTTGTTTTGAGCCATGCAACGGCTCCAAATCACAGATCCAAGCTTCTACGGTATGCTTATCACATAAAGTTGCACTCTTTACGTGCATTCATGGCTATAAAGGCTCTAAATGCCTATTTTAAGTACTTAACGGAGCTTCATGCTCAAGGGGAACCTCAATCATGACCAAAACTGTAACTTTATACTTCTAGAATCCAAGGAGGGTCCAGATCTAAAGTTACAACCTCAGATTTAGCCCATAGCTCATCCTACCAACTTAATATTCCACAAAAACCCTAAAACTCAACCAATAGAAGAGATCTACAAGGAAAATGGCGATTTGGGTACCTCTAGAAGATGATAACTGAGATAAGTGTTGAATCCCACACTCTACTTGCTCCAATCTCCTTCTCCTCCAAGCCTTCTCCCTCCAAAAATCCTCTTTTCAAACTTCAAACACACAATGGGCACACACACACACACGTATTAGGGTTCTCAAGGACACTCTAGAACTGTACAGAGGCCCAAGGGAGGCTAAGGTTCCTTTAAATAGGGTGCAAAACCCCAAGATTTAGGGTTTCATCTGCCAGCTCCTACTCGCCGAGTCCCAATATGGGCTCGTCGAGTAGGTCACTTAACTCGCGATCCCACCCCGCTGCTACTCGACGAGTAGGGCAACCAACTCGTCGAGTAGGGCCTAGCCCAAGAAAATTTATTTAAAACAATACCTGAGAATCGGGGTATTACAAATCTCCCCCACTTGAAGTAGACTTTGCCCTCGAAGTCCGCTGGAATAAACAATGTCGGTTAATGCTCGCGCATCTCCGCCTCCGGCTCCCATGTCCACTCGGATCCCCTCCGATGTTCCCACTGTACCTTTACTAAAGGTATTTCCTTGTTCCGTAGAATCTTGTTCTTCCTTTCCAAAATAGCCAACTGCCTCTCCACATAGTTCATGCGCTCATCGACCTGAATATCATCCATCGATACCACTACCTCTTGGTCCATAATGGATTTTTGCAATTTTGCTACATGGAATGTGCTGTGGATCCGGCTAAGCTCCTTCGGAAGCTCTAGGCTATAATCCACCCTGCCAACCCTGGCAACAATCCTGAACGGCCCAATGTAATGGGGACACAAATTTCCCCTCTTCCTGAAGCAGATCACACCCTTCCAGGGTGAGACCTTCAAGGAGAACCATGTCAGCCACCTAAAATTCCAGTTCAGCTCGGCGTCGGTCGGCATAACTTTTCTGCTGACTCTGAGCGGTCTGCAAACGCTATCTAATATGCTGTATCTTTTCGGTAGTCTGTGGAACTACCTCTATCCGCCCCATTACCCTGTGTCCAATCTCACCCCAGCAGATTGGGGTTCTACACTTACGGCCATACAACAACTCAAAAGGTGGGGAGCCAATACTTGAATAATAGTTGTTGTTGTAGGCGAACTCTTCAAGCGGTAGGTGGGAATCCCAACTCCCACCAAAATCAATAACGTACACCGTCAACATATGCTCGAGGGTCTAGATGTTCCGCTCACTCTGCCCAGATGTCTGCGGATGGAAAGTTATACTAAAATGCAGTCGTGTACCTAGTTCCTCATGGAACTTCTGCCAAAAACAGGAAGTAAACCTGACATCCCAATCGAAAACGATAGAAACTAGAAACCCATGGCGAGAGACAATCTTGTTGACATACATGTCGGCTAATTTCTCTGCCGACGAACTCTCCCGTATGGACAAGAAATGGGCACTCTTGGTCAACCGATCCACGATGACCCAAATAGCATCAAACCCCTTCGCCGTCCTCCGCAACTTTGTAATTAAATCCATCAGGATCTGCTCCTAATTCCACATGGGAATCTCTAGAGGTTGCAGCTTTCCATGCGGCCTCTAATGTTTGGCCTTGACCATCCTACAGGTCAAGCACCTCTCACCATACTCAGCGATTTCTCGCTTCATTCCGGGCCACCAATAACTCAAGCTCAAATCACGATACATCTTGGTGGCCCCCGGATGAATAGAAAAATGAGACTTATGAGCCACCTCCATGACTATCTGTCGAACCCCTCCAGACATCGGAACCCATACCCTACTGTATCGGGTCAATAACCCACGGCTATCCTGAACAAATCGGGCACTCTCGCCCTTAATTCTCCCCAACTTCCAGTTCTCCGGTCTCATACCCTCAACCTGAGCATCCCTAATCATGCTCACAAGCAGGGAATCCTCCGCTATCCTCATACACCTTGTTAGAGTAGAAGACCCAACTGACTTGCGACTCAAAACATCCGCAACTACATTCGCTTTACCAGGATGGTAAAGGATCTCACAATCATAGTCCTTGACCACATCCGGCCACCTGCGCTACCTCATATTCAGCTTCGGCTGATCCATGATGTGCCTGAAACTCTTGTGATCCGTATATATAATACATCAGACCCCGCATAGATAATGCCTCCAAATCTTGAGAGCGAAAACCACTGCTCCCAACTCAAGATCATGCGTAGGGTATCTCGTCTCATGCGGTTTCAGCTAACGCAATGCATAGGCTACCACCCATCCATTCTGTATGAGGACTGCCCCTAAGCCCGTGATGGACGCATCACAAAACACTACAAAGTCCTCGACTCCCTCGGGGAGTGTCAACACTAGAGCCTCACATAAACATTGTCGGAGGGTCTCAAACGCCCTCTGCTGCTTAGGCCCCCACCGGATATCCACCCCCTTCCTCGTAAGACGAGTGACGGGTACTGTAATCTTGGAGAAATCTCGAATAAGTCTCCGGTAGTACCTTGCTAAGCCGAAGAAACTCCTGATTTCTGAGGGAGATCTCAGAGTCTCCCACTGCATAACCGCCTCTACCTTGGCCGGATCGACCAATATCCCCTCCTGATTAACGAGATGTACGAGGAACTGAACCTCTCGTAACCAAAACTCGCACTTTGAGAACTTGGCATACAACCGTTCTCGCCGTAGGACCTCATGCAGCTCCGTGAGATGCTCCTCGTGCTGCTCTCAGGTCTTGGAATACACCAAAATATCATCTATGAATACAATGACCGAGCGATCGAGCATCGGTCTGCAGACTCGGTTCATCAAATCCATGAACACTGTTGGCGCATTAGTGAGCCCAAACGGCATCACCACGAAGTCGTAATGACCATAACGAGTCCGAAAAGCGGTCTTCTCTACGTCTTCCTCCCTCACCCTGACCTGGTGATATCCTGACCTCAAATCAATCTTGGAAAACCAAGATTCACCCTACAGTTGATCGAAAAGATCATCTATCCTTGGGAGTGGATAAAGTTCTTCACCGTTAACTTGTTCAGCTCTCTATAGTCAATGCACATCCTGTGTGAACCGTCCTTCTTCCAGACGAAAAGGATTGGTGCATCCAAGGTGAACTAGTCGGGGGAATAAACTGCTTACCCAACAGTTCCTGCAACGGAGATGAC
The DNA here is from genome assembly GCF_002870075.4 of Lactuca sativa. NCBI lineage: Eukaryota > Viridiplantae > Streptophyta > Magnoliopsida > Asterales > Asteraceae > Lactuca > Lactuca sativa. Next base: position 135,275,235 of record NC_056624.2, read on the forward strand.
AACTCCTGCATCTCTGGAGGTGCCATTCGGTGCAGCGCCTTAGAGATAGGGGCCGCACCAGGCACTAGATCAATCCTGAACGCAATCTGCCTCTCCGGAGGCACTCCGGGTAACTCCTCTGGAAACAGGTCGACAAACTCTCTAACTACAGGGACCTCCGAAACTGAGGGTTGATCCCTATCCCGCATATCCACCATGTACGCTAAATAACCGGCACACCCATGATGTATATATTGTCGAGCCCTGGCCGCTGAACCAAACCCTGATCTCATCTTGGTGCCCTCGCCATATACCACCAGTTCTCCCCCACTTAGGTTTCAAACTACCACTCGCTGCCCCTCACAATCGATCATGGCGCCAAATCGACTAGGCCAATCCATCTCTACGATCACGCACACTTCCCCCATGGGAATAGGAATCAAATCTATCAGGAAGGGCACCCCGAAAATCTCCATCTCGCATCCCTGGTAGACCGAAGAAGCAGAAACCCAATGCTCGTTTGCAATCAAGACTCGCAACGGGCACTCAAGATCCTCTACCGGCACACTAAACACTCTACTAAAAACCCGAGATAAGAACGATGGACTAGGCCCAAAGTCAAATAATACCAGAGCAGGAAAAGAATTCACTAAAAACATACCTAATCACAGGTACAACCAATAAGCATATCACAAAAACAATAACTGAGACAGAAAACAGAAACGTACCAGCTGATGGGTTATGAGCAAAACATCATTCTTGTGGTGTACATGCAAACCCTAATAGCTTTTTGGATCTAGTTTGTCTAATGAACATGCAATTGAATATCCAAAGCTATAAACCCTAGATCTAGCATACAATTAATCATATTAACAAAAATAGGGTTTAGATCTTACCTTGATTGTTATGTAGCAATAACAATCTCAAATCCTCCTTTGTAATGGCTTTAGAAAGCTTAGAGTCACAAGTGTCACTCCTCTAATGGCTCACAAACACCAAGAGCAAGAGGATGAAGAATGAGAAGAGAGGAGGCACCCAAAACGTGTAAAAACCTTAAGGAATCAGTTGGCCACGTTTTTGGTGCCCTAGGGATCCTTAAATAGTGAGGCTATTAGGGTTATCTAACAAGGAATCCCTAATTTGACTGCTTAGGCCCTAAGCAACCCATGGACTCACTCCTTAGAGGCCTTGGACGATTTCTAATGGGTTTCCCCATAGAATTCGTCCACTCCATCCTTTATGGATTCCATTAGCCCAATATTCAACTATCACACAATTGACAGTTCTAGTCCCCTTTATTTAATTAATATCTTTTAGCCACAAAATTAATTCTTGACTAATATTAATTAAACAATATGATTTCTCCTTTAATATATTATTCTCATAATATATTAGTAAATCATAATTAATCATCTCTCTTCATAATTCATCCTATCAAGCTACATTGATGAAGGCAACCCAAAAGGACTATGCACCATCGGATCAAGTACATACCAAAATAGTTATGGACTTAGACACTAATCCAACAGTCTCCCACTTGGATAAGTCTAATAACTATTCTGCGTATGACTTCAGATCCTGATCTGCAATCATTGCTTTCAAAAGCCGTTGTGAACTCTGATCTTATCAGATACGCGTGTCCTTTAGATAAGGGATCATATATTCCTCGATTCTAGATATCGTATAGATGTGAGACATGGATTTCAATCATTCTCTCTAGAACGCTTCCTGATTTCCGATTTATGACGACTGGCAACAGACTACAATTGAACACATCAAATTAGTCCCGTCTTGGCCAAGCACTTAAATGCCACCACTAAATCATCGAGGGGCCCACATATATCGCTTTCATCCCACTTTTGATAAAAGGAACGGATAAAATTTGATTCAATGCTCGCTTGCACTCACTCACTGAATCACATACAACAATATGTTTTATGACACCAAGTTACTGGTGCATTTACATATTATCAATGTGTAACCGACTCGCAAGATACAACTCACACATCTCGGTTTCAAGAATATAAGATATTATCGTCTCACCAATCACTCGTGATAAAATCCATGAAGTGATCCAAGTGAGTATGGGTTTAATACAATGCTCAAACCATATTCATAAGCACTCATGAACGTTGCAGCAAACATTTGCTTATGTCTAATACACTTTAGACAATCCACACACCAATTCATGACAGTCTTCATTCGTACCTACTTCCAACATATGAACGACTGTGGCCTGTTCGAATAATTTGATTGTTCTGAACCAGTTTAATTATTCAGGAAGTCAAAACATTCAAAGTGAAACACAAGAATAATACTCATCATTTGTTGTTTCGGGTAATCAACTTCTTACTTGAATTATTACTACACTTGTCCCATGCTCTCAGCATGCACACAATGTTTACCTACGGTCTTTACTTTGTGAAATAGATCAAATGAACTCATTTCACAACTCCCAATCCTTATCATAAGTATAAGAATATCAAATTCTTGTTACTTATGCTGGATTCTAACATTTTATGCAATGATTCTTTCATAAAGGCATAGCTCAAAATCATCAAGACTTGGCTAATCCCTATTAGAAACAATTCTATAGATATGATGTCTCTCACTCAAAGTACATTCCTTTGAACATCTTTCTTGCATAAAAGTTTCTAATCTAGACATAGATTCTCAATATCCAACTCCCAATATGAAAACATTTACATAATTGCCATATGACAATTCATTCTTAATAGAATCTTATCTATTCATAATAATGTCATCCAATACTATACTTCCAACTACTCAAGAGCGACCAATCCTCAGCGAGCTTTGGATCGTCCTTTGATTGTTGTTTAATTATCTTAGTCAAAACTGATTCTTGTCCTTTTTCGCTCTAAATGCGTTTAGACATTTGGAAAATTTTAGAATGGTCAAATATTATAGCATTTGCAATCAATCCTATACCCGAAGCGTATGGGACACGATGCATAATGTCTTACATAAATATGTGATACTTTATCAATCTTATGCCATAATATTTTATGTGTGATGTTCTTACAATTCGAACTATGAAGAGGGATACCGTAATCATAATCGAAATTTAAGAGCACACTATGTATCCTTTGACTAAATTTATTAAAATTTCTCAATCTAAGCTTTAGATTTTGAAACGAAGTACAATATTCTCTCCTTAATTATAGCAAAACAACTTTTGAACACGTACGACTTTGCAAACTATAACTCTTGTTTTATATAATTAATATTGCTAACTCGCAATACTTGCCTTAATAATCATACAAGCACAACATTTATGCTCCCACTGTCATGATGATTATTATCATATAAGCATAACACTTATGCTCCCACTAGCTTTGACATGTATTCAGAAAACAACTTAACTTCCAGAAAAACAATTCCAATTGAATTTCTTAAGTTCATATTTCTAATCCCCAATGCTTTGATAATCCTTTATCTAAGCTTCTTAAACTTATACACCTTTGCCTTAGATAGCCCATCTGTGTGTCTAAACAATTCAGACTAATTGCCAAATCTCACAATCCGAATTATGGAAAGGGACACCGTAACCATAATTGAATTCAAGAATACAATTTTCACAGTCACTATCTTAAAATCTCTCTTAGTGAAAGCATTTCCTCACAGTCATTTTCATGAAAGAGGGAATCTTATGAAACTTAGATTTTAATGGTGTATGTGTTCCTATCCATGCGAATTTGTCAAAACCAAATTTTGCGACAAATCCAAACTCATATGGACCGAACTTTCTCAATCTTGATTTCTTGCCTTATGGTAACACGAGTGCCCACCATGTCTTCCAAGTATTTAAGCAACTCACCCTTTCCTATCAAGGTACTTTTCATTGATCAAGGTGCTTGCCTTTTATGCGTTCAAATTAGAACTCACATGCATAATTAAATCAACTGGAACGGCACAGAAACAAGATAGTGTCAACACGATAGGTTGTAAACCTCAAGTCGTGTGCTAGTTACAATCGATAAGGTTTATTCTTGATTTGTTCTTCGAACCTTTCAAGACCATTGAGACTCCCACTGACTCCTTGACATATAAGATTCTCTTGTCAATAAATATTTCTTGACAAACAAATATTCAAGAGTTAGTGTAGCTTTTATCAAGACAAAACACTTCACAAAGTTGGTCTTAGTTGGTCTTTGTCTTATCCAAGACATTACAACTTTCAAATTTCAAATGTGCAAGAATAAGAAATCCTTTTCCAAATTCCACATTTGATGAATGTTATAAACCTTCTTGAGACTTGTCACTCAATTCACAATCTTAACTCTAAAACTTGTGTTTGGAACGAAACACGATTGACTTCTTGATTTAACCACTTCTTCAATTCTTGATTCCTCTTCTTAGACATACAATTGTACTAAGACTCACTTAGAGGATCAATTGAGATATGGTTCTTAATCATTAAGACCTATCATAAAACATAATAAAAGGTACTCTCCCTTCTTCTTAGAATAGAGAAACTTTTATCTTTCTGCCTACTTGATTCTTCTTTATTTGTTCTACTATTTATTGAAACTCTTTCAATCAGCTGAGAATTACACCTAATCTCATAAGTATAATCATATTTACTTAACCTTAGTAAATCATGACGAATGTCTTTGTTACTCTTGTGGTGGACTTGATCAACACACAACCTTGTGTACTCGATCTCCTAGTTCTTCACTTGACACTTTGTCAACAAATTAGTCTAATTTCCAAATATGAAATTTCTCATTCATCATGCAACCAAGTTGTATGATTCCAAGTTTCTGTCCAATTGAAACTTGGGCGATGAGAAACTTTCCCTATTTCTTGAATTTTTGACCTTTCCACAAATAACATAATTAAGAATCAAATCCATTATTGCTAATAATAGAAACTTATAAACATCAATTTTTCATGCACGCCGTTGCAAGGATAAATAAATAATATAAAATCAAAATTTATTTTATTGTGGAAAAATTTGTCCTTACATTGCAATTCAACTGAAAAACTATGTTGTTACATATTCCTAAGCAATCTATTCTAACTCCAAGATGTAGCTTAAGAATCTAATCTTCAAGGAATGCGATCGAAATCCATTTCTTCTTGATTAGATTCAGCTCACTTCTTCCCTTAAGCTTCATCTCTTTTCTTTGATCCTATAAAACATCAAAATGCAATCTTATCACATCATGTATTAAGAATATTGAATAGGAACTTAAAAGAGTTAGTTACTGGATTTAACCTAAAGTAGATCCATATGTTTTGACTCTCGCATCTCTTAGATCTCTTAGCTAAATTGGGTAACTTCGTCTCCAATGTCCCTTCTCTTGGCAATAAAAGCAAATTGACTCTTTTGGAACAGCACACGGAACTACTTCAGACTCTGCCTTTCTCTTATGATCAAACTTTTCGATCATGGCATGCCTTTTGTTATCATTGCCTATATCCATAGAGGTTTGGGAGGCAGATTCACCAATCAACTTTTCTTTACCAGTGCGCCAAATCATTGTTGATTCAGCAGCAATAAGCATATAGGTGAGATCGATGAGGGTCACGTCGTGGTTCATCATATAGTACTCTCTTACGAACTCACTATATGATTCAGGAAGCGACTGAAGAACCCAGTCAACAACCAGCTCCTCACAGACAACGGATCCCAACATTCTTAACCTATCAATGTGTGACTTCATCTCTAGGACGCGTGCACACACTGACTTTCCTTCTTCATGTTTATTTTCCAAAAGGGCTTTAGTGAGCTTGAACTTTTCAAGCCTTCGAACTTGTGGGTTAGGGAGAATAATTGGAGGAGGTGGAGGAAGTGATGTATGATCTCTTATTCCTCGATCGAATCATGGATCATCATCTTCATTTGGAATGCTTGTTCCATGGGATTTCGGAAGACCATAGTTGTCATACTTTGACATCTACAAAATGGGAGAAAATTCGAGTTAAGTTGATTAGAATCCTCGATGTGACACCCAAATGAAACATCGAGGCTAGGATCCAACACAATACTCTATAACCTAGAAGAGGGATGCCGTAATCCAGTTGCAGAATATTTTAAGGTAGGTAAATGACGATTTACCAATTTCCACCATGAAAAACGAAAAAGAAATTTAAGTTTTAAATCTATTTAAAATTCCTAGATCTTTTGAGATTCATTGAACTTTTCAATGGCATGTTTAAATCTCGATATGCCCCTCGATTTGTGACTGGGGTGCCGAGGATGACAAAACAGGGTGTGAATAACCATGCAAACTTACATGGTGCCCCAATGTTACAGTCACCTATTCGGTGTGCCGGTTAACAAGACACGCTCCACAAAAATATTACAAACAATGAGTCACGCTTTGCTACCTTTGCTTAGAACCATTTAGTGTGCCGGTTAACGACACACGCTCCACTAACGTCTTCGCAAGGGCACAAAGTGTAATTTCATGGAATTACATCAATTCACTTTTGCCTAAAGTAAATAAGATTGGGAATTTTGTAAAAGTATTTAGTTACTTTTGTACTTCATTATACTTGTAATGGAAGGTTTCTGTCCTATCCTACCCGTTCGGCTAATGACCCTCCACTAGTCAAGAGTGCGGTGGGTAAGAGTGGATACCCATTCAATCGCCATTTTATAGGCAATTTCCTTAAACACCCCTTATAGACCAGCTTCGTGAATGAGGCCTACTAACGGTAAGACTGACTCTTTACTCATATATATAATATTACACTTTTAATGTTACATATATATAGTATAGGGTGTATTTTACACTTTTAAAATACTAGGTGGTCTAATTTAATAAATCATACTTTTAATTTAACTAAATGTGAACCAAAACTTTATGGATTTATTAAATCTATTTTAATTATACACCTTAATTAATTAATAAAACCATAAGAGTGTGATTTGAACTTTTCAAAACAATACTAGGGTTTTAGAATTTAACATTTCTTAATTAAACCTTTAAATTCCAAAACTTGAGGGCAACTTTTGAAACATTTTAAAACATTAGTGTTTAACTTGTTTAAATTTCAAAAACAAAACTTTTAAGTTCAAATTTAAACTATAAAACCTACAGGGACTAATTTGAAACTTTTCCAAACATTGTCAAGAATATTCTAGATCACAAAATTCAAATAAGGCAACTAACAATTAATTGGTGGTTATCTAATTTGACCTAGTCCAAATTCTTGCAAGATAATTCACCAAATAATCCAAATAGTTAAATCTAATCATATAAGGAAATAATTATCTAACTAATATCAATTTATCTTTAATTTTGGCAAAGATAATCACCCAATATCATAAAAATCTGATTTATATCAATAAAAAACATTTTGGTAACTATCCCACAGCCAAAAGAACACAAAATCCCTATTTTCCCTCTTTCTGACCAGCTAACTCGTCGAGTCAGGCATTGACTCAGCGAGTTCACCATGGACTCGGCGAGCTCATGTATGGACTCGACAAGTTCAACCCCTAGAAACCCTAAATTTCGATCTTTAAGCAAGGATAATTCACAATAGCATCAAATACATCAAACAAACAGCCATGGCTCTGAAACCAATGATGGGTTATGAGCAAAACATCATTCCTATGGTGTACATGCAAATCCTAATAGCTTTTTGGATCTAGTTTGTCTAATGAACATGCAATTGAATATCCAAAGCTATAAACCCTAGATGTAGCATACAATTAATCATATTAACATAAAATAGGTTTTAGATCTTACCTTGATTGTTATGTAGCAATAACAATCTCAAATCCTCATTTGTAATGGCTTTAGAAAGCTTAGAGTCACAAGTGTTACTCCTCTAATGGCTCACAAACACCAAGAGCAAGAGGATGAAGAATGAGAAGAAAGGAGGCACCCAAAAACGTGTAGAAACCCTAAGGAATCAGTTGGCCACATTTTTGGTGCCCTAGGGATCCTTAAATAGTGAGGCTATTAGGGTTATCTAACAAGGAAACCCTAATTTGACTGCTTATGCCCTAAGCAACCCATGGACTCCCTCCTTAGAGGCCTTGGACGATTTATAATGGGTTTCCCCATAGAATTCGTCCACTCCATCGTTTATGGAGTCCATTAGCCCAATATTCAACTATCACACAAATGACAGTTCTAGTCCCCTTTATTTAATTAATATCTTTTAGCCACAAAATTAATTCTTATTAATTCTTGACTAATATTAATTAAACAATATGATTTCTCCTTTAATATATTATTCTCATAATATATTAATAAATCATAATTAATCATCTCTCTTCATAATTCATCCTATCAAGTTGCTTTGATGAAGGCAACCCAAAAGGACCATGCACCATCGGGTCAAGTACATACCAAAATAGTTATGGACTTAGACACTTATCCAACACCAGCAACCACATCCGGTGCCGCCTTGGCCTCCTCGGCCATGAGCTGGAAGGCGCGACCCTGCGCCTTCGGAGGCTCCACCTCGACTGGCCTCCCATCTCCAATCCTCACAATAGCTGGTCGGGACCCTGCACCGGCTTGGCGGCGAGTTGCGGACAGTTGGTCTTCACATGACCAACCTTATGACAATGGTAACAAATCCTCATATCTGCTGGAGGGGTGGAATGACGGCAGTCCGTGGCATAGTGCCCCTCCTTACCATATTTTGTGGCACCCACCTCCTGCTCGACAAACTCCCGAATGACCCCTGCCATACTTTCCACAAGTGCGGCCCAGCTGACTCCTAGCCCGAGTATCAATGGTATTAAACCGCTTAGGCGCCAACTGAGACTGTGTCGGTGCCCAACGCTGCTCCTTCAGCTGCAGCTCTAACTCCAACTCACGCCGCCTCGCGGCTTCCTGAAGATCCAGGAGGGTATCGCATCACTGTGTAGACACAAACTGTCGAATATCAGTCTTGAGCATACTCAAATAACGAGTCATCTGACACTTCTCTGAAGCAAAACATAGCCCTCTCCGTGAACATGTGGGTAATCTCCATCACAGACTCACCATCCTGTCTCAATGTCAAGAACTCCTGAGCAAGCCACTCCCGCTCAATGCGTGGAACGTAGCAGGTGCAGAACATATCCCGGAACTACTCCCATGTAACAGCAGCTCGCTGATCATCAGTACACGACCATGTCGTCAACCTCCACCAGTCCTTTGCCCCAAGCCTCAGTAGGTTCAGGGCACACCTGACCTTCTGGTCAGCAGGACATGAACACGTGAAGAAACATCCCTCCACGTCAGATAACCATCCGATAGACCTGATCGAATCCTGTGTACCATCAAATGTCAAGGGATTCGTATTATCGAAGTCCCGGTACTGGAAAGCCCTGCTGGCTACTCCTCTAAACCCTGCCGCAGTTACAGCTGAAGTGGCTGCAGCGGCAGCTGTCTCTGCTAGAGCTGCATATTGCTCATCAAAGTACTCAACCATCGCGGACTTAATCGACCCAAACATCTCTGGCAACTGTGCTCTGAACGCCGAGGCAATCTCGTCATGCATAATCTCTCGGATCCTGGCATCCAACTCCCCAGTCCCTATCTATACCACGGGCTTAGGTGCTACAGACACCTCCAACCCTTCGTATCCCGACCCGATCCTGATCCTGATCCGGATCCAGAAGCAACATGTTTCGTCACCAAAATACTAGAGTATATACAAGTCATCAGATAAATAACATAATATTGGGAGACCAAAACCCATAAACCCTAGGGGTTGTGATTTCCTTGCTACGCGTATGTGAAGAGATTTGAAATCGAATTTAAAGATCAATTCACGTAAGAATTAAGAAAGAAGAAATACGATGAACACGAGAGTAAATATAATAGTTGATCAGCTCATATTATGCTTTTGATTTTACAGAGTACAAAGGAATTCTCTGTAAAGAATATGCGAAAGTTTTTATACTCACTCAGTACAGTCTCCTATTTATAGGAGTACAAAAGCATAACAAAATACTAAGGACTAGACATTTAGACTATTCATTAAAATGCCTTAGTAAATATAACATTACATCCGAAGATTCTACTTAGGAAGATTAGAGATCCTTCGTAACCATACAACTAACACTTCGACTTATTACAACATTTATACCCTAACAATCTCCCCCTTTGGAATAAAGGTCGAAGTCTTCATGAAGTTAGTAGTTGAACAACATACATCAGCACTCTTCGGATTTCCATGTACCAAGAGATAACTTTCTTTATCTCCTTCTTGTCTCCATCTGAATTCTTCTTGCAATGATTCATACGAACAATTAAGTTCGTATATTGCGAATTTGTATATCTTTCCACTTCAGAGGTTTGAAACAAGAATCTCTTGGCTCTTCCAGCTTTATCTTTTCCTGCGAAGACTATCCCCAATGGCTTTAAACATATTTCTCCATCTTCGTACTTTTTCAACTCAACCTGCTTCTTCGTAGGAGCGATTGGTGCTGTAATGTCGATGCCTTTAACAGTAGCAAGTTCGACATCAGTTTGAGCTAGGCATTCGAAATAATTCTCCAAGAAAATTTTTAAGTGCCTACACCCAAGACTGAAAACATCTGGTTCTGTTTCTTGGAGAAAAGAGAAGGACTTGTCTTTAAGAATCAGAGCAACATTGATGAGATCATAAGTGTTCATCAATAGAAAGTCCGCCACAGTGAACTCTTGTATCTTTCCACTTGCTCTTGTCACAACATATTTCAAATTCTGAAATTTTCCTTCGAAAATAACATCCCTTTTAATGGATATCACCTTCTTAATCTTCTCCAAGTACCAAACTTCTTCTTGAGCCTTTGCTAACACAGCATGAAATCTTATCTTCATCTTCTTTCCCTCTTCGACATCTATAGACTTTGTCTCTGCTTTAAACTGTGGCATGACGAACATCATCTCGTTGATCGGAAAGTCAAGTTGACCATAGTTAGTATTTGTCACCACAAAACTCTTCTTCGGAATCTTTTCAAACGAATAGATATGATCGAACATCACCCTTGATTCAATAGTTTCGTAGTTGAACAATTTCGAAGGATCTCCCTTATCAACATTCGAACCTTCAAGAGCTCTTTGTCGCATAATACTTTCCACATGCCTCATTCTTTCAACTTCAGCTGCCACCTTAGCTTTCTTCTCTTTGTTAGTCTTCTCAACCATGACTCCTTTTCCTTTGTCTTTAACATTCGAAGGAGCTGCATTCTTTGACGAAGATACATTCGAAGGAACTACATTCTCAATTACAATACCTTTTGTAATAGGTCTTGAAATTGGAACAGTTGTAGTCACAGTCGAAATGACTGGAGCAGCTGAAACTATTGTTGGTTTAACCACAACTTTCGAAGGATAAACTTTTCCTACCACCTTCGAATCTTCAGATATCTTCTCATGTTCCCCAGCCTTTGCTTGATCAACCTTTTCTCCCCCTTGCACCCCTGTGACAGCAGGTGGGGCATCTGATACGTTCGGCAAAAGGCTTGAAATTCGAAGTAATGGAGTAAGGTGTTTTTGAAGAATGGCTTTGAAATGAATGAATTTCTGAGAAAGAAATTCTTGAGAGATAATTGGAGAAGATGATTTCGAAGATATTTCTTTGAGTTCTTTCAGCAGCTTCACCAACTCTCCAAAATGTTGTTCTTCTGTGGCTGAAAGAGAGATCATCTGAGGATTTACTTGTTCGAACATCTTAACACATTGAACAACCGCATCACAAATGATATCGATCTTCTGATGTGCTGATTCATACCCCTGTTGAATATGCTGAACTTCCTTTGTCATTTCTTCACGAAGTTCACAAATCTGCATATTGACGTCTTCGCGAACCTTCTTAACTTCCTGTACGAAGAGCACATGTCTCTCCTTCGTAACAGTCTTCAAATCCTTTACTTCTTTCAGAAAATCAGATCTCGTAGAACTGATTCTATTTTCAGTAGAACTATCAGTCTGATCGGTCTTCTCAAGAATGCGGCTTTCAGAATCACGTATTAGCCCTCAAGTCTTCGAAATCACCCTGCTTTCCATTTCCTTCATAAGAGAATCAACTTCCAAGATATTGATTCCAGCACTTCCTACATCTGCTTGAGATTGCAAGATAGAATTCAATTTGGAATTCAATATCTTGAACTGCTTCATCGTCATCAGCATATGGTCAGGAAAATCTTCTTCATCTTTATCAAAGGAAAGAGCTTCGAATGTTCCTCCAAACCCTTTGTTGTCTGTTTCCTCATCAATAGCCATTGTTTCAGGAACAGGTGATGATGGATTTGGTGGTTCGGTTGATTGTGTAGAGAATATGGTGGTGAAAGGTTGATCCATTATAGATTGGAATGTTGGAGAATCACTTGTTGAAGTAACCTGTGGTAAAGACGTTGGCTCAAGGATCTTTATGTCAGCAGGCTTCGAATTCTCTGTAAACTGAAGGATTTCTACTTCTTTTGGAATGTCATCTTCGGGAGTCTCAGGCACTTGATCCACTTCTTCGATTCGTTGGGTTTTCTTCAAAAATTTCACCATCTCTTTAGCCATTCGCTTTTTAGAAGATGGAGACACTGGAGCTGGAATTTCTCGAACGGTAACCCCTTGATGAGTAACCTGAGTTTTCTTCACCAACTGAGATTTTCGCTTGATTTTTATTCTTTGAAAAACCCCCGTCTTCGAAGGAATCGTTTCTTTAGATGTAGTGGCTTCAATAACCGGTGTATCAGCCACTGAGGTTAAAACCAGAGACACCTCTTCGACATTTCGAGATGTAACGATTAGCTCCCGATTTTTTTGTTCTTCTTTCACACCTTTTTCCGAAGTGTCACCCTCTGTCTTCTTTGACTTCTTCGACTTCTTCTTCTCTTCTTGTTGTAATATTCCAGTCACAACGGTTGTGTCAATGGATTGTAAGTATGACACCAACACATTATTCGTGGGATCCACTTTCTTTAGCATTGCATCCGGAATGCGAGCAACTGTGGTAAAGATAGCCGGATCATCATGTACCTCCTTCGGACTCCCGTACATGTGGAAAACAGCTTTCTCTTCGTAATCAGGAACTTCGATCTTCTCCTTCTGATAGACATATTGGATTATCAGACTCCAATATCTTGCACACGAAATCCCCTGCTTAGCATTGGTCTTCGAAATACTTGTTATGAACTCTGTCCATAACTGCTCTGAGTAATCAACTAGTAAATCATAGTATAGCCCAGCTACCATTGCATAGACCTCCATCCTTCCTTTATCCAACCCCACAATTCTTCCAGTAAGACATCTAAGAAAGATGCCAAATAAAAAGTTCCAAATTGTTGGTAACCCCGACTTCTTGAAGTCACTAATACATGTCAATGGAGGTTCGTGACCCATCTCATTGAACATATACACCACTTGCGAAGAAGTAAGTTCATCATACGGGCCAGAATTCGGAATTCCCAAAATCTTGCAAAACAACCTCTTTGAGATCCTAATTCTTGTATCTGTGACCATTGTGAATTCAACACATCCAGTCTCCTTGTTGTATGATGCCGTAGAACCTGCTTTTGACAACCAGGACATTGGAGCAGCAAAAGATTCAAACATTGCTTTAGACAGAACAGAATTCTGTAAAGCAACCACAAACATGTGTAGTTGCTCCGGATATTTTGACAAATCCGATTCTACTTGATCGTTGGAACCCTAGATCTTCAGAATCGGAACACTGATGATCTCGTCTGTTGTTGGTGATGAAGTAGTCGCCATTTAAGATGATTTTGAGAAAAGAACTTATGAAGAAGATGAATTGCACAGAGAATTTTGTGTTTCTGAGAGTTGGATCGCGTATAATGTTCTTGAGTTTTCATTTGCCCTTTTATATGTAACCCTAGAATTTTGAATTTGAAGCGGGATACAATAAATGCTTGCTGACATGGCACCTTGAAATCCGGAATGTACTCATCAAAAAGTAAAAATCGTAACTATCAACACGCCTTACACGCTTATCATACACCATGCGTCATCAAGAGATAGGACTGTTTGGTATTCCCCAAAAGAATTGTAACCGTCGGATGCCTTCGGAATTGAGGTCAGGCTCTTTCACTTTGGGGTTTAAAAAGCGAAGTCATTTGCCAGAATTTCGAAATCGTCAGTTTAAGTTGGTGTTACTCAAACCTCGAGGATTTCGTGTGTGCTGTGTTCCAAAAGAAATTAGATGAGAAACAAAATAAAAAAAAACTTTTGAAAACTTGTGATGTCAACAATTTCTTTGTGACACAAAAACAATTTTATCCCAGGCAAAGATAACTTCGAAAATTATCAAGAGAGATAATTAACAGCTTGTGTGGTTTCCCGTGAATTACAATCGATAACTTGTAGAGAAGTTTCGAAGGGTTTCTTTTATAGGTCAAATGGGTGGCTTCGAAAATTTCATTACATATCAACCTTAAAATAAGGTGAGAAATTGTAAACAACATTAGTTGTATAACCAATGTAGTTAGTGACAACTTGGTTGCGAATGATATTCAAAGTAACTTAGAATTTTGAAAATATACTCACACGGAAATCATATTCATAAAAACATTTATGCTGGATCTTGTTGGGAACAAACATCGTAGTTTTCAAATGTTTGATTAAGATCACTCAAAAGAAATGAATAGGATTTGGAGTATAAAAGGTACTGAAGCAAAAGCTTCGTAAGATCTGGAACATGGTTCCCCGTCAATTCCTTAAGGTTTATCAGATTTTGGGTTTCACTTCTATCACGGACTCATGATATTACATCATAAACACAGAGTTGTGATTTGTCTAGGTTTTGATTGGTTTGATCAAAGACCTCAAGGACAAATTGCTTCGAATATTTGGAATGTAAGAATCGTTTGGTTTAAAAAGATTGGATAAGAATCGAAGGGTACCTCTGTTATAATGGACAAAACAGAAAACTCTTAACTCATTTGAGAAGAGTAAGGTAGCTCTTGTTGATTTATGCATATACAAGCCTTGTTGGGAAGAAATTTTCATGAGATAATTTCATCAAGGCTTTCATTTCCCATACATAGAATCATACGAGGCTTGAGACAACATGCAGCAGCATGCTTCTAGGGACATCCTAACTAATCCAAAATGTATAGAGATCATACCTTTCCTTCGAAACCAGTTGCATGAATCCTTTGCATTCGAAACTTGACAAAACTCACAACACACATGTTAAAACCGAAAAAAAATAAAAAATATTTTTGGTATTTTTGAAATTTTTCAGAAAAATTAAAGACAAACTGAAACAAAATCTTTTTGGATTTTTGATTTTTCAATAAAAGAAAATATTTTTGATTTTTCAGGTTTTTCATAAAAAAAAAATTAAACAAACTAAAAATCTATCCTTAGTTGAAATGTGTACAAATACGAAACATTCGAACCGTTGACTTGAACACTAATCTCTGATTTTGTTATTTCAATAAGAAGTAAATCTTCCGAATGCGAAGCGTTCGAAGCGTTGACCATGAACAGTAACCTCTGATTATTAAAAAACTTCCGAATGCGAAGCGTTCGAAGCGTTGACCATGAACAGTAACCTCTGAACACTGAATCATTCTTTCCGTCCATACACCAAATGATTCAGACCCATCACTCTTCGCTTTTATCAGTTTGAAGAGAATTTCCATCAATCATTCCCAATCCATCTAAGATCCGAAGAAACGATTTTTCTTCCAAAGCCTTTGTAAAAATATCTGCCAATTGGTCCGTTGTTTTTACAAAATGAACTTCAATATTTCCTTCTTCAACATGATCTTTGATGAAATGATATCGAAGAGCAATGTGCTTGGTCTTCGAATGCTGCACAGGATTATGACAAATTCTTATTGCAGTTTGTGAATCACAATATAAAAGAATCTTTTTCATATTAATTGCATAATCTCTTAATTGACTTTGAATCCAAATCATTTGTGATGTACACGCAGCTGCAGCAACATATTCAGCTTCAGCGGTTGATATTGAAACACATGTTTGCTTCTTCGATTGCTAGCTGACCAACTTTCCATCTAGCAATTGACACCCACCAGTTGTGCTTTTACGATCAAGACTGTATCCTCCAAGATCCGCATCCGAATAAGCTTGTACAAAGAACCCTATTTTCGAAGGATACCACAATCCTAACGAAGTAGTACCTTTCAAATATCGGAAAATATTCTTTACTGCTGTGAGATGTGGTTCACGTGGATTTGATTGATACCTTGCACAATTACAAACAGAATACATAATATCAGGTCTACTTGCAGTTAAATACAATAAAGACCCAATCATGCTTCGATATAAAGTAATATCAACAGCAGATTTATCTAACGAAGGAGTTAGCTTGATGCCCGTTGCCATTGGTATTCGTAACCTTGTGCTATTTGTCATTCCAAACTTTTCCAACAAATTCTTCGTATATTTCTCTTGATTAATGAATATGCCTTCCCTGTTTTGTCTAATATTCAAACCCAAAAAGTTATTAATTTTGCCCATCATACTCATTTCAAATTTTGCTTTTCATCAAATCTTCGAATTCTTTAGATAAAGCAGGGTCAGTTGAGCCAAAAATTATATCATCAACATAAATTTGAACAAGCATCAGATGATTTCCAATTTTCTTTCGAAATAAAGTGGGATCAACTGAACCTTGTTTAAATTTATATTGTTTCAAAAATGATGTTAAAGTTGCATACCATGCTCTTGGTGCTTGTTTTACCCAATATACAGCTTTATCTAAAATATAAACATGATCAGGATGCTCTGAGTTTATAAAACCTGGAGGTTGTTCAACATATACCGTTTCTTCGAGTTCTCCATTTAAGAATGCACATTTGACATCCATTTGATAGACATCAAAATCTTTATGAGCTGCAAAAGCCAGAAAAATACGAACAGCCTCGAGTCTTGCAACAGGGGCAAATGTTTCTTCGTATTCAATTCCTTCTTGTTGAGAATATCCTTTAACAACAAGTCTGGCCTTATTTCGAATAATGTTTCCATCTTTGTCAGTTTTGTTTTTATAAATCCATTTAAGTCCAACAACTGACACATCATCAGGTTTTGGAATTAATCTCCAAACCTTGTTTCTTTCGAATTCAGACAATTCAGCTTGCATAGCAACAACCCAATCAGAGTGTTCCATTGCAATCTTAACTGTCTTTGGTTCAATTTTGGAAATAAAAACATGAAACATGCAGAACTCTTGATGATTGTTCAGTACCTCATTTCGTGCATGAAGTTGTGCTCTTGTCATGATTCCTGCTTGTGGATCACCAAGAATTTGATCTTTTGGATGATTTCTTTTCCATTTATCCAATGGTGGATAATTAGGATCAAATTCCAAAAGTGCATCTTCGAACATTACATATGTTTCTGATCCATTTATAGAAATAGAATCATCAGCATCATCAAAATGTTCTTCTTCAAGAATTGGATCATTCTCTAGTATGAGCTCCCCCTCGATGATTGACTCCGTTTGGATATTTTGCTCTGGTTCACTGATCGGTTCTTCTTCAAGAATTTGCTCCTCTTCGACACTAACATTTGTTGACATGTTATCTTGTTCACTATAACGCTCCCCCTCAACAAAAGTATTTGAATCCAAGTGCTCCCCCTCCACTTGATCATCACTTGTTCATTTGGGTTTAAATTTAAATTCGAAGTTGAATCATTGTTATACTTTGAATTTTCTGATGTTTGATTATCAGTTGCATTTCTTTCTGCATCAATTGCTTGATCTGAAATACCGAAAATCGAATCATAATCAACATCATTCATTTCAATTGAATCATCTATATTTGAAGAATTTTGGAAAATAGGATAATTCACAAATTTATGATAAGACTTTTTAATGTAATGATCATCAAATGTCAAATTAAAAGTTTCTTCCACTTTGCGAGTTCGCTTATTTAACACTCTATAAGCAACTGAATTGTGTGAATATCCCAAGAAAATTCCTTCATCTGCTTTTGTTTGAAACTTCGAAAGATTATCCTTGAGATTCATTATGAAACACCTGCATCCAAAAACATGGAAAAATTTGACATTAGGTTTTCGATTATTGATGATTTCATAAGGAGTAACATTAAACCGTCTATGAATAAATGATCGATTTTGAGTAAAACACGCAGTTGAAACAGCTCCAGCCCAAAGATATTGAGGTAAATTCGAAAATGCCAACATTGTTCTTGCAGCTTCACATAATGATCGATTTCTTCTCTCAACTACACCATTTTATTGTGGTGTATAAGGAGATGAAAAATTATGCGAAATTCCTTTTTCCACCAGAAAGTATCGAAGACATGATTTTTGAATTCAGTTCCATGATCACTTTTAATTTTTCGAACTGTCTTCTTCAATGAAACTTCCGTCTTTTTGATAAAATCAATCATCATTTGTGGAACTTCGGATTTTAACCTGAGAAAATAAACCCACGTGAATCTTGAAAAATCATCTACTATTACCAAAATGTACCTTTTCTTGTTAAGAGTAGCAACTGTTGAAGGACCACATAAATCTATATGCAGGAGTTCAAGGGGTTCAACAATCTTCGAATCTATTGTGATTGGATGACCTTGTTTGTGTTGTTTCCCTACTTTGCAAGCTGCACACAAACTGTCAGTATCATATTTAAGAATGGGTAAACCTCTTACCAGATATTGTATGACAAGTTTGTTGATGTTTCGAAAATTGAGATGTGATAATCTCCTGTGCCATAACCAGCTAACATCAGCAGCAGCCTTTGAAAGTAGACACACAATGGGTTTGCCTACAATAGGAACAATATCCAATGTAAACATATCACCTTTTCTTTTTGACTTAAGTAAAACTTCCTTAGTCTTGACATTCGAAATGACACTTCCTTCTTCATTCAAAAGAACTTGATTGCCAGTGCCCACAACAAGTTGTGAAACACTTATCAAGTTGTGTTGCAAACCTTCAATAAATGCAACTCTGTTGATAGTGAAATTTCCATTCGTTATCTTCCCATAACCCTTGACTTTGCATTTGTGATTATTACCAAACTTAACCACTCCACCATTTTCTAGGCTTCGAAAATCATGCAAGTTTTCCTTCTTCCCAGTCATGTGACGTGAGCAACCGCTATCAATATACCACTTGTTATCATATTGCTCGTCACAAAGTACCTGCAATCATTGGAAAAATTTAGGTACCCAAGCTTTGTTGGGTCCATTCAAATTAGGTTTGAGATTCAATTGTAAAGTACAACCATTAGCCCAATCATATACTTTGGTTTTGAAACTGTCTATAAATCTAACATTTTCATTCGAAGGGTCAGATATATGAGTTTTTATTCTATTCAAATTTTCACTAATTTCACCCTTCGCATCTTGAGTTTGTGATTTTTCCCTTTTTGCTCTTGTGACTGGCTGCCAAACTTTAACTGATATATTTGACTCTTTAGATGATAAGCTACCATTCGTTGAAGGATTAGCATATTTTTCATATGCCTCATGTATCTGTTCTTTCGAAAACTTACTTGATTGGTATATCTTTCCTTTTCCTTCCAACCAATGATCAATGTTTCTCTTTGTTGTTATTCCCTTTGCATATGAGACTTTGTCAGCTTGTTTCTTCAAAGGATTATAACATTTTGCTGTATTTGGAACATAATCAACTTTTGGTTTTGAAAGATATGATTCATAATAAGATGTCTTGTTTTGAAACTTTGAAGTTTGATTTCCAACCTTTTTCTGAAAAAAAAAATTGTTGGTATTGTAGATTTTTTTTCATTTGAAACTTTTGAATTTTTATTTGAAAACAAAGCACTTTTCTCTTCAAAAATTTGAGATTTTGATTTTTCTTTAAGAACTTTTCTTCTTTTTGAAAAATTTGTTGATCTCATTTTTGATGGTTCAACAGTTTGCCAAAAAATTGTTTTCCTTGGTTGACGTTTCGAAATATTATTTTCCTTTGAAAAATTTTCAACTTGAGCTTTAAATTCTTTTGAATTTAATTTTATCACTTTGTTAATTGTTTTAACATCAGTTTTAACATCTTCGTGCTTTGAAAACATATTTGCAGTTGGGACAACTTCCTTCTTTTCAACTTTTGACTTTTCAATCCATACTCTTTTTGGTTTATGATGTTGAAATTTATATGAATTCTTTGTAAGATTATTTTCAACTATACTTTGATTTGAATAGAATCCTTCATTTGATGTTTGCATATTGTCTTCCACAACCATCTTTTTGAATTTAGGTTTTATATTTTCAACATTACCTGTTGTTACGAAGACTTGATTTGGGAACACAATATCATCAGTGCATTTGAAGATTGGATAAACAACAGTATTCGATTCAAGATAATGAGCACCTTTTTCACTAAGAATTTTCTCAAATTCTTGTGTATCCAAATAGACTTGATCAACAACCACTCGAGGAATTTCAATTTCTTCCAACCTTTGACTTTGCTATGAATTTGTATTTTCTTCTTCATTGTCACTATCATCCGTTTGACTCTCATGTATTTCCACATATTCCATATCACAAACTTTCGAAGTTGAGGGTTTATTAGTGTCAATTTTCATTAATAAATCGTCACATTTTTCTTTCCCTTTAAATGAATTTTCAACATTTATGACAGACAACTGTGAACAATCTACATCTTCTAAATCACTATTTTCATTAATATTATTAGAATTTTCTTCAATATTAGCATTATTAGTTTCACTATTAGATGTAGAATTCTCAGTCTTTTTCAAAATTCGAAGTTGTTCTGATTTAGTTAAGGTTTCATTTACAATTTTTACTAAATCATTTGCATCAAGATAATCTTCGACTTTTGCAATTCCATATCTAAACCTATCATCTGGAACTTTGTTGAAATCAGAAAAAAAATTTCACAATCATATGAAATACTATCAACCTTAGCTCTATCATAAGCTAAAAATGGTAGTAATTTTCTATGTTGTTCCTTACTTATTTCACACGAATGATGTAACTCAGTTAATTTTCCATACAATCTTTTTGCTGAATTACAAAAAACATTTCTCTGAGCTAACAACAAGTTTATTTCTTTTCATAATTTTTCTCTATCCTCCATGATATTTGAAACTTGCAATTCTAAGTAATCAATCCTAGTGACTTTTGAATCCAACATTTTTCTATTCTCTAGTAATTGATCACTTAAGTTTTTCGCTTCATTGCTAGCAGACACAATGATTGAATCAAAGTAAGTAACAGTTTCATCAAAAGATACTAACTCAGAATTATATGCAGAAACTGGAATGTTAAAAGATTCAAGAATGTTACGTACCTTGGTAGTCATAGGCGACTTGTCAGTAGACTTCGAAACGAAGCATTGCCCACACACTTCGTCAGTCTGTTCATCATCTGAATCCTCTTTCATTTTTGCATACATAGCTCCATGAGTTGGATTTTTCATCTCTTCATCATCTGAACCTGAAGACCATATTTGATATGTGCCATCCGATTCAGTTTCTCCATGAGCCACCAATGACAAATTCTTCGCTTTCTTCTTTACTTCCTCCAGTTTCTCAGTGTAGTAAGCTTCATCTTTTGTTTTACTCTTCTTTTCTTCCTTCTTCCTCAACAGGCAATCTACTGCCAAATGATTTGCTCCATAGCAATAATGACAATTGATCCCTGTATCACCTTTCAATAGCATCTTCATTTGCTCCATCTCATTCTTCGAATTTGTCTTCATTTCTATTTTCTTTTCATCCAGTTTGTTTTTGTTCTCAAAACTACCCTTCGAATCTGATGACTTCTTTGGATTAAAATGTTTCTTAAAAAATTTCTTTACTCTATTATTTGAGTAAAAAGCAACAGCCTCATCATCAGAATTCATCAAAAAACCTTCTTCTTCATCAGACTTCAATTTTTCACTTTCTTTTTTTGAAACCTTCGAAACTAGAGCCAAAGGACCACCAAGACTTGCTATAGCTTCTTCAGCTATTTCACTAACTTCATTTTCATGAGATTTTAATTGATTGTACAAGTCATTCAAAGTCGAAGTATCAAAACTTTGTTGATTTTTCACCATCATGCTCACACTTCTCCACTCCTTTCGAAGTCCCATTACAAATATCAAATTGTACTCCATTGGTGACCTTATTATACTATAACGATTACAACGATAGATTAACTCGTTGAACCTATCATAGTATGCTTCAATAGACTCATTTTCTTTCTGTCTGAAATCTTTGAGTTCTACCAGGCATTGTTTCACAGATGTGATCTTCGTCTTTTCACTCCCTTGAAATTTGTCTTTGAGATTGTTCCAGATTTCTTTAGCTGTTTTTCATGTTCTGACATAATTGTACACAACAGGAGGCAACGCATCTCTTAATTCCCTCATGCATTTCTTCTCCAGACGTTTTAAACGATCGGTTTGATTATCAACTTCTGAACTGCTTGAAGACATGCCGATTGGCTGAACTTGTGCAGGTTGATTGATTTCTCCTGAGATGCATTTCCATAATTCTTCATCCAATCCACTCAAGTAATCTTCCATACGAGCTGCCCACTGATCATAATATTTTGGAATAAGCATTGGAATTTTTGTGGATGATCCAAGCAAATGAGAAAATGATGTCATCGAATTCAGATTGAATGACGCCATTGTTGTACGGACAAAAACTTCAAGATGATACTAAACTTTTGAGAATTTTGAAAAAAAAATTGTATAATTCAATTTAGAATTACACACCGAGCACTCGATTAACAAATATTTTTGCAGAATCAAATCCTAGATTGAGATCTAGATGAATTTTTCAAATTCAAAAAGGACGGAAACTTTTTGAATCAAACAGTAGATTCAAAAACCTTTTTGATCGAATGAAAATCAGATCACAAAAAGGATTCCTGCTCTGATACCAATTGAAGAGATTTGAAATCGAGTTTAAAGATCAATTCACGTAAGAATTAAGAAAGAAGAAATACGATGAACACGAGAGTAAATATAATAGTTGATCAGCTCATATTATGCTTTTGATTTTACAGAGTACAAAGGAATTCTCTGTAAAGAATATGCGAAAGTTTTGGTACTCACTCAGTACAGTCTCCTATTTATAGGAGTACAAAAGCATAACAAAATACTAAGGACTAGACATTCAGACTATTCACTAAAATGCCTTAGTAAATATAACATTACATCCGAAGATTCTACTTATGAAGATTAGAGATCCTTCGTAACCGTACAACTAACACTTCGACTTATTACAACATTTATAGCCTAACAGTATGGGTCTTGTGCTTTCAGTAGTACGGGACCATACTACCTTCCACACCTACCCATATTTGTCTCAAGTATCACCACAATGCCCTAACAATATTGTCAACATAGAGATGCGCTCAACCCTCACTTCTAGAGGAATATCAACTATCTGGCATCTAGTCTCACCGCTTCTCATGACTTACACGTCCATGAAACTTACATCATCCCCCGCAACTCTAGTGCATACTAGCTGCACATAACGATGGACCCAATAGACTTTCGAATATCCAATCCTACCCGAAGGCTGAATCAACATTCTCAGGAAATAAAGTATTTATTATACATAGTCGTGATGCATACACTAAACATCTACAGTTATAATGTCAATACCATATACAAGAAACCCTAGGCTAATAGGCATCATATAATCAAGCAAATCTACCATGAGATTTCTAAAGATTCCTAGGCTAGCACTAGCATGTTGTTCTAACGTATAAAAATATCAAATAACTGTATGGTACTTTGGGATTCACTTACAGGCTCCGGCTGATCGTACCCTCTGCATCCTCCATCCTTTATTTTGAAAACCATTTTCGAATTTATTTCGAAAATCTCCTTGATTTGAGACTGGGTTCACACGTGTGTTTCCCCCAATTCACTCAAACCAAGGCTCTGATACCAACTTGTAACACCCATAAATTTTTACACCAAATTTAAACTTTTCAAACATAAATAAAACCAGATAGTAACAGTTTACAAAACATTTCTATCAATATCTATAAGAGTGTCCCAAAACAAGATCATAAGGATGAGGAGCGGTACGGTCATGACTTTTCCTTGCCATGATCTCCTCCTGAAGTACCTGACACAATAACTGCAAACTGTAAGCCCGAGGGCATAGTGAACTACCCCCAAAAAACCAAATTTGTAACCATAAATCAACAATAGACATACTAGGCCGTTGGCCTGACTGGACCGCCCTCCAGGGCCTACAGCCTACTAAATCTACACCGAGCCTTCGGCATGACTGGACCGCCACATGGGCCAATAGTCTCCCCGGACCGCTCATAGGGTATGTTTGCCTTCAGCACAAAGCAGGACCGCCTCAACCCAAATCAACAAGCAAATAACCATGTGCGCATACAAACATTTACTGGCATATACAAAAACATCGAACATATTTATCTCACTGATTACCACACATAGCAATCTCTCATAACTAGAGCAGCGAACTACCAAGTCACTAACATAGCAATCCCTATGGATCATAAGAACATAACATATAGTCTATCCTGATTCTGATCTACCGGATCATATCCACATGTAGCATACCATAACGATACCAACTAAAGGGCCGACCTTGGTGCCTTAGACCCTATCGATATAGTGAGGATAGCTCACCTCGCAGATGTCGACTCGGATGGTAAACTCCAACTCTCGGAGCACTTGACACAGGCTCCATCACCTATTATCATACAAGATACTCATAAGTCCTTAACCATTTGAGGTACTCCATAACCTACTAGTCAACCCCTAGTCAATGTCAAAGCTCTTAGTCACGGTCAACAGTCCGTGTTGACCTCAACTCACCGAGTACCCTCGGCTACTCACCAAGTTCCTTGAAGCACATTCCAACTCGCCGAGTCATCGGGGTGACTCATCGAGTTCCTTCGATTCTCGATCAAACTTTAAGGCCACCCGTCGAGTTTCCTCCTTGCATCTCGACGGATACACACGCATACATATCATGGAGAAAACTCATTCGACTCGCTGAGTTATTCTTCAACTCGTCGAGTCTATGACAATCTTCATCGGACTCGCCGAGTTGTTCATCCAACTCTTCGAGTTCACAGCCATCTTCATGTGACTCGCCGAGTCAACCTTGCAACTCGCCGAGTCCATTCAGTCCTTTTTCTATACAGACTTGTTTTGAGCTATGCAGCGGCTCCAAATCACAGATCCAAGCTTCTAAGGTATGCTTATCATGTAAAGTTGCAAACTTTATGTGCATGCATGTCTATAAAGGCTCTAAATGCCTATTTTAAGTTCTTAATGAAGCCACATGCTCAAGGGGAACCTCAATCACGACCAAAACTGTAAATTTATGCTTCTAGAATGCAAGGAGGGTCTAGATCTGAAGTTACAACCTCAGATCTGGCACATAGCTCATCTTACCAACTTAATATTCCACAAATACCCTAACACTCAACCAATAGAAGAGATCTACAAGGAAAATGGATATTTGGGTTCCTCTAGAAGATGATAACTTAGATAAGTGTTGATTCCCACACATTACTTGCTCCAATCTCCTTCTCCTCCAATCCTTCTCCCTCCAAAAATCCTCTTTTCAAGCTTCAAACACACAATGGGCACACACACGTATTAGGGTTCTCAAGGACTCTCTAGAACTGTAAAGAGGCCCAAGGGAGGCTAAGGTTCCTTTATATAGGGTGCAAAACCCCGGGATTTAGGGTTTCATCTACCAGCTCCTACTCGTCGAGTCCCAATATGGAATCGTCGAGTAAGTCACTTAACTCGCGATCCCACCCCGCTGCTAC
The DNA here is from genome assembly GCF_002870075.4 of Lactuca sativa. NCBI lineage: Eukaryota > Viridiplantae > Streptophyta > Magnoliopsida > Asterales > Asteraceae > Lactuca > Lactuca sativa. Next base: position 135,300,895 of record NC_056624.2, read on the forward strand.
TCGACGAGTAGGGCAACCAACTTGTCGATTAGGGCCTAGACCAAGAAATCTTATTTAAAACAATACCTGAGAATCGGGGCGTTACAAATACACTAATTTAGAAGTTGATTTCAAATATGATTGGATGAATGAGATCATTAAAAAGTTATGTTGATATTTTCCATTCAAGGATAACATAGAAATCTTTGTGATTTCGAGAGTATACATAATCAAACTAAGAGACTCTATGTCACGAAAGAACAACAATCATATTCTCGCAGATATTTAACTCTACTTAGAGTAAAGTGAAGTATGGAGATGAAAGTATTCACAGAATTCACCCAAATTAAATTTTGTTAGATCCATTGATAAAGTCATTCTTTTGATCTAATTATGAATGGTCACTCTTCAGCTATAAGACTTTATTATTATAGAAATGGTATTTTGATTTGGATTTAGTATTTGGATATTGGAACATTATATCAACAACTATTAGATAATGTTATGATATATTGGGATATAGTTATCACATTAATACTTGTTGTGTACTATATTAGCAAATTTAATCCATGAATAATGTTATTATTCAAAAAGGTCATAGTCTGGTTATAATTATGGGAGAAATTATGAAGTAAGACTAATATGAATTGATTGGTTAACTCTCACTAGATGAAAGTAGGAAAGTGGTTGTAACCAAGTTTCATAGGTACTTGTTAGAGAACTAGTATTGAACCGACCCGCATCAAGATCATCTCATGGATTGTAAGTCCCTAATTTTCCTATGTATCAATCGGATCCGTTTGATGGTGTGGAATCCCAATCAAACGGATGATGTCAGATCAAATAGAAGAGAAGGAGAAGAAGATGATGACGAACCTCAATGTATTAATAAATATAATGATGATCCGGATACAAGAGATTCACACACACTAACACACAATAGTTCTTCTGTCTCTCTGGTCGTAAACTCTCTAGGGTTCATCTATCTCTACTCCTCACCCTAACACCTATATTTATACTAGGGGAACACGGGCCGGAAACACATGGGCCGTAAATGAGTTTACGGCCGTAAGGTGTTTACGGCCGTAAACTCAGCCGTAAACATGACCATAAACTCATAAATATTACAGAAAAATACAATTGCCCAGAAAAGCAAAGTATAAACCATATTTTGACCCAACATGGATCGCTATCATAAATAATACTTAATTAAAATTTACTACCTTTTTATCCTTAACACCTGAGATACATAGTGGGACTTAAGTGTAGGGAGTACTATCCTATGATATGGTCAAATGTTGTACCTTAAGCGGGCAGTTATAAAAGTTATTTTCAAGTGTGGTGTGAAATATGCAAGAGGCTTATGTAGTCAAGATGGGATTTGTTCCTCTTATGTGTTGAGAGTTAGACATCTAAGGTGCCTTACCAAAACTTGAACAACTAATGAGATTGATCACGATCTATATCGCATGTTCAACACAATGTATGTAGCAAAGGGTAACTGATAAACTTACCTTATACATAAACTGTAGTTTTGAGTTTTGGTAATTGGGCGTTGATAGAATTGCACAAATTCGTATCTTGTTGGGGGCAATGAAATATTGCTAGACGTTCACTACTGTCTATATCAGTCTAATATGAGTCTTGTGTAAGTGGGAGATTGAAAGGTCGGGTATGCTCAAGAGTCATATTTAAGTGATATTTCTAATTAACATACGATACTAATGGGTCACACTACCAACAACTTGATAAAATTGATTATTTATTAGAAATTGGTTTTAATAAACATTCAATAAAACTCTTATAATTAAAATTGGATATTATTTATTCTTGGAAATAATAGTTTTCATTAGCAAGTAACATTACATAATTCATATAGTATGAATTAATAAGTCATGCACAACATCTTGTAGTAAGTAAGTCTTTAGTCTTTTATCAATAATTTTTTTTTATATCTTATAAACATTGAGGTTATAAAATATTAACTCAACTTTTCTCTTTTTAAAAGGCATGGTCGGTTTTGAAGAGAAAGAAAAGAGGTATGGATTTCCAAATTTTTAATCAAAAGTAATGAATGATGGTGCATGCATGGGGACAAGGTTCTCTAAAGGTCTTAATGGTTAAAGACCTTTAGATCAGGTGTATGGTTTAAATGGCTAAAGTCTTGCATTCTTCGAGGTAGATTACTCTCAATTTCTACAACCTATTCTCTCCCTCATTCTCTCTTAATTAGTTAAGAACACTTAAAGTTACTTGCACCTTTTTGCCCTCTTTAAGTTCATATTGGTTATGAACATAAAGCTTAAGGCTCTAAGCGTTTTGGACTAGCATCTACATCAATTTGAGTCATTGTTGGTGTCTTAAAGGTTCCATCTTCTTAATCAACTTCCAAGCCACCCAAGAGGATCCAAAGAACAACAAAGGTTGTTATTTCTTCATCATTTCTATGGTTGGTGTTTTATATTTCTATAACTTGTAAGGAGATCATTGGTGGGTATAAAATGTTATGTTATGTTTGAATTTTTAAGTCTTCCGTTGCCATATTTTTAAAGTTTTTGAAACTATTTTGAACTAAAACCCAACAGGTCTTACCTCTTTCTCTCTCTTGTTATCCCTATTGGATACTTAGTTATTTTCTTACTCTTGAATCCATCAAGGATACCTTACTCTTAACCTCCTATGGGTTACATCTAAGTTCTTACCAATAACTCTCTTATCTTGTTCCTATCAAAGAACCTTTCACTACATTCTCTAACCAAACAGAGTTTAATTCTCCCCAAGAATCATAATCTATATCCCTAAACGAGATCATCTATTTCTTTCCCTGTACGAACATTGTAACATCCCAAAATCATGACCAAATTTTCCTTTTTAGAACCATTCCAATTTCATAAATTACATAAAATATAGTTTCCAAAAGAACCATAAGCATAAATTAGAGTATCCCAAAATCATAAGTCATATAAAAATCCAAGATGATATACACAATCAAGCCTTCGCCTTGCCCATGTCATATGAAGTACCTGAAACCATAAAATCAAAATTGTAAGCCAAGGCTTAGTGATATCCCCAAAATACCCCCACACAAAAATATAAAAACATGCATATTGAATCCATAATCATCAAACCAGATTACCCCTAAGCCCATAACATAAGTCTAGATTGCCCTCCTAGCCCACAACTTATGTCTGGATTGCTCTTGAGCCCACATCATAAGTCTAGTTTTCCTACCCGACCCTCAACTTATGTCTGGATTGCCCCTAGGTTTTTTGGCCTCCGCACATAGCAATATTACCTCAACCCACCTACACTATGTCAAAAACTAATAATCATACAGATCTAACGGATCACTATAGCATAGAAATATCCTATATACACGTAACTTAGTGGGCCAACATTGGTGCCTTCGACCCATGAGTATAGTGAGGAAAACTCACCTCATAGTTTAAAAGATAATTAAACTGAATGCTACTCCAACTACCGACTCTACATGTCACCTATACAAAAATTAGGACCAAGCCTCAATCTACTACTCAAACACTCTATTTGTCCTAAAGTCAAACTTGAACAACGGTTAAAATCGACGGTCAACGGTTAATTGTCAAAATACTCACTTAAGAGTCACATAGCCAACCATCACGTCGAGACCATCTAGTGGTCACGTCGTGGCCTAAGAAGAAAAGAAAGTCACGATATTCCATTCTCACATCATGACCTAGAAGGCCTCATGTCATGCTCACGACGTGAGATACGCTCTGAACTGCTTCATTCAATAAGCTCTTAATCCTTCTAGACAAGCAACCAAGTTTTCCAAAATTTATTATCTATTCCAAAACATCATAACGATCATGGTTTTTTGTACATGCATGTCCTAAATACAAGTTAGGGAACAAAAGGAGGAAATGGAGTTAAGAGCTCATGCAAGAGACTTAAAACCAAACCATACTTCTGATGGGTATTATGTGAAACATATAAACTCCTATGTGTGCATGTAACCCTAGTTCTTAATCTATTGTTTCTCTAAATGAACATACAACTTTGAACAACAAATAAGAAACCTTAGGATGCCTAGCATATTTTTGAAATTATACTAATTAAGGTTAGTAGAAAGATACATTGATTGTTATTGTAGAGAATAACAAAGAAACCTTCTTGCTGATCTCTTGGAAGAAAGCGCCACAAGTGTCGCGCATGGTTCACATCCAAACCTTAGCGACTAAGGACGTTGAAGAGAGAGTTGAGAGAAGAATAATTTGGGCCCTACGACTGTCGGAAGAGTCATTCACGAAATTCTTAACCTTTAGGGGTTTACATAGGAGTCTAGGAAGGTGTTGGAAGGGGCAGGTATCTCTAAGATAACCGTAATCCCTTAGCTTCCTCCTAAAGCATCCAAGGCACCATTAGAGCCCATGGAAACCCTAGAACACTTCTAGATTTCACCCCCTCCTTATGGGAGGTTCTAGAGTTCATCAATGCTCAAATATCGAACATTGCCATCTTTAGTCCTCCTACTTTAATTAATCAAGTTAATCCCAAAATTAATTCCAATTAATTTCCGATTAATTATTAATTAAATAATACAACTTCCAATTAATATTTTATTCCGATAATATAATAGAAAATCATTTATTTTTCGTTTCTAATTAATTTATCAACCATGTAATAAGTTAATAAATAAATATCTCTCTCTCTCTCTCTCTCTCTCTCTCTCTCTCAATAAAAGATATCATATTCAATTGCTAGGTATGAGGGCAACCTAAATGGGCGTGCTACCATCAATTCAAGTTTATACCAATTATAGTTATGGGCTTAGACATCTAATCCAACAGTCTCCCACTTGGATAAGTCTGTAACTATAATTTCCAGTATAACTTCCAAACTCGTTAGCAAGTTGTAGCATCCGAAAGTCGTTGTCGAACTCTGACCCAGTCAGTTAAGTGTCCTAAGATAAGTGATCAAATATTCCTTCATTCTACAAGATATCCTATAGACATGAGACATTGATTATAATCAAGCTCATTGTCCATGTTTTGTTTTCCGATTTCTAATTTATGATGACTGAATTCAGAATACTAGCTGAACACATCAATTTAATCCAGGTGTAACATCCATAAAAAACATGCCAAATTTAAAGTTTTTAAAACATTTCAAAACCAATGATTATTACAAAAATTGTTTTCAAAATAGTATAATGTCAGAGTATCCCATAATAGAATCATGAAAACATAAGGAGGTGTACCATCACGCCTTCGCCTCCCCGCGATCATCAAAAGTACCTGAAACAAACTCAACAACTGTAAGCTCGAAGCTTAGTGAGTTCCCCCAAAATACCCATACATACAACAATATACACATAATCACAAACGACATACTATAGGTCCAATCAACCATCGGGTTGGAATACCCCATGCCCTCAACTTGTAACATCCCAAAATTTGAGGCCAAAAATTTCGTTTTTAATTAAGTGGTTTATAAATCAAGTTTATCAAAACATTGCCAAGATCATGTCAATACGTAAAACCATAATATCATGTCTCAAACCAAACCATCTGAAGTAACGAACTGTCAGAGTACAATCCCAGAAAACACTAAGTGGAAGTCATGTGTGTATGTGTGATGCCTTGCTACAGCACCGACTCCTTCCTCTTGGACGAAGAGGTACCTGAAACCAAAACTAAAACTGTAAGCACAAAGCTTAGTGAGTTCCCCCATCATACCCCATACCATACAATCACATAACATACACACTATCGGGCAGTTCTGGGGTGCCGGTCCAACCCATGTCAAGCCATTATGGGGTGCTGACCTACCCAAGACAAGCCATTATGGGGTGCTGACCCACCCATGTCAAGCCATTCTAGGGTGCTAACCAGTCCATGTCAATCCATTTTGGGTGCTGACCTACCCTCCAGTCTGTCTCAACCGAACACGGGGACTAACTCACCCCCTACAACTAACATATAATATCATATCATAATCATGTTTTCAAACATATCTGGGGTGTCCGACCTACCCATTGGTCCTAGCAACCAAATCGGGGACTAGTCCCCTACTACTGATACTATCTCACATAACATAGTAACTAGCAAACTAGCATACTCACATATCTAGAAATCTAGTATACTCACATATCCAACAATAACAGACCAGACAATTATCACAAAGATAATCGTCCCAACTACCAATTACTAGTGGGTCGACCTTTGTGCCTTAGACCCACTTCTATTGGGTGGTAACTCAATTTGAGGTCGTGTAGTGTCTGAATTGTCCTCGGCGTGAAGGTTGGTTCTCCTCGACTCCTCAATCCCTACATGACAACCTTTAATTCATCAAACCGAACATACAACTTAACCAAGTTCAATACCAAAAACAGGCAAAGTCAACATTGGTCAAAGTCAACACCCAGTTGACCTGACTTGCCGAGTTGGTCTACCAACTCGTCGAGTCCATCTCCACTAATCCAATCCAACCCCGACACCACTCGTCGAGTCTAGCAAGAACTCGACGGGTTCTCCTTCATTTAAACCATCGGGACCATCATCATCCGACTCGCCAAGTTCATCTTCATCCATGACTCGCCGAGTCTGTCTTCATAAGTTGGGAGATTGCCTTAGTTTCGCCGAGTCTGTTCTAGCACTCGTCGAGTCCCATGATTTCCAGATCCAAGGCAAACCCCTAGCAGGCTGAGCGTTCCTTCCACTCAACCAAAACCATTTCCAAAAGACGTTTTTGGGAAAAAAGCGTCTCGACTCGCTGAGTCACCCAAGTGACTAGCCGAGTCCCTCCTTATCCAATACTATACATTCGATTTCAGTGGGACTTAATGCATCCAAATCATAGATCTAACCTCCTAGGGTCCCTTTTATATGTAAAGTCTCAAGCTTGGTACACATGCATAGGATCTTTGGCTCAAGAAGCCATAAAAGATGGCCTACAATATCCATGGGTTGTTTATGGCAACAAAGTTGGCATCTTTATGCCATATAGACCCCCAATGGCCCCAGATCTGAAGTCATAACTTCATATTACACTTCATAACCCGAAAATGGCATAGAAAGCCCTAAATATACCAAGATCCAAGCCCTAAAGATGATTATTTACATGGAAGATCAAGATATTAGCTTTTTACTTTAAATGAGCCACAATCTCTTGATATCCAAGCTCCCACTTGAACTTCCGAGCTCCATTCCTCTTCTAAAGCTTCAAAAACCGCCAAGATGCACAAAATAACCTTAGAACACTCAAACAAGGCTAGGGTTTCGAGTTAGGGTTTGCTCTAGACGATGGGGACTCAGTTGAAGGGTTATAATTTGTTTATATAGGGTGCAAACCCTCAATTTAGGGTTTCACTCAAACAGTGTCTACTTGTCGAGTAGGTCTCCCGAATCGTCGAATAGACTGCTTAAACTTCCCACATATCACGACTCTACTCGACGAGTTGGACCTCCAACTCGTCGAGTCCCAGAGAAAACATAATAAGTGCTTGAATTAACATCATACCAGAAATCGGGTGTTACACAAGCATCAGGTTGGAATGCCAATATACTATGGGCCCAGTCATCCTCGGGATGGAATACCCTTGGCCCACAACCATCAGGTTGGAATGCCCACATACTAAGAGTCCAATCATCCTCCGGATGGAATACTCACAACCCACACCGTCGGTTTGGAATGCCCATGTCTGTTGGATCTCGTACAAAGGATATAAGCCTCAACCACCAATCAAACATGTGCACATACATATCAGATAATCACATAACAGTCTATAGATAGGCAAACCCATCTAACAGATTATAACAACATAATAACATCCTATCTACCAGGATACTGATCTAATAGAGAATACTAACATAACATCACCCTATCTACTAGGATACTGATCTAACAGCATAATACCTTCCTATCTACCAGGATACTGACCTAACAGATCATATGAGCATAACATATCAGGATAACAATCCAAAAGGGCCGGCCTTAGTGCCTTAAACCCTTGAGTATAGTGAGGAAAACTAACCTCACAACTATCAAACTGTAGTGATATGATCAAACTCTGGAATCACAGCCACAAACTCCACCACCTGTATTCACCATAGGACCACTTCCATAAATTCCCAATTTATTAAAATACCCCCAAAAGTCAAACTGGTCAACCCTTGGTCATGCTCAAAGTTAACGGTCAAGGTCAACAGTCCATGTTGACCTCACTCGTTCAGTGCAGCTCACTGACTAGTAGAGTCCTTTAACTCAAGAATCTTGAAAACCCTAGTGGACTCGCTGATTTTCCAGACAACTCGTTGAGTCCATGCTTGTCCCAAAGTCAGGAAAACCCTAACTGACTCGTCGAGTCGTCTCACTGACGCGTCGAGTCCATGTAGAAATCAACAACTGCTAATCTTCATCAAACTCGTCGAGTTGACCATGAAACTCGTCGAGTCCCATTGGTCCACCTCACATTCAGATGTTTTTAAGCTACCCCAAATCTCCAAATTGTAGATCAAGCCTCCTAGAGCATGATTTCCACGTAAAGTTGCAAACTTTACGTACATGCATGGTTCTAAACGCCAAAACCAAGCTAAGGGAAATATTTAATCCATAGAGGAGGGACCAAGCTTACTAAATCTGATAACTTTATGGCAATAGGGACCTAGAAAAGTCTAGATCTGAAGTTACAACTTCAGATCATGACCAATACCCAGCTGGTTCACAAATATTGTAAAATGCCCCTAAACTTAAGCATGGAGAGATCTAGATAAAGGGAAGTCAATGTAACGACTTGTTACCTTCAAAATGATGCCAAGATGAAGTAGATTCAGATCCACAAGCTTCTCTTTGCTCCAAGCTCCTTAGACTTCAAGCCTTCTTCTTAAAAACCACTTTCCAAGCTTCTTCACAGACACAAATGGATAATATTCGAGATGAGGGTTTTCTGGACTCAAGGGGGACGGTAAGAGAGGCTTCTTCACCAAAACCACTTTGCAAGATTCTTCACACACACAATTAGCTCTCCCCCACGTGGGGTTCGAACTACTACTTGCTGACCATCGCAGTCGATCACAGAACTAAAGTGCCTAAGCCACTCCATACCCACGATCACACACACATCCCCCATGAGAATCGGAATCAAGTCTATTAGTAAAGATATCCCGAAGAACTATAACACGCAACCCCGATAAACTGAAGAAGCGGAAACCCCGTGTTTGTTGGCGATAGTGACTCACAACGGACACTCTAGCTCTCCTATAGGCAAACTGAAGTCCCTTCTGAATGTCTGAGAGACAAACGAACGACTCACACCCGGGTCAAATAATACCAAAGCAGGTAAGGATTTCACTAAAAACATACCTAGTCACGGGTACAAACATATAAGCATAAAACATATATAATTAGTAAGGTAAAAGATAGAAACAAACCAGCAACCACGTCTGGTGCTGCCCTAGCCTCGTCTACCGCAAGCTAAGAGGCACGTCCCTAAGCCCACGGGGCGCTGCTCTACCTTGACTCCCATCAATAATCCACAGTGTAGCTAGCGTGGGAGCCTAGACCAACTTGGCGGCTAGTAGGGGACACTGGGCCTTCATATGGCCCACCCTCTCACAATGATAACAAAGTCTGACTCCAGGAGCTGGAGTCAGCTGCCTGCAATCCCTGGAAAGATGGACCTACTTGCCACATTTGTGGCACCCGCTCCCCGATCGAAAAACCCCTGAATGAGCCTTCCCGCAATTCCCACATGTGCAACCTAGCTGACCTCCATACCTAGTATCAGCGGTCTTGGACCGCTTCGGCACCGACTGTGCCTGTGCCAGGGCCTGCCTCTACTCCTGTAGCTGTAACTCAATCTCTAGCTCACACCACGTAGCAGCTTCATGTAACTCCAACAGTGTATCACATCGCTGGGTAACAACAAACTATCTGATATTAGTCTTGAGCATGGCCACATAACGTATCATCTGAGCCTGATCAGAAGCAAACACCGTGCAAACCATCGCCCTCTTAGTGAACATGCAGGTGATCTTCTTCACCTGACATCGTACCCTGTCTCAGATCCAAAAACTCTTGTGACAGTCGCTCGCTCTCACCTTGTGGAATATAGCGAGTGTGAAACATCTCCCTGAACTACTCTCAAGTAACCGCAACTCTCTGATCATTCGTGTACAACCCAGTCATAAACCTCCGCCAGTCCTTTTCCCCGGACCTCAGCAAGTTCAGGGCACATCTGACCATCTGGTCAGCAGGACATGAGAACATGAAGAAACATCCTTCCACGTCAGACAACCACCAAATGGCTATGATCGGATCCTGAGTCCCGTCAAAAGTCGGGGGCTTCTTATTATCGAAGTCACGGTATTGAAAAGCCTGACTGGCTTATCCCCCAGCCGTCGTTACAATTGTTGCAACAGCCGTCTCAGTAAGGGTTGCATAGTGCTCATCGAAATACTCAATCGTGTGGTATTAATAGACCCAAACATCTCCGGAAGCTGTGCCCGGAACAGATTAGCACCCTCATCATGCAGGATCTCTCGAATCCTAGGGTCCAGGTCATCCGCCCTCATCTGACCAACATCCTCGTGCACTGTTGGTCCCTCCTGACCGTTGTCTCCTAATCCTGATCCGGATCCAATAACAAAGCGTCTCGTGACCACCATATTGAAAATATACTAGGAACATTTCAGATAATCCGCAAAAATAATGGGGAACCAACTCCTAACCAAACCCTAGGGGTCGTGACTTCCCTGCTACGCATATGTGCACTGTGCTTTTAGTAGTACGGGCCCATACTACCTTCCACACCTACCTATATTTGTCTCAAGTATCATCACAACACCCCAACAATATATAATAACATGGCAAGCACTCAATCCTCATTCCTAGCAGAATGCTAAAGATCTCACACTGGCCTACCGACCTCAAACAAACCAACCATGAAACTTCCACCAAGCCCGGAACACTCGTGTATGCTAGCCATACATAACGCTGGACCCTATAGACTTTTGAATACCTGATCCAACCCTAAGACTTTCATCAAACCAGAACAAGAAATAAGGCCAAACCAGACGTTCTCTGGCTATAAGATCTTAATTATGCGGTCGTGATGCACACAGTAAGCAACTACACTAATGATGTCAATTTCATATAAGAAAAATCCAAGGCTATCAGACATCATACAATCAGGCAATTCTATCATCCAATTTCTGAAGATACTGTTCTAACATATCACAAAATCAAATAATCTGTATGGTATTTTGGGGTCTACTTACTGGCTCCGGTTGATCGTATTTTGAAAACCATTTGAAAAATTATTTTAATATCTTGTCCTTTGTTTGAGACTGGAGACACACATGTGTTTCCTCCAATTCACTCAAACCAAGGCTTTGATACCAACTTGTAACATCCATCAAAATCATGCCAAATTTAAACTTTTTAAAACATTTCATAACCAATGATTATTACAAAACTTGATTTAAAAATAGTATAATGTTAGTGTATCCCAGAAACAATTCATGAAAACATAAGGAGGTGTACGATCACACCTTCTCCTTCCCGCGATCATCAGAAGTACCTAAAAAAACAACAACTGTAAGCCCGAAGCTTAGTGAGTTCCACCAAAATACGCGTACACACAACAATATACACATAATCACAAACAACATACTATGGGTCCAACCGACCATCGGGTTGGACTACCCCAGGACCTCAACCATCCAGTTGGAATGCCAATATACAATGGGCCCAGTCATCTACGGGATGGAATACCCTCGGCCCACAACCATCAGCTTGGAATGCCCACATACTACAAGTCCAATCATCTTGGGGATGGAATACTCATGGCCCACAACCATCGGGTTGGAATGCCCAGGTCTGTTGGCTCTCGTACAAAGCAGATAAGCCTCAACCACCAATCAAACATGTGTGTATATCATATAATTATATAACAGTCTATAGATAGGCAAACCCATCTAACAGATCATAACAACATAATAACATGCTATCTACCAAGATACTCATCTAACAGACCATACTAACATAACATCATCCTATCTACTAGGATACTGATCTAATAGATCATAAAAACATAATATCATCCTATCTACCAGGATACTGACCTAAAAGATCATTGTAGCATAACATATTAGGATACACAATCCAAAAGGGTCGGACATAGTGTCTTAGACCCTTGAGTATAGTGAGGGAAACTCACCTCACAATTTTCGAACTGTAGTGATACGATCAAACTCCGGAATCACAGCCACGAACTCCACCAACTATATTCACCATAGAACCACTTCCATAAATACCCAACTTACTAAAATACCCCTAGAAGTCAAACTAGTGAACCCTTTGTCAAATTCAATGTTAACGGTTAAGGTCAATAGTCCAAGTTGACCTAACTCGTTGAGTGCAGCTTACTGACTAGTCGAGTCCTTACAGAACTCGAGAAATCGTGCAAACCCTAGTTGACTAGCTGATTTTCCAAACAAATTGTCATGTCCATGCTTGTCCAAAAGTTGGGGAAACCCTAACTGACTCATCGAATCGTCTCATTGACTCGTCGAGTCCATGTAGAAACCAACAACGACCATCTTCATCGGACTCGTCGAGTTGACCATGCAACTCGTCGAGTCCCTTCAGCAGACCACTCATTTAGAAGTTTTTAAGCTACCCCAAAGCTCCAAATTCTAGATCAAGCCTCCTAGAGCATGATTTCCACGTAAAGTTGCAAACCTTACGTACATGCATGGTTCTAAATGCCAAAACCAAGCTAATGGAAAGGTTTAAACCAAAGAGGGGGGCTCAAGCATACTAAATCTAATAAATTTATGCATATAGGGACCTAGAGAATTCCAGATCTAAAGTTCCAACTTCAAATCATGACCAATACCTGAAATGGTTTACAAATATCCTAAAATGGCCCTAAACATAAGCATGGAGAGATCTAGCTAGAGGGAACTCAATGTAACGACTTGTTACCTTCAAAATGATGCCATGATGAAGTGAGTTAGATCCACAAGCTTCTCTTTTCTCCAAGCTCCATAGACTTCAAGCCTTCTTCACAAAAACCAATTTCCAAGCTTCTTCACACACACAAATGGAGGGTATTCGAGATTAGGCTTTCTGGACTCAAGGGGGACAGTAAGGGAGGCTTCTTCATAAAAACCACTTTCCAAGCTTCTTCACACACACAATCAGTTCTCCCCCACTTGGGGTTCGAACTACCACTCGCCGACCCTCGTAGTCGATCAAGGAACCGAAGCGAGTAAGCCAATCCACACCCACTATCACACACATATCCCCCATGGGAATCAGAATCAAGTCTATCGAGAAAGATACACCGAAGATCTCTAACATGCAACCCCGATAAACTGAAGAAGCGGAAACCCCGTGTTCATTAACGATAGAGACTCACAACGGAAACTCTGGCTATCCTTCTGGTAAACCGATATAATCAGGTAAGGAGTTCACTAAAAACTTACCTAATCACAGGTACAATCATATAAGAATAAAACAGACATAATCAATAATATAAATCATAGAAATATACCAGCATCCACGTCTGGTGCAGTCCTGGCCTCCTCTGCCTTAAGTTGGAAGGCACGTCCCTGAGCCCTCGGAGGTGCTGCTCTGCCCTAACTCCCGTTAGTAATGATCAGTGTAGCCACCGCGGGATCCTGCGTCGGCTTCGCGGCTAGTAGGGGACACAAGGCCTACATATGGACCACCTTCTCACAATGATAACAAAGTCTGACTCCGGATGCTGGAGTCTGCGGCCTACAATCCATGGCAAGACGTTCGTGCTTGCCACATTTGTGGAACCCACACTCCGATCGAAAAAGCACCGAATGAGCCTTCCCACATTTCCCACAAGTGCAGCCCGACTGACCTCAAGACCTAGTATCAGCGGTCATGAACTTCTTCGGCGCCGACTGTGCCTGTGCCAGGGCCTGCCTATGCTCTCGTAGCGGTAACTCAATCTCTAGCTAATGTCGCGTAGCGGCCTCCTGTAACTCCAACTGTGTATCACATCGTTGGGTAGCAACAAACTGTCAGATATTAGTCTTGAGCATTATCAAATAACGTGTCTCAAATCCAAAAAACTCTTGTGACAGCCGCTCGTGCTCCGCTTGTGGAATATAGCGAGTGCGGAACATCTCGTTGAACTACTCCCAAGTAATCGCAGCTCTTTGATCAATCTTGTATGCACATGTCATCAACCTCTACTAGTCCATTGCCACAGACCTCAGCAAGTTCAGGGCACATATGAGCATCTGGTCAGTAGAACATGAGTACGTGAAGAAACATCCCTCCACGTCAGACAGCCACCATATGGCTATGATAGGATCCTGAGTCCCGTCAAAAGTTAGGGGCTTCGTATTATCGAAATCCCGGTATTGAAAAGCCTGACTGGTCCTCCACCAGTGGCTCTTACAGTTGTTGTAGTTGTTGCGGCAGCCGTCTCATCAAGGGTTGCCTAGCGCTTGTCGAAATAATCAATGATGACGGTATTAATAGACCAAAACATCTCCGGAAATTGTGCCCGTAATAGAGTAGCAACCTCATCATGCAGGATCTCTCAAATCCTGGTGTCCAACTTATCCGCCCTCATCTGACCAACGACCTCGGGCACTGTCGGTCCCTCCTGACTGTCGTCTCCTGATCCTGATTCAGATCCATCTACAAAGCATCTTGTGACCACCATACTGAAAATATATCAGGAACATATCAGATATTCCACATAAATAACGGGGAACCAACTCCCAACTAAACCTTAGGGGTCATGACTTCCTTGCTATGCGTATGGATCCTGTGCTTTCAGTAGTATGGGCCTACACCACCTTCCACGCCTATCCATATTTGTCTCAAGTATCATCACAAAGCCCTGACAATATATAATAACAACACAATCGCTCAATCCTCACTCCTAGAGGAATGCTAAATATCTCATACTAGCCTACTGACCTCGCACAATCCACTAGTGAAACTTCCAACAACCCTGCAGCACTCGTGTATGCCAGCAATATGTAACACTCGATGCTATAGACTTTCAAATAACTAATCCTACCCTAATCCCTTCATCAAACAAGAAAAGGAAATAAGGACAAACCAAACATTCTCAGGCTATAAGATCTTAATTATGTACGGTCGTGATGCATACACTAAGCAACTACAGTAATGATATAAATTTCATTTAAGAAAAACCCTAGGCTATCAGGCATCATACAATCAGGCAATTCCATCATGCAATTCCTGAAGATCCTTAGCCTAGTTCTAGCATGATGTTCTAACATAACACAAAAGCAAATAATTCATAAGTTATTTTGGGGTCTACTTACTGGCTCCGGCTAATCGTACACTCGCATCCTCCTTTATATTTTTGAAAACCATTTGAAAAATGATTTTAAAATCTTTTCCTTAGTTTGAGACTGGAGACAAACAGGTGTTTCCTCAAGTTCACTCAAACGAAGGATTTGATACCAATTTGTAACATCTATAAAGTTCATGCCAAATTTAAACTTTTTAAAACATTTCAAAACCAATGATTATTACAAAACTTGTTTTCAAAATAGTATAATGTCAGAGTATCCCATATTCAAATCGTGAAAACATAAAGATGTGTACGATCACGCCTTCGCCTTCCTGTGATCATCAGAAGTAACTAAAACAAAATCAACAACTATAAGCCCGAAGCTTAGTGAGTACCCCCAAAGTACCCATACACACATCAATATACACATAGTGACAAACATCATACTATGGGTCCAATCAACCATCGGGTTGGAATACCCCATACCCTCAACCAAGAGGTTGGAATGCCAAGATACTATGGGTCCAGTCGTCCTCGAGATGGAATACCCTCGACCTACATATTTCGAGTCCAATCATCCTCGGGATGGAATACTCGTGGACCACAACCATCGAGATGGAATGCCCAGGTCCTTTGGCTCTTGCACAAAGCATATAAGCCTCAACCACCAATGAAACATCTTCCCATATATATCAGATAATCACATAACAGTCTATAGACAGGAAAACCGATCTAAGAGATCATAACAACAAAATAACATCCTCTCTACCATGATACTGATCTAACATATCATACTAACATAACATCATCCTATCTACTAGGATACTGATCTAACAGATCATAACACCATATTACCATCTTATTTACCAGGATACTGAGCTAACAAATCATACTAGCATAACATATCAGGATAGCAATAAAAAAGGGTCGGCCTTAGTGCCTTCGACCTTGAGTATAGTGAGGCAAACTCAACACACAACTGTCGAACTGTAGTGATACGATCAAACTCTAGAATCACAACCACGAACTTCACCACCTATATTCACCATAGGACCACTTCGACAAATTTCCAATTTACTAAAATACCCCCAGAAGTCAAACTGGTCAACCCTTGGTCAAAGTCAAAGTCAACGGTCAAGGTCCATAGTCCATGTTGACCTAACTTGTTTAGTGCAGCTCACTGACTCGTCGAGTCCTTCCAGAACTCGATAAATCGTGAAAACCCTAGTTGACTCGTTGATTTTCCTGACAATTCGTCGAGACCATGCTTATCCAAAAGTCAGGAAAACCCTAACTGACTCGTCTAGTCGTCTTACTGACTCGCCGAGTCTATGCAGAAAACCAACAACGACAAATCTTCATCGGACTCGTCAAGTTGACCATGCAACTCGTTGAGTCCCTTCAGTACACCTCTCATTTAGACATTTTAACCTACCCTAGAGCTCCAAATTGTAGATCAAGCCTCCTAGAGCATGATTACCATGTAAATTTGCAAACTTTGCGTACATGCATGGTCTTAAATGCCAAAACCAAGCTATGGGAAAGTTTTAGACCAAAGAGGAGGGACCAAGCTTACTAAATCTGATAGCTTTATGGCTATAGGGACCTAGAGAAGTCCAGATCTGAAGTTACAACTTTAGATCATGACCGATACCTGAAATGGTTCACAGATATGCTAAAATGGCCCTAAATTTAAGCATGGAGAGATCTAGCTATAGGGAAGTCAATGTAACGACTAGTTACTTTCAAAATGACGCCAAGATGAAGTAGAGTCAGATCCACAAGCTTCTCTTTGCTCCAAGCTCCTTAGACTTCAAGCCTTCCTCACAAAAACCAAATTACAAGCTTCTTCACACACAAAAATGGAGGGTATTTGAGATTAGGGTTTTCTAGACTCAAGGAAGGTAAGGGAGGATTCTTCATAAAAAGCACTTTCCAAGCTTCTTCACACACACAATTAGTTCTCCCCCCCCCCCCCCCCTTTGGGGTTCCAACTACCACTCGCTGACCCTTGTGGTCGATCACGGAACCGAAGCCACTAAGCTAGTCCATACCCACGATCACACACAGATACCCCATGGGAATTATAATCAAATCTATCGGAAAAGATACCCCAAAGTTCTCTAACACGCAACCCCGATAAACTGTAGAAGCTGAAAACCCATGTTTGTTGGCGATATACACTCTCAACGAACACTCTAGCTCTCCTACTAGCAACACGAACTCCCTACTGAATGTCTGAGAGACAAACGACTGACTCACTCACGAGTCAAATAATACTAAAGCAAGTAAGGAGTTCACTAAAAACGTACCTAATCACGGGTATAAACATATAAGAATAAAACAGGTATAATCAGTAAGATAAAAGATAGAAACATACCAGCAACCACATCTGGTGTTGGCCTGGCCTCCTATGTCGTAAGCTAGAAGGTACGTCCCTAAGCGATTAGGGGCGCTGCTCTACCTTCACTCCCGTTAGTAATCATCAGTGTAGCCTGGGAGAGAGCTTGCGCCGACTTGGCGGCTAGTAGGGTACACTAGGCCTTCATATCGCCCACCAGCTCACAATGGTAAGAATGACTGACTCCGAGTGTTGGAGTTTGCTACCGGCAATCCATGGCAAGATGGCCCTACTTCCCACATTTGTGGTGCCCGCTCCGTGATCGGCAAACCCCTGAATGAGCCATTCCTCACTTCCCACCAGTGTAGCTCGGCTAAAATCCAACCGTAGTATCAACAGTCTTGCACCGCTTTGGTGCAGACTATGCCTGTGTCAGGGCTTGCCTTTGCTCCCATAGCTGTAACTCAATCTCCAGCTCACGCCTCCTAGTGGCCTCCTGTAAATCCACTAGTATATCACATCGTTGGGTAGCAACAAACTGTCAGATATCAGTCATGAGCATGCTCAAATAACGTGTCACCTAAGCTTGCTCAGAAGCAAACTTCGGGCACAACATCGCCCTCTCAACGAATATGCGGGTGATCACTGTCACCGACTTCGTACCCTATCTCAGATCCAAAACTCCTATGACAGCCGCTCGTGCTCGACCTGTGGAATATAGTAAGCGCGGAACATCTCCCTGAAATGCTCCCAAGTAACCGCAGCTCTCTGATCATCCATATACAACCAGTCATCAACCTCCACCAGTCCTTTTCCCCGGACCTCAACAAGTTCGGGCACATCTAACCTTCTGGTCAGCAGGACTTGAGCACGTGAAGAAACATCTCTCCACGTTAGACAACCACCGCATGGCTATGATAGGATCCTGAGTCCTGTCAAAAGTCGGGGGATCGTGTTATCGAAGTTGCGGTAATGAAAATCCGGACTGGATCCTCCCCATGTCGCCATTACAGCTATTGTAGCAGTTGCGGCAGCCGTCACAGCAAGGGCTGCATAACTCCTGTTGAAATACTCAAGCATGGTGGTCTTAATAGACCCAAACATCTCCGACAGTTGTGCCCAGAATAAATTAGCAACCTCACCATGCAGGATCTCTCGAATCCTGGCGTCCAACTCATACGCCCTCATCTGTCCGACAACCTCGGGCATTGTCGGTCCCTCCAGACCTCCGTCTCCTGATCCTGATCCGGATCCATTGACATAGTGTCTCGTAACCACCATACTTAAAATATACCAGGAAAATATCAGATAATCCGCATAAATAATGGGGAACCAACTCCAAACTAATCCCTAGGTGTCGTTACTTCCTTGCAACGCGTTTCGGTCATGTGCTTTCAGTAGTACGGGCCCATACTACCTTCCACACCTACCCATATTTCTCTCAAGTATCATCACAACGATGTAACTGTTGGATTAATGTCTAAGTCCATAACTATATTTGGTATGTACTTGACCCGACCCGGCATGGTCCATTTGGGTTGCACTTCACCGACACAATTTATATGGATAATCTTTTGAGAATAGTATGTTTATGATTAATATTAATATATTATAAGTTCTAATATATTAATATGGAATCATATTATTTAATTAGTATTGATCAAGAATTAATTTAGAATTAATTAAGTGATCAAAATGAACTAATTAAATATGGACTCTTGTATATATGGAATGAGCCAAGTTCATTTAGGTTGGGCTAAGCTTTCATGGATAGTCCATGGAGTGTTTAACCCATGGATCATATGAAATGAAAGGTCATGGGTTTAACCCTATTCTCCATACTATATAAAGATGTCCTTGGTTGGTGAAATTGGCACTAGTGTGGATACACTAAGAAGGGCTAGCCAATTTCACTAGAGAGAACCAAGTAATCATATTCTCTAAAGTATTCCAAGGTGTCTTGGTGATTTGTGATTCCACTTGAGGCTTCCACACTATTGGGGCTAAGTACTTAAAGCTTGAAGACATCAAGCTCATCAAGAGGTATGTATTCTATCTTGTTACATTCATAGTTTTTGTATGCTAGATTAGGATAATACCTTGGATGTTCTTATTTGCATGTATAATAGAGAAAACATAGATCCAAGGTATTTAGGGTTGCATGTACACTTAAGAAGTGTTAGAATGCTCAAAACCCAACAGTGGTATCAGAGCCTAGGCTTGTTTTCTTGTTATACTTGCAAAACTGCTTAAAAAATCGAATTTCTTGCTGTCTGGTCATCAGACTCGGCGAGTCCATCAGGAGACTCGGCGAGTCCATGCCTAAAAAGTGATGAATTCGATCCAACTCGCCAAGTTGGTTCATGCACTCGACGAGTTGGAACCCCAGACAGCATAAACTCGACTTTTTTGGCTAGAAATGGACTAGGAACATTACCCTAAGTTGTTTTTGAACTTATAAACGTGTTTTTTGATGTGGTAATGTTCATGCTAATCCATTTTCAAAGATAATTGTCAATAGATTCATGTTTTGTATTAGTTTAAGGTTTAGACTAATTACATGAAAAAGTTTGATTTGAATTATCTTGTTCTTATGAGTTGCAAGAGATTAATAGAAAAGTTAATTGAAATAGTTGTTTTCAATCCATTTTAATCTAAGAGTTCAGTATAAAATGTGTTTGTGTAACTTGTCCTCAAGTTACATGAAGAGTCTTGTGTCATTGAATAATTTTTTATGACTTCATAACTTGTCCTCAAGTTATGGAAGTTCAAGAATCACTTCATTAAAGAAAAATATGTAACCATAATTAAATCTATAAGTTATAAAATAAAGAAACAGTTAGTTCTTTTATTAGTTTAAAGTCTTCCATAACTTGTCCTCAAGTTATGGAACTTGAAGAGTTTTTGGATTAAAACTACTTTAAACACATAAGTTATGGAATTAATTAGTTTTGAATAGTTTCAAAACTTGTCCTCAAGTTTTGGAATTTGAAAAGTTTTCCTTATGAATACTTTAATTCCAAGTTAGCCCTTAGAATTTTAAAAGTTAAAATTCAACCCTTATACTTTATAATATTATAAGTTAATAATATATATATATATATATATATATATATATATATATATATATATATATATATATATATATGTATAAGAGTAAAGTCAGTCTTACCGCTAGTACGCCTCATTCACGAAGCCGGTCTATAAGGTGGGTATAAGGTTGTTGCCTATAAAATGGCAACTTTATGGGTGTCCACTCTCACCCACCGCTTGCTTGACCGGTGGAGGGTCGTTAGCCGAACGGGTTTGACAAGACTATAATTCTCCTTCATTAAAAGTATTAATGATAATACTAAGTAACTAAACTCTTAATAATACCCAATCTTAGTTACTTAGGAAAAATGTGAATAAGCTGCTAACCCATGAAATTACACTTTACACTTTGTCTAAGTCGTTAGTGGAGCGTGTGTGGTTAACCGGCACACAAACTTGGACTTAACAAGGTAGGTAAAGGGTGACTTAATATTTATCATAGTATCGATGGAGCGTGTGTGGTTAACCGGCACATCGATTGAGGGGTAATTTATTAAGGGTACCAAGTGATTTGCATGGTTACTTCACACCTTGTTTTGTGATCCTCGGCATCCCAGTCACAAAACCTGAAGGGCACACTCGAGATTGAAACATGCCTTTGAACAGTTCAATGAATCTCAAAGATCTAGGAGTTTCAAAACCAATTAAAACCTAATAATACATTTCGTTTATCTTGGTGGAAATTGGTGAATCGTCATTCACCTACCTTCAAATATTTTATAGCTTGGATTACGGCATACCTCTTCTAAGTTATAAAATAGTTTGTTGGGTCCTAGCCTTAATATTTCATATTGGGTGTCATATTAAGGACTTTAAAATCAACTATCTTGAATATCTCCCAAAAGATGTCTGGTATAGACACCTATGATCTTCCCAAATCTCTTGAAACAAGGTTTCCTAATGAAGATGATGTCCCATGGAAATCATACTTCATGCACCTCCTCCAATTATTCTCCCTAACCCACAAGTTCTTGAAAAAGTTTAAGGTCACTCAAGCCCTATTGGCAAGGCAAGGTCAAGGTGTGGTCACATCTTGGAGATGTAGTCACATATTGACAAGCCGGGAGAGTTGGGTGTCAAAGTCTTGAGAAAGTTGGTGGTTCAATCACTTTCTAAGTCACATAGTGAGTTCTTTTGGAACACCTATGAAACAGACTATGACAAGACCCTTAATGATCTTATCTATTTGTTAAGATCAACTTCCTAAAACTTTATGGACATTGACAATGATGACATTGGATATCTAGTAAAGCTCTCTCATCCCGGTGGAAAGGGATCAGCCATAGTCAACTCGGTTGACCAAATGGTAAAGAGAAAAGCTAAGTCTGTGATAGTCTCGTGTACCATTATCAAAGGGTTCATATGTTTATATTGCCAAAGGAAGGGGCATTGGTCACGAAGCTGCCAAATTTACCTAAGGATGTTAAAGTCAATAAGTTTGACTCTACTTCAGGTAAAGTCCACTATCTAACTTTGTTAAGTTTCTATTCTGAGATTCTTGATACTTGATGTGACTGGGTCACATGGTGATGTTTTAAGAATCAAAGAAAAAGTGGAGAAACTTAAAGAAAGAATATGCTGAATCTGATCGCATAGATGGATTTCTATCGCATAGTTTGAAAAATCGGATTCTTGAGCTACTTCTTAGGAGTTATGAGATATTGCTTAAGGAATAGATAACAACAAGTTTTCATATGGATTGTAAGGATAAGTTTTTCCGCAAAGTTTGAAAATAAAAGAAATATTTTTGATTTTATTTATTTTAAAATATCCTTACAATGGCATTTAAGGAAAAATTGTTGCTTATATGATTCCATTAAGAGCAAGAGTGGAAATATGAAATTGATTCTTTCATTTATGGTAATGTCTAGATTTACCAAATAAGGAAAGATTCTCATCACCCAAGTTTCAATTGGACCGGAACTTGGAATCATGCAAGTGGTATAGCATGATGAATGAGAACTTTCAAGTTTTGGAAAATTAAGACTAATTACTTGTTCACATGGATGTGTGAGTCAAGTAAAGGACTAAGGGATCGAGTACACATTCTTGTGCACTGATTAAGTCCACCACAAAAGACTGATAAGACTATTCGTCATGATTTACTTAAGTTCAGTAAATATGATTATACTTACAAGCTTAAGTGTAACTCTGAGACATTGGATAAGGTTCCAATGTATGGCAGAGCGAATAAGAAGAATCAAATTAGGCAGAAGGATAAAAGTTTCTCAAATCTGAAAAGATGGGAGAGTACTTTAGTATCAGTTTTGTGATCATCTTAATGATTAAGAAACCATATCACAATTATTTCTCTAAGGGAATCTTAGTGCATGCTTATGACTAAGAAGAGGGATCTTGAATTGTTAAAATGGTTAAATCAAGAAGATGAGTCATACTTCGTTCCAATACAAGTCTTAGAGTCATACTCCAAGATTGTAACGTGAGTGACATGTCTTAAAAAAAAGGGTTTAAAACACTTGTCAAATGTAAGAGTAAAAGTTTTCTACTCTTGTACATTTGAAATTGGTAAGTTGTGATGTTTTGGATAAAACAAAGACCAACTTAGGCCAATTGTGTGAAGTGTTTGTCTTGATTAGAATCCACACTATCTCTTGGATATTTGACAAGGGAGTCTTATAGGTCAAGAGGACAGTGGGAGTCTTAAAGGTCTTGAAAGTCTCAAGAACTAATCAAGAATAAAACCTAAAGTTCTTCACTAGCACACGACTTGAGGTTTATAACCTATCGTGTTGACATATTCTGTGCCCATTCCAGTAAAGTTGGATTTGCATATGAGTTCTTAGAGTTCTCATTTTGTTGCACAACAACTTGGAAGCAATGGTAGGCCCTTGAGCTGCCAGGTGGCAAGAAATTAAGATTGAGTTCAGTCCATATGAGTTTGGGTTTGTCATTATCCTTGTCTTGTGACTATGATTTTGACCATTCACATGGATAAGAACACATACACCAGTAAATCTAAGTGTCATAAGGTTCCTCTCCGATTCATGAAAATGATGGTGAGGAAACACTTTCACTAAGTAGATTTTAGCTAGATAGCAACTGTGACATTTGCATTCTCAAAGTCGTTAGTGGAGCGTGTGTGGTTTACCGGCACACTAACCTGGACTTGTGAGAAGTGGCAAAAAGGTCTAACCATTATGATTACGGCATACCTCTTCATAATTGTTTAGACACACGAGTGTGCTATCTAAGGGAAGGTGTATGATTTTGATAAAGTTTTATCAAAACAATCTACTATCAGGAATCTGAACTTTAGTAAGAAAGTCAGCTGATTTCTGAGTACATGTCAAAGCTAGTGGGAGCATAAGTGTTATGCTAATAATCATCATGTTAGTGGGAGCATGATAATTATGATAAGTATTGCAAGTTAGCAATGTTAATTATAGAAAAACAAAAGTTTCAATTGGGAAAGAGTTGTTTTGCTATAATTAAGGGAGAGGAAATTATACTTCATCTCAAATCTATAAGCTTAGATCGTGAGGTTTTAATCATTTAGTCAAGGATATATATGAATTTCATGTTGGAATGGCTCAACATAAGGAAATTCTGTATACGGGTCCGTTATTTGCGTTCTAAAATTCGATTATGATTATAGCATCCCTTTTCATAATCTGAATTCTGAGAACTTGGCAAATAGAAATGGAAATGTTATAGCAAAAGACTGGTTTAGTCTTTATGTGAGACATCATGAATCGTGTCCCATATGCTTCGGATATAGGATCGATTACATGTGCTATATTCATCCTTTCTAAAATTTTCCAAATGCCTGGGGCATTAAGGAGGGAAAAGGTTTAGAACTGGATATGACTAAAAGGATTAAACAATTGTCGAGGACAATCTAAGGTTTACCAAAGGTTGTTTACTCAAGGACAAGTGGAAGTATAGTGATAATTCTGGAAGGACCATATTGACATAATCTGTAAGGAGGCAACTCTTGTTCAGAAGTGATAGTCAAAATGGAATCTGGAAATGTTTCAAAGTTAGAATTTTCAATCTGTGTAAGATTAAGGAAACTTAATGCAAGAAGGATATTTCCAAGGAGTTGATCTCCTTTGGAATACTTTGTAATGATTGTTGCCAAGTCTTTGTGAGTTTGTGCATAATCGTTACAAGAGTATCAATGCATATAAGTTTAGAATCTAACAGATTTCAGTAAATGACATGAATTTGGAATTCTTGCATTTGCAGTAAGGATTTGGGAGTGTGAAAAGAGAATCATTGAAGCTATGTTCAATTGATCTAGTTCACAAAGTAAAGATCATAGACAAACATAGTATGCATACTTGGTGTGTGGCATGACTAGTGTTTAAGAAAACATAGTGTACATGCTTGGAGCATGGGACAACTATTGTTTTAAATTCAAGAATAAAGTTGATAGCTGAAACAGTATACAATGAATAATGTGTAATCATATGGTGATAAATAAAAGGTGTTTTATTTATGTTCAAAGGGTTGATACCATATTGGATTCAATTATTATTGTGTTTCATTTTGCATGTTTTGACTTCCCGAATAAACTGGGTTATTCTTCCGGAATGACTAAGTTATTCAAACCATCCACATTCGGTCATATGTTGGAAGTAGATATGAATTAAGACTGTCATGGGTTGGCTTGTAGAGGTCTAAGGTGTTGGACAAAGGGCTACAACACTCATGAGTGCTCATAAGTTCTGAGTATTGGATTCAACCCGCGCTCATTGGAATCACTTCATGGATTTTATCACGAGTGATCATGAGACGATAATATCTTATATTCTTCAAACCTAGAGATATGAGTTGTTACTATGAGTTGATAGTATATTGATTGCATGAAAACGCATACGGTAACTCGGTGTTATAAAACGTGCCTTTGTGTATGATTCAACAAGTAGTAGAACAAGCCATATGAGTCGAAGTTTATCCGTTCCTTTTACCTTCGGGATAAAAGCGATATCTGTGGGCCCCTCGATGATTTGATGATGACAAATGGAAGTGCTCGGCCGGGCCAGGACTGATTTGATTTGTTCAATTAGTCAGTCGTCATAAATCAAAAATCGGGAAACAACTAATGGACAGAGAGAATGATTATAATCCATGTCTCAGTCCATATGATATCTAGAATGGAGGAATATATGATCCCTTATCTAATGGACAAGTCATTGACAAGGTCAGAGTTCATCTACAAGGTCAGAGTTCGACAGCGGCTTTAAGAGCTACGATTGCTAGTTAGGTTTGAAGTCATACGCAATAATAGTTTTAGACTTATCCAAGTGGGAGACTGTTGGATTAATGTCTAAGTCCATAACTATATTTGGTATGTACTTGACCCGACCCGGCATGGTCCATTTGGGTTGCACTTCACCGACACAATTTATATGGATAATCTTTTGAGAATAGTATGCTTATGATTAATATTAATATATTATAAGTTCTAATATATTAATATGGAATCATATTATTTAATTAGTATTGATCAAGAATTAATTTAGAATTAATTAAGTGATCAAATTGAACTAATTAAATATGGACTCTTGTATATATGGAATGGGCCAAGTTCATTTAGGTTGGGCTAAGCTTTCATGGATAGTCCATGGAGTGTTTAACCCATGGATCATATGAAATGAAAGGTCATGGGTTTAACCTTATTCTCCATACTATATAAAGATGTCCTTGGTTGGTGAAATTGGCACTAGTGTGGATACACTAAGAAGGGCTAGCCAATTTCACTAGAGAGAACCAAATAATCATATTCTCTAAAGTATTCCAAGGTGTCTTGGTGATTTGTGATTCCACTTGAGGCTTCCACACTATTGGGGCTAAGCTCTTAAAGCTTGGAGACATCAAGCTACATCAAGAGGTATGTATTCTATCTTGTTACATTCATAGTTTTTGTATGCTAGATTAGGATAATACCTTGGATGTTCTTATTTGCATGTATAATAGAGAAAACATAGATCCAAGGTATTTAGGGTTGCATGTACACTTAGGAAGTGTTAGAATGCTCAAAACCCAACAGTAACAATATACAATAACATGGCGAGTGCTCAATCCTCACTCCTAGAGGAATACTAAATATCTCATACTCGCCTATGAACCTCGCACAACCCGCCCAGGAAACTTCCACCAACCATGCAGAACTCGTGTATGCTAGCCATACATAATGTTGGACCCTATACACTTTTGAATACCTGATCCTACCCGAAGCCCTTCGTCAAACAAGAACATGAAATAAGTCTAAACGAAACATTCTCAGGCTATAAGATCTTAACTATGTCTGACCGTGATCCATACACTAAGCAACTACAGTAATGATGTCAATTTCATATAAGGAAAACCCTAGTCTATCATGCATCATACAATCTGGCAATTTTATCATGCAATTCCTGAAGATCCTTAGCCAAGTACTAGCATGTTGTTCTAACATATCACACAATCAAATAATCCGTAAGGTATTTTGGCGTCTACATACTGGCTTCGGTTGATTGTACACTTGCTTCCTCCTTTTTATTTTTTTTGAAAACCATTTGAAAAATCATTTTAAGATCATGTCCGTAGTTTGAGACTGGAGACACACGAGTGCTTCCTCCAATTCACTCAAACCAAGGCTCTGACACCAACTTGTAACATCCATAAAAATCATGCCAAATTTAGACTTTTTAAACCATTTCAAAACCAATGATTATTACAAAACAGGTTTTCAATAGAGTATAATGTCAGAGTATCCTAGAATCAAATCATGGAAACATAAAGAGGTGTACGATCACGCCTTTGCCTTCCCGCGATCCTCAAAAGAACCTGAAACAAAATAAACACCTATAAGCCCGAAGCTTAGTGAGTTCATCTACAATACCCATACACACAGAAATATAAACATAATCACAAACATCATACTATGGTTCCAATCAACCATCGGGTTAGAATACCCCAGACCCTCAACCATCAGGTTGGAATGCCAATAAACTATGGGTCCAGTCATCCTCGGGGTTGAATACCCTCAGCCCACAACCTTCGGGTTGGAATGCCCACATATTACGAGTCCAATCATCCTCGGGATGGAATACTCACAAACCACAACCATCGGGATGGAATGCCCACGTCTGTTGGCTCTTGCACAAAGAATTTAAGCCTCAACCACCAATCAAACATGTGCATATATATATATATATATATATATATATATATATATATATATATTAGATAATAACATCCTATCTACCAAGATACTGATCTAACAGATCATACTAACATAACATCATCCTATATACCTGCCTATAGACTGTTATGTGATTATTTGATATACATATATATATATATATATATATATATATATATATATATATATATATCAGATAATCACATAACACTCTATAGACAGGCAAACCAATCTAACATATCATAATAGCTTAATAACATCCTATATACTAGGATACTGATCTAACAGATCATAACAACATAATACCATCCTATCTACCATGATATTGACCTAACAGATTATACTAGCATAACATATCAGGATAACAGTCCAAAAGGGTCGACCTTGGTGCCTTAGACCCTTGCGTATAGTGAGGAAAACACACATCACAACTGTCGAACTATAGTAATACGATCAAACTCTCGAATCAAAGCTACGAACTCTCCCACCTTTATTCACCATAAGAAAACTTCCATAAATTTCCAATTTACTAAAATACCCCCAAAAGTTAAACTAGTCAACCTGTAACACTCGTGTTTCTAGCCTAGGCATTTATATTGAGTTGATACTCTAGG
Source organism: Lactuca sativa (assembly GCF_002870075.4). Classification (NCBI taxonomy): domain Eukaryota; kingdom Viridiplantae; phylum Streptophyta; class Magnoliopsida; order Asterales; family Asteraceae; genus Lactuca; species Lactuca sativa. The sequence goes on from NC_056624.2 coordinate 135,329,376, forward strand.
TTAACGTTTGTAACTCATTTTGAAGAAATGAAAGGGAGTTATGTGTTTTATGCTTAATTATTAGGGCTTAATTAATTAAGAATAAAAATAAGCGTCAAAATTAAAGTGTGAGATAAGCCCGATATCTTTAGATAAAGTTGCAGTGGTCGAAACAAGGATTTCGGGGATATAAAGAATACCAAATTCCGAGTTATAACGAAGAAGTTATGACCTGTCGAAGTTTCGCGACAAAACCGGCACGATGCTGAATGTCGTAAAAAGTGAGTTTTTGATAAACTACCTTTTAGCCTTAGTAATCTAAACGAAAGTTATAGTATTCCTTAAACCGAGAAGTTCGATAAAAAGAACGCCCAAATCTGACATCGTATGAGGAAGTTATGATTTTTCGAAGTTTCAGCGTAGCAGTAGACATCTAAAAACTCGAATTTTAGATCGAGCGATTTTTAGCCAATACAACCTAAACGAGAATTGAAGGTCTCGTCATTAGGAGCACAACGGCAAAAAGTCTGACGAAAACGAACGTCGGATGAAGAAGTTATGAATTTTTAACGGATTTGCTGTCCCGGTCTGTTAAAAATAATAATATAAAATTTAAATTCAAAATTAACCGACAAAGTCTAACGGAAGTTGTAGATCGTAATTTTAGCTACGCGTGCATATAAAGAACGTCAAAAACGGAGCTCGTATGCGAAAGTTATGGATTTTAGAAATTTTGGCGCGAAAACCGAGAAATTTCGCATAGTCACACTTTGCCACGTCACCCTCGCCTCGCATGTGACACGTGTCCTGCTGAGTCACCGAAGCTGCTGAGTCACCAGGCTGCTGAGTCACGAAGCCACCTGACGAGGCGTGTCATGTCCTTCCGAGTCCGAGCTGCGGTCCAATCCGCTGACTACACGTAGAAGCCTCGGTGGCAAGCCTCGCATCCGATGCATGTGTAGTGACTCATGAGTCCGAACCCTCGCAGGTGCCACGAACCCCCCTCATCGGATCCGGACTTCGGTCCAATCGCAGGCCGCCAGCAGCTCCTTCGCACGCGCAGCCCTCGTGCGAGACACCCCTCTGCGAGCCTTCTCAGCCGTCGGATTAGAAGACTTCTGACCGTCCGATCAGAAGCTTCCCCCTATAAATAGGAGGGTGCGAGACCTCCCGGGTATTTTTGGAATTTTGCCATATTTAGCCCCTAAACCCATATTTTCTTCATATTAACATCCCGCAAAGCCCCGGTATCGATTGTAAAGCCCGGAATACCCCACGAAGTGCCCGAGAAGCCCGGAAAATTTATCTTTTCGGTTTCGAAGCCCGACTTTTACAAAGCCCGGTTTCTCAATAAAACTCCCGGTTTTATTAGAAACGGTCGTTTTAGGAAACGAATTGCTGCCCGATTATCATCAAATCATGTAAGTGTATAGTTACTTTCATTTTACACATAGATATGAAGTATTTACCTTATAATACGTGCTATGTGTAAATATATTAATTATTTATTTGAGGTGATTGTTGTGTTGATGTTTTATACAAATTTTAAACTGTATAAGTATTTTTATCTACAAATATGTTGGGTAGAACATGGGTAGATTGTGATGTGTGATAAAATAAAATTGATGAGAGGCCTCGATGTGTTTTGAGATCCAGTCATCTAGCGGAGTTTGGATGACGACCACGGACTTTCTAGACAGTCCAGTGGGAAACATTAGCAGGTCCGCAACCTGTAGGTGTTAATGAACTAAGAGTGTTCATTCGCTGTACTCCATCCCCCTCATGGTTGCCTTTAGGACATGTATGGCTGAGGAAACCCCTTAGCAGTAGTGTCCATCCCGATGATATTCTTTAGGCTAGGTCCCTTGTGACAAGTGTTTAGGGACATAAAGTGAGGATAACGGGAACGGGTAATCAGGGTTATTGTTGATTGATGAACTTAGTAAGTTTATTATTATTGTGGGTTGAAAACCCTATATGCTCACCAGGCTCCCAAGCCTAACCCACTCAGCTTTTTATGTTATAGGTAGTGGACCCCGAGCATAGTCGGAGGACAACGAGAGATTTTTTGGATTATGGGCCAGTAGTTGTAAATAACTGTTGAAAGGCTTATAATGTCTTGTTTATGCTTTTGATCTGTATCGGAACATGACATCCCGAGGTTTTGATATATATATGGAAAACATATACCTTCTTAATGAAGGGTTTTGATAAACTTTTATCATATTTTGTTTGGGGACCAATTCCGCAACATCTTTTAAAAAGATTGCGCTGATTTTATTTTAAAAAGCATAAATTAAATCGGTTTTTTCTGGCCGAGAAATTAGGGGATGTCACAGTTGGTATCAGAGCATTAGTTTAAGCGAACTAAGAAATTGTAGAATTTCTAAGACTTGAGCTTAGAATGCTAAGTGATGATTGTGAGATGAGTGTCTACCATATTTTAGACACGAGCACTAGTTTATTTTAGGGAAGATGCCTAAAATGCCCTTATGTGCTAAATGTTATGTGTTTGCCATGTGTGCCATTATTTGTTCGGATCTATGGTCTGTTGCCGGCCGGATCTGGAAACCTTATGTGTATAGGATTCTAAGCGTATGATTACGAGATTAGAACTAACACGTAAACGTTTCGGAGTGATAAGAGAATTGACATGTCTAACAAGGATAAAGACCTAAATTCGCCTTATTCGTTATATAGATTGTAATGGCCATAACTCGTAGTGGAGCTGCAAATGCAAAAGGAAACAGGGATCAACAGCCTCAACCTCAAGTAGTTGAGCAAGTACCTGTTGTAGGAGCTGCACCTGAGCCAATGACGATGGCTGGGGTACAAGCAATGATGCAAATGATGTTAGATCGCCAAATGGAGGAGACAAGGCGATTACTACAACAACATAGGGTAGAGACTATGATGCCTGTTGAACAGCCCGTATTGAATGAAGGGCAATCAGTAGGAGGGAACTACAATGGGACTCTTGGTCAAGCCAACCCACCGATAGTTAGACAAAACAACCAGGATGGAGGAGTTGATGGACGCGGATGCAAATACAAAGATTTCATGGCATCCAAACCGCCGTGTCTATCTGGGAGTCCGACACCGGTGGAAGTCATGAATTGGATCTCCGAAATGGAGACGATGTTTGAAAGTTGCGAGTGCAGCAACAAAAAAAAGACCGCACTTGCAATTCCTTTGTTAAAGTCTGGTGTGTTGAGCTGGTGGAAGTTACTAGCTGATTCGATGCCCAAGGGTGAAGCTAGTAAGATGTCATGGGAAGAATTTGTGGTCCAACTTAAATTGCAGTACTGCTCTGAGCAGGATCTTCTGGAAATCAACAATGAGTTTCAGAATTTAAAGAAAGGAAAGATGAGCGTTACTGAATACGCTGCTAGTTTTATGGAAAAGATGAAGCTAGTTCCTCATCTAGTTCCAACTGAACTCTCTAAGGTCAACAAGTTTGCCCTCGGATTACCAGCGGACTTTGGTCCGATGGTTAAGCAAGCAACCACTTTGAAAGCCGCCATATGGGCTGCTAAGAATGTCGAGGTTCAGATCAAGGAGAAGGGTTTGGAGAGGGCAGAAGTTGGTGAAAAGAGAAAATTTGAAGGAACTTCGGGTTCCAACAAGAACAACAAATTTTCTAAGTCCAAGAAGTTTGGAGGAGGAGGAGGTGAAGTGAAATGGTGTGAGAAGTGCAAGAGAAAGCACTCTGGGAGATGTAGTGAGGAGGTGAATTGCTTCAAAGGTGGAAAGACTGGGCATTATGCCAACATGTGTCCGTCCGACAAGAGGGTATGTTTTGAGTGCCATGAAGTAGGGCATGTTCTTAAAGACTGTCCAAAGAGGAAGGATGCCGCAAAGCCCAATCTACCACCAAAGCCGAAGGCGAGAGCCTTTCAGATGACACTTGAAGCTGCAAAAGAAGAAGTCGATGTCGCTTCAGGTACCTTTCTCGTAAACGAATTGCCTGCCTAAATTTTGTTTGATTCTGGAGCCAATTACTCCTTTATATCGCATGAATTTGGTAGAAAGCTAGCTTTGCCTGTAGATAGGCTAGTTAATGCCTTATTAGTCGAGATTGCTAGTGGCAAGTTTCTACCTGTTAGCCATCGTATGAAAAACATCCTCATTGACTTGGATGGGAATAAGTTCCAAGAGGAATTATTGCCTATCGAGTTAAATGGATTCGACATAGTTTTAGGAATGGATTGGCTTAGCGCCAATGATGCAGAAATACTATGTAGAAAGAAGATAGTAAAAGAAAACCCGCTAGGGAAAGAGTCGTTTATGGTGTACGGAGACAAACGCAGAGTAAACTCTGGAATCATTTCCCTAATGAAAGCCAGAAAGTGTTTAGCCAAGGGATGTACATCATATCTAGCGTTCGTGATCGATGCCAAGATGGAAAAGAAGGAGGTGCAGAATATTTCGGTGGTGTGCGATTATCCGGAAGTCTTTCCCGAAGATCTTCCCGGATTGCCCCCTGATCGACAAGTAGAATTTCGTATCGACTTGTTACCAGGAACGACGCCGATAGCGAAAGCACCTTATCGATTAGCGCCAACCGAAATGAAAGAACTTATGACACAACTTCAGGAGTTATTGGACAAAGGTTTCATTCGACCTAGTTCATCACCCTGGGGAGCCCCTGTGTTATTTGTAAAGAAGAAAGACGGAAGCATGAGAATGTGCATCGATTACAGAGAGCTGAACAAAGTGACGATAAAGAACAAGTACCCGTTGCCAAGGATCGATGACTTGTTCGACCAGTTGCAGGGTTCGAGCTATTTCTCGAAGATCGATCTTATGTCGGGTTACCATCAACTAAAGGTGAGAGAGCAGGATATCGAAAAGACTGCTTTTAGAATGAGATATGGACACTATGAATTTTTGGTTATGTCGTTCGGACTAACCAATGCCCCAGCAGCTTTCATGGATTTGATGAATAGGGTTTGTAAACCATTCTTAGATAAATCCGTGATAGTATTCATAGATGATATCTTGATTTATTCGAAAAGCAAGCAGGAGCATGAAAAGCATCTGCATGAAGTGCTAGAAGTCCTGAAAAAGGAGAAGCTGTATGCAAAGTTCTCCAAGTGTGAATTTTGGATTCAACAAGTCCAATTTTTAGGTCATGTGGTTAACCAAGAAGGGATAATGGTCGACCCAGCAAAGATTGAAGCTGTAATGAAGTGGGAACAACCAAAAAGTCCTACGGAGATTCGAAGCTTTTTAGGATTAGCTGGATATTATCGAAGGTTTATCCAAGGCTTTTCTTCGATTGCTACTCCGTTAACAGCTTTGACCCATAAAGAAGCCACTTATGCTTGGAATGAGAAGCATAAGGAAGCCTTTGAGAAGTTGAAGAAAAGATTGTGTGAAGCACCGATTCTTTCATTGCCTGAAGGAGTTGATGACTTTGCAGTTTATAGTGATGCATATGGAGTTGGGTTAGGTTGTGTTCTGACCCAAAGGGATAAAGTGATCGCGTATGCATCGAGGCAATTGAAGGAACATGAAAAGAACTACCCCACTCATGATTTGGAGTTGGCAGCGGTAGTATTTGCCTTGAAGATATGGAGGCATTATCTTTATGGCACCAAGTGTAAACTTTTCACTGATCATAAGAGTCTCCAATATCTCTTTAATCAGAAGGAATTGAATATGAGGCAACGACGCTGGCTAGAGTTACTCAAGGACTACGACTGTGAGATACTTTACCACCCTGGTAAAGCAAATGTTGTTGCCGATGCTCTCAGTCGGAAGGTAAACCTTGAAAAGAAAAGGCCAAGAGCGTTGAGAATTGAAGTTTTCTCGACAATTGTGGAAAGTATAAAGAAAGCTCAAGAGGAAGCTTTAGAGAAAAATGACCGAAAGGAAGAACGTTTAGGCAAAACATTAGTGTTCGGTACAAACAACCAAGAGTTGAAGGTATTTCAAGATAGAATTTGGGTACCTAAGACGGGCGGAATAAGAGATCTTCTGATGGAAGAAGCTCACAAGACCATGTACTCGATTCATCCCGGCAGTACAAAAATGTATAGGGATCTAAAACCCTATTATTGGTGGCTGACGATGAAGCTCGATGTTGCTAAGTATGTGGCCGAGTGTGTAACTTGTGCTAGGGTTAAGGCACAACATCAGAAACCGTATGGGAGTTTAGAACCTTTACTCGTACCCATGGGTAAATGGGAAGACATCACCATGGATTTTGTGACTAAACTGCCTAGAACAAGGAACGGTCACGACATGATTTGGGTGGTCGTTGATCGCTTCACTAAGAGTGCGCATTTCATAGCAGCCAAAGAGAAGTGGTCTATGGATAAACTTGCGAATTCTTATGTGAAGGAAATTGTGAGGCTTCACGGTGTTCCATTAACGATTGTGTCCGATCGTGATAGACGTTTTACCTCGAGATTTTGGAGGAGTCTACAAGAGGAATTGGGTACCAAGTTATGTTTGAGTACAGCTTACCATCCGCAAACCGATGGTCAGAGCGAGCGAACGATTCAAACATTGGAGGATATGCTGAGAGCATGTACCCTAGAATTCCAAGGTAACTGGGATGAACACTTACCTTTAGTAGAATTCTCTTATAATAATAGTTTCCACTCAAGCAATAAGATGGCACCTTATCACGCTTTGTATGGGGAGAAGTGTTGAACGCCATCATGTTGGCTGGAAGCTAGGGAAAAGCAGTTTATGGGACCTGAAATAGTCCATGAGACTGCTGAAAAGTTGAAAGTGATAAGGGAAAGGATGTTAGCTGCTCAAGATCGACAAAAGAGTTATGCTGACAAGAAAAGACAACCGATATCCTTCGATGTTGGAGATTCGGTTTTACTTAAAGTCTCGCCGTGCAAGGGACTTATAAGATTTGGTAAGAGAGGGAAGTTGAGTCCAAGGTTTATTGGACCATTTAAAGTTCTTCAGAGAATCGGGAATCAAGCTTACAAGCTAGAGTTACCGGAAGAACTAGAGGGTATTCATAACACCTTTCATGTGTGCTATTTGAGAAAGTTCATAGGAGATGTGCCCGACATAATTCCAATTTCTGAGTTAAGGTTGGATGAAAACAAGAGGTTGATCGAAGAACCTGAGGCAATCGTTGACCGTAAGACTATGAAGTTACGACGCAAGATGGTCGATTTAGTGCTTGTGCGCTGGAAACATACGAATGGACCAAATTTCACTTGGGAAACGGAGAGTGACATGATGAGTCGCTACCCGCAGTTTTTTGGTGATATGTGATTCCGGGGACGGAATCATCCTAAGGGGAAGAGAATTGTAACACTCGTGTTTCTAGCCTAGGCATTTATATTGAGTTGATAGTCTAGGTTAACCTTTGTAACTCATTTTGAAGAAATGAAAAGGAGTTATGTGAATATTATGTGAATTATGTGTTTTATGCTTAATTATTAGGGCTTAATTAATTAAGAATAAAAATAAGCGTCAAAATTAAAGTGTGAGATAAGCCCGATATCTTTACATAAAGCTGTAGTGGTTGAAACAAGGATTTCGAGGATATAAAGAATAACAAAATCCGAGTTATAACGAAGAAGTTATGACCTGTCGAAGTTTCGCGACAAAACCAGCACGGTGCTGAATGTCGTAAAAAGTGAGTTTTTGATAAACTACTTTTTAGCCTTAGTAATCTAAACGAAAGTTCTAGTATTCGTTAAACCGAGAAGTTCAATAAAAAGAACGCCCAAATCTGACTTCGTATGAGGAAGTTATGATTTTTCGAAGTTTCAGCGTAGCAGTAGACAGCTAAAAACTCGAATTTTAGATCGAGCAATTTTTAGCCGATACAACCTAAACGAGAATTGAAGGTCTCGTCATTAGGAGCACAACGGTAAAAAGTCTGACGAAAACGGACGTCGGATGAAGAAGTTATGAATTTTTAACGGATTTCCTGTCCCGGTCTGTTAAAAATAATAATATAAAATTTAAATTCAAAATTAGCCGACGAAGTCTAAACGGAAGTTGTAGATCGTAATTTTAGCTACGCGTGCATATAAAGAACGTCAAAAACGGAGCTCGTATGCGAAAGTTATGGATTTTAGAAGTTTTGGCGCGAAAACCGAGAAATTTCGCATAGTCACACTTTGCCACGTCACCCTCGCCTCGCATGTGACACGTGTCCTGCTGAGTCACCGAAGCTGCTGAGTCACCAGGCTGCTGAGTCACGAAGCCACCTGGTGAGGCGTGTCATGTCCTTCCGAGTCCGAGCTGCGGTCCAATCCGCTGACTACACGTAGAAGCCTCGGTGGCAAGCCTCGCATCCGACACGTGTGTAGTGACTCATGAGTCCGAACCCTCGCAGGTGCCACGAACCCCCCTCATCAGATCTGGACTTCGGTCCAATCGCAGGCCGCCAGCAGCTCCTTCGCACACGCAGCCCTCGTGCGAGACACCTCTCTGCGAGCCTTCTCAGCCGTCGGATCAGAAGACTTCTGACCATCCGATCAGAAGCTTCCCCCTATAAATAGGAGGGTGCGAGACCTCTCGGGTATTTTTGGAATTTTGCCATATTTAGCCCCTAAACCCATATTTTCTTCATATTAACATCCCGCAAAGCCCCGGTATCGATTGTAAAGCCCGGAATACCCCACGAAGTGCCCGAGAAGCCCGGAAAATTTATCTTTTCGGTTTCGAAGCCCGACTTTTACAAAGCCCGGTTTCTCAATAAAACTCCCGGTTTTATTAGAAACGGTCGTTTTAGGAAACGAATTGCTGCCCGATTATCATCAAATCATGTAAGTGTATAGTTACTTTCATTTTACACATAGATATGAAGTATTTACCTTATAATACGTGCTATGTGTAAATATATTAATTATTTATTTGAGGTGATTGTTGTGTTGATGTTTTATACAAGTTTTAAACTGTATAAGTATTTTTATCTACAAATATGTTGGGTAGAACATGGGTAGATTGTGATGTGTGATAAAATAAAATTGATGAGAGGCCTCGATGTGTTTTGAGATCCAGTCATCTAGCGGAGTTTGGATGACGACCACGGACTTTCTAGACAGTCCAGTGGGAAACATTAGCAGGTCCGCAACCTGTAGGTGTTAATGAACTAAGAGTGTTCATTCACTGTACTCCATCCCCCTCATGGTTGCCTTTATGACATGTATGGCTGAGGAAACCCCTTAGCAGTAGTGTCCATCCCGATGATATTCTTTAGGCTAGGTCCCTTGTGACAAGTGTTTAGGGACATAAAGTGAGGATAACGGGAACGGGTAATCAGGGTTATTGTTGATTGATGAACTTAGTAAGTTTATTATTATTGTGGGTTGAAAACCCTATACGCTCACCAGGCTCCCAAGCCTGACCCACTCAGCTTTTTATGTTATAGGTAGTGGACCCCGAGCATAGTCGGAGGACAACGAGAGATTTTTTGGATTATAGGCCAGTAGTTGTAAATAACTGTTGAAAGGCTTATAATGTCTTGTTTATGCTTTTGATCTGTATCGGAACATGACATCTCGAGGTTTTGATATATATATGGAAAACATATACCTTCTTAATGAAGGGTTTTGATAAACTTTTATCATATTTTGTTTGGAGACCAATTCCGCAACATCTTTTAAAAAGATTGCTCTGATTTTATTTTAAAAAGCATAAATTAAATCGGTCTTTTCTGGCCGAGAAATTAGGGGATGTCACACAACCCTTAGTCAAAGTCAAAGTCAACAGTCAACGTCAACAGTCCATGTTGACCTAACTCGTCGAGTGCAACTCACTGACTTCCGAGTCCTTCCAGAACTTGAGAAATCGTGAAAATCCTAGTTGACTTGTCAAGTCGTCTCACTGACTCGTGGAGTCCAAGCAGAAACCAACAACGGCCAATCTTCATCGGAATCGTCGAGTTGATGATGTAACTCGTCGAGTCCCTTCAGCCCATCTCTCATTCAGATATTTTTAAGCTACCCAAAAGCTCCAAATTGTAGATCTAGCCTCCTAGAGCATGATTTCCACGTAAAGTTGCAAACTTTACGTACATGCATGGTCCTAAATGCCAAAACCAAGCTAATGGAAAGGTTTAAACGGAAGAGGAGGGCCCAAGATTGCTAAATCTGATAACTTTATGGCTATAGGGACCTAGAGAAGTCCAGATCTGAAGTTACAACTTCATATCATGATCAATACTCGAAATGGTTCACAAATATGCTAAAAAGTCCAGATCTGAAGTTACCTTCAAAATGATGCCAACATGAAGTAGAGTCAGATCCACAAGCTTTTCTTTGCTCCAAGCTACTTAGAATTCAAGCCTTCTTCACAAAAAACCACTTTCCAAGCTTCTTCACACACACTAATGTGGGTATTAGAAATTAGGGTTTTTTGGACTCAAAGGGGACGGTAAAGGAGGTTGAGGGAGGCTAATGACCCTTTAAATAGTGTGCAAAACCCCAGAAATTAGGGTTTCATTTTCCAGCTCCTACTCATCGAGTCAGGGTCCTCTGACTTACCGAGTAGGTCCAATAATCCAAACGGACTAACCCGCCTTTACACAACGAGTTGGGGCAACCAACCCGTTGAGTAGGTCCACAAACATATATATAAGGTTTTAAAACTTATACATGGTAGTCAGGGTGTTACAATTATCCCACACTTGAACTAGACTTTGTCCTTGAAGTCTACTGCGGCGAAAAATTTTGGATATTTCTCCCACATCTCTGCCTTCGGCTCACATGTGGTTGGATGTAGTCAAGGACTACGACTGTGAGATCCTTTACCACCCAAGTAATGTCTATGGGGTCTATTGTACAATAGACCCCATAGAGGTAATGTCTCCAAATCTTGAGAGAAAATGCCACCGCACCCAACTCCAGGTCATGAGTATGGTATCTCATCTCGTGCGGCTTCAGCTTCCGCGAAGCGTCGGCTATCACCCGTCCTCTCTACATGAGGACTGCTCCTAGTCTTGTGATGGATGCCTCACAGAACACTAAAAAATCATCAACTCCCTCCACAAGAGTAAAGACTGGAGCCTCGCATAGTGACTGTCTGAGGGTCTCAAACGCCCTTTGCTGGTTTGGGCCCCACCAGAAATCCACCCCCTTCCTCGTCGGATGAGTGAGGGGTACTGCAATCTTGGAGAGATCTTGCATGAATCTATGGTAGTACCCTGCCTATCCCAAGAAGCTCTTGATATCCGAGGGAGATTTTGGAACCTCCTACTGATGGGTTTTGGCCATATGAACACTCCTATGTGCACATGCAAACCCGAATGCTTGGATCTAGGTTTCTCTAATTGAACATGCATTGAATCCAAGACTTCTAATGGATAATAGAGTATAATAACAATAACAAAATCAGAATTAGAAGATTACCTTGAATCACTTGCTTGATCTTCTTGTCCTTGGAGCTTTAGAGTCACAATTGTCACTCCTCTAATGGCTTACAAACACCAACTAGCAAGAGGATGATTTGAGAGAGAGGAGAGAGGATCAAGAATCGGCCAGGGTTTCTTCTTAGAGCATAGGTTCCGATTCCCTTGACCCTTAGGGTCTATTTATACTAGTGAGGCTCCTAGGGTTTCACCCTTAAACCCTAATTGGATAACTTAGGCTCTAAGCAATCCAATACCCTAATTGATAAGCTCTAGGACGAATTCTAAGCCTATCCTAAGCCCTAGAAGTTGTCCACCCCTTATCTATAAGGGATTATAGCCCAAAGTACAACTATCAAACACTTGACAGTTTATGCCCTTTTATTCAATTAATCTCTTTACGTCACCAAATTAATTCCTAATTAATTTATGACTTATATTAATCAAATAATAGTATTATTATTCCTTATATTATTCTCATAATATATTAATAATATTTCTTCTCTCACAATAAATCATCCTGTCAAGTTGCTATGGTGAAGGCAACCCAAAAGGACCATGCACAACCAGGTGAAATACTTGCCTAATATAGTTGCAGCCTTACACACTATTCCAATAGTCTCCCACTTCGATAAGTCTAGTAACTATATACACAAGTATAATCCGATTAGCAATCGTAGCTCTCAAAGACTCTGTCAAACTCTGATCTAATCAATCTTCTCCTTCAGATAAGGGATCGTATAGTCCTCTGGTTAGATATCATGCTGGCAATTCTATGGAACCAATTTGTCTAGCATTTGGTTTCTCGATTTCTGATTTATTTGACATAGAACTTAATAGAACACATCAATTCAGCTCTGACCGGGCCCGGCACATAATTCAAATCAAATCATCGAGCAGCCGAGATATCGCTTTTACCCTCTTAGGATAAAAGTAACAAATAAAATTCAACTTATATGCATTTACTTATTCATTAATCAACTATACACAACAATGCGTTTTATAACATTAAGTTACTGATGCGGTTTCGCATTATCAATGTACAACCAATTAACAAATAACAAACCATATATCTTGGTTTTAAGACCATATGATATTATCGTCTTGCGATCATCCTTTTCATCACATTCCATAAGATGATTCCAGCAAGCGCGGCTTTGTTCCAATGCTCAAAACCAGTTCATAAGCACTCATGAACGTTGCAGCAACCTTTTGCTATGTCTAATACCATTTAGACAATCTACACACCAATACATGACAATCTTCATTCATATCTACTTCCAACATATGAACGATTGTGGACAATTTGAATAATTCGATTATTCTTAATAAGCTCAAGTATTCCGGAAGTCAAAACATGCAAAGTGAAACAATAGTTACACAATTAACATAAGACAGTAACATTACTCATAAATAATACTCTTTTATTTAATCATCAAATGTTAATTACATTTATCTATTACACGTTTCTACTACTATCTAATCTATACTAATATCATCCTTCAGCCCAATACTCTAAGCATGCTGCAAGTGCTTAACCCTGCTCAGTCCCTTCGTAAGCGGATCTATTCGGTTATCTTCTGATGATATCCTCTTCACCACGAGTTGTCCTTCTTCTACATGATGTCTAATAAAGTGATATTTCTGTCGATATGTCGAGATCTACCATGATCCCTTGGTTCCTTGGTCAAGGCAACCGCTCCTTCATTATCACAAAAAATCTCCAATGGCTCCTTTATGGTAGGTACAACTTCAAGATCACCGATGAAGTTCTTCAACCATATTGCCTCCTTCGACGCTTTGCTCGTTGCAATGTACTCTAATTCACACGTTTAATCAGCTACTATTTCCTGCTTGGAACTTTTCCAAGTCACTGCTCCTCCATTCATGGTAAACACCCAGCCCGACTACGAACGGTAGTTGTCCCTGTCGGTCTGAAAGCTGGCGTCACTATACCCTCGCACGTTCAAGTCATCACTCCCTCCGAGGACTAAAAACCATTCCTTCGTCCTCCGAAGGTACTTAAGGATATTCTTGACTGCAATCCAATGGGCTCTGCCAGGGTTCCATTGATATCTAGTAACCATGCTCGAAGCAAAGGCTACATCAGGGCGAGTACAAGTCATAGCATACATGATTGAGCCAACTGCGGAAGCGTACGGTACTCGGCTTATTTCTGCTATTTCAGCTTCGGTACTCGGACTTTGAGTCTTACTCAACTTGGCATTACTTTGTATCGGTAATTCTCCCTTCTTCGAGTTTTCCATACTAAAACGTTTCAGTACTTTATCTAAGTAAGTGTTCTGACTAAGTCCTATTAGTCTCTTACTTCGTTCTCTCACTATCCTTATTCCCAGAATATAGGAAGCCTCTCCGAGGTCCTTCATAGCGAAGCACTTCCCGAGCCAGGACTTAACCTCCTGCAGAGTCGGGACGTCGTTTCCTATGAGTAGTATGTTGTCGACATAAAAAACGAGGAAGCTTACTATACTCCCACTGGCTTTGACATATACACATGATTCATCTTCGCTTCGTACAAATCCAAACTCTTTGACTTTCTCATCGAAGCAAAGATTCCATCTGCGAGATGCTTGCTTAAGTCCATAAATGGACTTCTCAAGCTTACACACTCTATTCGGATGCTTCGGATCAACAAAACCCTCTGGCTGAGCCATGTAAACATCCTCAGCCAACTTCCCATTAAGGAAAGTGGTCTTGACATCCATTTGCCAAATCTCATAATCTTGAAATGCGGCAATCGCTAGCATCACTCTAATAGATTTTTATCTTCGCAACTGGTGAGAAGGTCTCATCATAGTCAACTCCGGGGGTTTGAGTAAAGCCCTTCACAACCAATCGCGCCTTATACGTGTGTATGTTTCCATCCACGCCGGTCTTCTTCTTGAACATCCATTTGCACCCAACAGTCTTACATCCGGGCACATTATCAACCAAATTCCAAACTTGGTTGTCATACATGGATTGGATCTCGATCTCCATTGCCTTTTTCCATTTCGCAGACTCCGGGCCTACCATGGCTTCCTTATAGCTATTAGGTTCATCTAAATTTATTAGTGTACTATCACTAATATGCGTGTCCCCTTTGGTAGTAATATAAAAACCATACAACTGGGGTTGAACTCTAACTCTTTCGGAACATCTAAGAGGTAATGATTCGTCAATCGGTTCAACTGGAGTTTCCTCCTCGGGTTGAGTGCCAGCGGTAGAGGTTCCTTCATCAATCGACTTTTGAATCTCTTCAAGCTTGATTTGCCTCCCACTGTCTCCTTGGCTTACAAGTTCTCGCTCTCTGAAAACTCCTCTCCTCGCAACAAAGACAACATTGTCCTTTGGTCTATAGAAGAGATATCCAAAGGATTTCTGCAGCTAGCCGACGAAAATACATCGCTCACTACGAGGTTCGAGCTTGTCGTGAGTATCTCATCTTACGAAAGCCTCACAAACCCAAACCTTGATATGTGCCAACAAGGGAGCTTTCCCTGTCCACATCTCGTGAGGTGTTTTGGCAACCTTCTTAGTAGGGACTCGGTTAAGGATATGGGAGGCAGTCTCTAAGGCATACCCCCAGATGAGATAGGTAGTGAAGCACGACTCATCATAGAGCGGACCATGTCTAACAAGGTTCGATTATGCCTTTCTGCCACACCATTCAACTGTGGTGTCCTAGGTGGCGTCAATTGTGAAACTATTCCACACTCCTTGAGATATTCGTGGAATTCAAGACTTAGGTACTCTCCTCCTCGATCGGATCAAAGCATCTTGATTTTCCTGCCCAATTGATTCTCCACTTCATTTTTGAACTCTTTGAACTTTTCAAACGTTTCTGACTTTTGCTTGATTAAGTATATATACCCATATCTACTATAGTCATCGGTAAAGTCACATAGAAGCAGTTCCCATCCTTTGTGGTTGATCTAAACGGTCCACATACATCGGTATGTATGAGGTCCAATAGACCCTCACCCCTTTCACATGTACTAGTGAAGGGTGACATGGTCATCTTTCCAAGCAAACAAGACTCGCATGTGTCATCTTCCCTAAGGTCGAATGACTCCAACACTCCATCCTTTTGGAGTTGGGTTATGCGCTTCTTGTTGACATGTCCAAGACGACAATGCCACAAGGATGCTTTATCCATACCATTGGAAGAATCCATGCATAAAACATCATTTCCTAGGTTATCTACAATCATAACAGTTTCATAAATTCCATTACATGGTATTGCTTCAAAATATAAGACACCATTTAGATAAGCACAAATAGAACCATTCTCATTATTAAAAGAAAATCTAAATCCTTGTCTAAACAAACCATGAAATGAAATGATGTTTCTTGCCATTTCTGGCGAATAGCAACAATTGTTCAAATCTAAACATAAACCATTCCTAAGCACTAGAGAATACACTCCAATCTTGGTCACAGGCGATGATCTTCTATTCCCCATGATTAGATTTATTCTTCCATGCTCCACATCCCTATTTCTTCTTAGTCCCTGCAATTCAGAACAAATGTGGTAACCACAACCGGTATCAAGGACCCAAGAAATAGCATGAGATGAATCATTAGATTTAATTGTGTATATACCTGTGAAAGACGGCTTGATCTTTCCTTCCCTAATGGCTTGTAGGTAGTCTGGGTAGCTTCTCTTCCAATGCCCTATTTTGTGGCAGTGGTGGCACTCTGCCTCCTTCGGGTTAGGGTTAGGCTTAGAGGGATCAACTTTGGTCCGACTAGAAGAGGAACC
Source organism: Lactuca sativa (assembly GCF_002870075.4). Classification (NCBI taxonomy): domain Eukaryota; kingdom Viridiplantae; phylum Streptophyta; class Magnoliopsida; order Asterales; family Asteraceae; genus Lactuca; species Lactuca sativa. The sequence goes on from NC_056624.2 coordinate 135,345,461, forward strand.
ATCTCGGGACTTTCCCTTGCGGTGGATCTTAGACGGAGCCTTCCTCTTCTTGCCTCTTCCTTGCCCAATGGCCAAATCAGGAGCAGCGGGTGGATTGGGAGTGGGTGCAACAGACTTGTCCTTGAGGTTGCTTTTAGCAACCCTAAGGAGACCTTGGAGCTTACTTAGGGTGACCTCTTCTTTGTTCATGTGGTAGTTCATCCTAAATTGATTGTAACATGGAGGCAAAGAGTGAAGCACCATGTCGATCGCTAAGTCTTCCCCAAAGTCAACATTCAACTTGCGAAGACGATCGACATACCTTTGCATCTTTTGTAGGTGCATGGTTAGAGATTCTCCATGACCCATTTTGGCGGATATCATGTTAGTGAAAATCTCGTAACGCTCCTGCCTCGCGTTTTAGTGGTATCTCTCCAACAAGTCTTGGTGCATTTCGTACGGATACATGTCCTCATAGGACTTTTGGAATCCGGCGTTCATTGTGGCTATCATGATGCAATGAACCTTCGTTGCATCACGTTCATGAGTCTCAAAAGCAGTCATTTCAGCCGGAGTAGCGATTTCTGGGTTGATCTTCTCGAGCTTCTCATCGAGGACATACTCCTTGTCCTCGTAGCGAGCAATTGTGCGAATGTATCTTATCCATTCGCTAAAGTTCGTCCCATCGAAAGTCACCTTTTGTCAAAGGCTCATCAATGTGAACGAGATAGCAGCAGCGTTGTTCGCGTTCGACATCTACAAATAGAAAGGATAAAGATAGATTAGAATTTGAATCCCTAATAATCACCCAATAAGAAAATTAGGGCTAGGATCCAACAACAATATTTACATATTAGAAAAGGGATGTCGTAATCTAACATGCAAACAATTTGAAGGTAAGTGAATGATGATTCACTAATTCTCCACCATGAAAACATAACTTTAAGTTCTAAATGTATTGAGAATTCCTAGTTTAAGATGAGATTCATTGAAACTTTATGATGGCATATTTAAATCTCGATATGGCCCTCTCGTTTGTGACTGGGATACCGAGGATCACAAAGTGGGTGTAAATTACCATGCAAATTCACATGGTGCCTTCATTGTAACAATCACCTATTCGATGTGCCGGTAAACCACACACGCTCCATCGAACTATGATAAAAAATGAAACACCCTTTGCCACCTTTGATTAGAACCAATTAGTGTGTCGGTAAACCACACACGCTCCACTAACTTCTTAGCAAGGGTGCAAAGTGTAATTTCATGGGATTGCATCAATTCACTTTTCCTAAAGTAACAAGGATTGGGAATTTTTATAAAAACATGTAGTTACTTTGTAATTCATATTATACTTTTAATGAGGAGATGAGGTTGCCCTATCCTACCCGTTCGGCTAACGACCCTCCACCGATCAAGCAAGCGGTGGGTATGAGTGTACACCCATTAAGCGTCATTTTATAGGCAGCAACCTTATACCCACCTTATAGACCGGCTTCGTGAATGAGGCCTACTAACGGTAAGACTAGCATTTTAATTATACATACATACATATATATATATATATATATATATATATATATATATATATATATATATATATATATATATATATATTAATCTTGTAATATCATATTAGTATAGTGTTGAATTTTAAACTTGTAAAACTCTAGGGTTTGGAATTTATATTGTCTAAATTAAACTTTTAATCGCAAAACATAAATTTAAAAACTTGAGGGCAAGTTTTAAACTTTTCAAAACATAGGGGATCAAATAACAAATAATCTAAATTAACATTTAATCACATAATTATCCATATTTGATTTATTTAATAATTTCTTGCAAAACAATTTACCAATTTAATTAAAATAATTAATCAATTAACACATAAGGAAATAAATATTTTATTAATTGATAAATATCTTCAATTAGGTCAAAAATATACTCATATATATCATAAAATCGGATTTATATTGATCTAATATGATTAAGGCAAGTATCTCAAAGATAAACAGCAAGAAATCCCGAAATTAGCTCTTTCTGACGCTTGGACTCGTTGAGTACCACAATGTACTCGCCGAATCCACTATGGGACTCGCCGAGTTCATCAGATAGAAACACAAAATTCAAATTTTGAAGACATCAAACAAGCAACCAGTGCATCAATTCAATAGAAACCAATCTAGGCTTTGATACCACTGATGGGTTTTGGCCATATGAACATTGCTATGTGCACATGCAAACCCTAATGATTGGATCTAGGTTTCTCTAATTAAACATGCATTGAATCCAAGACTTCTAATGGCTAATAGAGTATAATAACAATAAGTAAATCAGAATTAGAAGATTACCTTGAATCACTTGCTTGATCGTCTTGTCCTTGGAGCTTTAGAGTCACAATTGTCACTCCTCTAATGGCTTACAAACACCAACTAGCAAGAGGATGATTTGAGAGAGAGGAGAGAGGATCGAGAATCGGCCAGGGTTTCTTCTTAGCGCATAGGTGCCCATTCCCTTGACCCTTAGGGTCTATTTATACTAGTGAGGCTCCTAGGGTTTCACCCTTAAACCCTAATTGGATAACTTAGGCTCTAAGCAATCCAATACCCTAATTGATAAGCTCTAGGAAGAATTCTAAGCCTATCCTAAGCCCTAGAAATCGTCCACCCCTTATCCATAAGGGATTATAACCCAAAGTACAACAATCAGACACTTGACAGTTTATGCCCCTTTGTTCAATTAATCTCTTTAAGTCACCAAATTAATTCCTAATTAATTTATGACTTATATTAATCAAATAATAGTATTATTATTCCTTATATTATTCTCATAGTATATTAATAATATTTCTTCTCTCACAATAAATCATCTTGTCAAGTTGCTATGGTGAAGGCAACCCAAAAGGACCATGCACAACCGGGTCAAATACTTGCCTAATATAGTTGCAGCCTTAGACATTATTCCAACACCTACTGCATTACCGCCTTGATTTTGGCCGGATCAACCAAAACCCCTTCCCGGTTAAAGAAATGTCCAAGGAAGTGAACCTCTCGTAACCAAAAGTCGCACTACGATAACTTGGCATAAAGTCGTTCTCGCCTCAAAACTCCCAATACCTCCCGAAGATTCTCCTCGTGCTGCTCACGGTTCTTGCAGTACACCAAAATATCGTCTTTGAACACAATGACCGAGCGATCGAGCATTATTTTGCAGACCCGATTCATCAGGTCCATAAATACCGCCGACATGTTGGTGAGCCCAAACGACATCACCACGAGCTCATAATGTCGGTAACGAGTGGTGAACCCAAGCAGTCTTCTCCACATCCTCCTCCCTAACCCTGACCTGAGGATACCCGGACCTCATGTCTATCTTGGAGAACCAAGATTCCCCCTGCAACTGATCTAATAGATCATCTATCCACAGGAGTGGATAACGGTTCTTCACCGTTAGCTTGTTCAACTCCCGGTAGTCGATGCACATCCTGTGTGAACCATCCTTCTTCCTGAAGAAGAGAGTCGGCGCTCCCCACAGAGAACTACTCGGACGAATAAACTACTTGCCCAACAGTTCCTTCAGCTGTGATGACAACTCCTACATCTCTGGTGGTGCCAACCTATATGGCACCTTGGCTATAGGGGCTGCGCCTGACACTAGGTCGATCCTAAACTCAACCTGTCTCTCTGGAGGCACTCCGAGTAACTCCACTGGAAACACTTTAGCGAACTCCCTAACCACTGGAACCTCTGAAACCGAGACATGATCCCTGACCCGCGTATCCACCACATACGCTAGATAACCCGCACACCTGTGCTGAATGCACTATCAAGCCCTGGAAGGTGAACAAAACCCCGATCCCAATCTGGTGCCCTCGCCGGAAACAATCACTTCTCCCCCACTTGGGGTTCGAACTAGCACTCGCTGACCCTCACAGTCGATCATGGCACCGAAGCGACTAAGCCAGTCCATACCCACGATCACACACACATCCCCCATGTTTAAGGCGACGGTCATGGCAGCTATTGCAGTTGCTATGTCTCATGTAAATACCCCTGGTGCAAGGGGATCAGGAGTTGGTGTGCATCCCTCTAACCACGGAGAGAGTCACGGGCACTCATGAGAGTGTACCTATAAGGATTTCTCGAATGCCAAACCCATGACATTTTGTAACAGCCCGGAATCCCAAATATTGATATAATTATGATTTTGGGGTGTTTTAAGAGGGGACTCGGTGAGTTGGAGCCTAGACTCGCCGAGTAGGATCGCAGACCGGGTCGCGGGTTCACGACTGGACTCGACGAGTCCAGATATGGACTCGGCGAGTCTGCGCTGTTTAGCGAAAACCCTAACCGTTCAGGTTTGGGACGTATAAGAGGCACTTATTGGCCGTCATTGTTCATTTTAGCCTTCTGAGAAGAACCCTAAATCGATTAGGTGCATCTGGAGCAAAGTTCAAGGGCCATTGTTGATCTTGGAAGTGTTGTTGTGCAAGGAAGAGAAGGGCTTGGCTAAAGGAACAGCAAGGGAGTCACGTTCTGAGGATTTGGGGACTCAGAGGGCACATTATTCAGGTAAGAATTCGAGTTATGCTCTGCTATGTTGATGTGTTCATGGAATTAGGGTTTGTGGAACCCTTTTGTGATTAGATTGAATGCTACCCTAGTCCCCCAAACGATTGTAACCCTGTATTGGGACCTTTGGAGGTCCAGAATGTCCCATGCCTGTACATTTCGGGAATTGATGAAGGTTTTGGATTGGAATCCTTATGCCTTAGGTCAATATGCATGTTATGAATCATGGGGTGTATCATGAGCACTGAAATGAGGACCTTACGTGGTGGACCAGTCTAGGAAGGCCAGGCCTATGAATGGTCGGAGCAGTTCTGCCATTAGAAAGCAGTTTGAGCGGTTGCATGGCATGGACTCGCCGAGTCCGATGAACAGACTCGGCGAGTAGCTTGAAGAATAACTGGGACTCGTCGAGTTGTTCTTCAGATTCGGCGAGTTGAGTCGGGGTGGCCCCGCGATTCTTCCAGGAGGAACTCGTCGAGTAAAAAGGGGATACTCGACATGTAGAAAGGGTGTCTTAAGGAATCGGTGAGTTAAGGGCGAGTGGACTCAGAGTCGTTGAACTCGGCGAGTCTTGGGGTGACTCGGCGAGTTAGGTCGCGGGTTGAGTGAAGTTCTGACCATGGGGACTCGGCGAGTCTTAGGGTTGACTCGGCGAGTAGGGACAGTCAGGGGTTGACTTTGACCTTGTCTTTGACCAAGGATTGACCAGTGGTTCCAGGGGTATTTTGGTAATTGTTGTTATTGTTTGAGTTCAGTGCATTGGTGACTGTCCAGAGGTGGAGATCGTATCAGTGATCGGAGCAGCTTGAGCTATCTGTTCAGTCGGCAGTTTCGAGGTGAGTTATCCTCACTATATCGCTAGGGTTTATGGCACCAAGGCCGACCCTTTTATCGGATGGAAATCCGGGTAGTTGTCATTGCATGTTATGGGCCGGAAGGCATTGCTATGTGGACCGGAAGGTCATGGCCTGGAAAGGCGTATTTATGCATTTAGTATGTTGACTGATCCATAGGGTAATGTTATGCTAGTGACCGGCTAGACCGGTATCTTGTTTAGAGTAATGCTATGTTATGTGATCTGTTGATCGATTGTTGTCTATGAACTGCTATATGATTATTTGTTATGTTATGTATGCATTGTATGCTTATGGGCCGGAAGGCAATATGTTATGGGCCGGAAGGCAATATATTACGGGCCGGAAGGCGATTATGTTGTGTTGAGGACCGGAAGGTCAGGGCCTGGAAAGGCGTATATGTGGTTGGTATTCTGGGGGTATCTCACTAAGCTTTCGGGCTTACAGTTGTGGTTTTATGTTTCAGGTTCTCAAGAGTCTGTGGCAAGGCAAAGGCGTGATCGCACCGTTCCTCGCGTTAGTGTTTTATGATATGAACCTGGGAAAGTACTCTGTTTAATAATGTATTGAAAACCTTTTTGTAACAATGTTAATAAAATGGGTGATTTTGAAAAGTTTTAATTGTTTCGAAATTTTGGATGTTACACATTTAATACCCCTGGAGGAGTTATGGCATTAAAACAATGGATTGAGAAGACAGAGGCAATTTTTCAAATCTGCTCCTGTCTGGAGAGCAGGAAGGTCAAATTCGTTGTTTGTACCTTTGTGGATAGAGACCTAACATGGTGGAATGACCATGTTAAGTCACTAACCCTGGTAGTGGCTAAATCTATAATTTGGAAGAAATTGAAAACAATATTGATGCGGGAATACTATCCATGAGGGGAAATTCAGAAACTTGAGTAAGAGCTCTGGGGTCTTTCTATGGTTGGTTCGGACATAACAACCTACACAAATCGATTATGTGTCTTAGTGATACTTTGTCAAGAAATGGTTGCTCTGGAGAGCAAAAAGATAGAGAGGTATATTTGGGGACTGTCACCCCAGATTCAGGAAAGTGTCATAGCTTACATGCCTGTTACCTTTGACAGTTCCAAAGAGCTGGCACAGTCTCTTATAGAGGACAGAGCCCGTCAAAACTCAGTGGTTGTTGCACCAGAATAACCGAGGGGAAAGAACAACAACAATAGTAAGAACAACAACAGCAAGAAGAAAGGTTTGAATAAGAGGAAGGACAAATCTTCACAAGAACCCTCGAAAAAACAACAACTAGTGGTAGTCCATGTTGCTACTGTACCTACTGCAGTTATTGCTAACCCTGAACCAGCTAAGCCTTATGCTGGTAATCTCCCCAAATGCGACAAATGCAATTTTCACCATAACGGAAATTTCTGGGAAACGCAGTGTCGTAACTGCAACAGAAAAGGGCATACTACTCGATTCTATAGATCACGACCCCAACCGATTAACCAAGTACCTTCCGCAGGAGTAGTTCAAGATTTCTATCAATGCGGTGATGTGGGGCATTACAAAAGATATTGTTCAAAAGTTGGAAATGATGGTGGAGTTAGAAGGATTCTAACTTTGGGTCACAAAGAAGCGGTAGCAGACCGTGCCGTGGTCATGGGTACGTTTCTTCTCAACAACACTTATGCATGCATTCTAGTTGATTGTGGTGCTAAGAAGATCTTTGTGAGCCATAATTTCAAACACTTGCTAAATCAAAACTCCCAACCACTAAATGAAACTTTCACGGTCGAAATGGCTAACGGGAAATCCGAATCCACCAACGATATATACATAGGATGTACCCTTACCTTGAATAACTTTACATTCCCAATAGACCTTATGTTGGTCTCTATCAAAAGTTTTGGCATCATAATAGGTATGGATTGGTTGTGCCCTAACCATGCTGGCATCCTATGCTATGAAAGAGCCATTCGCATGAACTTGCCAACTAACGAAACTCTTATTATCTACGGAGACAAGCCTAGAACGAACCTTCAAATCATTTCTTGAATCAAGGCACAGAAGTACCTTCGCAAAGAGTACTATGATTTCTTAGATTACGTGGTAGACAAAAAGCAAGAAGTGAAAGACATCGTGAGCATTCCTGAGGCCTGCAACTTTCCCGACGATCTTCCAGGAGTGCCTCCCGAACGACAAGTCGAATTCAGAATCGACTTAATCCCTGGGGCTACCCCTTTAGCCAAATCCCCCTATTGTCTTGCACCATCTGAGTTGCAGGAATTATCCAGCCAGCTGAACGAACTCCTTCACAAAAGTTTCATAAGACCTAGCTTCTCACCCTGGGGAGCACCGTTTTTTTTCGTGAAGAAGAAGGATGGATCATTCTCTATATGCATAGACTACTACAATCTGAATAAACTTACCATCAAGAATCGATATCCTTTGCCTCGCATAGACGATCTGTTCGACCAACTTCAAGGTGTGAGGTACTTCTTGAAAATAGACTTAAGATCCGGGTATCACCAGTTATGGATTTTGGAGGAGGACATTCCCAAAACCGCGTTTATAACTCGTTATGGTCATTACAAGTTTGTAGTGATGCCATTCAGATTGATGAATGCACCTGCGGTGTTCATAGGCCTAATGAATAGAGTGTGTCATCCATTCTTGGACAAATTCGTCATAATCTTCATTGATGACATCCTTATCTACTCAATAAGTGACGAGGAACATGGCTAACATCTTCTTCAAGTATTGCAAACTCTTAGAACAGAGAAACTCTTTGCAAAGTTCTCAAAGTGCGAGTTTTGGATAAGGAAGGTTGATTTCCTAGGTCACGTGGTCAGTTCAGAAGGAATACACATGGACCGTTCCAAAATAAAGGCAATTGAGAATTGGTCAGCACCTAAAACACCTACAAAATCCGTTAATTGTTAGGTCTTGCTGGCTACAATTGCAGATTCATCCAGAATTTCTCTCAAATTACTAAACCTCTTACCACCGTGACGCAAAAGGGTTTAAATTTTAGCTGGGTAGAAAAGCAAGAAACAACGTTCCAAACTCTGAAGCAAGCTCTGTGTAGTGCACTAATCCTGTCTCTTCCTCAAGGGACAGATGATTTTATAGTGTATTGTGATGCTTCTAATCAAGGAATTGGATGTCTTCTTATGCAAAAAGGAAAGGTTATATCCTACGCCTCAAGACAACTAAAGACACATGAAGTCAACTATAAAACACATGACCTTGAACTAGGAGCAGTTGTATTTGCTCTGAAGATTTGGAGACATTACTCATATGGCACGAAATGCACAATATTCATGGACCATAAAAGTCTCCAGCATATCTTCGATCAGAAAGAGCAGAAAATGTGACAACGACGGTGGGTGGAGCTACTGAATGACTACGAATGTGAAATTCTTTATCACCCTGGTAAAGAAAACGTAGTAGCTGACGCGCTTAGCAGAAAGGAATACTCGAGACACCGAGTAAAGTCGTTGACCATGAAAATCCATTCACATCTTTCCACACAAATCAGAGAGGCTTAACTCGAGGCCTAAAAACCCGAAAATGTGGCAGGTGAAACCTTGAGAGGAATGGATAAGAACTTTGAATTCAGGGATGATGGAGTCTATTGTTTCGTGAACTGGATCTGGACACCAAAGTTTAGTGGTTATAGAGACGTGGTTATGAATGAATCACATAAAACCCGATACTCTATTCATCCAGGTTCAGACAATATGTATTTGGACCTCAAGAAACTATACTGGTGGCCTACCATGAAGGCCGAAATTGCTACCTTTGAGGGCAAGTTCCTTACTTTTGCCAAAGTCAAGGTAGAGTACCAAAAACCTTTAAGTTTATTGCAACAACCTGAAATCCCTAAATGGAAGTGGCAGCGGATTACGATGGATTTCATAACTAAGTTACCGAAGACATCGGGTGGTTATGATACTATTTGGGTGATCGTCGATAGATTAACCAAATCTGCACACTTCTTACCAATAGAAGAAACAGACAAGATGGATAAACTAACAAGAACTTAACTCAAGGAGATCATTAGTCTATATGGTGTGCCAATATCTATTATTTCAGACCGAGATAGTAGATTCACCTCTCGTTTCTGGCAGTCTTTACAAAAATCTTTGAGAACTAGGTTGGACATGTGTACAACATACCATCCACAAACTGACGGACAAATTGAGAGGACAATTCAAACATTAGAAGACATGTTGCGAGCTTGCGTGATAGAATTTGGGAAGGCATGGGATACCCATTTACCACTTGTCGAACTCTCTTACAACAACAGTTATCACACTAGCATAAAGGTTGCTCCTTTAGAAGCCCTCTATGGCCGCAAGTGCAGATCACCTCTATGCTGGGCTGAAGTAGTTGACACGCAGCTAGCTAGAAGTCAAGTTCCTGGTAGTACTCTTACTGGTCCGGAAATCATTCGCGAAACTACAAAGAAAATCGTACAAATCCAGGAGCGACTTAAAGCTTCTAGAGATACATAGAAAAGCTACGCTGACAAAAGAAGAAAACCTTTGGAATTCCAGGTTGGTGACTGGGTCATGTTGAAGGTCTCACCCTGGAAGGGCATGATACACTTTGGAAAGCGTGACAAGCTGAATCCAAGGTACATTGGACCATTGAGGAATTCTTACTAGAATCGGTCCAGTAGCTTACAAACTCCGACTACCCCAAGAACTAAGTAACATACATCCTGTCTTCCACGTCTCTAACTTGAAAAAGTGTTTATCCGACGAGACTCTTGTTATCCCACTCGATGAGATCGAGGTAAACGAGAATCTCAACTTCGTGGCAGAACCCATAGAGATTTTAGACAGGGAAGTAAAAAGAATCAAACAAAGTCGTATCCCGATAGTGAAGGTTCGTTGGAATGCAAAACGAGGACCGAAATTCACTTGGGACCGGGAGGATCAAATGCAAAAGAAGTATCCACATCTTTTTCCCTAGTCTTTTTGTATCTCTTTAATCCAAATTCTAGGACGAATTTCTCTCCAACGGGGGGATAATGTAGCATCCCGTTATTTCCTATTTGTAAAGTCAACCTTAGTCAACCAAAGTCAAAGGAGGGTCAACTAAGGTCTTTTTTATTGTTGTTGGGGTTTTTATGTAGGTTATAATAATAACCTTTATTTGATAAAAATCCTTTAAATAATTGTATTTGAATTTAGAAGGAAAGGGCTTAAAACCCTCGCAATCATGAACGAGGCTGTGAACTGCTTCAGTCGTAATCATGCTTCGGCCGCACACACCTCAGACCATAAACGAGGTTCACGGCGGTGAACCCCTCGGACCGTGAACCCTCGTGTATATATATGGTTCAGCCTTCTTTTCTTCATTTCTTACACCTCCAAACATAATTCTAAGCCTTTTTCTCCTAAGTATCATCCACCAAGAACATCATATCACTTCAAGAACACATCAAGAACATCCTTGTTCATCTCATTCAAGTGTTAAGCACTAGTTCTTCACTAAATCTAACAGGTATCAATTATTGATCTTGTTATCATTTCAAGAACACCCTTCCATCTTCATATAGTAGGCTAAAGTCCATTGATTTTCTAGTTATCGCAAAGAACACGAAGAACAACCACCTAAAAACCTTTGAATCTCCTTAACAAGTTGCTTAGATTCATTAAGTGTTCTTTATTCATCAAGAACATCTGCCCTTAAACTCATAAAAGACTTCCAAAACGTGAGTAACACTTCTAACATCTTGTTATATAGTAGAAACTCTGAATTCCAACCAAGAAACAAACACTCAAATGCATGATCTTCAAGAGTTCACGGCCATGAACCATTCATCCATGGCCGTAAACCCTTCATATGATCTTTAGGTGGCCATAAACCCTTCATAGGATCATCATGTGGTCGTAAACCCTTCATAAAAAGAAGTCTTGTCTATAAACACTTCATGTGTGTGGTCGTAAACAGCACTATGGCGGTAAACACTTATAGTGTGGCCGTGAACTCCCTTCTTTCAATCACACGTGATTGTAACACTTCACTTCAAGTGTTTCCAAACACCTAAGGTTGTTTACCTTACATGATTAGTTGTTATATACACTAATTATACACATATATGTGTTATTATATGCTTAATAGGATCCAATTGTGTTCAAGACATTACTTGGCATTCTTAACATCCTATATCGATCCTACATTTAAATCCCCCTCTAATATGTGAGTTCATACCCCCGTATTTTCATAGTTTTTAATGTTTTATGGGGGGTGGTGGGGTGGGGAAGGGGGGGGGGGGGGGAATACAAGTCTAACACAAAGATTTTGTGTTACAAAAAATAGTTTCAAAATATCTCATCAAAATGGATTGCAGATATCGTCAAATCAAATGGTTTCAAAGATTGTGTTAAAATAACATCAAGTCACCAAATGTATTTCAAAATATTAAACAGCTTTTAAATGATTTTATAAACTTATATTAATCCCTAGAAATCATATATATATATATATATATATATATATATATATATATATATATATATGTGTGTGTGTGTGTGTGTATATATATATATATATATATATATATATATATAAGGTTTAAAAGACTTAGGGTGATAATTCATTTTTGTCCCTTTTCCTGGTTTGGATGTGGGCCTATAGTATCGGTTATTTTTCCAAATGTGGTTTAGATTTTACTTATATATAATTGTATATGTATATAAATATAGAGTAAATTACTGAAATCATCCCTATGGTTTGGTCAAAATTGTAGGATTGGTCCCTAACTTTTTTTTGCACTCAGGTCGTCCCTGTGAGTTAATGTTGTAACGTTTTTCGTCCTTTACATACATAAAGTTAGGGACCAAAAGTGCAATTTTGACCCAACCATAGGGACAAAAAAATGTAACAAAATCAAACCAAAGGGACGATCCGAGTGCTAAAACAAAGTTAGGGACAAAATGTGCAATTTTGACCAAACCGCAGGGACGATATCAGTAGTTTATTTATAAATATAAAAGCTATTTCATTCAGTTTAGATACCCTTTGTAACATGTTGTGCAAGGGGTTGCATTCATGAACACTTAGTATCAATTCAGAAACTTCATATGAATTATAATATGTATAATTCATGATTCACGGAACATTAATTCACGATTCAAATATACTAAAGTACACTGTTCTACAAGAACAAGGGTTTGGTTCAAAACTAAAACAAGACTATAAATCTTTCATATACTAATTCAGGGGCATACTAACAGTCATTCATTTCAGAATGATTGGGTTTTCATAACTATTGTACATGTAACGCCTATATGCTTTTTATCAGTCATTTGATTCAGGTTGTTTAATTCATTTAAAGAATATAGTTGAACTCCTGATCTTATAACCAGAATCTCCAGTCGGGGATCGAAACAATGTGTGTATAGATCTATATTAGGATTTACAACCCCGCACTCAGATTGCAAGCTACAGTCAGGCATACACACCTACGAGCGACAGTTGTTATCAACAGTTTTTGACGACTTCAAAGTGTCGGGTCAGGCCATCTAGTCGGTATGGTTATAATAACTCATTAAAAAGATATTAACAATATGTTAGTGTATAATTAAATACACGTAAGTACATTTTCAAAGTACCAGTTTACCATGATACAGTTTTTACAATATTACATCTCAATATTCAATAACTGCTGGTGAAGTCAGGCACACTCTCACTTATACAGTATATACAAAAGGAATTCAATAACAGAACACTAGTTTACAAATAGAACGGTTTTATGTGATTAAAACTACTTTTCATATACAGCAAAAATATATCATTTTCTGGAACGGTTTACATATTCAAGAAAAAAACATTCTTTCAAACATAAATACTTATGCACTCACTCAGCTTTATGTCGATACTCTCTTTTCCAATTACTTGTATTCTCAGGGAATCAATAGACAGGTACTCCCCGAGGTTTTGAGAAGATGGAGATATTTTGAGTTATGTCTTCTTCTTTTGTATAACTATTTTGGTTTCATTATACAATGATTGAACACATGTAAATACTTATAATTTTTAAAAATAATGGTTGTTTGTACTTTGATTACTATGATGCATGTGTTGTGATACTACAAATGAAGTCATCCACCCCTGGACATTTCCGCCGTTTGGTTTGGGGGTGTGACAGGCTACTTCCTTATCAAGGGGTACCTCAAATAGATCCTCGGGAGAAAAGGAGAAAAATCCAAGGAAAACAACCAGGATGGTCACAAGATCCTCGAGAAACCAGGATCTCCTCCTCCAAATGGCAAGATAATTAACATTATCTCAGGCAGATCTAACATTTGTGGTACTTCTTACTCTCAGGCTAAAAGACATGCCAAGGTCTCTAAAACAGAAAAGAAGGATTGACCACGGAAGAATATTGTGGTTAGGAATGATAAAGAAATCACATTTGACGAGACGGACAGGGAATGGATCCATGATCCTCACCATGACGAACTCGTGATAACACTGTACGTGGCCAACCACTTCATCAGAAGGATCCTTGTTGATGGAGGATCCTCGGCCAACATCGTACTCCTATACGCACTAAAAAGGATGAACATCCAAGAATAAGAGATAGTCAAAAGATCCTCAGTCCTCATAGGACTTAGCAAGGAAACAAAACGCACAATTGGGGAGATAAAGCTACCAATTTACATAGAGGGGGTAAACTGTATACAAAATTTATGTGTTATTGACACCTCATCTTCTTATAATTTCATACTAGGTAGACCATGGATCCACGAGATGAAAGCGGTTCCGTAAACGTATCATCAGTGTGTAAAAATGCCTACTCCATGGGGAATAGTGAAGATCATGGGAGATCAACAAGAATCGAAGGAATGTTATTAAACCTCTATGAAGCCTACGACCAAACACCAGCAAGCATATCAATTAAGGCAGGGGAATGACATGTTCAAGAAAAGAATGAGAAAGATGTGAAGGAAGTGCCCCTGGGCATCGAGGATCCTGAAGCCAAAGGTTTCATAAGATCCTCAATACCTGAGCAAATCGAAGAAGATCTGTTAAACTTCCTTTGAACCAGAAGAAAGAAATTTGCATGGAAACACGAGGATATGACAGGTATAGACAAGATTATTATCACTCACAAACTTAATATTGATCCGTCTTTCAATCCAATACACCAAAAGAGAAAGAAGTTTGCACTTGAAAGGAATCAGATCATCCAAGAAGAAGTAGAAAATCTCCTCAATACAGAATGATCAAGGATGTGAAGTTCCGAAGATGGATAGCTAACGTGGTTGTCGTACAGAAGAAGAACGGAAAATGGAGAATATATGTGGACTACACGGATCTCAACAACGCTTTTCCTAAGGATCCTTTCCCTTTACCACACATTGACTCTATGATAGATGCAACAGATGGCCACAAACTCCTGACCTTCATGGATGCTTCAACAGGATACCAACAAATCCAGATGGAACCATCCAATCAAGAAGATATGACATTCATAACACCAACATGTATATATTGTTACACTGCAATGCCTTTTGGTCTTAAAAATGCAGGTGCAACATATCAAAGATTGGAGAATCGGATGTTTAAAGACAATCTGGGGGATACCATGGAAGTCTATATTGACGACATGGTGGTGGAGTCAATGAAAGCTGAAGATAATCTCAGGGATCTCAAAAAAGCATTCGACATCCTAGACAAATACAACATGAAGTTGAATCGACTCAAATTCCACTTTGGGATGAAGTCGGGCAAGTTCCTTGGGTATATGGTAACCAAGAGAGGAATAGAATCAAGCCCGGAGCATATTAAAGCAATCATCGAGCTGAAATCTTCATCTTCAACAAAAGACATCCAAAGGCTAACCGGAAGGGTAGCGACACTCAACAGTTTCATTTCAAGATCCTAAGAAAGATGTAAACCCTTCTACGATATCTTGAAGAAGAACAAGAGGTTCTAATGGACTAAAGAGAACAAAAAAGCTTTTTAGGAACTCAAAAAAATACTTGAGTTCTGCGCCATTATTGGTAAAGCCTATAGATGGAGAACCACTTCTCCTCTACCTCTCGGTATCCTCAAATGCGGTGAGTGTTATCTTGGCCAAGGATATTAACAGAGACCAAAAACCTATCTACTATGTAAGAAAAAGTCTTATAGATTCCGAAACTAGGTACTCTCAACTCGAAAAATTAAATCTTGCCTTAGTAACTGCTTCTACTAAATTAAGACATTATTTCGAAACGCATACCCTACATTTGAAAACTAATTATCCTATAAAGAATTTCATGAAAAAACCAGATATGTCACGAAGAATGGCAAAATGGTCGATGAAGTTAAGCACGTTCGACATCAAATATGAGCCAAGATCTACCATAAAGTCACAAGCATTAGTAGACTGTGTGACTAAATATAGTGATGATCTACAAAAAGAACTAGACATGGAAACCAAACAATGCCTAGAAGATGAACATTTGGGAAAATGGACATTGTTCATAGATGGAGCTTGAAACCAAAAAGGAACAGGGCTAGGGATCACACTAAAATCACCATAGGGGGACATCCTACCCCAGGCAGTTAGTTGAGAATTTAACACTACCAAAAACGAAGCAGAATATGAAGCACTCATCATGGCACTACAGTTGGCTAAGGATCTTAAAATAAAGGATCTTCAAGTATTTGTTAATTCTTTATTACTAACTAATCACTTCAATGGATCTCATGCAGTGAAAGGTGAAAAATTAGCACTATATCTGGAGATCCTAAAAAAACTAGCCTATAATTTTGAAAACTTTAGCCTAAATCAAGTTCCCAGAGATGAAAGCATAGAAGCAGATGCTTTAGCCAACTTAGGATCCTCCCTAAGGATCCCAACAAAAACGAAGATCCTTATAACCCATATAATAACTCCATCCATAGAAGCGCTTCCCGAAAAATCAAAAGATCCCGAAAAAAATAAGTATAGCATCCATTGAAGATCCTGACCCTCAGATCCCTCCTCAAAGAGATCCCTACGAACAGGATCCTCAAGGAAGCCCATGATCATGGACCCATCCCATTATGGAGTAACTCCAAAATCGCACGATTCCAACAAAAGAAAAACGAAAAAGAGCATTCAGCACAAGAATCTCAAGATTCATAATAATCCAAGGTAAAATCTATAAAAATTCCATGGTAGGCCCATACCTTAGATGCTTGGAAGATCCTGAAGCTGCAGAAGTCTTTAAGGACATACATGAAGGAGACTGTGGCAATCACACTGGGTGCAGATCCTTATGCTCCAAGATATAAGAACAAGATACTAGTGGATAACCATGAAGAGAGAATTTTACCTACATGCTCAAAAGTTTTATGCTTGACAAAAACATATTAGCATCCTACATCAACCAGCAGAACCTCTTCATCCTATTATCTCTCCATGGCCATTTATGAAATGGGGAATGGATACAGTGGGAAAATTACCAGTAGCTCTAGGAGGAAAATGTTGTTTTTTGAGCATTCTAACACTCCTAAGTGTACATGAAACCCTAAATACCTTGGATCTATGTTTTCTCTATTATACATGCAAATATGAACTTTCCAAGGTATACATCCTAACTAGCATAATAACATTGACTCAAATGAATATATCAAGTTAGAATTACATACCTCTTTGATGTAGATTGTATTCATGAAGCTTCAGTGCCTAGTGCCCCAAGTGTGACACCTCAAATGTTTCACACAACATCAATTGCTTTTGGAATAACCTTGAGAGAAATGTAGAACACTCGAAATCGGCTAGCCCTTCTCTAGAATGATACTAATGCCGATTTTTGTCAAGAATAAGATGCATATATGGTTAGGGTTACACCATGTAAACCCTAATTGACATGGCCTTTCATTTCCATGATCCATAGGTACAAAAACACCATGGAGCATCCATGAAGCATGATGTGGGTTTTAGCCCAACTAGATAATCCATGAGGCATTAGCCCACTATATAAGTATGGATGATTTACACAATCAACCCATATATTTAATTAGTCTTCTTTTGATCACTTAATTAATCCTAGATTAATTCTTGATCAATACTAATTAAATAATCTTATTAATATATTAGAACATATAATCTATTAACCAACCTTAAGTGTTATTTCTCTCATTATAGTCTATCCAAATGCATGATGCCATGCAACCCAAATGGACCATGTCGGGTCGGGTCAAGTATTACTAATTAAAGTTAGGGACTTAGACATTAATCCAACAGTCTCCCACTTGAGTAAGTCTAAAACTATTATTGTGTATGACTTCAGGAACCGATTAGCAATCATAGCTCTCAAAAGCTTCTGTCGAACTCTGACCTTGTCGATGAACTCTGACCTTTCTCAATGACTTGTCCATTAGATAAGGGATCATATATTCCTCCATTCTAGATATCATATGGATTGAGACATGGATTATAATCATTCTCTCTGTCCATTTGTTGTTTCCTGATTTCCGATTTATGACGACTGACTAATTGAACAAATCAAATCAGTCCTGGCCCGGCCGAGCACTTCCATTTATCATCATCAAATCATCAAGGGGCCCACAGATATCGCTTTTATCCCGGAGGTAAAAGGAATGGATAAACTTCGACTCATTACAACCAACTCATAGTAACAACTCATATCTCTAGGTTTAAATAATATAAGATATGATTGTCTCATGATTACTCATGATAAAATCCATGAAGTGATTCCAATGAGCGCGGGTTGAATCCAATAATCAGAACTTATGAGCACTCATGAGTGTTGTAGCCCTTTGTCCAACATCTTAGACCTCTACAAGCCAACCCATGACAGTCTTGATTCATATCTACTTCCAACATATGACCGACTGTGGATGGTTTGAATAACTTAGTCATTCCGGAAGAATAACCTAGTTTATTCTGGAGTCAAAATATGCAAAATGAAACACAATAATAATAGAATCTAATATGGTATCAAAACCTATGAACATAAATAAAACACCTTTTATTTATCACCATATGATTACACATTATTCATTGTATACTGTTTCAGCTATCAACTTTATTCTTGAATTTAAAACAATAGTTTTCCCATGCTCCAAGCATGTACACTATGTTTTCTAAACACTAGTCATGCCATACACCAAGTATGCATACTATGTTTGTCTATGATCTTTACTTTGTGAAATGGATCAATTGAACATAACTCCAATGATCCTCTTTTCACAGTCCCAAATCCTTACTGCAAATGCAAGAATTCCAAATTCATGCCATTTACTAAAATCTGATAGATTCTAAACTTATATGCATTGATCCTCTTGTAATGATTATGCACAAAGTCAGAAAGACTTGACAACAACCATTACAGAGCATTACAAAGGAGATCAGCTCCTTGGAAACATCCTTCTTGCAATAAGTTTCCTAATCTTAAATAGATTGAATAATTTATAACTTTGAAACATATCCAGATTCCATTTTGACTATCACTTCTGAACAAGAGTTGCCTTTTTTCAGAATATGTCAATATGATCCTTCCAACAATTAACACTATACTTCCGACTGTCCTTGAGCAACCAATCTTTGGTAAACCTTAGATTGTCCTCGACAATTGTTTAATCCTTTTATTCATATCCAATTCTAGATCTTTTCCCTTCTTAATGCCCCAAGCATTTGGAAAATTTTAGAACGGATGAATATAGCACATGTAATCGATCCTATATCCGAAGCATATGGGACACTATTCATGATGTCTCACATAAAGACTAAACCAGTCATTCGCTATAACATTTCCATTTCTATTTGCCAAGTTCTCAAAACTTAGATTATGAAAAGGGATGCTGTAATCATAACCGAATTTGAGAACACAAATAATAGACCCATATAATGAATTTCCTTTTGTTGAGCCATTCCAACATGAAATTCATATATATATATATATATATATATATATATATATATATATATATATATATATATATATATATATATATATATATATATATCCTTGACTAAATACGATTAAAACCTCAATCTAAGCTTTTAGATTTGAGATGAAGTATAATTTCCTCTCCCTTAATTATATCAAAACAACTCTTTCCCAATTGAAACTTTTTGTTTTCTATAATTAACATTGCTAACTTGCAATACTTATCATAATTATCATGCTCCCACTAACATGATGAGTATTAGCATAACACTTATGCTCCCACTAGCTTTGACATGTACTCAGCGATCAACTGGACTTCTAGAAATCAATACTTTATTGACTTTCTTACTAAAGTTTAGATTTTTGATAGTAGATTGCTTTCATAAAACTTTATCATAATCATACACCTTATCTTAGATAGCTCACAGGTGTGTCTAAACAATTTTAAGAGCTATGAAAAGGGGTGTCGTAATCATAGTCTTTATTGTTTAGACCTTTACCACTTCTCACAAGTCCATGTTAGTGTGCCGGTAAACCACACACGCTCCACTAACGACTTTGAGAATGCAAATATCACAATTGCTATCTAGCTAGAATCTACTTAGTGAAAGTGTTTCCTCACCATCATTTTAATGAATCGGAGAGAAACCTTATGACACTTAGATTTAATGGTGTATGTGTTCTTATCCATGTGAATTATCAAAACCATAGTCACAAGACAAGGATAATGAGAAATCCAAACTCATATGGACTGAACTCAATCTTAATTTCTTGCCACCTGGCAGCTCAAGGGCCTGCCATTACTTCCAAGTTGTTGTGCAACCAATTGAGAACTCTAAGAACTCATATGCAAAGCCAACTTTGATTGGAATGGGCACAGAATATGTCAACACGATAGGTTATGAACCTCAAGTCGTGTGCTAGTGAAGAACTTCAGGTTTTATTCTTGATTAGTTCTTGAGACTTTCAAGACCTTTAAGACTCCCACTGTCCTCTTGACATATAAGACTTTCTTGATAAATATTCAAGAGATAGTTTGGATTCTAATCAAGACACACAATTGGCCTTAGTTGGTCTTTGTTTTATCCAAAACATCACAACTTACTAATTTCAAATGTACAAGAGTAGAAAACTTTTACTCTTACATTTGACAAATGTTTTAAACCTTCTTTAAGACATGTCACTCAAGTTACAATCTTGGAGTATGACTCTAAGACTTGTATTGGAACGAAGTATGAATCATCTTCTTGATTTAACCACTTCAACAAATCATAGCTCCTCTTCTTAGCTACCAGAATGCACTTAGAGGATGAATTGTGGTAAGGTCTCAAAATCATTAAGATGGTCTTAAAACATGATACTGGAGTACTCTCCCATCTTTCCAGATTTGAGAAACTTTTATCCTTCTGCCTAATTTGATTCTTCTTATTCACTTTGTCATACATTGGAACCTTTTCCAATCTCTCAGAATTACACTTAAGCTTGTAAGTATAACCATATTTACTGAGCTTTAGTAAATTATGACGAATAATCTTATTGATTTTTTGTGGGGGACTTGACCAGTGCACCAGAATGTGTACTCGATCCCTCAGTCCTTCACTTGACTCACACATCCATGTGAACAAGTAGTTAGTCTTAATTTTTCCAATGGTTGAAAGTTCTCATTCATCATGTTATACAACTTGCATGATTCCAAGTTTCTATCCAACTAAAACTTGGGTGAGGAGAATCTCTCCTTATTTGGTAAATTTAGACACTACCACAAATGAAAGAATCAAATTCATATTTCCACTCTTCCTCATAATGGAATCTTATAAGCAACAAAACATTTCCCAAATGCCATTGTAAGGATATTTTAAAATAAATAAAATCAAAACTTTTCCTTTTATTTTAAAATTTTTCAGAAAAACTATCCTTACAATCCATATGAAAACTTGTTGTTATCTATTCCTAAGCAAAATATGATAACTCCTAAGAAGTAGCTCAAGAATCTGATCTTCAAACTATGCGATACAAATCCATCTACGCGATAACATTCAGCGTATTCTTTCTTTAAGTTTCTTCACTTTTCTTTGATTCTTAAAACATCAACATGTGACCCAGTCACATCATGTATCAAGAATCTCAGAGTAGAAACTTAGCAGAGTTAGATAGTGGACTTTACCTGAAGTAGAGTCAAACTTGTTGACTTTAACACCCTTAGGAAATTTGGCAGCTTCGCAACCAATGCCCCTTCCTTTGGCAAATTAACATATCGACACTTTGGTAATGGAACATAGGACTATCACAAAATTAGCCTTTCTCTTTACCATTTGGTCAACCGAGTTGACTATGGCCGATCTCTTTCCATTGGGAAGATAGAGCTTTACTAGATATCCAATGTCATTATTGTCAATGTCCATAAAGTTTTAGGAAGTTGATCTTAGCAAATAGATAAGATCATTAAGGGTCTTGTCATAGTCTGTTTCATAGGAGTCCCAAAGGAGCTCACTATGTGACTTAGAAAGTGATTGAACCACCAACTTTCTCAAGACATTGACACCCAACTCTCCCGGCTTGTCAATATGTGACTACATCTCCAATATGTGATCACACTTAGACCTTTGCTTGCCAATAGGGCTTGAGTGACCTTGAACTTGTGGGTAAGGGAGAATAATTGGAGGAGGTGAAAGAAGTATGATTTCCATGGGACATCATCTTCATTTAGGAAAGCTGGTTTCAAGAGATTTGGGAAGATCATAAATGTCTAAACCAGACATCTTTTGGGAGATATTCAAGATAGTTGATCTAAAGTCCTTAATATGACACCCAATATGAAATATTAAGGCTAGGACCCAACAAACTATTTTATAACTTAGAAGAGATACGACGTAATCCAAGCTATAAAATATTTGAAGGTAGGTGAATGACGATTCACCAATTTCCACCAAGATAAATGTAATGTATTATTCAGTTTTAATTGGATTTGAAACTCCTAGATCTTTTGAGATTCATTCAACTGTTCAATGGCATGTTTCAATCTCGAGTGTGCCCTTCAAGTTTTGTGACTGGGATGTCGAGGATCACAAAACAAGGTGTGAAGTAACCATGCAAATTACTTGGTACCCTTAAGTGTTTACCCCTCGATCGACGTTCCGGTTAACCACACAAGCTCCATCGATACTATGATAAACATTAAGTTACCCTTTGCCTACCTTGTTAAATATGAGTTAGTGTGCCGGTTAACCACACACGCTCCACTAACCGACTTAAACAAAGTGCAAAGTGTAATTTCATGGATTAGCACCTAATTCAAATTTTCCTAAGTAACTAAGACTGGGTATTAATAAGAGTTTAGTTACATAGTATTTATCATTAGTACTTTTAATGAAGGTAGAATTCTAGTCCTTGTCCAACCCGTTCGGCTAACGACCCTCCACCGGTCAAGGAAGCGGTGGGTGAAAGTGGACACCCATTAAACTGCCATTTTATAGGCAGTAACCTTATACCCCCCTTATAAACCGGCTTCGTGAATGAGGCCTACTAACGGTAAGACTGACTTTACTCTGATACATATATATATATATATATATATATATATATATATATATATATATATATATATATATATATATATATATATATATATATATTATTAACTTATAATATTATAAAGTATAAGGGTTGAGTTTTAACTTTTAAAATTCTAAGGGCTAACTTGGAATTAAAGTATTCATAAGAGAAAACCTTTCAAATTCCAAAACTTGAGGCAAGTTTTGAAACTATTCAAAACTAATTAATTCCATAACGTATGTGTTTAAAGTAGTTTTAATCAAAAAACTCTTCAAGTTCCATAACTTGAGGACAAGTTACGGAAGACATTAAACTAATAAAAGAATTAACTTATCTTTATTTCATAACTTATGGAATTAATTAAGGTTACACATTTTATTACTTAATGAAGTGACTCTTGAACTTCCATAACTTGAGGACAAGTTATGGAGTCATAAAACCATTCAATGAGACAAGACTCTTCATTTTGTGACCTTGGCCAACTTTTATGAGTTTTATGAAGCTTAAATGTGACTTTTCATATAACTTGAGGAAAAGTTACAAAAACACATTTTAGAATCAACTCTTAGATTAATTTGGATTGAAAACAACAATTTCACATAACTTCCTATTAATCTAAGCAAATCCTAAGAACAAGATCATTCAAATCAAACTTTTTCATGTAATTAGTCGAAACCTTAAACTAATACAAAACATGAATCTATTGACAATTATCTTTGAAATTAGATTAGCATGAACATTACCACATTAAAAACAAGTTTATAAGTCCAAAAACATCTTAGGGTAATGTTCCTAGTCCAATTCCAGCCCAAAAACTCAAAAACATGTTGTCTGGGGCTCCTACTCGTCGAGTGCATGAACCTACTCGATGAATAGGATGATTTTCCTCATGGACTCGGCGAGTCCAGTGCCTAGAAAGCCAGAAAATCGATTTTTTTAGCATTTTTCAACAATTTGCATCAAGTATAAGAGAAAGCAAGCCTAGGCTCTGATACCACTGTTGGATTTTGAGCATTCTAACACTCCTAAGTGTAGATTCAACCCTAAATACCATGGATCTATGTTTTCTCTATTATACATACAAATATGAACTTTCCAAGGTATTCATCCTAACTAGCATAATAACATTGATTCAAATGAATATATCAAGTTAGAATTACATACCTCTTTGATGCAGAGTGTCTTCATGAAGCTTGAGTGCCTAGTGCCCCAAGTGTGACACCTCAAATGTTTCACACAACTTCAATTGCTTTTGGAATAACCTTGAGAGAAATGTAGAACACTTGAAATCAGCTAGCCCTTCTCTAGAATGATACTAGTGCCGATTTTGGTCAAGAATAAGATGCATATATAGTTAGGGTTACACCATGTAAACCCTAATTGACATGGCCTTTCATTTCCATGATCCATGGGTACAAAAACACCATGGAGCATCCATGAAGCATCATATGGGTTTTAGCCCAACTAGATAATCCATGGAGCATTAGCCCACTATATAAGTATGGATGATTTACACAATCAACCCATGTATTTAATTAGTCTTCTTTTGATCACTTAATTAATCCTAGATTAATTCTTGATTAATACTAATTAAATAATCTTATTAATATATTAGAAATGATAATATATTAACCAACCTTAAGTGTTATTTCTCTCATTATAGTCTATCCAAATGCTTTATGCCATGTAACCCAAACGGACCATGTCGGGTCGGGTCAAGTCTTACCAATTAAAGTTATGGACTTAGACATTAATCCAACAGAAAAGTCTTCATACTGGTGATGACGGATTATTTCTTAAAGTGGATTGAAGCTGAAGCCTTCGTTCAGCTAAGAGACAAAGAGGTGGTCTCGTTTACCAAACATAATATCTTGACCAGGTTTGGGATCCTAGCTGAAATCATATACGGCAATGGATCCCAATTCATAAGCAAAAGGACAATAAACTTTTTCAAAAGTTGGGAAATTAAAATGATAATGTCCACTCATGTTCATCCCCAAGCTAATGGTCAAGCAGAATCCATCAATAAAATCATTGTAAACAACTTGAAGAAAAGGTTGGGTAAGAAGAAAGGAAGATGGGCAGAAGAGCTTCGTTTTGTCATATGGGTAGATAGGACTACTTCCAAAATAACCACAGGCCAGACCCCTGACAAAAGCAATGATCCTTACCGAAGTAGTGATCCCGACGGTAAGATATCTGCTCCAAAATCAATAAAACAATAACAGGATCCTTGCCCAAGATCTTGAAACTGTCGATGAACTCAAAGATCTTGCTAAGATAGGCATTGCTTCTCATAAACAAAGGATCACCAAGGCTTACAATAAGAACATAAAAGTCAGAAGGTTCCAAATAGGAGACACGGTTTTAAGGAAAACATTCCAAAACACCAAGGATCCGAATGCAGGTAAATTAGCTCCCAAGTGGGAAGGACCATATCTTATAGATGTTGAAGCTGGAAAAGGAGCATATTGGCTAGCAACACTCGAAGGAGACGTTTTTCCAAGACACCAAAATGTTATACATCTCAAATCATACTACATGTAGGTAGGTTCGATTAATCTTCAACAAAACCAACGTACACATGTTTACTACCTTGTACTTTTCATCGTTACTTACTTTCTCCTCGATTACATTACTAACTTAAGCATCGGAGGGGCGTTAGCTAGACTAACACCCACCCCTAGCTAATGTTTTCCATGCAGGATAACGCACAGCTAAGGATCTCCATAAGCAACGATCCTAAAACATGAGGACCCTCGAGGTTGAAGATCCTGAAACATAAGGATCCTCACGGTTAAATATCCTGACACGTAAGCCTTCTAATGCACAAGGATCTCAGCATCTTAACAATTCCATTATATCAACAGTATGATTTTTAAACTATTAAATACACATGCTAGAGACTGGTCATCTCTCCTACGATTAAGGATACTTAATCCCCTCTAAGGTTTAAAGAGATAATTACCACTTTCACACGAACTAAGGTTTATACACCTCGCTTGAACGAATGGCGTCTAACTATGGGATACGGATAAGGGGATCATTTCACGATGTAGTGGCTTGGCAACCCTCTTATCCATGAACATAAGTTAAGACCCTTAAGGTTTATAACATTTTCATGTTATCCAAAAATTGGGATCCTACCCCATTGATTACTTAAGGTTTATAACATTTTCATGTTATCCAAAAATTAAAATCCTACCCCAGTGATTACTTAAGGTTTATAAAATTTTCATGTTATCCAAAAGTTGGGATCTGAGAGAACATAAGGTTTATAATATCTTTATGTTACCACACATTGGGATTTTTCGCCAGAAAATACACACGAATCATAACATTTTCATAAGTAAGGAGACTTCCCATGAGATACATCACTAGATAGGATCCTCCCCAGTACATAACTTTAACATGTTAATAGTCGAATTTATGGTGTTACCTAAGAATATTGTCAAAGTTTATAACCTGAACAGGTTATCCTAATAAGGCAACCCCCCCCCCCACAGGACCCTCATCTTTAAGGATCCTAATCTATTAGGATCCTCATCGTTAAGGATCATCATCGATCCTCATTGATGAAGAACCTTATTGTTTGAAGTCAACAGTGAACCTATGTTCTTTTCGAAGCTAAGATTTATCCTCAGTAAATTCTAAGGTTTAAGAGCTTATGAAGCTTAAGGAAAAACTAGAAGATAATCAGATTTCATCTATCCTTACTCTCGAAAAGATCTAAGTAAAGCTTAAGGATCCTAAACTTTCCATGATCCTAAGCGAAAGTCATTTGGTTATCAGATTCAAGCATGATTAAAAAAAATTCACTTAGAATATTTTATCTCAAGATTATTTGTAGGAACCAAGTTTTCCGGGATCCTAATATCGTAACAGCCATGCAAAAGAATCATGAGAGAAATATAAAAGGAAAATGCTACCATGTCATTCAAAAAGGGGTTGTACACTAAGCTGGCCAAAAGATTAATTGTTTTTACATTACTAATAAAAACAAAAACTACTTAAGCTAATTTTTTTTCCAGGCCTAGACCTTAGCCTAGTCATCGTTGGTCGCACCCTTCTTCTCTCCTCCATCAGTCAACAGTAGTACATGATCCTGATTGACAGTAGCAAGCTTGCCACTTAATTTGGCTAATGCCTCACGCCAACCATCCACATCTGAAGAACCTACATTCTCCAAATCCTATACCAGCTTGATCTTAGCCTCCAGGATAGTCATCACAACACTTGTCTTCACATCGGCAATCACCTCCTCGAGATCCGCAAAATGTTCTTCCTCCTTCTCAGCCTTTTGTTTGCTCAGTAGTTCCACCCTATAGAGGAGATCCTCATTGGTGGCCCTCCAGGTTTTCTCCTACTCTTTTATAGTGGACTCTGCTTTCTCGGCACAGATCCTGAGATCATCGGTGAACTGAGAAACGAGAGTGAAGACCTGAAAGAAACGTAAACATTAGCAAATGAAGACACATATATGATAAATTCTTATGCTGATGACACTTATAGCTTAGGAAAACATGGTTAACTTCCCAAAACGATCCTCGGTGCTAAGGCTCTCTTGGCTGAAATCTACGGCCTCAAAAGTCTTCCGCTTACGGGATCCTGAAGCCTTAACTATGAGTTCTATCTGAGATCTCTTCGGAAGAAGAAGGGTGACATGTTTTTCTTTCTTAACCTTGATCAAACCACTGATCATATCATCTTCAAGGTCTGCTAATCCAAAACGAGCCTTGGATCGAGTAGTCTTGGAACCTGCCAAAGATCCTTATCGATTGAAGATCCTTATTAATCTAAAGGAAATATACAACGGAAATAATATTACCAGTAGCCATAGAAGCGGTGGTAGAAGAACCCTCTTGGACACTGGAATGTTCAAGTTTGAATGTTCTTTCAAATGCAGGAAGTGCAAGAAATTTGGAAACCTTGTCCTTAGAATCACCAGTAGCAGGAACAAGCTCCTCAAATTTAAACGTTGCATCAAAACAAACTAAATATGGGAAGTAAATTTCAAGATCTTTAAAATCTAAATTAAAATCCTTCCCTTTTTAATCCATGTTTTCGGTAGAGAATCCCTATTGGGATTCGAATCACGTCTCCAGAAGAAGTATTTTTCCTTCCGAGCACCATCATTTTGTTTTAATTTCAGAATAAGGTGGTGTTTGTTTGTTTTAACTCTTAGTAGGAACCGAGAAGAAGCAAAAGTGGAAAGATCATAAACAAAAGCCAGCTCGGGCGACCCAATCTCCATGTTCTTGGATTGATTCAAATGGCAATCCAAAATAGGATCCTCCAGATCACAGGCATAGTTTGGATATAAGAAATTTGGGTAGTCGAAAAGAAATCATGGACGATACCGGTAAAAGGGTAAGTTAAACCTAGAATAAAGGGGTATTTAAGGAAGCAAACCCACGTCATGGAAACAAACTATGGCTGAACGGAAGCCTCGAAAGGACGAAAAACTACATCGGAAGGAAAAGCCCCAATGGCTCTCAATGATTCCATATCCTCATCATTGAAGGAGCAAACCTCATCATAAGATAAGATTGCCTGATCACTGAAGTCATTCTCCGGGGAAGAAACAATGCTAACTCGAGAACAACTGCTTTTCTTAGCCATCACGAGGGAAATTGGAGCAACAGAAAACAAGTAAGAGAAAAAAATTTACCTTAACAATGAGACGATGACGACTTGAGAGAATTAAAAAGAAATTACCGGAAGACCACATTTATAGCATAGAAGAGATAAGAAAGATAATTTAACTGCTTCTCAGTTACCTCGATATGGATAAAACTTATTCATTAAGAGATAATTTTTAAAATTCGCCTTTTAACTCTTTAATTTTAAGTTATTCCTTTAATATTTTCAAAATTGAATCTTACATTTTCAGGAATAACTTTGGGGTAATTGTTAGGGCCAGGATCCTCAAAGCATTCAGGATCCTCAGAACTCATCAAATATTTAGGATCCTCATCTGTCTCAGGATCCCGACTATTACTGTTATCATTATTTACTAATATTTATAATGGTTATATTTTTTTCTTAATTAACTCATGTGCAGAAATAGTCAAGAGAAGACTTATTCTAAACGGAGTTTCATCTCAGCTATGCTAAAGACCCGAAATACCAAGTCAAATAACGTTCATGAAGCTAGTCATGGAGGATCTCAGGAATATCGGACATCTTGTTAGCTAGTTTAGACTATAAATTAACACATGTGTACCTCACACACGAAACTATTTTTTACTCTAAGCTTACAATACGAATTTATTCACTAGTTCTTACTGAAATATTTTCTGTAATCACCATATTTTATTAATAAAATCATCAAGGCAGGTGACTATTATCACCTCCTAAGGTTTTGTGCCGGAGATTCTAGCAAAGATAAAGGGCTTTCCTTATAGATCATTGTGGCATTCTTTTTACCATTTACTATTGCACAATTCGAATATCACAGTCTCTCATTCAATTTGGTTTATTAGTATTTGTGTAATTTTTGACAAAAAAAAACTGGAATCAAGATTTTCATACATATAACTTAGGGTTTCATCACCCTTCTCTAGTTTCACCATTAGTAATCAATCAATCAATGTTTAATAAAAGATAAAGCTTACCATACTCCAAGGAAGGAAGCTAAATTTGAGATTTTCCTTGAATGATTGTGGATTCCATCACTGAGTTAACGCCTTCAAGCTCCCATCTCTCTATGCTCAAATTCTTGTTTGTGTGAGAAATTAGCATAAGAACCGAATTCGTCTCTTTTAAATATGTTCTGTTGTTGGTTGTTATGCTTGGCGTACAGGATAGGTACACACTGTGTTCCCTTTAATATATTCGCTTTCAAAATTCATATGTGTTGCGTTCTCTCCCATCCATACCATTGTACTTTTGCACGCATCACACCCTCTGTCATTACACATCATGTAACAAAAAATTGCATTTCCTTTACTCGAAGTAGCAACATACAACAAAGTTTTACTTCAAGAACTACACATTGCATACATCTAGATTACGCACAGTACAATTGCTTAGATATCCAACTTTCTAGTTTTACACTTACAATTGTTAACACTACAACATAATAAATTAAACTCGATCACCATCAATTTCAACAATCACCATAACGTTTATCAACTATACTCATTAAATAAAATGTTGAAATCTCATATTACTCATAGAATGCTAAAAATACCCCTATAGTTGACATACTATTCTTGCATACATGTTGGAGTTTACAAAATGGGTATTAGAACTATTATGCTCCAAATATGTATGTCTAGGTTACTGAGAGCAGGTTGTTAGGTCATTCATGTGTGTATGTCCACATTGTAATGTATGATTTGTTACACTCACCTCCTTCGCCTATATACAAGGGTGTTTGTCTTTTAGATCAAGTAACATGTTTTGTTTTATTTGTGCTCGTAACTATTGTTATTGGAGCCTTGCATTGTATTCATCTTGTTAATAAATCAAGAGTTTATCAGTTAATATTTAGATCATTGTATTTAATCCATTCAACATTTTCATATTCTTTGTTTTGAATTCCTGACTTATGACAAAAGACATTAGATAAATGTATTTAATGTATTCAATATTTTCATATTCTTTGATTGAATTCCTGACTCATGACAAAGGTCTTTTACAAGTATACATTTTATATTCTAGCGTTAACTACTTAACAATTTCATAGCATAAAATAACCATATAATCACAGTCCAATGGACTAGCATATGCTTCAACTTCATATTCATAATCATCAACGTGTCCATGGTTATTTCAAAATGGTATTTTGATTTGATCGTTATTATTTTAATTACTATTATTTATTAACAACAACATTTGTATCCTGAAATATATATTATGATTAGCAATTTTAATAATAAATTTTATTACACTAATAATAATAACAATAATAATAATAATAATAATAATAATAGTTATTATGTTTATAAATTTTTGCTTTTAATAACAATGGAATATTATATTATTTGTAATAATTGGATTTTTATTATTATTATATTTTGAATGTGAGTTGTAATTTATTATTATTAGTATTAGTAATTTTGTTAATTATAATGTTTTTATTTATTATACTACTAATTTTTTTTAACAAGGATTAAAAAAATTGTTGCATTGTCTTATATAAATGAAACATAAATGTATGTAAACATTGTAATAAAATTCAGTATATCAAGTGTCACTCAAATAGGAGATGCAGAGTATGTCAATTTTGGAAGAATCTGTCCATGTTTTCTAAGAGTAGATGACGCATAGATCTTTTTGAAGTCTACAACTTCTAAAAAAACGAACATTTAAAAAAAAAAAAAAAAAAAAAATGTTTGTTCGTCCGTAGACAAAAACGCCTTTTAGAAGGAAAAAACAAAAAAACAACCCTGTAAAATTGGAGCAGTGCAATTTTATGGTATTAGCCTGACATTAAGAAAATTGACCACGTTTTTGTTTCGCTTTTTGTTGCTCTATTTTGAGATAATGTCTCTTAGGATTTGTTTATGTAGCACTCGACTACGTACGCATATTTTGGTAATTACTGCCATATAAGATTTTGTTTTGTACTATAATCAATATATTATACTCCTCCCTTGCTGGAGGGTGTTACAATGTCAACTTAAAGAAATTGAAACCTAACTTATGTGCATTATTTATTTTATTATCTAGTCAACAAGGACTTAGACTACAAACATTGCATCATAATCCAAATGTAGATACGCATCTCTGCCTCGTCCTGATGAAACGATACAAGGACAAATAATGCACAAATAAATATATAAATAACATGATCTCAAATATTATTATTACCGAGATATAAATTGTTTTAATATTTGATATTATGCAATAAACTATTATGTATTGCCCGCTTCCTGATTATGTACTTTAAAGATGCTTGGATTATTATATCAAAAAGTATTAAACAAATAACATGAAACGGTATTAGTTGAACTGAATGTGCGAGTTCCGTTATAATTATGGCGATTGATATCAAGACATTATTAAAAGTTAAATGCCAATTATCATATTGTCTTTTCATAGTTAAAGAAAGATTCTTAGGTTCGTGATTATGGTCAAATACATGCATTATGGTAATGGTAACTAGACAATCGAACGACAAGAGGTTATTAAATTTAAGGAAATGGAGTTAAAGGGTTAGATTTTTTAGATGAGTTTAGGTTCTCTTTTGGTCAAAAAAATCTATCAAGCTAATTCAACAAATTTAAAAGAAGGGGTCTGATGTTTTGATAAGGATACTAAATAAGCAAATATAAAAATGCAAGAAACAGCACAAGAATGTTACTAGAAAATGCTTTGACCTTTTAAGACCTTGTGCATAAAACCTCAGGCCGGAGGTGATATCGTCACTCTGCCTTACATATCAAATTTGAATTTTAAATATAACAACTAATTTTATAAACTTGGAAGTATACTCTTATCAGCATTCAAACGTTGGAACGTGGATAGTTATCCGCTGCAAGTTATGCTTGACTTGGTTTAAACTGCTCCTTAGGCATGTTTCTTATCATTAAAATTCAAAAAAATGAAGATGTTACATATTTCAAGATCTAAGATGCTAACAAAGATACTTGAAGAAGATAAAAATTTCACTCCTAACAAGTTCTAGCTCAATGGTAGGATAGATAATCTAACTGATTGAATACACAATTGAAATTTATCAGCAAAGGACAGTGTATATGAATAATTATGGTATATATATTCTTGTACTTAAGGCGATTGTGAGGATTTTCTCATACAGTTCATACATTTTGTGGATCGAATATGCATTTTCATTAAGGTGAACATTGCTTTATTATTCAAAACAGTAATCATAATGAATGTCCATTCTTAAATATTTTGCAAAGACATGAATCCCGCTGCAAATTCTCAGTAACCTTAAATGTGGTTTCATGGATTTATTAAGAATAATGAAAGTAGTATGTTTCTTCAAATTATGCTTTAAAATATTGTATTGTATAATCATATAAAATATAAGTTGTGTACATTCTGAAGATGTTTAATTTTATTTATAGATGGGTTGTTTTTTAACGAGCTAAGTGAAATACAATTATACAAGTCTAATAAATTAGTTCAAACCGTTTTTTACCGATTCTATCACACCAGTTCACCCTTGTTTTTTAAAAAACAGTCTGGTTCAATCCGGTCTAAAAAAATTGACATAAACTAGTCGTTATTGAGCTACTCTCATCTCCGGTTTCCGGTCCAACCGGTTTGACCAACCGATTCAAACCAGTTTTTAAAACATTGGTTCCATTAGATTTTCCAAAACGGAGAAAATAGTCGAAAGATCTTGTCGTGTAAAAGGAATATTCAGTCAATATATGCAGGAAGTAGGTGAAGTTTTGGATTTTTGTTGGACATTTTCTTCCTTCCTCCATGAATAGTGTCCAATTTCTAAACATGTAAAACAAGTTAAAATCCTAGAATAATCATCACATAATTTTCAAAAATACAGGAGATACACATCCAATCAAAATATAGGAGATGAACATCAAATAAACACTACAAGAAATTAGAGTATTACCGGCGACAGACGTCGTCGCTAAAAGTGGGGTTTGTCGCCGCTAAAACGTTGACGCTGATGCGTTGTCGTTACTAATCAAAAAGTTGCTGCTAATACGTGTTGTCGTCGCAAAAGACATGTCGTCGCTATTGCTAGTCGTCGCCGCTAAAAACGCGTCGCCGGTAATAACCTACTGTCGCCACTAAAGGCGTCGCCGGTATTGGTGTTTTTCTTATATATATATATATATATATATATATATATATATATATATATATATATATATATATATATTTCACATTAAAATTGAAAAAAAAAAAAAAAACGGTATTATATTAATTAATCTAATCCTACATCATTCAATTCCAAAATATTAATACAACATCCGTTTAAAATACTCGTCCGATTTAACATATAACAAAATAACGAAAATACTAGTCTAAAATACTTGTACAAACAAAACATTAAAAAAATCATACAACTATCCACTCGTCGTCATCGCTCTCCTCGTTTCCTCCAGTTTCATTTCATTGTGACAACGAATGAAACCAATCTTCAAGTGCAGCACTGCATGCCGGATCTTTTAATACTGTTTGAATCATTTCCAACTACAATTAAAACAACATAGTATTATAAGTTAAACTAGCATTATAATATTCTATATACAAAATATACATTCCACATATTGCATATAAAACATTATAGCATTATACTATGACTAACAATTACCAAGCTGTAAAATACCAATATATCAAACTATAACCAAACTAACAATTACCAATATATAATTATCTAACTAACAATTACCAAAATTTGAAACTATTACAAAACCAACAATTACCAACATTTTAAACAATTACCAAAATTAAATAGTCTTGTCACATGTGATTGTGGCGGTGGCTGTGTCAGTGGTTGTTCCTGATCATACATCGACATAATCGTAGAAGTTTTACGCCCGATGCCTTTGATATGGCATCGTCGAACACCCAGTATTCTTTCAAAACAATTTTGTGTCTCCTTTGGTGTTAGACCGCTGGCTTCAGAAGAAGCTTGAGTTTGTTGACTGATCTCAACGAGTAAAGCATTTTGTATTTACAAAAAATGATAATACATCATAAAAATTAGATTACTAAATACTCATTGACGATATAAACACTTATATGAAAATACAAATTAACCACTTACGTATTGTTGCTCGACTACAGGACTACTAAATACCCCTTGGCGATCAGTATTGGCCTTACAAAATGCTTCGATTCGAGCGATGTCCTATTTAACATTAAAAATTAAATTAATTGTAATTTAAATAAATAGTTAAATATATCATAACATACTTCTTTGAAACATGCATTGATATACGAGCATGATCCCCCTCTGTTTACAACTTGTTGTTGTGCATGGACTCCTTTGTTTGACGTCGAACGCTTTAGAAATTCTGGAGTTTGAAAATGTTCGACTGCGTGCGCCCAATTTTCACGTGACATACCATCGGGGGGGGGGGGGGGGGGGGGGGGTTGGCTAAGCCCCCCGGCTTTCCCAAAATAAATATGCACTTTATTTTTTCGGTCTCTATAAATTCTTTGCAAAGTCGCATCAATGCTCTTCAACAATTGAGCACGCTCAGGATCCAAGTTAACCTTATCTAATTCAAACTTATTCTACAAATACAAAAAAGTTAGTTAGTTAAATACAATCAGAACTAATCTTAAAATATTGTCCATGTTACCTTTAGATGAACCACCGTGGCATTCCTTAAAGCGGGGGAAACATTGTCCTAACCAGATACGTTCAAAGGGATGTTCATCCATATACATCTCCCAATCTCACAGGTAAACCAATTACCATTGTTTCCGACAGGGTTATATGTCAGCTCCCTATCGAAATCCAAATCTACAAGCTTTCCCTTGTTTGCCCGTATCAGCTTTGATAGTTGGATGTTTTTTGCTAGACGTCTTCTTTTTTTAGGGAGCTCAGCTGAAAAATATAATTAAAACTATTAGTCACGATAGCTTATAATAAATGGATAAAATAGCTAATAAATATATCATAATAAGACTTACCATCCTGTTCGTGTTGTCCATGACCAACGCCTCCTGGGGGTGGTGGATCCCCGGCTCCATCACCTCCATGTCCTAAACCCATAACATCTACCATCACGTACAAAAGTATCGCCCAACTAAACCCCATATACAGCCTGCAAAATTACAATATGAAAAGAATTATAGCAACATATTTTTTTTTCATTTTTTTCAACACATCACATACATAAATACATTTTTTTCATTTATTCCACATATTACATACATAAATACACACGTTATATATACAAATACACATAAACATGTTTTCTACACATACTCATTATAACATCATACTTTTTTTTTCTATTATAGCAACCTAACTTTTTTTTATTTTTTTCATACATACAAATTACATATATAATTTCAAAATTCATACATTACATATATAAATACATTTTTTTTCGATTTTTTCTACATATTACATACATAAATACATACATTATATATACAAATACACATAAACATGTTTTGTACACATACTCATTATAACATCATACTTTTTTTTCTATTATAGCAACCTAACTTTTTTTGATTTTTTTTCATACATACAAATTACATATATAATTTCAAAACCCATATATTACATATATAAGTACAATTTTTTGATTTTTTCTACATATTACATACATAAATACATACATTATATATACAAATACACATAAACATGTTTTCTACACATACTCATTATAACATCATACTTTTTTTTCTATTATAGCAACCTAACGTTCTTTGATTTTTTTCATACATACGAATTACATATATAATTTCAAAACTCATACATTACATATATAAATACATTTTTTTCAATTCTTTCCACATATTACATACATAAATACATACATTATATATACAAATACACATAAACATGTTTTCTACACATACTAATTATAACATCATACTTTTTTTTCTATTATAGCAAACTAATTTTTTTCATTTTTTTCATACATACAAATTACACATTCACATTCACAAATAAAATACATACAAATAACATACACATACAAAAAAAATACTAATGTAAAAACACACAAATGCATAATACACATATAAACACATTCTATTTATAAAATGAAACATGAAAAGGAACCTGTGGTAGTCTAATTTCAAAATTTTCCGGCAAAAATTCCACAGATCCGGCAACAACTCCGACAACAACACAACCTTAAATTAAAAGCTTAAACTAAGTAAATAAACATCAAAACATAAGAAGAATCGGAAATATGGAAAAATGTCGACCTTAAATGGGTAAAAATTCCGGAATTGAAGTATGATCGTCTCCTCTTGGTCGTCGGTAATGGAAGTCTAGGTCGCCGGTATTGGTGGCAATGGAGGTTCGGACGGTGGTGGTTTGTGTAATAGAGGTTTGGACGGCAGCGGCGGTGGTGTAAGAAAGACCGGCGATGGAGAGAATGAGAGAAAAGGCAGACAGAATACGCAGGAAAGAGCGAACTGGAGGGGTTATCGACACGGACCTTTAGCGGTGACGAATGGGTATTAGCGGCGACAAGCCTGGAGGGAAAAATCAGCGCCTTTTTTCACGCCGTTACAACCGTTCGATTGAATACAGATCGAACGGATAGGGTTCATTTGACGCGGATCGCTACTGTTGATAATTAGCGGCGACAGTGGGCATTAGCGGCGACATGTAACGCGTCATTTACATGTCGCCGCTAATGTCTGGTGTCGCTGCTAAAGCCGTCGCCGTTAATACCCACATTTCTTGTAGTGAAACGCAAAATTAGCTCCCAACCAAAAAATACGCAAAATTAGCTCCCAACCAAAAAATAATTCTAACTCATTACTAACTTTTAATATCAAATAAAGGTTCAACATGGTTGTCATATACTAAAATTTGGATAAACCAGTATTCCCGGTTAGTAACTCGAGTGTATATCTAATGACTTTTGAACAAGTGAAAGTGTGAATTGAAGTTTTATACATGAAGGTTTAAGTAAATGCATGGACAGATATGATGCAGCATGTTCTGGAAAATATACCTTAGGGAGTTGTACCCAAATTTCAAATAGTTGTGCATGTTAGTAAAAACAATAATACATTGATATGCATTTCAAAAGTGCAAACTATAAACTTATAACAATGGATCGAGTTTGGATGATTAGAGTTTGTTAAGCATTACATTGATATAACTAAAGTGCTTTTAACCCAACAGTATCAGATGTTGTTCTATCTCTTTAAGGTTGAAGGTTCAAGTATCGTTGTAGACATAGGTGAAATTTAAGAAATAATTTACGAGTATATTAGATTTGTATAAAACTAATAATTATATATATATATATATATATATATATATATATATATATATATATATATATATATATATATATATATTCTACTATTATTCATTTTTAGATAAATATGTGACTTAAGGCAGCATTTTGTCAAAACTTGGAGGCAAGTACAAGCCTCGAAGCCATAGCGAGCTTTTTAGAAAAAAAAAAAAAAAAAAAAAAATATATATATATATATATATATATATATATATATATATATATATATATATATATATATATATATATATATATATATATATATAACTCTACTTCATCATATTAATCTTTCTTTTATTCTTATTTTTATATATGGGAGGACTCTACTTCATCATATTAATCTTTCTTTTATTCTTATTTTCCAATGAAATTGATGTTTTTGGAAACCTAAAAGTTTTTATTTGGTGAGAACTGGTGTTATGAATGAGATTGAAGGGCTTGTGAGAGTTCAATAAGTTCTGAAACACTAGATCTCCAATCATTATATGCATTTCTTTATATCGAAATGACTCCTTTATATGGAAATTTATGACCACCAACCGTAAAGAAACAACTGATTTCTTCATAAGTTTTATCTATGGTGCTTAATTTCATTGATATGTTGGGTTTAATCTACTTGTCTATTGTCGTTATCAAAACTTTCTATTTCACTTAAAGGATCAACTTTTTCTTTGTTGTTTTCTCTACTTTAGGATTATTAGTTTATCATGATGTTTTAAAATGAAATGTACATAATATTAAATATGTAACTATTTTAAGACTTAACAAAAGGCTCAAACTATAAAGGGCACAAACTAAAGACAAATGTTAAAATTGTAAATGTAATAACAAGCTATCGTCGTTTTAAGGCCTTTAAGAAATGATTATGAACTCATCTATTATATGTTATATGTAACTCATCTATTGTAAATGTAAATGTAATAACATGTAAAGCATCAAATATATTGTCAACTCATCTATTATATGTAAAGGGTAAATAAAATCTGAATGTAACATCCCAAATATCAAAACCAATTTTTTTATATTAAATAAAACATCAACCAAACGAGTTAATCAAAACCATAAAGGAATCATATTGTATCATTAAACATCCAAAATACATCAAAGTCAAAAAAGCGGAGAAATCATGGTGTGTGCAATGCATTCATCCCGATCTATTACCCTTTGAACCAGACGTACTTGAAACATAAATCGAAAATCATAAGTACAAAGCTTAGTGAGTTCCCCAAAATACCATATACCATACATACAAATGGGTCGCACCCACTATCGGGCCCCTCCCGAAACAATGGGCCCTACCCATCATCAGGCCTCGCCTGACATCGGGCCCTGCCCGGTATACATAAAAACATATATAATATATGCAAGAGTCACAAAGACATCTAGCATAAATATAACATAATCTAATGGGTCATCATTGGTGCCTTTGACCCGCAAGTACTGTGAGAAGACTCAACTCAATCCGCTGATAAATAGATAATACTTGAGATGTTGATACGCAGGCTCCTCAAATTCTCATGCATGCCTCTAATACGTCACTAACTTCGAGATATGGATTATATGATACTCAAAAGACCATTTGAATCCATAAAGTTGGTAACTTTATGGATCTTCTTCTCTCCAAAAAGCTAGAACCTAAGGAAATAAGACCAAGAGCTTAGATTTATCCATGAAATGAAATTAGTTATGAGTCTTGCTACTTACAAGAGTCCAACAGGAAAAATAGTTGATGATAATGATGCTTCCTTGGAACTCCACCATAATGATACTTCTTTTTCTTTTTTTCTTCTCCTTCAAGCAAGCAAAACACCAAGAATGACCAAGGAACTCAACGAAGATCGTAATCAGGTTTTCTAGGAGACTAGAGGGTGAGAGAGGCTGATGATAGGCAACTCGAGCCCCTCAATCCATTAAACACTCGAACATAGGGTTTTGGGTCATCCGTTTGTGCTCACGTCGTGAGACTACATACCTCACGTCTTGAGACTCTAAAGATGAGGGTCAACTGGTCAATGATCACTCAAAACGTGACCACCATATCTCACGTCATGACCCTCTACCAAAAGTTAGAAATTCAAGAAATTAAGTACCTCCGGGATCTGGATTTTACAATTCTCCCCCACTTGAATCATACTTCATCCTCAAAAAACGGGTAATGTTCTCTTATCTCGTCCTTCGGCTCCCACATCCATTATGAACCCTTTCAGTGCTACCACTGCACCTTCACGAGATATGCAACCTTGTTTCGCAGAGTCTCCGTCCACCTGTCAAGGATAGCCACCGGTCTCTCTATATAATTCAGGCTATCATCCACTTGAATGCCCTCCAATGGAAACACTACGAAATCAGCAATCAAACACTTCCGTAACTGAGATACATGAAAAAAGCTATAAATCTGACTGATCTCGTCCAGAAGATCTAAACGATACACACCCTTCCGCACCCGGGCTAATACCCTGAAAGGACCAATATACCTGGGGCCAGCTTACCTCGCTTCCTGAATCAGATAACACCTTTTCAAGGTGATACCTTGAAGAGTACCATATCCCTAACCTGAAATTCCAAGTTTGATCGGCGTCTATCTGTATAGCTCTTCTATCGGATTTGTGCTATATGAAGTATGTTGCGAACTTACTGAATCAATTTCATCGTTCTGAGTACCACCTCTGTACTCCCCATGACCCGCCGACCGACCTCACCCCAACATATCGTGGTTCTACACTCCCGCCCATAGAGCATCTCCAAAGGAGGTCGGTTAATGTTGGCGTGGTAGCTATTGTTATACAAAAATTCCGCCAAAGGAAGATACATATCCCAACTACCGCCAAAATCCAATACACACGCCTGCAACATGTCCTCCAATGTCTGGATAGTCTGCTCGCTCTGTTAATCAGTCTATAGGTGGTAGGTAATGTTAAAAAAGGTGATTACCCAACTCCTTGTGGAATCTCTTTTAGAACCTGGAAGTAAACCGAACATCTCTACCAAAGACTGTCACACCCCAAAACCGGAACGGCGGAAACGTTCGGGGGTGGAGGACATCATGTTTACTATCACAAGACATGTATCATAGTAAGCAAGTAATGAACAACCATTTCATTAGAAAGAAATTTTTTACAAAGTATGTGTTCACAAAACATAGAGTACATAAGCAAATAATAAAACAAGACTTGGAGCTACACTGCTCCATCTTCTGAATTCCCAGCGCGTGTACCTGTCTACTAGTTCCCTGAGAATACAAGTTATTTGAAAGAGTTTATTAGCAATTAAGCAAGTGAGTTCATAAGATTTTAGTGATGTATGTAAGTTGTAGAAAGTTGTTGAAAATGTAGTTGAAATGTAGTAAGTTATAAGTTCTGTTTTTAGAAAAGTTCGTCTGTTCCTCTAGAAAATCCTATATTTCCTACTTAGATGAAAGATATGTAAAAATGATTCTACAATCCTTTATATGAGTACTAAATGAATAAAAGTTATATAACACTCGGAGTAAACAAACAATCGACTTTGCGCTTCTTCCCTAATTCCACAACTAAACAAGGAACAGGAAGTAAAGCGGATAGCACACATCCCATTGTTTGTTAGGCCCTTGTTGCATATAAATCTGGTGTATTCATTTGTTACTCATGGAGTTAATTGTAATAGTTCCTTTATATTTTATGAAAAGATTTTTAAGAAAACCCTTATTTCTTATAGTAAAATAGTGACCACAGTGATTACTTCTATAATTACTTAGTTTATACTGGCTATATATAATCCAATATCAAATAGATAGTTAATTGGGTGAATCTGCCCTAAGCCCACAACCAAACAAGGAACAGGAAATAAGGTGGAACGCACACATCCAACTACCTGGTGGGTATTAATGATATATAACCATGATGTATAAACTAAGGTATTATAGAGTCAATCACCTAAAGTCCTTTAAGTCTACAACGGTTTAATAAAATGGATTAAACCCTTTACTGGGAAGTTTCTAGTTTCGTATACTAAAAGATCTGATTTGAAAAGTATGCTTTGTACTAGAAGATGCATTGAATTAGTGTCCTATGACTTGACCCGTACTTGGTACCCCTTATGATGACTTAATTTGTATAGAACATATATATAACTAAAATCGAATAGATAATAGATTGGGTGAATCTGCTCTAAGCCCACAATCAAACAAGGAACAGGAAATGAAGCGGAAGGCACACATCCTCTTACCTGTCGGATACTGTTTATATATACCCGTTAATGTACACATTAAGGAATCATAAGGTTAGCATTATGGTCCTTTTCTACTGAATATACTAGACTCGACTGTTCTGTTTATCGTTTGTAAAATGTAAGTACTATAGTATTGTATAAACTGACTACTATTGTACTAATTGCCTTAAATTGAGTATAAGGTATAATGTGATGGCCAGATCCCATACTAAACGCTCTCCCTGTCAAAAGATTCTGGGAACCATACGCGACCTCTGCAATCAATTGCAAGTCGTGAACATCCAAATTAAAATTATATGATCATGTATACCCAATATAACTATCACCTTTTGTTTAGAACAATGCGTTAGTGATTCATTGGTATAGTTAGATCCTGTAATTGTTCCATGCTATAGCATCTTAGTATGTTCATTCTGTTATAGTATCTTAGTATCTTCTCTTGTTATAGTATCTTCGTATGCTCTTTCTGTTATCGTCTGTTGTATCTAGTATGAACTGAATCCCTAAACTATATCCATTATAGTTTACTAGTATTCTACTTGAACTGCTATTGAAAAGACTCATTTACTACCAGGTTATGCTTGTACTTTAAAAACGGAGTTTTGTTAAGCTATAAAGCAACATAATTGTAAAATAGTTTTTGAAATGTTTTGACCACTTATCGAAGACATAAGCAACATTTTGAACAATGTTTATAACAAACAATTACACAATTATCATTGTGTTCAACTTGTATTCCCCCCCCCCCCCCCCCCCCACCCCTTAAAAGCATTTAAAACAGTTAAAAGATTCATAACGGGGTATGAACTCACCTGATGTAGGTGATTCAAATGGGTATGCGTGTAAGGATGAGGAATTCCACGAATGAAGTCCCGAGACAAAATAGGTCCTAAATGACATATAATGACACATATTTCCATGAATATAGTGTTTATAACCAACTATATGAATGGAAACACCTTCCGGGACTAGGAAACACTTTGGCCAAGTGTTGGAATCACATGTGATTCAACAACAAATGTGAAATGGCACTAAAATGAGTTTACTACCATGGGTTTATCGCCCAAGGGAGTTTACAGCCATAAACTCATGGTCACTCATGTATAATTGCAAGTTTGAAGGTTAGCGAAGCTTTAGGGACTTTTACTTTACACTAGGATGAGAAAGACCACCTTCAATGAGGCTTTTGGTGAGTTTACGGCCCAAAGGAGTTTACAGTCGTAAACTCATGGCAATTTATGTTTATGAGAGTAGTTTAAGGTCCTAATCTCATCCATGCAGGGTCCTGGGTCACTAGCTTTGCATCTAGGAGGGTTTATGGCGAAAATGGCAACCTTAAAGGGGTTTACCGCCATGGGAGATGGCTTAGCCGTAAACTCCTTTTGTCCTTGTTTTCTTGATGTTTTCAAGTCTCTAAGCATGAGTGCTAACTAGATATGAAGTACAGGGAAGAGTACTTACGATCTAGAAGCCTGAAATGGTCGGTTTTGGCCAAGAACACTAGTGTGTGTTCTTGGTGTTCTTGATTGAAACTTGAAGATCTAAACAAACATGATTTTCATGGATGAAATCAATGTATGTAGCTAGTTAATAAGATGTATCAACAAATCGAGGGATAGAACACTTACACATTTGAAGATCTAAGGTGA
This sequence comes from Lactuca sativa, assembly GCF_002870075.4. Classification (NCBI taxonomy): domain Eukaryota; kingdom Viridiplantae; phylum Streptophyta; class Magnoliopsida; order Asterales; family Asteraceae; genus Lactuca; species Lactuca sativa. The sequence goes on from NC_056624.2 coordinate 135,389,052, forward strand.
AAGTTGGATGATAGTTGAGAGAGAAAGAAGAAAATCGGCCAAGGAAAGGAAAGAATGAGAAAAATGGCCAGGGACCATATATATACTCCTGAGTTTACAGTCACATGAGTTAACGACCGTAAACTCATGGTCTTGTGGCCATGAACTCATTTAGATGGGGTTATGGTTTGATTTGCTACACTGTGGTTCTAGCAGGTACTTTCTAACACTTATTCCTTAAGTGTATTAGGATCAAAACTCCTTAGAATGACCTTTAACCGGGCTAGAACTCCTTTCCAATGAGACTGACACTCAGTTGAGTTGATTGACTGGCCTTTAAAAGTAAAAATTTCCCGGGTTGTCACAAAGACCATACAAACTGACACCCCATGTCGCGCCACCACCACCCGAATATTGATATTGGCCAGCTTCTCCACCGAAATACCCTCCTCGATCGGAATAAAGTGCACTCTCTTGGTCAATCGATCCACAATGACTCATATCGAATCCATTACACACGTTGTCCGAGGCAATTTTATGAGAAAATCCATCGTGATCTCCTCCCATTTCTATACGGGAACACCCAATGGCTCCATTTTGTTGTGATCTCAAGCAAGTCGAACACCTCTCCACATATCAGGCCACATCTCGCTTCATACATGGCCACCAATAGCCAAGTCGGTGATCTCTATACATTTTTGTCACCCCGGGATGAATAGAGAACCTAGACTTGTACGCCTCCTCCATCAAAACCTAACGTGAACAACCCTAATACGGAACCCACGCCCTCTGATGAAGGGTCAACAATCCTCAGCTATTATAATCAAAGGAAGCCATCTGACCTACTATGTACTTTCTCTTCTGATGCTCTTCCTTCATATCCTAAACTTGAGCCTCTTGAATATGCTATAAGAGTGGATTAATCACTATCATCCTCAAACATATATCCCTCATCAGGACAGCAACCGCCTTGCGACTAAGAGCTCGGCCATCACATTGGCATTCCCTGGGTGATAAAGGATCTTAGAATCATAATCCTTCACCACATCCAACCATCTATGTTGGCTCATGTTCATATTCGACTAATCCATTAGATACCTTAGACTCTTGTGATCTGTGTAAATAGTACAATGAACTTCGTAAATGTTATTGAAAGATCTAGTGTAATTCCCAATTTATGGTATGTGATTTAAATAAAGCAATTTTTATTTCATAAGAGGTACTCGACGAGTCAGTAGCCTGACACGTCGAGTAAAGTCGGGAGTTGCATGCGGCTTAAGTTGGCGACCCGACGAGTCCATACTCGCGGACTCAACGAGTCTGCCAGTCTGGATGAAACCCTAATTTCAAGGGTTTGCACCATATTTAAACATCTTATGTGCCCCAAGACCATCCTCCCTCACCTACAAAGAGTCCCATACGAAACCCTAGCTGTTCTTAAGCATTTTGGAGCAATTTTCTCACTTGCGAAGGTTTTAGTGCATCTTGAGGATTTGAGGAAGAAGAGAGAAGAGAAGTATTCAAGGGGAGCAAGTAGATCCAGATTTCTGGTTGCATTTCAGACCCTTTGAGGCATCAAGCTCGAATCTTTGCTTATTATCAATTAGATCTCTTGAGAAATTTGCTCTTGCTGATTTTGAGCCCTTTCTAGACTTTAAGGTCGAATTAAGAGTTGATATGATGAATGGACTTCAGATCTAAGCCTTCCAGAGCCTCTTAAGCTCAAGGTTGCCACCTTTATTGAGCCATGTTTCCATTAAAAGCTTAGATCTCTTCCTTTAGCTTATTTTGGGTATTTAAGCTTCATATTATCATGCATGCACGTAAAGTTATAAACTTTACGTGAAAAACCAGTCCTAGGAGCCCAGATCTATGAATGGAATGCACTGGATTCGAGCAGAATCGACAGTATAGTAATGACATGCATGGGACTCGGCGAGTCGTTCTTCAAAATCAACGAGTCGAGTTGCGAGTCCCCTATTTACCCCATTTGAGAGTTTAGGGTGGAATCAGTGAGTAGGTAATGGACTCAGTGTGTTAAGGCTCGGATCTAGTAGTGGCGGTACTCGACGAGTTGTTCATACAACTCGGCGAGTCAAGGACTGACTTCATTCATAGGATGAAGGAGGACTCGACGAGTTGTTCATACAACTCGGCGAGTCAGATGACGATGGACTTGATGTTGGTATCAAATATGGACTTGTTGAGACCTTCCTAGACTCGACGAATAGAAGCATATAGAGGATTGGAAATAAAGACCGGAACTCGACGAGTTGGCGGCCCGACTCGGCGTGTCAAGTCAACTGAGAGTTGACTTTGGCTAGAGGGTTGACTTTGACCAGGGATAAAATAGTCATTTACCGTATGTTTCGTTAGCAGTGATTAATTGAGTATTTGTGCGAAATGTAGGCAGGAAGCTATGGAGCAGCAGCAATAGACCGCTTCTGAGTAGCATTTCTTTAGCCAGCTTTCGAGGTGAGTTTCCTTCCGGTAGGAACGGGTCAACGGTCACAATGCCAGCCCGTTTAGTTAGCAATAGTTCCGTACCTCGGTCCGATGTAGTAGTTAGAATGCTTGATGTCTTTGTTATTCAAGCGTGTTTTTTGTTATGTGTTTGTGACAACCCGATATTTCAACTCTTTGTAATGACCTAAATGGGTCAAGTATTGTAACCACTTTTGAGTAATAAAATTTACTTTCATAATAAAATGTACAAATAGTTCTATTTAAATTCCTTCTATGTTTAAATGTCTTTAAACCATGATCGTACGTAAAAAGAACGCCCAAATCCGACTTCATATATCGAAGTTATGATTTTTCCAAGTTCAGCTTAGCAACAGATAGCTAAAAACTCGAATCGGAGATCGAGCGACTTTTGGCCGGAATGACCTAAACGAGAATCGAAGGTCTCAACAATGGTATTTCAGCGGTAAAAAGTCTGGCAAAAACCGACATCAGATAAAGAAGTTATGAATTTTCAAAGAAATTCCTTAAACACGACGAGTTTAATATAAATAATAAAAAAATAATTTCGGAATTTGCCGACGGAGTCTAAACGAAAGTTGTAGAGCCTAGTCTCACCTACGCGTGGATATAAAGACCATCGAAAACGTAGTTCGTATGAAGAAGATATGAATTTTTGAAGTTTATTAAATAAATTATATATTTATTTAATTCAAAATTCGGACCTTATCCGAAGAGGAGTCAGCGTCCTCATCCGAGGTACGCGCTGCGTACCCCTGTACGCCCTGCGTACCCGAGAGACTTGGCCTCTGATCGTCCACGTCGCCCTATCCGAGGTTTCCGACCCGCTGTCCCATCCGACCCGCCGTCCCATCCGACCCGCCTCCCCACCGATTCGTCCCATCCGAAGCCGAGGCAGTCGAGGCTTCGGTCATGCATGACGTACGCGTACGCGCTGCGTACGAGCGTACGCCCCGCGTACCGAGGCGGTTCAGCCTTCCTATAAATAGAATGCGAGGGCTTCCGAGAAAAATGCACATTTCTCTCCTTTCTGTCACAATCTTGCCTCGTTTTCCGTGCCCGTTCAAACCCGAAGCTCTAGTCTTTTTGCTCAAGTCCCGAGGGTCGATTTTACTCCCGGGATTCCCGAGAATCCCGAGAAAAATCCGTTTCCCGAGATGAAACTCTGCCCGGTTTTTCTCATCGCTATCTTCAAACTTTCAAGTGAGTTCATACCCCTTAATTTACCTTTTAAATATTCTCTAAATTCTTTTATATGCTTTCAAGGGGGGGATTACAAGTAAAACACACGAGTATTATCGTGTGTTACATAAACAATTATTTTATATGCTGTTATATATCCAAATCACATGTGATTTACAAACTTTTAAGGAACTTTCATATATATAACATATGTTAAAATAGCATTCTATCTTTTGAAATATAAATTGTTGTAATGCATGTATAAACTAAACATTTTCTTAGATTATATGTATACTTGTCTATCTTAGACTCTACACCAAAAATCTATGTTTTCATAACAAATGATTCCTTTTCTAGGTATTTCTAAACAAATGAGACACACTTTTAGAAAACTATAATAGGTATAGTTTTACAAACAAATTTCTAACTCTTATGTACTAGAAACATGAATTTCAAGAAGTCACTTTCGTATACAAGAACAAACGTAACATTTTAACAAGTAGATCTGTTTTTATACCACGGTTTTGTGAGACGCTAACTTCACGTACGTTCGAGTACACATTTCAAGTCCTATATTATATACCAGAATCCCTTGGAGGGGGAGCATGGTGTTTGTGTATAGATTTATACGGGCTTGACAACCCGCGCCTTGACTGTTAGCTGTAGTCCACCGTTTGGGGTGACAAACGTCATAACATTCCAACGCCTGAAGAACGTTGCGTATAGGCATTCCGAGTCAATAGTATGGTTATAAAACTCACATGGGGTATTAAAAATGCATTGATTTACAAGGTTTTCAAAACACATTGGTTATTTCACACTTACATACATTTTGGAAACAAACATTGGTCTTGAGTGAAGGCTACTTTTATACTAGTAGAAAATATAGGATTTTCTAAATACAAACAAAGACAAAACATTTCATTTCATACAAACATTGTCACTTAAATACTTATGAAACTCACCAGCTTAAATGCTGATCTACTCTTTCAAAATTACTTGTATGTCCCAGGAAATCAGTAATTTCAGGTATTCATTATGCTTTTGATGAAGGGATGCTGCGGCGCCAGTTTAATCTCGTATTTTTGACATCATATTGTAATTGGTTTTGAACATGTAACTTTTGAAAAATGAAAACTTTCAATTATATATATGATGGTTGTATTGCTTTCTTTACTATGTATTCAATTGTTACGTTACCACATGAAGTCATCCGCCCCCGAACGTTTCCGCCGTTCAGGTTTGGGGGTGTGACAGATTGGTATCAGAGCAATGTTTATAGTGAACTAAGTATATCGAACCACATAAGATATACAAACTATAAATGCTTAAGGGACTAATACTCTCTGACAAAACAAATTCTCTTTTTACGCTTAAGTAGCGTTACGTTTAACTTAAATTGATAGTTCATTTAAGTACAATTACATGCGTACAACAAATTATTTTCATGATATATAACTATACAACGAGTATTTAGACAAGTTGACACTACGATTAAGACTCGATATATGTAATCTAATTTGGGACAAATATAGCGTGATCAACTATATTTGCCCGAGATTGGACCAACGTATATCGAGGAATGATCGTAGTAAGCAACAAGTCAAACCTTACCAAACCATTACAAGAATCAAACACAAGAATTAAAATACTATAGGAGTATTTGCTATCTAAACTAGTTTAACTTACATGTTTTGCATGTTCGAACTTTATTCAATTCTTATAACCCTATTTCTCGTACAGTCAAATGGCTGGATTTCACCACCCTGGCGACCCCTACTTTCCCAACCAAGGCAACGGAGGATGGATCGAAGATGATCCCGAAGAGGACGAGGAACCCATAGAATTGGGTGATGACTCCGGTACCGACTCAGAGCCGGAAGTTATCGATCCACCACCCATTCAACCTCCCGTCTTCGTAAGGAACTTTCAAGGACCGACTCCCGTCTGGGGAAGTCACCTCCACCATTGGAGCCAACAGCAAAACCTACGCCCTCCCTATGGCATGTGCCGGGACTTCTATGATGTCTGCGGCGGAGGTTCGGCTGATCGAGCACTCCCGGTAATGGTTGGTAAGTTAGCCAATCAGTCCTATCAGTCCGGAGTTCAAGCTAGCCGACTCCGGGATGTCAATGTGGAAGTGCAGGTTCACACTTCTGACATCCGTAGGCTGGACAAGATACAAGACAATGCTCAACTCCAAACCGAAGCATTCCAAGCGCAAATGATTGCAGCCCTCGCTGAACTGAGGGAACAACAAGCCGCTTTTGATAGGCGTCTGATGGAGTTGAAGCAATCAGATGCGGAGTCAAGCTCCAAGCGCAACCTACGTCGCAAGTAGTGCTTGTCAAGGACTCAAATTTTGTTATAGCTTAGGACCTCGGCTAAAAGTCTTTAAATTTCTCGAACTTTGTAATCGGAGACCCTTATAGGGGTCAAATTTTCATGATCGTTGTAACAACTTTTATATTAATATAAGTGACACTATTACTACTATGTTAAGTATTTCGTTCGAACCTTGAATGGTCTTTGTCAAACCAAATACTTGTTTCATACCTTCAGTCTTACAAATAACTTTCATTCTTCTATTTTAAGACTCATACTATCATCGGTTGTTGAACTATAACGATTTAGTTCATGAGACACATACATTTTCTATTCTATGGAATTCTTATCCGTGTCTTTTCAACCTATAGTTGAAGGATGCCTCCGCGTAGGAACCCAAGGCGAAACAACAGTGGGGAAACACCTGTACCACCACCACCTCCACCACCCCAATTTGATGTTGTTATGTTCCAAGCAGCAGTCACCGCAGCGGTGGCAGCTGCCATGTCACAGATCAATAACTCGAGTACTAATGGCTCGGGATCTGGCACACACCCATCCAACCATGGCGAGAGTCATGGACCACCTCGAGAATGTACCTATAAGGACTTCACTAATGCCAAGCCCCGGATATTTTATGGAACTGGTGGTGTGATGGCCCTGAGACAGTGGATTGAAAGGACGGAGGCAGTCTTTCAAATCTGCTCTTGTCCCGAGCACAGCAAAGTCAAATTTGCAACTTTCACCCTTATTGATAAAGCTTTGACTTGGTGGAATGGCCACGTTAAAGTACTTACCCTAATCGTGGCAAACTCCATAAGCTGGGAGAGCCTGAAAGCAATGATGATGAGAGAATACTGCCCACGGGGAGAGATTCAAAAGCTTGAACGCGAGCTATGGACTCTCGGAATGGTTGGTACCGACATCGCTACTTATACCAACAGATTCTGCGAGCTGGCAATTCTTTGTCCAGATATGATTGCTCCCGAGAGCAAGAAAATAGAAAGGTACATCTGGGGACTGACGCCCCAACTTCGATCAAGCGTGTTAGCTTCCAAACCTGACACCTTTGAAAGTGCTAAGGAACTGGCACAATCTCTGATTGACTACGGAGGTCATCAGAACTCAACCACTTCTGTACCAGAACCACAGAAAGGAAACAACAACAACAACAACTACAACCACAATAGCAGGAAGAGAGTGTGGAATAAAGGGAAGGGTGGGTCTTCCCAGGAATCCGCAAAGAAACAACTGGTTTCAGTGAATGCTGCCACTGTACCTACTACAGCTCCTACAAATACCTACCCAACAAAGCCTTATGTAGGTAACCTCCCAAAGTGCACCAAATGCAATTACCACCACCATGGACCTTGTCGGGAAATGCAGTGCGCCAACTGCAACAGGAAAGGACACACAACCCGTTTCTGCAAGGACCCCGCAAGGCCGATCACTCAAGTTCCCGGTGCGGGTGTAGGGCAGACTTGTTACGGTTGTGGCGAGGTGGGCCACTACAAGAGGAACTATCCTAAGGCAGCAGGCACCGGCGGTGTGGGACGAGTTTTGGCAATAGGCCACGACGAAGCTGTAGCTGACCCAACTATAGTTGCTGGTACGTTCCTTCTCGATAATTCATATGCATGCATATTATTCGATAGTGGGGCGGAGAGAAGCTTCGTGAGTCAAAATTTTATTCATTTACTTAAACCTAAACCTAGCAAGTTAGAAAAATCATTCACTGTAGAGATGGCCAATGGAAAAACCGAAAACACTAACTGCATATACATGGGTTGTACGTTAACTTTAGACGGCCATTCTTTCCCAATCAATCTCATGCCAGTCCAAATTAAAAGTTTCGACATCATAGTCAGCATGGATTGGTTGAGTCTTCTTCGCACCGACATCATGTGCTTTGAAAAAGCAGTTCGTCTTAACCTCCCTAACAACGAAACATTAGTTATCGACGGCGACAAATCTAGTACAAACCTTCGCATCATTTCGTGCATCCAAGCTCGAAAGTGCTTGCGGAAGGATTGTCGAGCATTCCTAGCGCACATCGTTGATACAAGTCAAGAACTGAAGGACATCAAGAACATCTCGGTAGTACGCGACTTTCCCGATATCTTTCCAGAAGAACTACCAGGATTACCACCGCAACACCAAGTCGAGTTCAGAATCGACTTAGTTCCAGGAGCTACCCAAGTAGTGAAGTCGCCTTATCGTCTCGCACCAGCAGAGATGCAGGAACTTTCCAGTCAACTTAATGAACTCCTTCAAAAAGGATTCATAAGACCAAGTTTCTCACCTTGGGGAGCACCGGTCTTGTTTGCAAAGAAGAAAGACGGATCGTTCCGTATGTGCATGGACTACAGAGAGCTGAACAAACTTACTGTCAAGAACCGCTATCCTCTACCCCGTATTGACGACCTATTCGATCAACTTCAAGGGGCGAACTACTTCTCCAAAATAGATCTACGTTCCGGATATCACCAATTACGAGTTCTAGAGGGGGACATTCCAAAGACAGCTTTCCGAACTCGTTATGGACACTACAAATTTGAAGTGATGCCGTTCGGATTAACCAATGCACCAGTAGTATTTATGGACCTAATGAATAGGGTATGCCGCCCTTACTTGGATCAGTTCGTCATCGTCTTTATCGATGATATACTTATCTACTCTCGAAGTGAGGAAGAGCATAGTCAGCACCTACGAAAAGTCCTAGAAACACTGCGAACGGAGAAACTCTATGCGAAGTTCTCTAAATGCGAATTTTGGATTCGAAGAGTCGAATTTTTAGGCCACGTTGTTAGCGAGAAAGGTATACACGTGGACCCCTCCAAAATTAAGGCCATTGAGAACTGGTCGGCACCAAAGACACCTACAGAAAATAGTCAATTTCTAGGTCTCGCCGGCTACTATCGCAGATTCATAAAGAACTTCTCTAGCATTGCGAAACCTCTTACTACATTAACCCAGAAAGGCGTGACCTTTGGCTGGGAAGCGAAACAAGAGAAGGCATTCCAGACGCTAAAACAGGCCTTGTGCACCGCACCGATACTCTCCCTCCCCGAAGGGATAGAAGACTTCGTAGTGTATTGTGATGCGTCAAATCAAGGACTTGGTTGTGTTCTTATGCAGAGAGGGAAGGTTATCGCTTATGCCTCCCGACAGCTTAAGACACACGAAGTGAACTATACGACACATGATCTCGAGTTAGGAGCAGTGGTATTTGCTCTGAAGATCTGGAGGCACTACTTATACGAAACAAAGAGTACTATTTTCACCGATCACAAGAGCCTTCAACACATTTTCGATCAAAAGGAACTCAACATGCGACAACGACGATGGGTTGAGTTACTAAATGACTACGAATGCGAAATTCGTTATCATCCTGGCAAGGCCAACGTAGTAGCTGACGCCCTCAGTCGAAAGTAATACACTGGTCGGAGGGTCAAATCTCTGACCATGACTATCCATTCCCACTTATCCACACAAATTAAGGAGGCACAAATGGAAGCTTTGCAACCTGAAAATGTGGCGGGTGAATCCCTGCGAGGAATGGAAAAGAATCTAGAAGTCAAGAGTGGCGAAGCCTACTATCTCATGGACCGAATCTGGACCCCGGAACATGGTGGTTTCAGAAATGTAGTCATGACCGAAGCTCACAACTCAAGATATTCCGTTCACCCTGGTTCAGATAAAATGTATCTAGATCTTAAGAAACTGTACTGGTGGCCTAACATGAAAGCAGAAATTGCTACCTTCGTGAGTAAATGTCTTACTTGCGCTAAGGTTAAGGTCGAGTATCAGAAACCGTCAAGATTACTACAACAACCAGAGATACCAGAATGGAAATGGGAGCGGATTACTATGGACTTCATAACCAAGTTACCCAAGACGACAAATGGACTCGATACCATATGGGTCATTGTCGACAGATTGACCAAATCCGTGCATTTCCTACCCATCAAGGAGGCTGACAAAATGGAGAAGCTTACAAGAACTTACTTAAGGGAAGTAGTGCGACAGCATGGTGTTCCGATATCCATTATCTCCGATCGAGATAGTAGATTCACTTCAAGATTCTGGCAGTCACTACAAAGTTCCCTGGGGACTAGGCTAGACATGAGTACAGCCTACCACCCACAAACAGACGGGCAAAGTGAGAGAACGATACAAACTTTAGAAGATATGCTGAGAGCCTGTGTGATTGACTTTGGAAAGGCATGGGATATCCATTTACCCCTTGTCGAATTTTCATACAACAATAGTTATCATACAAGCATAAAGGCTGCTCCGTTTGAAGCCCTCTATGGTCGAAAGTGCAGATCCCCTCTGTGCTGGACTGAAGTTGGCGATACCCAATTAGCTAGAGGAAGAGTTCCTGAAAGCACTCTCACCGGTCCGGAAATCATACGAGAAACGACAGAGAAGATCGTTCAGATTCGTGAACGATTGAAAGCCTCTAGAGACCGACAGAAAAGCTATGCTGACCAAAGGAGGAAACCTTTGGAATTCCAGGTAGGAGACCACGTCTTATTAAAGGTCTCACCGTGGAAGGGTTTAATATGATTTGGAAAGCGTGGGAAACTAAATCCAAGATACATAGGGCCTTTCGAGATTCATGCCAAAATCGGCCCTGTGGCTTACAAGCTTAACCTACCGCACGAACTTAGTAACATCCATCCAACCTTCCACGTCTCAAACTTGAACAAGTGTCTGTCCGACGAGACTCTTGTTATTCCACTCGACGAGATCGAGATCAACGAGAGCCTCAACTTTGTGGAAGAACCAGTAGAAATCATGGACCGAGAGGTCAAACAAACAAAACAAAGTCGCATACCCATCGTGAAGGTTCGCTGGAACGCCAAACGGGAACCTGAATTCACATGGGAACGCGAAGATCAGAAGAAACAAAAGTACCCTCATCTCTTTCATGTTCACTAGTATCTTTACTACTTTAAATTTCGGGACGAAATTCTCTCTAACGGGGGGATGATGTGACAACCCGATATTTCAACTCTTTGTAATGACCTAAATGGGTCAAGTATTGTAAACACTTTTGAGTAATAAAATTTACTTTCATAATAAAATGTACAAATAGTTCTATGTAAATTCCTTCTATGTTTAAATGTCTTTAAACCATGATCGTACATAAAAAGAACGCCCAAATCCGACTTCATATATCGAAGTTATAATTTTTCCAAGTTCAGCTTAGCAACAGACAGCTAAAAACTCGAATCGGAGATCGAGCGACTTTTGGCCGGAATGACCTAAACGAGAGTCGAAGGTCTCGACAATGGTATTTCAGCGGTAAAAAGTCTGGCAAAAACCGACATCAGATAAAGAAGTTATGAATTTTCAAAGAAATTCCTTAAACACGATGAGTTTAATATAAATAATAAAAAAATAATTTCGGAATTTGCTGACGGAGTCTAAACGAAAGTTGTAGAGCGTAGTCTCACCTACGCGTGGATATAAAGACCATCGAAAACGGAGTTCGTATGAAGAAGATATGAATTTTTGAAGTTTATTAAATAAATTATATATTTATTTAATTCAAAATTCGGACCTTATCCGAAGAGGAGTCAGCATCCTCATCCGAGGTACGCGCTGCGTACCCCTGTACGCCCTGCGTACCCGAGAGACTTGGCCTCTGATCGTCCACATCTCCCTATCCGAGGTTTCCGACCCGTCCGTCCGACCGACCCGCTGTCCCATCCGACCCGCCTCCCCACCGATCCATCCCATCCGAAGCCGAGGCAGTCGAGGCTTCGGTCATGCATGACGTACGCGTACGCACTGCGTACGAGCGTACGCCCCGTGTACCGAGGCGGTTCAGCCTTCCTATAAATAGAATGCGAGGGCTTCCGAGAAAAATGCTCATTTCTCTCCTTTCTCTCACAATCTTGCCTCGTTTTCCGTGCCCGTTCAAACCCGAAGCTCTGGTCTTTTTGCTCAAGTCCCGAGGGTCGATTTTACTCCCGAGATTCCCGAGAATCCCAAGAAAAATCCGTTTCCCGAGACGAAACTCTGCGCGGTTTTTCTCCTCGCTATCTTCAAACTTTCAAGTGAGTTCATACCCCTTAATTTACCTTTTAAATATTCTCTAAATTCTTTTATATGCTTTTAAGGGGGGGGATTACAAGTAAAACACACGAGTATTATCGTGTGTTTCATTAACAATTATTTTATATGCTGTTATATATCCAAATCACATGTGATTTACAAACTTTTAAGGAACTTTCATATATATAACATATGTTAAAATAGCATTCTATCTTTTGAAATATAAATTGTTGTAATGCATGTATAAACTAAACATTTTCTTAGATTATATGTATACTTGTCTATCTTAGACTCTACACCAAAAATCTATGTTTTCATAACAAATGATTCCTTTTCTAGGTATTTCTAAACAAATGAGACACACTTTTAGAAAACTATAATAGGTATAGTTTTACAAACAAATTTCTAACTCTTATGTACTAGAAACATGAATTTCAAGAAGTCACTTTCGTATACAAGAACAAACGTAACATTTTAACAAGTAGATCTGTTTTTATACCACGGTTTTGTGAGACGCTAACTTCACGTACGTTCGAGTACACATTTCAAGTCCTATATTATATACCAGAATCCCTTGGAGGGGGAGCATGGTGTTTGTGTATAGATTTATACGGGCTTGACAACCCGCGCCTTGACTGTTAGCTGTAGTCCACCGTTTGGGGTGACAAACGTCATAACATTCCAACGCCTGAAGAACGTTGCGTATAGGCATTCCGAGTCAATAGTATGGTTATAAAACTCACATGGGGTATTAAAAATGCATTGATTTACAAGGTTTTCAAAACACATTGGTTATTTCACACTTACATACATTTTGGAAACAAACATTGGTCTTGAGTGAAGGCTACTTTTATACTAGTAGAAAATATAGGATTTTCTAAATACAAACAAACAAAGAAAAAACATTTCATTTCATACAAACATTGTCACTTAAATACTTATGAAACTCACCAGCTTAAATGCTGATCTACTCTTTCAAAATTACTTGTATGTCCTAGGAAATCAGTAATTTCAGGTATTCATTACGCTTTTGATGAAGGGATGCTGCGGCGCCAGTTTAATCTCGTATTTTTGACAACATATTGTAATTGGTTTTGAACATGTAACTTTTGACAAATGTAAACTTTCAATTATATATATGATGGTTGTATTGCTTTCTTTACTATGCATTCAATTGTTACGTTACCATATGAAGTCATCCGCCCCCGAACGTTTCTGCCATTCAGGTTTGGGGGTGTGACAGTGTTCCAGACTCTGGTTTGGTGCAGTATGCAGTATACGTGTTCATGCTAGTTGATATGCTTATGCTATGTTATGTTCAGTCAGTTTCTAGACTTCACTCTGATGTAGGGGACAAGGTCCCAGTCAGTTCCGGACTTCGGTCCGATGCAGTTAGTTCCAGACTTCGGTCCGATGCAGTTTCTGAACTTCAGTCCGATGCAGAGGGCAAGGCCCTGGTTAGTTCCGGACTCCGGTCCGATGCAGTTTCCAGACATCGATCTGATACAGTGGGCAAGGCACAATAGTTGTTTATATGTTATTATATGGTATGTGGTAGTTTAGGGGATCTCACTAAGCTTTGTGCTTATAGTTTCAGTTTTGGTTTCAGGTACTTCCGCTAGTAAGGGGAAGAGATTGAGATGATGGCATCGCACACACCACAACTTGAGTTTTAACCTAGGGTTTTTATTCAGATATTTTGATATGATTGATACAATTTTTGTTTTGACATAGTTACTTTGACTTTTGAGTTACTCATTCTATGGTTCTTAGTATATATTACATTCGATGATGTGATTTTTAGTAATATTAAAACAAAAATTTTTGGGTCGTTTCAAGTTGGTATCAAAGCCTTGGTCTGAGGGATTCAGGCACACTTTCGAGTATGGCTGGACTCAAACTAAGGAAATGATAACAGATTTTATACGAAAAAATTTTTCAAAATAATTTTTGGAAAAGAAACCTAAAAAGAAAAGAGTTTTGAGAAAAGGGAAAAGGGTATGGTGCATGCGATCAGCCGAGCTCAAGTAAGTACTACCAAATTACCCATATAAGTTTATCTTATGGTTATCAGTTTCAGTTTCAGTAAAACAGCATGCTAGATTAGAACTAAGGATCTAGGAGGATGCCTTATGTGTCTGCTTTATGTGTTTCAGCTTTATGAGAATTTCATGCTAGTATTGAGTAGACAGCAGTAGGATAGCTTGTTTAGGTTATGCGTGATAGCATGAGCTTAGCATTGTATGATAGTACAATTTCTCGTTATGAGGATAGAATTGCTTGAGTAGTTTCCTGTGTCCGAATGCTACTTGCTTTGTGTTTTGTGGGACTCTGAGTGATGGGAGTTAGCCATTAGGTGAATACGTCACATCACATGTGACCAGGGTTGAATAATCTCAGAGTGCTGGATTTGGCCCTACTGCGCAGCTCTCGTTTGAGTCTAACTGTTGTAAGAACGAGTCTTTTACTCGAAGGATTACCTGAGCCTCGTCACATGTGGTGGTATTCAGGTGATGAATAATTGGCATAACAAGGAGGCCTTCAGCAACTGAGGACTGGTTTTGGGTTGAGTCAGAGGTTTCCCTAGGGCAAGCCTACAATGAGAGTAGTAGAGATCAGTAACAATAGTAGTGACTTGGTGGAGTCGAGGCAGTTCTTGAGGAAAGTACGGATAGATGTGGAAAGTAGTATAGGCCTGTACTACTGAAAGCAGAGGATCCGTACTTGAATCAAGGAAAGATAAGATGAGACCAAGAAACTTGTAGTTGTACTTATCCCTTGAGATATATCACTGTTCCTGACGTTTATTATGATGTGTTTTCAGAATGGTGGTTTAACGCCCTAGACCAGCAGTTGGCAGTTTAGGTGCTGGGGAGGGATCAGGATTAGGCTCGGGGGCCGAGCATTTGGATGAGCAGACTAGGGAGTTTCTCTCTTCAGAGATTACTCGCATCATACTTGAGCAGACTCCTATGATCTTTGGTTCGATGAAGGAGGGTATTTTGGAACTGATGTATGAGAGGTTGAGCACCTTCCGTGCCGAGGTGGCAACCATGATGGGGTCGCGCACACTCACCTTCAGGGAGTTCCGAGATTATGGAGCTCCAGACTACCATGGGGCGCGGGACCCCATACTGAGTACCAGGTGGTAGGCGGATGTCGCTAATGGTTTCCGCACCAACAGATGTCTCGAGGAGGACAAGGTCAAACTAGCATCCTGTCTTCTGAAGGACAGGGCACGAGATTGGTGGGAGGAGATCGGGCATGTCATCGGGGATGATGCAGCACTTGATGCGATGTCTTTGGCTGATTTTACTACCAGGTTCAGAGCCGATTTTCCACCGGTTATTGAGGTGCAACAGTTAGCCAGGGAGTTTCAGGATCTCACCCAGACTATATAGACAGTGGCGGAGATTACCGCCAAGTTCAGGGAGAGGGCTCTTCTTGTTCCTCAGTACGCAGCTGATGAGGAAATGAAGAAGGCCCGTTATCATCATATGTTTCAGAGTGATATCCGCCAGTTTGTGACCCGATCCAGTTGTAAAACGCTGGATGATATGATTGCGAGGGCTCGTGAGAGAGAGATAGATTTGGAGATGGGGAAGAAGAGGAAGCCAGAGGCGGCATCTGGCACAGGGAGTTCGGGCAAAAAGCCGAAGGTATCGGATCACAGATCTAGAGGACAGCAGAGCCACAGTCGGTGTGGAAAGTGTGGGAGATTGCACGATGGGGCATGCAAGGAAGGGAGTCCCGGTTGCTACAAGTGCGGCCGGACCGTGCATATGAGCAGAGATTGTACAGCTACTCCCACCGTTACCACGGCATGTGATCTAATTTGCTTCCATTGCAATCAGAGGGGACATAAAAAGTCCCATTGTCCGAGTTTGGCAGCAGCAGGGAAGGTGGCGGCACCTGCTCCTACAACTTTGAGGATTACAGACGGCCGTCAGGGCCGAAGTGAGGCGCAAGTGGCGAAGAGTAGAGTTTTTCAGATGGCAGCAGAGGAGGCACGAGCGACTCCTGATGTGGTGACGGGTATGTAACTTCCCTTAATTTCTTTGTTATTAATGATTGTTTCTTAGAATTGTATGTTTTTATATAGGGTCGTTCTTATTGAACGGCATTTCAGCTACAGTATTGTTTGATTCGGGGGCTACCCGATCATTTGTTTCACTTGCGCTTAGCAAGAGGTTTAGCAGGGCTCCGGGGGAGCTGGATTGCCCACTTGAATTTGAGATAGCTGATGACAGGACCATCAGGGTCGCGAGAGTACATAGGGCGTGTTCATTGCAGTTATTTGATGAGCAGTTTTCAGCGGACTTGGTTCCCATTCCCCAACGAGGGAATAAGGTGATTGTGAGCTACAGTTATTGAGGGAGCACACCCTTAATGCGGGAGAGTTAGTGATTCAGGGCGAGAGGCCATAGTGCGGACCAACTCTGTGTTCAGCAGCAAGAGCACGACGCTACTTCCAGCAGGGTTGCGTGGGGTACGTCGCCTATGTTTTAGATGCCCAAAAGAAGGGCAAGGCGACTATTGACGATGTACCGGTGGTACGTGAGTACCCGGATGTATTTCTAGAGGATCTGCCTGGGATACCTCCGGAGAGACAGGTTGAGTTTCGTATTGACCTGGTTTCGGGTGCGGCTCCGATAGCCAAGGCACCATATCGATTGGCTCCTCCAGAGATGTAGGAGTTGTCTACGCAGCTGCAGGAGCTGTTAGACAAGGGTTTTATCAGACCAATCAGTTCACCATGGGGAGCCCCGATCTTGTTTGTGAAGAAGAAGGATGGGTCGCACCGTATGTGTATATATTACCGGGAGTTGAACAAGGTAATTATGAAGAACCGTTACCCACTCCCGAGGATAGATGACTTGTTTGATCAGCTTCATGGAGCATCTTGGTTTTCCAAGATTGATCTGCGCTCCGGTTATCATCAGATGCGGTTTAGAGGTGAGGATGTTCAGAAGACCACTTTTAGGACTCGCTATGGTCATTATGAGTTTGTGGTGATGCTGTTTGGGCTCACCAATGCTCCAGTCGCATTCATGGATCTCATGAACCATGTATACAGACCGATGCTAGATCAGGTTGTGATAGTGTTCATCGACAATATCTTGATTTATTCAAAGACTCAGGAGCAGCATGAGGAGAACCTGAGGGAGGTGCTAGAGACTTTGAGGAGGGAGAGACTTTTCGCAAAGCTCTCCAAGTCCGAGTTCTGCTTGTGCGAGGTGCAGTTCCTTTGACACCTCTCAACCAGAAGGGTATACTAGTGGATCCGGCAAGGATTGAGGCTGTGATGCAGTGGGAGGTCCCGGAGTCTCCATCTGAGATTCGGAGCTTCCTAGGTTTGGCAGGGTACTACAGGAGATTCATCCAGGACTTCTCCAAGATAGCAGTTCCACTCACTCGACTGACTAGGAAGTCGGTAGTGTTTTGCTGGGGGCCTGAGCAGCAGGCAGCATTTGAGACCCTCAGACAGCGATTGTCTGAGGCACCAATTCTTACCATGCCAGAGGGACTGGATGACTGTGTAGTCTACTGTGATGCCTCGATCACCAGTATAGGAGCAGTATTGATGCAGCGAGGGCATGTGATAGCTTATGCCTCTAGACAGTTGAAGCCTCACGATGCTAACTATTCGACACACTATTTAGAGCTGGGGGTAGTGGTGTTCACCATCAAGATTTGGAGGCATTACCTCTAGGTGGTCCGTTGTACCATTTAGATGGATCACAAGAGTTTGAGGTACCTCATCGATCAGTCGAATCTGAACATGAGGCAGCACCGATGGTTGGACGTGGTAAACGATTACGATTGTGAGATCCTTTATCATCCGGGCAAGGTCAACGTTGTGGCTGACGCCCTGAGCCGCAAGGCGATGGCGGCTCCGATCAAAGATATATGTCTAAGGATGATGATGATTACTCCATCGTTGGCGCAGATTAGAGAGGCACATGTCGAGGGCCTGAAGGAGGAGAGGCAGAAGTGTGAGAGGATTGTAGGCCGATTAGCTTCTTTCGATTATGACAGTCGAGGATTGTTGACCCTTCATGGGAGTGTCCGAGTGACGTATTGGGGAGGAGTACGGCAGGTGTTGATGGATGAGGCCTACAAGTCTTGGCTCTCCATGCATCCAGGGTCGACGAAGATGTATAGAGATCTTTGACCTGATTATTGGTGGCCCTACATGAAATGGGACGTAGCCTGGTACGTAAAGAGGTGCCTGACCTGCAGGAAGGTAAAGGCAGAACACTAGAGACCCCATGACAAGATGTAGCCGTTAGTCATTCCTGTGTGGAAATAGGAGGATATCACTCTGGATTTCATCACTAAGCTTCCGAGGATCGCACATGGAGTTGACTCGATTTTCGTCATAGTGGATCGGCTGACCAAGAGCGCGTATTTCATACCGATTCAGGAGAGCATATCAGCCGAGAAGCTAGCCGATATCTATGTGCACGAGGTAGTGGCACGGCATGGAGTGCCTGTATCAGTAGTATCAGATCGAGATGTCCGTTTTACTTTCAGGTTTTGGAAGCGGTTTTATGACGAGATGGGTACTTGTCTCCATTTCAGCACCGCTCTCCGCCCCCAGACGGATGGGCAGAGCGAGAGGACTATTCAGACTCTCGAGGACATGCTTCGGGCACGTGTCCTAGATTTCGGTGGCAGTTAGGATACGTATCTTCCTTTAACGGAATTTTCGTATAACAACAGTTACCACGCTAGTATTAACCACCCTCCTTTCGAGATGCTTTACGGGAGAAAGTGTAGCACCCCGATTTGTTGGGGCGAGGTTGGTCGGCGAGTCATCTGGAGTATCGAGGTGGTGCTCAAGACCACATAGTTGATCCAGCAGGTCTGTAGCAGACTACAGACTACAGAGAGTTGGCAGAAGAGTTACGCCGACAGGAGGTGTTCGGACTTGGAGTTTCAGGTGGGCGATATTGTCCTCTTAAAGGTATCACCCTGGAAGGGTGTTATCAGTTTCCGGAAGAGGGGCAAGCTAGGCCCCAAGTACATTGGCCCTTTTAGGGTATTGGCTCGGGTGGGTCGGGTTGCTTATCGATTGGATCTTCCAGCAGAGCTTAGCCAGATCCATAACACTTTCCATGTTTCTCAGTTGAGGAAGTGTTTGGTGGACGAGTCAGCAGTTGTACCCTTGCAGGATATTCAGGTTGATAGCAGCCTAAATTATATTGAGAGGCCCGTTGCGATCTTAGATCAGAAAACGAAGACCTTGAGGAACAAGGTACTCCAGCTAGTGAAGGTGCAGTGGCAGCATCGGAAGGGTTCAAAATGGACGTGGGACGCCGAGGATGAAATGAGGGAGCATTATCCATAGATATTTATTGATTCAGCAGCAGCAGACTTTGAGAACGAAGTCTAACATAAGTGGGGGACAGTTGTAACGCCCCATTTCTGGTATGTGATTTAAATAAAGGAATTTCTATTTCTTAAGAGGTACTCGACGAGTCAGTATCCCAACTCGGCGAGTAAAGTCGGGAGTTACACACGGCTTAAGTTGGCGACTCGATGAGTCCATATTCCTGGACTCGGCGAGTCCACCAATCTGGATGAAACCCTAATTTCAAGGGTTCGCACCATATTTAAACATCTTATGTGCCCCAAGACCAGCCTCCCTCACCCACAAAGAGTCCCATACGAAACCCTAGCCGTTCTTAAGCATTTTTGGAGCATTTTTCTCACCTGTGAAGGTTTTAGTGTATCTTGAGGATTTGAGGAAGAAGAGAGAAGAGAAGTATTCAAGGGGAGCAAGTAGATCCAGATTTCTGGTTGCATTTCAGTCCCCTTTGAGGTATCAAGCTCGAATCTTTGCTTATTATCAATTAGATCTCTTGAGAAGTTTGCTCTTGTTGATTTTGAGCCCTTTCTAGACTTTAAGGTCGAATTAAGAGTTGATATGATGAATGGAATTCAGATCTAAGCCTTCCAGAGCCTCTTAAGCTCAAGGTTGCCACCTTTATTGAGTCAAGTTTCCATTCCAAGCTTAGATCTCTTCCTTTAGCTTATTTTGGGTATTTGAGCTTCATATTAGCATGTATGCACGTAAAGTTAGAAACTTTATGTGAAAAACCAGCCCTAGGAGCCCAGATCTATGAATGGAATGCACTGGATTCGAGCAGAATCGACTGTATAGTAATGACATGCATGGGAATCAGTGAGTCGTTCTTCAGACTCGACGAGTCGAGTCACGAGTCTCCGATTTACCCCATTTGAGAGTTTAGGGTGGAATCAGTGAGTAGGTAATGGACTCAGTGTGTTAAGGCTTAGATATGGTAGTGGAGGGACTCGACGAGTTGTTCATACAACTTGGCGAGTCAAGGACTGACTTCATTCATAGGATGAAGGAGGACTCGACGAGTTGTTCATACAACTCGACGAGTCAGATGAAGATGGACTTGATATTAGTATCGAATATGGACTCGTTGAGACCTTTCTAGACTCGACGAGTAGAAGCGTATAGAGGATTAGAAATAAGGACCGGGACTCGGCGAGTTGGCGGCCCAACTCGGCGAGTCAAGTCAACTGAGAGTTGACTTTGGCCAGAGGGTTGACTTTGACCAGGGATAAAATAGTCATTTACCCTATGTTTAGTATGTAGTAATTAATTGAGTATTTGTGGGAAATGTAGCCAGGAAGCTACGGAGCTGTAGCAACACTCAGCTTCTGAGTAGTATTTCTTCAACCAGCTTTCGAGGTGAGTTTCCTTCCGGTAGGAACGGGTCTACGGTCACAATGCCAGCCCGTTTAGTTAGCAATAGTTCCGGACCTCGGTCCGATGTAGTAGTTAGAATGCTTGATGTCTTTGTTATTCAAGCGTGTTTTTTGTTATGTGTTCCGGACTCTGGTTTGATGCAGTATGCAGTATACGTGTTCATGCTAGTTGATATGTTTATGATATGCTAAGTTCAGTCAGTTTCCGGACTTCGGTCCGATGCAGGGGACAAGGTCCCAGTCAGTTCCGGACTTCGGTCTGATGCAGGGGACAAGGTCCCAATCAGTTCCGGACTTTGGTCCGATGCAGTTTCCGGACTTCGGTCCGATGCAGAGGGCAAGGCCCTGGTTAGTTCCGGACTCCGGTCCGATGCAGTTTCCAGACATCGGTCTGATACAGTGGGCAAGGCCCAATAGTTGTTTATATGTTATTATATGGTATGTGGTAGTTCAGGGGAGCTCATTAAGCTTTGTGCTTATAGTTTCAGTTTTGGTTTCAGGTACTTCCGCTAGTAAGGGAAAGAGCTCGGGATGATGGCATCGCACACACCACAACTTCAGTTTTAACCTGGGGTTTTATTCAGATATTTTGATATGATTGATACAGTTTTTGTTTTGACACAGTTACTTTGACTTTTGAGTTACTCATTCTAAGGTTCTTAGTATATATGACATTTAATGATGTGATTTTTAGTAATATTTAAACAAAAAATTTTTGGTCGTATTTTGGGTCGTATTTTGGGTCGTTTCATCTAGTATGTTCAAGAATCAGATTCAAGTGATATTGCAAATTAACTTATGACACTAATGGGTCACACTAATAACAACTTGATATAATTGATTATTTATTAGAAATTGATTTTAATAAATATTAAATTAACTCTTATAATTAAATTGGAAATTATTTATTTCAAGGAAATAATAATTTTCATTAGCAAGTAACATTACATAATTCATATGGTATAATTAATAAGTCATGCACAACATTTTGGACTAGATGAATGATTTTGTCTTTACCAAAAAGTTAGAGTTTATATTTTATAAACTTGGTTTATAAAATGTAAAAGCTTTATTCTTCTTTTGTCTTCAAAAATTTGAAATTTGGCAAGACAAAAGAGAGTATGGGGTTTTCTAGTTGTTTAATAAAAAGGAATGGCTTCATGGTTGTCTAAAGTGGAAGTTACTATCGGATAATGAATTCACTTTATGGATTAAGAGAGATTAGGCTTTCATTCTTGTGTTTCCTACATTTGTGAAAACCGTAACATGCTCTCTAGCATGGGTTGTCTATCTTTTCCTCTCAAGTCTTGAAGATTACTTGTTTATCTTATGCTCTCTTGAAATTCATATTAGTTATAAACTTCTAGCTTAAGAGATTAAGGGTTTTATACAAAAGAACTAGCATTCCAGATTAAGTTGAATCATTGTTGGTGTCTCTTAAGTTCATCCATCATTAACTTTCAAGCCTCCCAAGAGGATCCAAAGAACTATAAAGGTTGTTATTTTTTCTTTTTCTTATTTGGTTGTGTTTATTTTCTTTCCAAATTTTGCTAGAAGATCCTTGGTGGGTTATAAACTTGTTTTATGTTATTCAAATCATCAAGTCTCCTATTGCTAAACTTTATGTTTTTGAAACGAATTTTCAAATAAAAACCCAACAATTGGTATCAAAGCCACCTTGAAACATTGGTTAGATTTTATTATTTTTGGAACTCTTAGTTTTTGGAAAATATTGATACCTTGGTTTTGTTTAAAAACAAGTTCATACATATTTTCAATGACAACTTTATAATTGTTGTTTTATGTGAGAAAAGATTTTGTGCATCTTTTTTCATCTAAAGTTGTCTTAGAAAAACAAAGGTTGTTTAATGTCTATGTTGATATGTATGATGTGTATAAACTAACCAAGTACTATTGTGTTGATGTGTTGGTTGTTTTATAAAATGGTTGTAATAATTTATTTATTCAAATGGTATGTAATAAATTAAATAGATTAGTTTTCTTGGTTTATTTTTGTGAATAATAGATTAGTTGTAAGAAATAATATATTTGTACAAAAAATTAACAAGAAATGAAGTTAGAGCCATTTTTTGAAGACAAAAGTGCTATTTTCGACTTTAACAAGATGCAGAAAGTCAGTGACAGTTTCTGAAAAGTGTCCCTAATGTTGTTTACAAAGGGTTCTTGGACTTTTATTGATAGGTGCTGAAATATTGCTTTGAAGAAAAATTTACAATCTTTTGCAAGCAAATGGTGTTTACTCATGTGGGAGCCTCTACAAAAACATTACAAGAAGATTTTTGGTCTTTTAGAATGTCCCCTTAGGAATGGACCTAGCATTTTTTTGTGTAGGCATATAAAAAATGTCATTAGATGGTTTGGTTATGCATATATAATTTTATGTATGTTTGTGTTGTCGATTTTATGTAATTATTATGTGTGGTTGATAAATTAGTTTTTCACATGCTAAAATAATTAAGGACAAAATAAACATCACATGGAGTTTGGTTTTTAAAATATAATGTGGACATAATATGACATCCCCAAAATCTCGGCCAGAAAAGACCGATTTCATTTATGCTTTTTAAACATTTTCAGAGTAAATCCTTTTAATTTTAAAAGAGATGCGGAATTTGTTCCCAAAAACAAAACATGATAAAATAGATATTTATCAAAACATTTCATATAGAAATATGATTTCATTTCATAATCAAAAGTCGGGATGTCATGTTCCGATACAGATCATAAAGCATAAACGATAACATTACAAGTCATTCAACTAATATATACATATACAGACTTGTAAACAAAACAACTTGATGATTCACCCATCTTAAGCTCTTGCTCCACTTCCTGTAATACAAATAAACTGAGTGGGTCAGGCTTGGGAGCCTGGTGAGCATATAGGATTTTCAACCCACAATAATTATATTTAATTTCAACAATCCACAATAAACCCGATTACTCATTCCCGTTATCCTCACTTTACGTCCCTAAAATAACATCTATTATAAGGAACCTAATTCAGGATTTTCATCGGGACGGACATTACTGCAGAGGGGCTTCCTCAACAATAAGTGCCCTAAAGGCAACCATGTGGGGGATAGAGTACACCGGTGAACACGTCGTTCACAACACCTACAGGTAATGAGCCTGCTAGTGTTCCACAGGACAGTCTAGAATAGTCTGTGGTCGTCATCCATACTCTGCTGAATGACTAGAATAACACCAATAACACTGAGGCCTCTCATCTGTTTATATCACACCAATTATCTACCCATGTTCTACCCAACATATTAGTAGATAAAAATATACATTTTTATACATTGTTTAAAAACCTATATAGCATGCTTTAATCAATACATATTCCACATAACAGATGAGGCATACACACATAACACGTATTTCATAGAGAATATATCAGATCTATGAGATAGAAGAGAGTGAATATACATTCACACATATAACAGCAAAATATATACACATAGCACATATTTTATATAGAATACTTCATCATATTGCGTTGGAATGAAAATGACTACACACTCACTTGATCAGAAGATGATCGGGCAGCACTACGACTTGTAGCAGTAGTGTCTCTCCGTAGATCTGGAAGATCTTCACAAAAACCGGGCTCCTCGCGGGTAGAGCTTCGGCTCGGGAATAACGCTCTTCGGGATCCTCGGGGCTTCGGATCTTGCTTCGGGGCTCGGTAATATTATCGGGGCTTCGGGGTATAAACAGCACGCAAAATGAGGAAAAACTAAAGAGAAAATGGAAGGGTTTGTAAAAGAAAATCGGCTGTCTTCGCATCCCCTTTTATAGGCTGATCCTCGGGGTTACGATGGGCGTAACTTCGGGGTTACGCGGGGCGTACTGCCTCGGAAGCCGTCATCCCTTGTGTCATCGGCCCTCTACGTCATCGCTTACGACTCCGGAGCACTCGAGTGGTACGCTGGGTGTACTTCGGATGAGTCTGCTGACTCCTCTTCGGATAATATCGAAAATTTGAATTAAAATTTAAATATTAAATATTTAATAAACTTTGAAAATTCATATCTCCTTCATAAGAACTCCGTTTTCAACGTTCTTTATATCCACGCATAGGTGAGACTACGCTCTACAACTTTCGTTTAGACTACGTCGACTAATTTTGAATTTATTTTTATTAATTATTTTTAGGAGGCCGGGACAGAAAAACTTCGTTATAAATTCATAACTTCTTCGTCCGACGTCCGTTCTCGCCTATCTTTTCATCGTTTCACTACTAACAACGAGATCTTCGATTCTCGTTTAGATTGTTGCGGCTAAAAACCGCTCGATCTCAAATCGAGTATTCGAGCTAAATACTGCTAAGTCGAAACTTCAGAAAATCATAACTTCCTCATACGAAGTCAGATTTGGGCGTTCTATATATATTCGGAAACCTCGTTTCAACTACTACAACATTATCCAATGATATCAAGTTTATTTTACACTAAAATTTTGACGCTTATTTTATTCTTAATTAATCACATCACATAACTAAGCAATTAAGCACAAAACACATAATACTCAAATAATAATACGTTCTTATTATTTCAAATTGGGGTTACAAAGGTTAACCTAGACTATTACATTGCTAAAATGGCAAGCCCAGAAACACGGGCGTTACATAATGTCTCAATTGTCCTGATCTCCATATCAACTCTCCTTATAGCATGATTCTTTCATCATATGAAAAGTAAAAACCATGATAAGAATATATCCCCATCAACATATTTGTAATTATTCATTTAAAAAAGAATACCTCTGAGTCAACTGTCCTGCTCTCCATATCAACTCTCCTTATAGCATGATTCTTTCATCATATGAAAAGTAAAAACCATAATAAGACTATATCCCCATTAATATATTTGTAATTATTCATTTAAAAAAGAATACCTCTGAGTCAACAAAATAGAGGAAATCATCCTCATTGTGATAAAACAAAGCAACAGGGCGAATTATTTTGGAAGATTCAAACTCTCCATCTTCAAATCCAGGTGAAGATCCAATCTGAAAAATATATATGTTTATATTATTATCATAAGCTTTTAGCTGCTCAAAATTGAAATGCTCTGTGAATTACAAATGGAAATCCTTACATACACAATCTAAGATTTTTCCATTGTCATCAAACGCAATTATACGGTGGTGATTTGTGTCAGATTGAAACAACCTGTCACAAGAATTTCAAAAACCACATCCTTGTCATGCAAGAGTAGAGGACCTTCCATACCTTTAAATATTATGTAGCCCATTTTATCAAACATCTAAAAACAACAAAAAAGGATATAATCATATAAATAATACAACAAAAAGCAATTCTTACTGTTTTATATGTGAGATCTATGTTCATAAATTAATTGTGTTCTTTAATGTAGCAGCAGCAACACATGAAACCAGCACCGTTTCTTGTTGTTATATGCTATCTCCCATTGTCAGACATGAGAAGTTCCTCAATGTTGTCTCCAAGCTGCATCAAAAAAAATTCAAAGATTATTTCTGAAATAGGAATATGGGAGTAGAAAGAAAGAAACATTGATAAATACGTAAGAGATAATACTACCCTGAGTTATGAACACCATGTCAGATGTCAAAGAAAGTCCTTCAATCTTTAACTGAGAAATATATTCCTGGATTAGGACATTGATCTTTGCACTGGGCTCCTCCAAACTTTCCTTGATGGGAATAGGAACACGGTCCAAAAGCTTTGCAGGTTCCATCTTTGCATCTTGTCTTACTGTTACATATATGAACTCCTCACTTAGTGAAAATAATCTGCAAAGCACAATACCTCAAATAAGTACAAAATTATAAGATATACATTTTGGAACAATTTTTTTTGTAACTTACGCTTCTATATATTTCTACTTTTATGTCGTGTGATTACTTTCACTTGAAGATCTCTGAACTAAAGAATTGTGTTGTGCATCAATAGAGCAGACATCTGGTCATTTGGAATCACAGCACTTGAACTCATTCATGGGCATGCACCATTCTCTAAGTATCCACAAATGAAGGTAATTCTTTTGTTTAAATGACCCTTGTACCCTTATACCCCTAATCCCTCATGTCTCGTTTTATTTTTTTGAAGGTTTTGCTCATGACTCTACAAAACGCACCACCAGATCTTGACTATGAAAATACCCACTTTTCTATCATGCTTCACCAGATTGTTTTTACCTAGTATTGTAGCTGCAGAATGGACCTGAAAGAAACAGTAAATAGCAGTATTTTTAGACAGTATTGTTGCAGAATAAATATTTATGTGATGTAAAAAAAACATACCATATCAACTCTCCCAACAAAAGCATTACATTGATTTTTGGGATATAAAGATGATACCTGAAAATAAATATTTCTCTTCCTATTTGTTCCTTTCAATCTCTGCCTCTCCTATATCTCTTTCCACTGATTTTAACTCGCTCTTCATCCTCTCTGCATCTCTCATATTCATAGCATGTTCTTCCACTTTCTTCTTCAACTCTTCATTCTCCTCACATGTTATCTGTATCAGTATCCAAAATGATTATCAAAATCACCCCATGTAAAACTATGAATCTGTGAAATGGAAATATACTGACACAGACCTGAAACTAGCCAAAATAAACATGGTAACTATATCCAAAATGATAAAGGGTTCTCTAAAACCAAAGCAAAGACAAAAACTAGCCAAAATAAACACACAAACCGGTCAAATGAATTCATGCCACTGTCAGTTTAATAGGAGTCGGAATTGCAAGCATCGTGACGTCATCGATTGGTGGTGCTCATGGATGGTCTGGTGGTCGGACGGAGAGAATAGAGATGAAGGAGGGTAGGAAGCGAGATCTAGGGTTCGAGTGTGAGAGAGAACCGTTATTGCATCGCCGATGATTAGATTTCATTAAATGCACTCCAAACTCAAACTGAAATCGGATCCTTCGAAGGCACCAGTGGGAGGTACATGTTTTCCCTAGATACTGAACTCCCACCGTATTTCTTCCCGGCCTTCATGCTCTTCCATGGGTCGACTTTCTTCCCTTTGCCACTCGGATTATGTAGACGTAACTGCGAGATTCGGTCCTCGATAATTTCAGTCTCGAGTGATTCGGAGGTGGGACCACCGGTAGAGGAAGAATCATCCAGCGTTTCTTTCGTTTTGAAGGAGAAGGTTAGGGGCAGCGGTGCGTGGGATCTGAGTGGCGACATAAGGATTGGCGTTCCGATCTTGAACCGGTATCTTGAGATGGCGGAAGTGTGTGCTTAGGTTTCTAGATACACTCCAAACTCTTAAAGCTTATCGAGTTCGATGTGGGTGGTGACAGCTTAGGGCTTAGAGAGAGAGAGGGAGAGAGAGAGAGAGAGAGAGAGAGAGAGAGAGAGAGAGAGAGTACAGAGGTAAAGGAAGACGAGTCGATTCAAAAGGATTATTAGGGTTCTATTGTAGGATTCTAGTGTGGATTGAGTTTTTAAGGCTCAATGGTGGTGGCAGTGGCGATGGCTTAGGGTTTACAGAGAGAAGGAAGGAGTGAATGAAAAGGGAGATACTGAAGAGAGAGGGTAGAAGCGGGGTTCTTCAGAATTTTAGAATTTCAGAAGATTTTGTTTTCCCACTTTAAAAACACGCGTTTAGGCAAAAAAATATATATAAAGCGACACATTTAGAGGACGCACACTTTATGAAAGGCACCCTCCGCATTTCTTTTTTTTTTCTTTTCTTACACTAATTTTAGGGCACGCAGAAATGCGTGTCCACTATCCTTCAAATTTTGCAAAATTGACATTATTTTTTAGGGCACACACCAATGTGCGTCCTCTATCAGCGAGTGTCATTATTTGCGCGTCATTAAAGGGCTGTTTTCTAGTAGTGGGCACACTAACATGGGACTTACAGTGCATGGAAAAGGGTAGCTTGATGTTAGTCATAGATCAATGCAGCATGTGTGGCTAACCGGCACATTGATTAGGTGGTTGTAACATTGGGTGTACCAAGCTAATTTGCATGGTTATTCACACCTTGTTTGTGATCCTCAGAATCCCAGTCACAAACTTGAAGGGCACAATCAAGATTTAAACATGTCATTGAAAGGTTCAATGAATCTCAAAGTATCAAGGAATTTCAATCCATTTAAAAGCTAATAACTAGTTTTGTTTTTCATGATGGAAATTGGTAAATATTTATTTACCTACCTTCAAATATTTTGCAATTTGGATTACTGCATCCGTCTTCCGAATTGTAAAAATATTGTGTTGGGTCCTAGCCTTAGTATTTCATGTTGGGTGTTATATTAAGGACTAAAATCAACTAAACTTGAATTTCTCCCATTATAGATGTCTAGTTCAGACAACTATGGTCTTTCCGAATCTTTAGGAAAAACCATTCTTTATAAAGATGATTTTCCACAAGGCGCTCAAGGTGAAAGATTAATCCCTTCTTCTTGTTGTAGTGGAACTTCACTTCCTTTACCTCCTCCAACAATTCTCCTTAACCCACAAGTTCTAAGTCACTCAAAGCCCTATTGTTAGGAAGGAAAGTTTGTGTGTGCTCACACCTTGGAGATGAAGATACATATTGACAAGTTGGGAGAGTTGGGTGTCGAAGTCTCAAGGAAGTTGGTTGTTGATTGGTTCTTCAATCACTTACTAAGTCATATAGCAGGTTCATTAAGGACTAATATATGGGAGATCACAACATCACCCTTATTGATCTAACATATTTGCTTGTTGCTACTGAATCAGCAATGATTTAGTGCACCGGTAAAGCAAATTTGAATGGAAGATCTAGTCCCTACACTTCCATGCACATGGACAATTGGAACATTGGAAATCGAGAAAAGATTTCTCTTCCCAATGGAAAGGGATCAGTCATAGTCAAGTCATTTTACCAAATGGTAAAGAGAAAGGCTAAAATCTGAGAAAGTATTGTGTACCATTCCCAAAGAGTCCATTGCCAAGAAAACGGGCACTGGTTGCGAAGCTGCCATAATTACCTGAAGGATCGCTAGGATGGTAAAGTCAAAAAATTTTACTCTACTTTAGGTAAGTCCACTATCTAACTCTATTAAGTTCCTATTTGGAGATTCTTAAAACATGATGTAATGCAATTAAATTTTGATGTTTTATAGAATCATAGGAAGCTTAAAAGAAGAGTAGGTTGAGTCTGATCGCGAAGAAATGGATTTCGATCGCATGGTTCGATGATTCGATTCTTAAGTTGCTGCTTGAGAGTTATGATAGATCGCTTAGAAATATTTAGAAACATAGCTTTCACTTGCAATTTCATTGTAAGCAAAAATTTTCTGGGTTTTATAAATAAATAAAATTTTGATTTTGTTTTATTTTATATCTCCTAACAATGGCATTTGTGAAAAATGATGTTTATGTATATTCTAGCAATGTTCAATATGGATTTGATTCTTTCGTTTGTGGTAGTGTCATAATTTACCAAATAAGGAAAGATTCTCATCACCCAAGTTTCAATTGGATAGAAACTTCGAATCATTCAACTTGTATTGTGTGATGAATGAGAATTTTAATTTTTGGGAAATTAAGACTAATTCCTTGTTCACATGTATATGTGAGTCAAGTGAAGGACTAGGGGATCAGGTACACTGGGTGTACGCTGGTCAGGTCCACCTCAAAGAACGATTAGACTATTCATCATGATTTACTAAAGTTTTGTAAATATGATTATGCTTACAAGTCTAAGTATAATTCTGATCATTGGAAAAGTTTCAATGTATGGCAGAACGAATAAGAAGAATCAAATTAGGCAAAAAGATAAAAGTTTATCCAATCTGAAAAGATGGGAGAGTACTTTAGTATCGTGTTTTATGATCATCTTAATGATTATGGAAAACCATATCACAATTGATCCTCTAAGGATATCTTAGTGCATTTGTATGGCTAAGAAGAGGAATCATGAATTGCTGAAATGGTTAAATCAAAAGGTGAAACATAGTTTGTTCCAAGAATAAGTCTTAGAGTCATACTCCAAGATTGTAACTTGAGTGACATAATCTTAAGAAATGTTTATAACACTTGTCAAATGTAGAGTAAAATGTTTCTTACTCTTGTACACTAGAAATTGGTAAGTTGTGATGTCTTGGTATGGACAAAGACCAACTAAGACCAATCGTGTGAAGTGCTTATCTTGATAAGAATCCGCACTAACTCTTGAATATTTGTTTGTCAAGAATGTTTCTTGACAAAGTGAATCTTATATGTCAAGATGTCAGTGGGAGCCTTAAGGACCTTGAAAGTTTTAAGAACTAATCAAGAGTAAACCTATTGTTAAACACTAGCACATGACCTGAGGTTTGTAACCTATCGTTTTGACATATTCTTATTTATGTGCCCATTCCAGTAAAAGTTGATTATACATGTGAGTTCTATGAGTTCTCAATCATTTTTATAACAACTTGAAAGGAATGGTAGGCCCTTGTGCTGCCAAGTGGCAAGAAATTAAGATTGAACAGGTTCAGTCCATATGGGTTTGGATTTGTCACTAACCATGTCTTGTGATTTGTGGTTATGACAAATTCACATGGATAGGAACACATACACCATAAAATCTAAGTGTCATAAGGTTTATCTCCGACTCATGAAAATGATTGTGAGGAAACTCTTTCAGTAAGTAGATATTAAGGAGATAGCAATTATGTTATTTGCATCCTCAAATTTGATTATGATTACGGCATCCCTCTTCATAGTTCGAATTGTGAGAAATAGCAAAGGTCTAAACATTTGGGACTTATTGATGTGAGTTTTAAAATTGTTTAGACACACATGTGAGCTATCTAAGGAAAGGTGTATGAGTTTTAGAAGGCTAGATAAAGTCTTATTGAAGCAGCTCGTATGAGAAATCTGAACTTTGGTAATGAAAGTCAGTAAGTATTGATTTCTAGAAGTCTAATTCATTTCTAAATACATGTCAAAGCTACTGGGAGAATAACTGTTATGCAAGTAAGATAATAATAATGATGATGCTAGTGGGAGCATAATTATTATGGAAAGTGTTGCAAGTTAGCAATATTAATT
This sequence comes from Lactuca sativa, assembly GCF_002870075.4. Taxonomy (NCBI): domain Eukaryota; kingdom Viridiplantae; phylum Streptophyta; class Magnoliopsida; order Asterales; family Asteraceae; genus Lactuca; species Lactuca sativa. The sequence continues at coordinate 135,420,885 of NC_056624.2, forward strand.
ATAGAAAAACAAAAGGTTTCAAATCGCAAAGTTGCAGGGTTTGAAAAGTTGTTTTGCTATAATTAAGGGAGAGGACATTATACTTCATTTCAAATCTAAAAGCTTAGATTGAGTTTTTTAGTCAAATGTAGTCAAATATATATGAATGTTATGTTGGAATGGTTCAACATAAGGAAATTCTATATATATGGAGATGTTAATTGTGTTGGGTTTTGAGCATTCTAACACTCCTAAGTGTACATGCAACCCTAAATACCTTGGATCTATGTTTTCTCTAGTATACATACAAATAAGAACATCCAAGGTATAATCCTAATCTAGCATACAAAACAATGAGTGTAACAAGATAGAATACATACCTCTTTGATGTAGAAAGTCTTCATGAAGCTTGAGTGCCTAGCCCTAATAGTGTGGAAGCCTCAAATGGAATCACAATCACCAAAACACTTAGAATAACTTGAGAGAATTCTACAACTCATGAAATCGGCTAGCCCTTTCTTACTCTCACTCTAGTGGCCGATTTTGGTCAAGAATAAGATGCTTATATAGTTAGGGTTACACCATGTAAACCCTAATTGACATGGCCTTTCATTTCCATGATCCATGGGTACAAATACACCATGGAGCATCCATGTACCATCCTATGGGTTTTAGCCCAACTTGATTATCCATGGAGCATTAGCCCACTATACAAGTATGGATGATTTACACAATCAACCCATATATTTAATTAGTCTTCTTTTGATCACTTAATTAATCCTAGATTAATTCTTGATCAATACTAATTAAATAATCTTATTATTCTTATTATTAATATACTAGAACTTATAATATATTAATAACCATAAGTGTCTTATTTCTCTCATTATAGTCTATCCAAGTGCATGATGGTATGCAACCCAAATGGACCATGCCGGGTCGGGTCAAGTCTTACCAATTATAGTTGTGGACTTAGACATTAATCCAACAAATTGCGTTCTCAAAATTTGATTATGATTACGGCATCCCTCTTCATAATCAAAATTATGAGAACATGGCAAATACAAATATTGTAGCAAAAGACTGATCTATTATCATGTCTTTATGTTCGACATTATGAAACGGGTCCCATATGCTTCCGGAATAGGATCGATTGCATATGCTATAATATTCGCGTATTCTAATTTTCCAAATGCCTAAGGAATTAAGAGGGAAAAAGGAATAGAACCGGATATGACTAAAGTGGTTAAACAACTGTTAAGGACAATCTAAGGTTCGCCAAGGATTGGTCGCTTAAGGACAGTTGGAAGTATAGTAATGGATGGACCATATTGACATTACTATGAATAGATAGGATTCTATTAATTATGAGTTATCGTATGGCAAATATGGAATGTTTCCATATTGGGAGTTGAAGAATAGATGTAAGATTAGAAACTCTTATGCAAGAAGGATGTTCAAAGGAATGTACTTTAAATTTGAGACTTCATTTCCATGGAATTGCCTTGTAACAATCTCCAAAGGAATATTTTGTAACATCATTGGTCAAGTCTCTATGACTTTTGGTACCTAGACATTACAAAAGAATCATTGCATGATAGTTTAGATACTAACACATTCTAATAGTGGCAAGAATTTGGAATTCTTATACTTGCAATAAAGATTTGGGATTGTGAAATGAGCATCATTGAAATGTTTTTTAATTGATCTATTTCACAAAGTCAAGAACATAGATAAACATTGTGTGCATGCTTGGAGCATGGCATAGCTATTGTTTTTAATTCAAGTATTAAGTTGATTATTCAAAACATTATACAATGAATAATGAGTAATCAATATGGCACTCAAAAGTTTTAGGGCCATATAGGATTAATATTATACTTGTGTTTCACTTTACATGTTTTGACTTCCCAAATAACTAGTTTATTCAAACCATCCACAGTCGATCATACTTTGGAAGTAGGTATTGCGGCAAGACTGTCATGAATGGGTCTGTAGTTTGTCTAGGGCAAGGTGGCTACAGTGTTCATGAGTACTCCTGGAATTAGATTCGAGTATTGGATTCAACCCATGCTCATCTAAATCACTTCATGGATTTTATCATGAGTGATTGTGAGACGATAATATCTTATATTCTTGAAACGGAGACATGTGAGTTGTAGTTTCCAGTACGTTGCACATTGACATATGTAAACACACCAGTAACTTAGATGTTATAAAACATATTGTTGTGTGTAATTTGATGAGTAACTACAAGCAAGCATTTGGGTCGAATTTTATCCGTTCCTTTTACCCTATGTGGATAAAAGCGATATCTGTGGGCCCCTCAATGATTTAGTGATGACACCCTTAAATGCTTAGCCAAGCCTGGACTGATTTGATTTTCAGTTAGTCAGTCAACATAAATCGGAAATCGGGAAACAACAGATGGATAGAGAGAATGATTATAATCCATGTCCTATGTCTATATGATACCTAGAATTGAGGAATATATGATCCCTTATCAAATGGACACGTCATTGACTAGGTCAGAGTTCGACAGCGGCTTTTAAGAGCTACGATTGCTAGTCGGGTTGTAGAGTCGTACTTGCAATAATAGTTATTAGACTTATCCAAGTAGGAGACTGTTGGATTAGGTGTCTAAGTCTATAACTATAATTGGTATGAACTTGACCTGAGAGTAGCATGGTCCATTTGGGTTGCATATCACCAGGACAATATGATAGGATGGACTTTTGAGAAGAGGTTACTTATGATTTGTTAATATATTATAAGTTCTAATATATTAATATGAAATCATATTATTATTTAATTAGTATTGATCAAGAATTAATTTTGTGATCAAAAGAAACTAATTATATATAAGGGGTTGATTTGGTAAATCATGCATTCTTATGGTGTGGGCCAATGATCCATGATTCCTTAGGTTGGACTAAACCCATGTAACAACCCACGGATGATCCATGGAGGTTTAAACCCATGGAGCCTTAGGAATATGGAAGTTCATCCACATTAGGGTTTACATGGTGTAACCTTAATCTTACCACACTATATGGGAAGCCCCTTAGGATCCAAAATTGGCTACTAGACACACTAGTGATCTTGAAGTTCATTGAGTCAATTTTGGTGCAAGAAATATTGTCTCAAAAGTCTCCTTTGTTCTAGGTGTGTTTTGATTCCATTTGAGGTGCAACATATTGGGCACTAAGTTCTTAAAGGCCAAACTCAAGAAGTTCTACAAGCTACAACAAAGAGGTAACTCTATATCTCTCTTTTATGTTGATTATGTCATTTCCGTGCTAGTTGTAGGCTTAATGCTTTGGATACAATATTGCATGTATAATTAGAGAAAACATAGATCCAAATCATGTAGGGTTGTATGTGCTCCATACGATGTTGTAGTATACTAAAACCCTTCAGATTTATCTTTTGTTTCTCGATCAATGAAAACATCAAAACTCTAATTCCAAATGTGCTAGAGTAAGAAAGCATTATTAATCCACATATTACAAGGTGTTATCATCCTTCTTAGTTTGAATTTACTATCAAGATACGATTCATAGTTACAAGAGCATGGCTCTAAAACTAGATTTGGAATGAAGAATGATTTATATAGGATTGAACCATTTCCAACAATGTTTGATTTCTCTTTACAGTCATACAATTACACTAAGATGTTCTTGAATGATTATTTTTGATACAACTCCACAATTACTAAGATGATCATAAAAATGATACTAAAGTATTCTCCTTTTTTCATATTGGAGAATCATTTATCTTTCTGCCTAATAGATTCTTCTATTTGTTTTGCTACTTATGAACTTTACAAAAGTATTAGAATTTTGTTTATTCTTATAAATAAAACCATATTTACTTAAACATCAACAAATCACGACGAATAGCGTTATCCTACCTTGTGGTGAATCTAAAGAGTCCCTATCTACATGTACTTGATATGTTAGCCATTCACTTGCCTCACATAAGCATGTGAACAATTAATTAAGTCTAAATTTTCCAATACAAGATTCTCATATATTATATAATACGACTTGTACAACACCAAGCATTTGTCCAGTTGGTCATGAGATTTCTTTTCACTTGGTCAATTATGACATTACCACAAGAGATATCATAAGAATCAAATCCATAATTAATTCGGGTATTAATAGAAACATAACAAACACTTTCATTAATGTCATTGCAAGGAAATAATATAAGGAAACTACGTAAACCAAACTTCACTTTTATTGAAATAAAATGAAAATCGGAACTTTTACTTCCAATGAATGAAATGAAAAACTATATTTCTAAACATCTCTGAAGAGTAATAACAATCTACTAAATTATCCTAACTCCTTAGTAGTAGTTCCAATTTTGACCATTGAACCGTGTGACAAATGCCCAACTCTCATGATGGAATTCAGCTCACTTGTTTAAGCTTCCTTCTTTCTTTTAGATAGTGCGATACCATAAAAAAGTGATCATCAGATCATGTATTAAGAGTCTATAGAATATGAACTTATGGAATTAGATAATGGATGTACCTGAAGTAAAGTCACACGACTTGAATTTACCATCTCTAAGATCTTTCAAGTAATGTGGACAGCTTCGCTTCTAATGTCCCTTCAATTGACAGTAGAAACAAATGGAATCATTGGGGTCAACATTCGAAACAATCTCAGAATGAGCCTTTCTCTTTATGATACGATCAAACGGATTGATCTTGGCTGATACCTTTCAATTGGGAAGAGAATTTTTTTATAGATCATCAACATTGTCTTCATCAATGTCCATTGAATTCTTGGAATTAGACCCTTTAAGCAACTCTTCTACAGATGTGTTCTTATGTATTTTTGCTTCAGCAAATATCAACATCTCATTCAAATCAATTAGGCTTACATCAAGATTCCTCATATGAAAGTTCTCTGTGAACTGTCTATATGAACTAGGAAGTGAAAGAAGAACCAAATCAATGGCTTATTCCCTTGGGAATACGATACTCATTCTTTCTAATTTTTCAATGTACGAATTCATTTCTAGAATGTGCGTACACACAAAATTTCCATCTTTGTGCTTACAAGCCAATAAGGCTTGAGTAGTTTCATATCTTTCAACTTAAGGAAAATGTGACATTGGGAGAGACAAAGGAGGAGGAGGTGGAAGATTTGAATAGAGACGATGTCCAGTTGCACCATTTCCTAAGGAAAGGAAACTGTTTTCACCATCACTCGAATGTGGAAAACCATCTCCTAAAGAACGCGGTGAAACATTTCCAGAAGAATGAGGAAGACCATCATTGTCTTGATTTGACATCTAAAATTTTAAGAGAAGAGATAATTCAAGTTAATTGATTTTAATTTTTAATTAATAACCCATAATTGAAATTAAGGCTAGGATCCATATTTTCAATTCGACCTTTAAAGATGGATATTGTAATAAAATTTGAATCTATTTTAGGTAGGTAGAGTCATCTCACCAATTTCAATCACATGAATTATTCCTAGATATTTAAAATCCATTGAATCTTATTATTGACATGTTTAATCTTGATTATGCTCTTACCAATTGTGATTGGGATGCCGATGATCACAATTAAGATTTGAATAACCATGCAAACCCGCTTGACAACCTCAAGGTCATTTATCATCTCAAATTGATGTGTTGATTAACCACACACGCTCCATCAATAACAATTATTTTTTATTTATCCATCACCTCAACTTTATAGTCCCAAATTAGTGTGTCGTTTAACCACGTACACTCCACTAACGACATATAAAGAATGATGTGTGTTTTCATGGATTAGCATACATTTCACATTTTTCCTAAAGTACAGTGGGATTTATAAAAAGGTTTATGAACTATAGTATCATAATTTTAGAGGTTTTGTCCAATCAAACTCGTTCATCTAACGACCCTTCATAATAAAAGGGAGCGGTGGGTGAGAGTGGACACCCAATGACGGTCATTTTATAGGTCATTTCCTTATAACTCATTAGAGTATGACTTTGTGAATGAGGCCTACTATTGATTTGACTGAATTATCTTATACACATAATGTATTAAACTTTAAATCATATATAGTATAAGGTGTATTTAAAATCTTATCAAAACACAAGGTTTAAATATTAGTTATCAAAATTATCATCTAATTAATTAATCAATTTAAACATATAATCACTTTATAATTATCTTTTAATTACATGACAATTAAATTAATTATTAAATCCATAAAGGATAATTAAAATTTATCAAATAAGAATATCTCCTAATATTTAGGGTTTTATGGATTATCACAAGGCATTCAAAAATCGGAATCTACCAGAATCAATACTTGATCATTACCAAAAATAACACAATAAATCAGATTAGAAAGATAATTACCGAAAATCTAAAAAAACCGTATCTCACGTCATGACAGATGCACTGTCACGTCATGAGATCAGAATTTTGTGAAAAATAGGTTTAGTTTGATTCAACTCATGTGTAATCAATGTTTGAAAATTTTGGCTCTGATACCATCGATGGGTTTTGTTGAAAACAAAAGCGTACAATGCGGAAAACAATTAAAAATTAATAGAGTACACCCATCCTACAAAAAAGATCTGTCATACACCTTGATAACAACATACAATGAACAACTAGAGCTAGCAAAACACTACTAGAAAAACAGCCTTTTACGACGCGCAAATGTGTGTCAAGGAAGGCCCTGTCATAACGAGAGACGACACACTTTTGCGTGTCGTCTATTTTTGACGTGCATTTATGAAACGCATTTACGATGCGCAGTTATGACACGTAATGCGTATTAAGGAAGGCCCTGTCATAAAGGAAGACGACAAGCGTTTGCGTGTCATAACCTTGCAACGTGCGTGTTTATGACACAAAATGCGTATCAAAGAAGCCCCTGTCATAAATGAAGATGACACGCATTTGCGTGTCATAAACTTCAGTAACCATTTTCGATATGCATTTACAATGCATCTTTACGATACTCATTTACGCATAATACAAAAATATGTAAACAAATATATACCAAAACAATCAATTTCATCCAATAACATAATGTCAAAAAATTGTAATACATTGATATTAAGGTGATCTAATTGTACATGGTTATTAAGAGGTTTCCCCTAACTACATAACCTAATACTACATTGCTATTAAGGGACACCTTCTGCTATGTAATGCTATATAAACTAAAAAGATATACACAAAGATGATAAACATCAAATTCCAACTAAGTAGAGTTACATCTTGCCTTTCATAATTCTTTAAGACTAATGAACCCCTGCTCCGATAATTCTTGTGACGTGATCAAATAATAGTCAAAAAATTAATATGCTAATATAATTATTAGAAGAATCAAACATGGAATGTTAGTTGTAAAAGACGAAATTACCCTTTTCTCCATCCAAAGAATGTGGGACCGCACTTGAGATATGATATTTGATCCAGGTAGTATTACGGGTTCCATTAAAGTATAAAGTATTTATCAAGTTTAATATTCAACCATTAAATGTAACAAAGTTAATGTTTTTTACTATACTATGTACCTCGTTATATTGACTTGGACTAAAGCAAAGCCCTGCCCATTGACTTGGATTAAAAAACGCATGTTTTTACTATATTGATTAAACAAGTACCATTGACCATTGACTTGGACTAAAGTAAAGCCCTGCCCACCCACCTTCTCCAACTCCAAAATCCTGAGGTGATACTGAAAACGAAGCCTTTCCACATCCGAAAATGTATAAGAAAAATCAGATAAATTTATTGACTTGAATGTTGATTATACATCAGATTATTGATTTGGAAAGACCAATAATTAATGTTTAGTCGAACTGAAAAACAAAAGAAAAAGATGGTGGAAATGAATATTGGCAATCTCAAGATTTAAATAGAAATTAAACAATTCAATAGCAAAAATATAAAAAACAACAAAAAAATATAAAAAATATTATCACTAAAATTTTCTTACATTCCCTTTACTCATTGTCTGTATGATTATTTTTAAGTTGCTCTGCAAGATGCTTTTCTTTTGCCTCATTCTCCATCTGTCTTTGGTATTCCAAAGTTTCTTCAAGCTTTCTTTCCTCCAATGTTTGGAAAATCGGACCGGACATTGAACCGGCCGCCATACCGGTTCGATGGTTAAAGTGGTCAGACCGGTTGGACCGGCCCTAAAAACCAGATAAAACCGGATATATATATATATATATATATATATATATATATATATATATATATGTATGTATGTATGTATGTATATATATATATATATCATTTATTTCCTTTAAATGCGTCTTACAAACTAATTTGCAAAAATAATCTATTATTTTAATCGTACATTTAATTAATTCTAACTAGAACAAAAGAATAGTTACATGGTCTCGTATAAATGTTATGATTATATATTTATATGTACATGTATGAGTTTGAAGAAAAAAATATGCATCATTGATACGAATTGGATCACAATTGAACATACATTGAATGGTATAACATAATTAGGTATTTTATAACTTCTAAAAATGATTACAATAATATTCAAAGATCACCATAATACATGCTTATTACATCAGGCTACATAAGATAATACTATCTATATGGGATGACCACTTCATATCTTGAACTCCGAATAAGCAACTTCCTTCTCTCAATTCCCTTAAGTGACATCTGATTCATCTTTTGTCGCCTCCAGGGTCATTTGGAATGCCTGTTCCTTTGGTTTTGGTGGCACATTCGGCTTTGCAACTTCTTTCTTCCTTGGGCTGACATTCTTTACATGCCCTTCTTCGTTATACTCAAAACACACCCTCTTAATGTATCTTCATTCATCAACATAGTGACCAATCATTCCACACTTGTAGTAAGTCACTTCTTCTTTGCATTGTCCAAAATGCTTCTTTCTGCATCCTTTACATCAGTTTGCATGGTTGTTACCCCCAAGCTTATTGTCGTTGGGGTTAGACTTTGAAGATCTACTTTTTTGTTGGACTTTCAGAATCCTTCATTCTTTCTCTTCTTTCCAATTTCATCGTGGTCGGCAGTTCTCCCTTTGACCATGTTTTCAATAGATTTGGCAACCCAGATGGTTGTTTCTAGTTGCTATCTTTACCATTGGACCAAAATTAATTGGTAGTTCTTTAGAAAGGCTCTCTATCTTGGAGAGTTCGGTAGCAACCATGTAAGGAACTAAATTCATTTTCTCAATAAAGGTTGCAATGTACTCACTGACGCTCATCTTTCCTTTCTTCAGATTCTAGAATTCCTTACTTATTTCTTGAAGGTCTCTTTTTTAGTAGTATTCCCTTTTTAACTATAGAAGGAAATCCTCCCACGACATCTTTCTTGCTTCTCCTTTTGGCATAGTGTCAGCCAATCGTCTCCACCAGCTTAACACTCTAGTCTATAGTTGTATGACTATGAATATTGTCATTCGTCTATCAATGCAGTCATATCTCTCAAATGTCATCTCCATTTCATAGATCCAATCCATAACTGTCAATGGTGTTGGTTCCATAAAAATACTTGGCGATTAGGATGCCATGAAGTCCTCATACTTGCATCCATTTCTGTCAATATTTTGTTTGGTGTTGTCCCTCCAAACCGTTCATGATTCAGCTTGATTTACAATCTTACTGTAGCTTCCTTCTTCAGATTAGATTTATTTATCACTGTTTCTACAACTAATGCAGTGAGATCTCTCCTATTCCTTTGGAATAGTTGTCTGATCTCCTCCATTAGTTAAGCTAACATTTCCCAAATTATAGCTCAAATTATTGCCATCGTGATTGGCTTATTTGTTGGTACAGCTTCCATTGCAAGTTCATTTATATGATGAGGCTATGGCTCAGGTTGTCGGTCTCAATTATCATTTCCTACTTTGTTACGCAGTCTCATCATGACGTTCTATAAACCAAACAATTGTTCATTGTACCGAGATGCGACTTTATTACGACCGGGAAATGTATTATTAACGTTAGACGTATAATCCTCTCTATCACTCAAAAATGTATATGCCAATTCTAATACATTAATTTATATGTTTAGAATCTTGAACACAAAAAGTTTCCAAATCAAGGTCGGCAACAAATCTTAAATCTATTCAAGTAATAGCAATCTAGGTAGACAACCTAAAGCATGCTACATAATAGCAATTAAGGAACGTACCCTAAAGTATTCAACGGCTTATGTCAATTCAGGTATACAACCTAAAATATTTTAGACACAGACCTCAAAGTCATCACTTAGCATTCTAAATTTAAGTCAAGAATTTACCAAAATTCATAGTTCGCTTAAACTAATTCTCTGATGCAAACTGTGACATCCCCGAACTTACGGGCATTACATCATGTCTCGATCATTTGCCCTTAACCAATTCCATGAAGGATATCCTCAGCTAGTTCTTTTTCACTAATATATAAATCATGTTCATGTCTTTCTAATAAAGGATCATGGACTACTAACTCATTACCGATCACACATTGTGTCATGGTCATCCACCCCTAATTGATTTTGTAAAGAATCTTCTAACTTAGTCCTTTTTTCTAATATTCGTATATTGAACAAACTAGAGATATACAATCATAGTCAACATAATAAATGAGTTAGCGGAATTCAACTGATAGTCACTTGAACAACTAAGTGTCGTTCAATTGGAGAGTAGGAACGTCATTCACATATTAACCTATAATATGCATATGGTACCATAACTAATCAATAACTATGAAATTTAGTAACTAATAACTAGATCTTTCATTAATCCCAATCATATTGAAATGACTATATAGTAAGGGCTCGCCGGTTAAGATAGTTAAGACAGTTGGTAGACAGAACCATTTTGGCATATAGGTTTTCTGAAATTCAATAACGTGGCAACGTGTCTATCCTAGAAACTGCTTCCTTCAGTAGATCAATCAGTATAATAACAAGAATTAATGATTAATATCATACTTAGATTTCTAACTATGACAATGAGTATACTCAATATTAAGTTATACTTAAGCTATAGCGTAAGTTACCCAATTGACGAATAATTTTGTAACACCCCGAGATTCAGGTATATTTCTTTCATCCTTGCTCTTTATTGATTGGGAATGTTTAGTCCTTGAGTGGTGGGATTGTAGCAAGTGAGTACGCTAGGCGTACCATATGGGTACGCTGCACGTACCCATGCGCTTAATTTGGACGCGGAGTCGCCAAGGTACGCTCGGCGTACCTAGAGTTACGTCGGGCGTACCCGGCCTAGGTGCAAAAACCCTAATCCACCTTGTGCACTATTTAAAGGGTGTTATGGCTCATTCCTTAGCCTCCATATCATTGAGTGAAACCCTAAAAGAGAGCCCCATCGTCCTTAGTGTGTGAGAGTGTTGATTTGAGCTTCTTGGTGCTTTAGTGACTTGGTGAAGAAGAAGGAAGGGAGTTCTTGGAAGCTAAAGCTTGAGGTGCCATTTTGGATCTGAGATCTATAGAGAAAAGGGCTACACTTGGAGGTATAAAGTTCAAAACTTTCCTCTTCTTTTGGTTGTTATTGTATGTGCCCTTTTTAGGGCTAAAACCCCCAAAGGTGGAGACTTTATGAGTGTAAAGTGCTCCATGGTCCGAGATCTGTCCCCTTTCAGTGTTATTGGTGATTTAGAGTCATAAAGTTTCCATCTTGGATGTTAGTTTGAAGTCATGCATGAGTATTTAGCCTTCTAGAGTTGAAGGTTGGATCATTGTGAGAGTTGGTGACTTGTTCAGCCATGCAAAGGCTTAAAGTCATCAACTTTATGGATTAAGGGGCTTAGATGGGGTCAGATCTAAAATATAGACATAGGTCTTAGCTGTTTAAGACCTCAAGACCTAAAGGGCTGAAGTAGGGGAGTACGCCGGGCGTAATCCCTAGTACGCGCCGCGTACTGGGTGGCACTCCCCGATTCTGAGGTGCAGCCGGGTACGCTCAGCGTACACATCTGGTACACACAGCGTAACCCAGAGAGTTGACTTTTGGTTGACTTTTAGGGTATGGTCTATTGTGGGGCCTTTGAGTTATGAGAAGGGTAAAATGGTCTTTTACCCTTCTGAGAGTGTCATAAGAGAGCAAAGCCTAGCCTTTGAGAGTTATATTAAATAGAGTGTTTATTTCATATGGTTAGGCGGAGGCTAGGCCAGCGTTTACCGGGTTAGAGATTTACCGAGATACCGAGGTGAGGCTTCTCACTATACTTTATCTAGTGTGGTAATAGAGTTATGTGACAGAGTACTATAGAGTTATATGCCAGTGTGATTGCATGTTATTTATGTGTTGTGATTTATGGTGATATGTGATATGCATGATTCAGAGTTACAGAGTTGGGACTTTCGGGTCCCTAGAGTTATGGCCAGAGGGCTCACAGAGAGTTGGGGCTGGAGGGCCCCACTGAGACGCATTGACCAGAGGGTCAACAGAGTTACAGCCTCGAGTGGCTATTATGTGTTAGTGTGGTATTTTGGGGAACTCACTAAGCTTTTGCTTACAGTGTTCAGTGTTATGTGTTTCAGGTACCAGTGATGACCGCAGGAAGGCACCGGATTGATTCGTACACACACACATACGGGAGTTGATGTATTTTGATCTTGGGAGATATTTTATGAACAAAAACATGATGCTATGACATTTTATGAACGAATGGTTTTGTTAAAAATGTGTTTACAATTGTGAAAAATTGTTTAAATTTTTACGGTGTTACAAATTTGGAAAACAAAAAGTGTAACTTTGGTGCTTAATCTTTCTCTTATTGGATCTTTCCAATGGTTTAGACTTCAATAATGACACTCAAGAACGAGAAATCAAATCACGAGGGAATAAGATCGAGAAAGAGAAAGACTTAAGAGTGAAATGTGCAAGGAACGGAATATGGGAAACCCACTATTTATAGGTTGGCATTTTGATGGATGCGTAATGCCCATGCTGTCGGCGTGCTATCCAAAGTTTCTTGTGGTTAGCAAATGGGTGATGGTTGGAAGTTGTTATTTTCTTGTTGCCTTCAGATAGTCATAACTTTCTCATACATGTTCTGATTTTGACATTCTTTATATCCACATGTTTGTGATTTCATATACTTCAACTTTACTTTAGATTACTTTGGCCAAAAATTAATATATTTTCACTTTGAATTTTATAAAGAGATGTTTATAATTTATTGTCTTTCAAAAGTGAAGAGGGGTGCTATAGATCGTTTCCCACCTTAAAAGTTATTAGAGACATTCAAAGGATTGAAAAAAGGCAATTGAGTAGTTCCTATTAAAATTGTGGTTTGCTCTAGCTTATTTAATCCCGTATCTCCACCCTGTGATGCAACCAATGATTTTTTAACATGTATACTAGGGAGTTTTTATATCATTGTAGTCAATAGGTTTAACTAAACAAACATCCCATGAAATCCAACTTCAAATTTGTTCAAGACAACCTTTGTAAATTCTTGTACGAACTTTACTTGATCAATGGGTTTTGCTAAGAGTTTAATTTTCTAATGGACTGCTTCCAAGGCTTCATCAATGGACTCGATGGTCTAGGTATATTTAGATTCCAAAACTTCTTTCACCAATTTGTCAATCTTTTCACTCAGCTCTTTTTGAGCGTCTTCTAGCACAATAACTTTGGTTCAATATGGAGAAGTGTTGTTTCGATTCATGTACATGTTTAGCAAAAGATTCTACGATATCTTTGATTTCAAGTGTTTGAGCCTCAAACTTTATGTTTCATAATTAAAGTGAAGAATTATATGACTTTGTGGAATAAAATGGCTGACTAATCACGTCATAGAATTGTACAAGGATTTAAATTTCCTATATAACACCCTAAATTTACCCTTTAACATTAGGGCATCATCAACTCCAAAATTGGCATCATCATTATTTTTAATTTGGATTGGGGCAATAGAAAATTTATCCTGATCACTGTCATAATCATTGTCATCCATGGTTTTTTGATCAATATTAAGACTAGAATGATTTAAAATAGGAACTCATCGAGGGATAAGATGTGTATAATGAGTCAAGGAAGTGAATGGTTATTTGAGTTGATTATGAAAATATTATCTTCGATAAGTGATGAAATATTGGGAGGATTCTTAGGCTATAATGAGGGAGGAACAATGGAAGTTTCGGGAATAGTAGAAGTTAGGATTTTTTAGGTGAGCGGGGGTGATCACCGGGAGGATTCTTAGGCTATGATGAGGGGGGAACAATGGAAGTTGGGGGAATAGTAGAAGTTAAGAATTTTGAGGTGAACGGAGGTGTTCACGGAATTAAAGTATCTGCCATGTGATTACTTTTTTTCGGCAGATTCATTAACTGCATATACTTTTGGTGATTTTGGTATCTTGAAAGGTCGTTTTTTTCATTTCTTCATATCAACCTTTTCTTTTATCTTAAGTCCACGCTTTGTAACATTTGGAATGGTTATGTCTTCTGGAATGAATCTCTTAAGATACGAAATGATCAATTGAGCTCGATATTTAATCTTTTAATAAGTCCAACTCCTCATGTACTCTTATGAGCATGGATTCTAGAATCTGACCAAAAAAGAGAAATTTGGTTTAATGTGGAAAAGATGTTTGAATTTGCCTTTTATTCAATTGAATTGATTCTTCTTCCATATCATAAGCAATCCGATTTGAAGAATATGCATGAAATAGGATGCATGGCCAAAACCAATGAGATGTTATTTTAGACTTCTCTTTTTGAACACTATTAGTGAACTCATTCTAGATGATTGATGCATAATCAACAGGAACATCTCGATATATTCCAAATAAAAATTGGTAGAAAGTAGTAGTAGCATACTACAATCCCATGACATGACTAGTCAGGCATTCTAAGAAAATATTAATGAATTAGGACTAAAGGGAAAGAAGCTACTCTTGCAAAAATCAAATATTTTTTTCATATAAGGTTTTTGCTAAATTTCGCTGAACATTTTAATTAGATGTTCATTGGAAGGATTTTGGATAGTGCCAGAATCTGATAAACCTAACATCTTCGAAAATATTGGTTTAGTGAAATTGAATTCTCTATTTCCTTCAACTAAAAAGATACAATATTCTTCTCATCATTGTATTTTGTTGTGTAAACCGGTAGAAATAAGAAAAATATAATATTTCTCGTGAACATTTTGGGTTTTATGAATAACAGAATTGTGTAAACATTCCACAAGCATTTTGTATAGCGGAAGGTAATCAATATGCTCGAGATTTTGTAGACAACTTGAATTTTGAACTTGCATCTTTGGAATTGAGGATAACAAGTCAACTTCAGGAAATGAAAGATCAATAGATTGAGATGCAGTCAGAGTGGCCATGTAACAATGATGTGTATTTTATATATTAGTTTTAAATTTATAAATCTAATTCTATATTAACTAGTTGTCATACAATAAGGAATGTACCTGATCGTGGAATAGTATAATCGTGAAAAGAAAATAGTGTATGACACTTGGGGAATGAGTATTATTCAGATACTGAGTATCTATTAATAATTATACTATAAAATAATACTAAAGATGGGGTTTTTCTAATTTTAGAATTTAGATACTTATAATATTGATAATTAAATAGCAAATAACTTATTAAACTACACATAGAAAAGAAGATAACAAGTTATAAAATGTGCTTCCGTTTAGATTTAAGGGAAAATTTCATATATACCCTAAATAAAAAAGGAAATATCATATTTACCCTAACTAATATCTAAATATCATATATATCCTAAATAAACAACCATAATATCATATTTGCCCTAATTTTAAATTTTAATACTTTTATAATCAGTAATTATTATTTAAAATCATTTTAATTATAAAAAATAAACAAATTGACCATAATACCCCTTTCCAAACAAATTACCAAAGCCCTACGTTGATGAAAGATGCAATCGTCGCCTTCATCATTCTTGCCCTGTCGTCATCTAGTACAGAAAACTTCGACTGATCATAGCCGATTAGCGATTCTAATATTAGCGGCTTCGACACGAGGTAATACGTCATTCATATCTCTAGTGATTTCATCTCTGGTTCTTGCTTATACATGCGTGAAGTGTGTTTTATGTGATTATACACCTATATGTCGAGCCTTTCCAATATCTGTGCTAGCTCCTTTACTAATACCCTATAAAGATCTGCATTAACACTACAAAACAAAAGTAAGAAATTTTCAAACAAAATCTTATAAACCATAAAGTAGGACATATTAATGAGTGAGTAAAAGATTGTTAGGTTGGAGTGTTGTGTCCAATGGTGAGATGATATAACATCCTACCTCATCTCCTACGTAATCAGTTTCGATCAGTGTTGTCTTGCATTTCAATGGTGGTCGGATACCATGTAAATATCTGAAATTACAAAAAGAAGGAAACAGAAGTATTATAATAGGACAAGATTCAAGTGATCTTTAATATTCCTAGTGGATTTTTTTTCAAAGTTATTAAGAGTTTACAGCAAATTTCATTCGTTGTGGGAAGATGAGCCAATTTTCTGGGGGCATTTCGGTCCCAAATATCTCAGCTGTCCCATTTAGTAGCCTGAGGCGAAGAGAACTGTGAAAATTGACTTCAATCCTGAAAATTGTGTTGGGTGTATATATATCATTGATTATCTACTTTATTATCACCCATAAAAACATGTTGTACATACTTTCATACATAATCACACAAAAACAACTACTTGCTTTAAAGCTCTCTGTCACGCTAACCTTTTTGTTTTTGAAAACTGAAGCATTTTAATGTACATTAATTTCAAGAAGTGTGTCAATAAATTATGCATTTTTTATTCCAGAAAGAGTAGAAGTGGATGAGTAGTTCATGACTCTTAAAGTTCTTTCCCACCACTGTCATGAGGCTGCCGAATTTGCTCAATTTTAAGATAAAGCAACTAAAAACATAGTAATATTCTAGATGTTTAAGTTTCTTATAGTATTTTTTTAGAAATGTTAATGTATATTAATGTTTTGATTATTTTTTAAGATTTTTTTTACTATGATCGAGAATTGATAGATGTAAGATACTTTTGACATTATCCTTGACGACACCTCGAAACCAGTATGGGAAAATAGGGCCGAGTCTCCAATAATCGATTACGTTCCTGCAAGTATACCAATGGGCAAGTACAAGCTAAATTTAAAATATGGGGGTGTCTTTCGGTTAGCGAAGAACACTTGTAAGAAAATATATTGCTTTGGCTCTCAAAAATGCATCCACATAGACACATGGTCATACAAATTGAGTCAACTAAACGAAGAAATTATAAAGTGTTATTCATCAAAGAACAATCCAAAATTGTCAATTTCCTATGTTGATAAGTGTGCATCAAGCCAATCGTTTATTGAGCTTGATTCTGATGAGAAGTTCATGGCTATGCTTAATATGTATGAAAAAGAGAAAGAAGTAACCATTTACATCACAACAGAGAATAACCACAACTCAAATAATCAGTGTGCGCATAACCATTTATGTGACAACAGAAATGAACCCCATGATGATTCAAACTACTGTCTTAGTGAAGAAAGCTATTATACTCACCTTAATTATGAGAATGAAGATGAGCCAACAAATGATGATGAAGAAGCTTACTCTTTTAGTAAGAATACTATAAGCATGAAAGTTGGTACAAATTTTGAAAATGTGGTTGCTTTTCGGAGAGCTTTGAATCATTACGCAATCATAAATGAGTTTGACTACTATATTAAAAAAAGTGATCTGACACGATTCATAGCAAGGTGTGAAAACATAGATTGCAATTGGAGAATTTATGCGTTTGTCATGCAAGATGGTATTACCTTTGAAGTAAGTACATACCTAAGTTATTTTTAACATGATTTCCAATTAAAATATATTTATTATGTTCATTTAATTATTTTGCAGGTTAAGAAACTTGAAGAAGGACATACTTGTACTCGAAGTAACATGGGTGGTAATAAGCGTGTCACTCAAGGATGGATTGCAAATATAATTACTGATAAGTTGAAATCTGATGGTGACATTTCTCCCATGGAGCTTAGAAAGTGGAATATGAAAACTTACAATGTTAACGTACCATATCTGAAAGTATTTAGAGGGAAAGAGCAAGCATATACTGATATGCATGGTAAATGGGAAGATTCTTTCATGAAGATGGATGTATTTAGGGAAGAATTGCTAAATAGGAACAAATGTCCACGATGTGGGGAATACGAACATCGTGAAAAGACATGCAAGAACCCCGCACTTCAAGATTTAGATCCAAGTGAAACATCAACCTCAAGAAAAAGGAACCGGTGTCCTTGATAATTAATTGTTTTCAAAAGTTTTTATTGTTAGTTAAAATTATTTTGTTTTTGAGAACTTTGTAAACTTGAGACATACAAGGTTAAGTGTCCACATGAAAAATATGTCGTTAGTATTCAATTTTTTAAACTTGGTAAACTTGTTTATTAGTTGAATTTGGTAAACTTGATTTTTTGTTCTTAGATGTAGTACTTTTTAATTTTTTAAGATTGCATGAATATATATATATATATATATATATATATATATATATATATATATATATATATATATATATATATGTGTGTGTCGATGGTTTTTCTTATAGACTAATAGGTTAATAGTTACTTTTATTGTTATCATTTCTCATCTTTATTATTTATCTTTCTAATGACAAATATAATCGATAATTTTTTTTAATAATAAACATATAAAATAAGATCTTAATCGATTAAAACACTTTTGTTTATACTAAGTCATAAAATGATAATTTTGGGTAAATATGATATTTTGACAATTCAAGGGTATATATGAAATTTTAATATAGTTTTATAAAAGGGGTATAATAGTCAATGTATAAAATAATGATTTAAAATGATTATAAAATATTAAAAAAAACATTTAGGGCAAATATGATATTATAGATGCTTATTTAGGGTATATACGATATTTAGGAATTAAATAGGGCAAATATGATATTTCCTTCTTTATTTAGGGTATATATGAAATTTTCTCTAGATTTAATTCACCACGTGACTATAGCCCTGTCGAAAATACCCGATACCCGAGTTACCCGCCCGATTTTTCGGGTATCGGGTTAATTTTTTCGGGTATTCGGGTAACCCGATTTTTTTTCAGGTCGGTTATAGGGTATGTTTGTTAGGTTTCAGGTATACCCGAATTATTTTAAAAATTCTTTTTTTTTCTTTCGTAGAGCTTGTACTATGTAACAGGTATTTGATAATGCTTAAACTAACTATCATTATTGTACAACATAAAACTTTTTTATTATGGCAATATGGCACCAATAATATTAAAAGAATTTGTTTATATGTCACCATGTCCTTTAAAACTTAACTATTTTCTAAATTATAGTTTTTATTACAGCTAACAAACTCATTATATTAACGAAACTTCAGAACATGGCAAAACTTATGATTAAAATTATCTTAAACATTTTAAACTTTTAAACTAAGATCTTTAAGTATTTGTTTTTTAACATCGTATTAGATTAGATTAATCTGTTAAAATATTACTTGATATCTCAAGTATTATTAACTAAAAAATCTCATTGTTCAAAGTTTGAGTAACTTCGTTTATGTCTCGTTTGTTTATATAAACAAGACTAAAAGAGCACGACATATTTATGAATTTATTGTCAGTTGCCATTATATATATATATATATATATATATATATATATATATATATGTATATATATATGTATATATATATATATATATATATATATATATATATATATATATATATGTTTAGGTTATATGGAAAACAAAAAAAACCCTAAAAATGCATAAAAAAATACTTAGAGACCACAAAAAAAATTTGAATTTTTTTTATAAAAAATCGCAGGTTTTTGTTAAAATTCGCTGGAAAAAAATAAAAATCAATTTTTTTTTGTAAAAAAAAAATTCAAAATTTTTTTCACCGATTTTGTATAAAAAGCTACGATTTTTTCAAAAAAAAGTTTTGTGATCTCTAAGTATTTTTTTTATGCATTTTTATGATTTTTAGGGTTTTTTGTTATCCAAATAATCTTCCCTATATATATATATATATATATATATATATATATATATATATATATATATATATATATTTCGAGTAATACCCAAATTACCCAAACCCGACCCACTACCCGGATTACTCAAACACGAATTACCCGAATTTAATTTGGGTCAGGTAATGAGAATTTTTTTAACATGAAAAATCCGAATTACCCGAAGCCCCGAAAAAATTACTTGATCAACACCCCTACGTGACTATAGTTGATTTCTCTAAATGTGCAACAGATTAAACTTTGTTATTTACCGATTCCTAAATTGACTAGTTCTCATGATCGGATTACTAATCATATGATTTTAACAGCTTTTAATTACAATGATCAATTGAATTAATGATCATAAAAATCAATGTTCAGTACATAATATAAGAGACTTAATTTATTATTGAAATCAATGTTCATGAAATACAATTAACTATATATAGTTGATCATCATATATATTCTTACATATATAAATTACAAACTTTACTATTTAACCTTAGGTTTTGATCAAACACTAGTCATACAATTCTACGATTCATCAAATTAATAAAATCCAAGCATACAAAGAATGAATGTTCATCAAATCTAAATATACTAAAGTATAATAAAGATAACAACTTTAATACATAATGATATTCTTAATTAAGCAAACATAATATTTAAATAAGTAGATTAAACTTCCAAAATTTTCTTCGTCATAAAACTTCATGACAAACTTGTTGCTTACTCTAATGATTAAAATATATGTGTATTTATAGAGTTTCCTAATATTAGGAAGTCGAGCCGTGATGGATAAGGTATCACACCGCTACATTGAATATGTACTCACTTGTTCTGTGAGTTTAACAAGGAATAATTCTAACGACTAAAAAATCACAACAAATTAAACTTTTAAAAACAACGCATAGTCATAAAATGTTTACAAAGTCATTGTTTACAAATTGTTTATCCATATCAAAGTGTCCCAAAATCATAAAGTCATAAACAGAGGATGTGTATGGCACGCCTTCGCCTTCCCGCGATATTAGAAGTACCTGAAACAAAAACTAAAAACCATAATCCAAAGCTTAGTGAGTTCCCCCAACGTACCAACACACAAACAAATAACATATACAATAGCATGACGGGTCCAATCAACCATCGAGTTGGAATACCCCAGGCACTGTCAACCTTTGGGTCCAGTCATCCTTGGGATGGAATACCCCCAGGTTGGAAATGCCAATATGCAACGGGTCCACTCAGTCATCGGACTGGAATACCCTCAGGCCCTCGGTACGAGTCTGGCATGCCAACCAGCCCTCAAATCGTATCTGGAATGTTCTCGAGCCCTCAATATGAGTCTGACATGCCAAACGATGCTCAGCTCATATCTTGAATTCTCCTTGGTTTGTTGGCTACAACACAAAGCAGTACAGCCTCAACCCCACACAATATGTCGACATATAACATATAAAAAACATAAGCAACAGACAGATAATCATGCAGACAGAAATCAAAGGTAATCCTAAGGATCTATGATTCTATGCATATCAGCAACTAGCATATAATCAGGAAGATTTATCACATACTCATCATATCAATGTATAGCGGGATATCAGTCCAATGGGTCGGCCTTGGTGCCTTCGACCTGTAAGTACAGTGAGGAAAACTCACCTCATAGTTTGAACAATAGTTGGCGAGGTCCGGACTCCGAATCTCAGCTCTAACCGTCCCCTATTCATCCAAATGACCAATTCTCAAACGCCATTAAAAATACCCAAAATACCCTTTAGTTAAACTTGGTCAAAGTCAAATTCAAACTAATCAAAATCAACAAGTCAACTGAGTCAGCCCAGCCGAGTCTACACAGAATGTGTACGCAGGGCGTACTCCAAAGGTACGCATGGCTTACCCAAATCTTGACCACAGACGAGAGAGTTAAACACGTATGTGATGCGTACTCAGGTTACACAGGGTGTACGCCCAGTCCTCTCAAAACTTCATTAAGAGCTTAATGCCTTAAGCTCTTACGTCTAATTTTAAGATCCAAGGCTAAATCATCCTTAAGAGTCATAAAGTTTCCAACTTTATGACTTTTCATGTCCATTAAGTGCTTAACTCAATATCTTAATACATTAAGATCTTCTAAAAAATGCATGGAGCAAAACCAACCATTAAGACCCCATTTTTATGACTCAAGACCTTTCCTAAGGTCTGAAAGGATGGCTTAATGGGTCAAGAACATGCCATGCTCAAGAATCACCATTTTGGGACCAAAAAGTGACTTAAAAGAGTGAAATGTCTAGATCTACAAGATGGAGTGGTAAAGTTCCAAGCTTTATACCTCCTAGAGGTAGCAAACAAGAATGAAATCCTAGATCCAAAGTGCTCTCAAGCTCCAAGTTCTTCTCACCACCTTATTCTTTCTCCAAGAACACTTCTAAACACTCTAAAGGCTCCAAAATGCTCTCCTACTCTTAGGGTTTGCTTGGTGGGTCGATTTCACAAAAAGATGTTGAATAAGAATGAGATGTGACGCTATGGTGATGTTTAAATATGAGCCAAACCCTAAGAATTAGGGTTTTCATGATCCTCATGTGTGCCCTGCATACGAGGTGTACGCCTAGCATACTAAGGTGCACCCTAGTAGGCTTCGCGTATACACATACGCTCAACATACTCCAAAGTCCGAAAATACCAAAATGCCACTATGGCCCTTTTACACTCGTTCTTTTACTTAGAGACCAATATGCAAAAAATTTCAATATAAGGGTCAACAATTATCATACCCCCAAACCAGAACGGCAGAAACGTTCGGGGGCAGAGGACATCATGTACAGTATCATAACAATGCACAATAGTAAAACAAGAAACAACATCCATTGCAATAATAATATAGCTAATACATGTGTGCTCTTTGAATAGTAGTATGACACCAAAAATATAAAGCAAAAATAAAAGACGAGTTTAAACATGCTCCGTCTTCTCAAAACCTAATCCAGTGTACCTGTCTACTGTTTTCCTGAGAATACAAATTATTTTAAAAGAGAGTATCAACATTTAAGTTGGTGACTTCATAAGTATTTTAGTGTCAAGTTTTTGCATTTGTTTCATGAAAATGTTTGCATACTTCCTAGAAAATCCTATATTTTCTGCTTTAAATGAAAAGTAGTCTTCTACCCAAGACCCATCTATTTGTATGTTATGTTCTCTTGAAAGTAGTATAAAACGTATGTTTGTACTTGAAATAGTATAAAATGTATGTTTTCCATATTTGTAAAACTATCTTTTCTGGAAAAATAATATGCATTTCTCCAGTGAGAATATCACCGTATGAATGTAATGGGAAATGAAGATTTACATTAGTATTGTATAAAATACACTACTGATACATAAACTACCTTGAAACCAAACTGGTTAATTAAGGTTAAAATATGATTAAGTTATAACCATGTTTGATAGACTAGTATAAAATACGACGTTCTTCTGGCGTCAAAAATGATATGACATTTGTCACCCGTAAACCTGCAGGTCCCACTGTAGCTAGCAGCAAGGTCTGGGATGGTCAATCCCGTATAGATCTATACATAAACTCATGCTCTCCCTCTAGGAGGCTCTGGTTACAAAACGTGACATGGCAAGAATATTGTTATGCCATGAAATAGTATCTCAAATTTTAGTTATCTTGTTCTTGTTATAGTATGTAAGTTCCTTCTTGTTCTTGTAAATGAATAATATACTTTGTAATGAATAGGAATAGTATGTATGTATTGACTCATGTATTGTTTCTCTGTTCTAGAAATAGTATGTAGTGATGCTCCAAACTATACCTATTATAATTAACTAGTATGTTTGTTTGAACTGTTACTGATTTGTAGAAAAGACTCAATTGTGCAACATATACAACCGAGTTAAGTATGTTTCTTGAAAATGGGGTTTAATATTCATGCATATATTTAGCAAGTATAACTATGATTTAACCGACAGTCGGACTAGTGATCCTACCATAAGCCCACAACTAAACAAGGAACATGAGTTACGGTATTTAGCAATAGTCTTAAGTCCGTTAAAGCATACTTATACATAAATATATACACGAATATGATTTTGATAAAAACAGAAATCTAAAAGTAGTTTAAAAGAGTTTTGAAGTGATTTTAACAACATTTAAGCATAAGAAATCCTTTTGTTTGTTTGTTTCCATATGTAAATGATTAACACAATTATGTTGTGTTCTACTTGTATCCCCCCCCCTAAAAGCATTTTAAAAGGTAAATTGTAGGGGTATGAACCCACCTTAAGTGAGTGATTCGTTTGTAAGTTCGATATAGGATGATTGTTTCCACTAGTTAGCTCCCGGGACAAAACCAAGTCTTAAATAGCAATTCACGTGATATATTGGCATGAAATTAGTGAATATAACCTCAAAGGTGTTAAGGAAAAAACCTATGATGTAAGAATTACTTACAAAATAAGTTTAGAAGCGAAATCGAGTGACTGCTTGGAGTTCACAGCTGGGCTTCAGTGTTTACGGCCGCAAACGGTTCACGACCACTTAAAGATTCAAGTGTTTTCGGCTATAAACTTAAGTGTGTGTTCTTGGTGTTCTTGGTGAAACCAATGAGATTCAAGGGTTTACGGTTGTAAACCCAGAAATGAAGGGTGTTTGATCGAGGAAAAGAAGAACACTAGATGTTCTTATCAAGATCCAAAGGTGAATAAAATGATCCTCCATTGACAGTTGAGAGAAAACTAGGGGTTTTCGGTTGAAGATCTTGAGAGCAAAAGCTTGAGTTTACAGCTAGAAGTGTAGAAGTGAGGATTATTTCAGTCAGACATGTATATATTGGGTAGATTTTGCGGTCCGAAGGAGTTTACGGCTGCGAACCGAAGGTTTACAGCTGCAAACCGTTTACGATCCGAACCGTTTGTGGTCCGAGGGTTTATCGCCCATGTGAGGGTTTGCGGCTCATGCGAAGGTCCTCGGTTCCAAATGTTTCCATCCTTAAACACACAACACCTTTGACTACAAGGTCTATACGCCTATGACTCATTAATCTAACCATAAAATTACATCAAAGCACAAGTTTGACTTTTATTGGATAAGTTTGAATTTAGTTGTTCAAGTTTGACTTTTACAAGATTGAAATTACGGGTTGTCACAAAAATGAAAGTACCTCAAAACAAGATGTTATAATTATCCCCCACTTGACTTAGACTTCGTCCTCGAATTCTGCTGCAGGGAATAACTTGGGGTAATGCTCCCTCATCTCAATCTCCAGCTCCTAGTTCCACTTGGAGCCTCTCCGATGTTGCCACTGAACCTTTACCAAAGGTATCTCCTTGTTGCGCATGACCTTCATCTTTCTTTCCAAAATAACCACCGGTCTCTCAATATAATTCAGGCGCTCATTGACCTGGATATCATCTAAAGGAACCATTGTCTCGTTGTCCAACACACACTTCCGTAACTGAGAGACATGGACAATGTTGTGGATATAAATGAGCTTGCTAAGCAAATCCAACCAGTAAGCCACCTTGCCTACCCTGGCGATCACACAGAAAGGTCCAATATACCGAGGACCTAATTTCCCCCTCTTCCCAAAGCCTATCACATCCTTCTAGGGTGAGACCTTTAAGAGCACCATATCGCCAACCTAAAACTCTAACTTTGATCGGCACCGATCGGAATAGCTCTTCTGCCAACTTTGAGCGGTCTGCAGTCTTTGCCTGATCTGCTGAATAAGCTCCGTGGTATGAAGGACTACTTCAGTCCTTCCCATGACCCTATGGCCTACGTCTCTCCAACATACGAGGTGTACTCCCTACGTACTAAGGATTGCCCCTAGTACGCTTAGCATACACACGTACGCTCAGCATACTCCAAAGTCTTAAATTACCAAAATGCCAATATGGCCCTTTTGCACTCTTTCTTTTACTTAGGGTCCAATATGAAATTAATTCAATATAAGGGTCAACAATGAAAGTACCTCAAACCAAGATGTTATAATAATTATTTGAACGCCATTATGATGCCATTAAGTTTGCATTGCCAAGGCTATATGAGCGTGCCACAATCTTCATTATTCACATTCCTTTTCTGCTTTTATTAATTCATTCCATTTATCCACTTTAGTTTATGAATTTGTCTTCTTTTGTTCTGAGAATGTCTGTATAGCTACAAAACACTATTTAAACATATTAAGTATCATTTCCCTCGAGTTAGGATTAAAATGTAGCTAAAAATACCAATACATCACATAGAATATATGAATAAAAACGACGATATAAACGTACCCTACACTTAAGTTTGGCTTGCCCTCAAGGAAATATAAAATTATAATCATAATCCTATAACCAGACGTTTTAGCTAAGTTCCAAGCGATTCAGTTAAGAAGCTCGTTTACTAATATCCTAAATTCCTAATCCACAAATATTTTAATATATAAAAAATAAGAAATTATATTATATAAACGCTCGTTTAGGCTCGCGGGCCTAATCGAGCTTAGTGACATAGGCTCGAGCTCGAGCTCGTTTAATAAACGAGCTTAATATTAAGCTCGAGCTCGGCTCGGGCTCGTTTAAAATTGATTTCGAGTCGAGCTTTTAGCGATCCGATCTCGAGTAGCTCACGAGTAGCTTGGCTCGTTTGCACCCCTACGATTCACTGTAAAGAGAATTTCCTAAAAGCACTAAATGTTACAATTTGATGCAATCTTGTAGCTATAGCCTTGTTATATACTTTTGGCTATAGCCTTGTTATATACTTTTCATAATTTCAAATATGCATGTTTTTATTGACTTTGATACTTCTTAACAACTCTTTCTGTGCTTTCTATTTTCCTCTTTCTTTACTCATTTTTATTTTTAACTCTCTTATTTTTTATTTATATAACTAAATTAGATAAACTTAATGACTATTGTAGAACTCATGACTTTCTATGAAGTTCATGTAATGACATTCTTTCTGATCTGATTTGAGTTAATGTATGTCAAGTGGTTAGATGTAAAACATCCATCAGGAATGTTGGTCAAACTTTGAAGGTCACAGATTGGTTCTACTACAAATCTTTATAACTAAAAATAATAAAATGCAATTACACATATTCTTGGAAACTAAACTTCAATTCTTACTGTGTTTTTTATGGTAAAATTTTAAATTTAAACTCAAATTTTTATTATGCTCTATAATTTATTCAATTCTCATACCCCACACTTAATTTATACAATATCCTTATTGTGTATATAAACAATTAAGCACAAAGAAAATAGAGAGAACAAGAATAAACTCCTATTGGGTATGTAGTAGCGAAATGGAATTTTTAAATGTGGCATGCAACTCTGGACAACTTAACGGGACAAAAGAAATCCAACTATTCAAATCTAATAAACCGGTTTTGTTGTTCAGACTGTTTTTTATTGGATCTATCATACCGGTTCATCCCGGTTTGAAAGAAACTATTTGGTTCGATCCAGTTTAGAATTTGACATAAAATTAATCGTTGTTAAAACGCTATCGTCACTGATTCTCAGTCCAACCGGTAAAATATTACTTATATTGTAACAATGTGAAAGCTATTCAGTTCGACACAATGTCCTCTTTTTTTTTTTTTCTCCTTATATTTTGAGGTGTTGTCTTCCTTTTTTCTCCTTATATTTTGAGGTGTTGATCAGCCACCAAAGTCCTAAAAGTGATGGCAAAAACCGAATATTTGCTATATCTAAAACAAAATAATAAAAAAATTGTGGAATTATGAGTATAATCACTAAAAACTATTTTTAAAGCAATACAAAATTTTTAATTTAAATGGCTTATGATATTTTCCAAAAATAATACTAATAAAAAAAAATCCTATGAGTTATGCCTTTAAGTTTTCTCTTATGGCTACCCTGTCCATACACCCCCACCCCACCCCCACCCCATAAAAGTAAAAGAATAAATATAAAACTGCCCCATCCCAACCCAAGTCTCACAGCTACATATACATATCTCAAATAGTTTCCACATCAAAAACCATATTCCTCACGCCTCTATTCTTTCTCTCTCACTGCCCCCACACATACTTTTCTCACGTTCACAAACACACACATGTCCTTAACTCACTTCCCTTTTAACCTACCAGAGACACTCTGGTGGACACAGCAACAACACCCATACCCTATTATGGACTCCTCCCCCAAACCCCCCGTCTCTTCCACCGACCACCACCATCAACCACCCACCTCCACCTTCAATTTCGACATTAACAACCAATACTACCACCAACAAGAATCCGACGAACAAGATTCCACCGACCACCTTTCTAAAGAACCCATGTTCGAGAAGCCATTAACTCCCAGCGACGTCGGAAAACTCAACCGCCTCGTCATTCCCAAACAATACGCCGAGAAATACTTCCCACTCGGCGGCACTGACTCTACCTCCGCCGCCGCCGTAGACCAGCAGAAAGGCTTGTTGCTGAGTTTCGAGGATGAGACCGGAAAGCCGTGGCGTTTCCGCTACTCCTATTGGAACAGTAGTCAAAGCTACGTGTTGACAAAAGGGTGGAGTCGTTTCGTGAAAGAAAAACGTTTGGATGCGGGTGATGTTGTTTTATTTGAGCGCCATAGATTCGACTGCGACAGGCTGTTTATCGGGTGGAGAAGAAGGCCGGTGCAAGATAGTATAGCGGTGGCTCCGCCTGCAGCCGGCGGCGGTGGTCCTCAGATTAATGGGTGGACCACCGGAGTTGTCTATGATGCGCAGTATAATTATCCTTCCCACCACCTAACTCCATCTCTTCCTCATCCATACCAACCTGACTGTCTTCATGCAGGTAATTTATAATTGTTTTTTTCTAAAAAAAATAATTTAAAATTTCTCATTTTTCCCAATTATGTTGTATGTATACGTGTGCATTTGGATATTAATTACAAATCGTCACACTTCCCCACCAAATTTTTTGGAGTTCATCACATAATTACTCCCTCTTTTTAAGAAAATTCCTCATTTGATTACATAAGTTCCAACATATTTAATGTTATCTTTTATAGCCCAAAAATAACCTTTTTTTTTATTCTTAAAGAAACTAGAAATTTACATTATTCATGTTGACATATTCAAATCTCGCGTCTATCTTTGAAATTATATCTTTAAATGTTTTTCAATAGTTTCTTTGTGTATAATCTTAGTTTCATGTATAAGAGTAAAACATATTTACAAGTTGATAAAATAAATGTTTTCTAGTATATAAATAAATATTGATATAATAATAATCATGGAAATGCAGGAGGTATAAATTATAATGTAGAAAATAACCAAAGAGATATGGTGAGTAGTGGGAACCCAAGGAGGGTAAGACTGTTTGGTGTGAACCTTGAATGCCCAGATGAATCTGAGCCATCCACTCCAGATGGATCGAGCCATGGTGGTCAACCCCACTACCAATATTACGCCAATTCCAACGATCTCAATCACAATATGGTACGTTGCTTTTTTTTTTTTTATATATTTGTGTGCGTATTTTTATTATTTATGTACTATGTTTATTAGTGTAACAGTATATAACCCCAAATCCCAATTCCTTGATTTATAAATTAATTAAAAGATTTTTTGAATCGATATATATATCATTTTAAAGTTGAAGTCTGTGAAAATCCAACCTGATTAACTCTATTTTGGAAGGTTTTATATTAAATGATCACCAATAGATAAGTATTCATATTATGTTTTCAAGAAATATTAAAGAAAATAATGTGGAAGAAAATGAAGTTATGATGGTCTTTTGTATCGTCTAAACATTTTGGTAATTGAATGGATGAACTTAAAGATGGGATTTTTTTTTTTTTCTAATCCAAACCTTGTGCTTTGAAAATTGTTGACCTTTTACTTGAGCAAGTTGTCATTTTACATTTAGTCAGATAGATTAATAGTGAAGTACTATATATTTCCATTTACATATATATAAGAGTCAGCATATATTTCTATGTTTTTCAAATGGTGTTTTTATTTTCATTTTATAACTACACAACTGTATTTGGTATAATCAAGCTTTGGGTTTTGTGTTTTATAAAGAGTGTGGATCAACTAAAAATGTTATTTTAAACTGTTGTGTTTGAATTAAATCTTTTAGTATAAAGTAATATTTAATTAAATGATTGAATTTAATCTTAAAATGTATTTATTTGGAAAGTGGTACTCTATGGATGTTTTTCTAGGGGAAAGTGTTTCATTTCTGTATATAATTAAGTGGAAATATTTGGTAATGATTTTGCTGCCTCTTCTAAAGAAGCATATATTTTCTGTACATTTAATTAATATATTTAGACTGGTCAAACTCTTAAGTGTCATAAATATTATATTTATTAATTGGAATTATGGTAATGTGCATGCATATTGCCATTGCAATAAACTGCCTCGTTAACTTTACATCTATTAATATATATGCAACTGGTGCTATGAAAAAACATTTTTTAATAATTTTTAATTAAGAAAAGTCCGTATGAAGTTTAATTCCATTTCTGAATTGTCAAATTTGAACTTTAATGCCACATCAAAAACATAAATGGACCAACATATTTGAAGCGTCTTTTATTGTAAATGGAATTGTAGATGTTTTAAGCCATCACTAGTTTGTCCCTCGTTTTAATTATTTCCAAATAAATGCAACTTAGATGGTATATATATATACATCATGGTTTTTCCTTATATAAATAAGATTCTTTAGATAATATATGGTCGTTATTTTTCTAGAAAATTGAAATCAACATATTAGTAGAGGAGACTAATATCAATGCATTTATTACTCACATCACATGGCAAAAAATTTAAAATGGTGTGAAGGCAAATAATAATAATAATAAAGAAAAAGAAGAAGAAAAAGAAATTTCTAGCCGCATGACAAAGATTTGAAATGGAAGTGAGAGAGTGTGGTCCGATATTTTGACTTTAGTTACACATCAAATGTAAATAGAACTGGACCAAAATATAACTTTTTTTAGTTGCATTCTAACAAGCTTTTAAGTCTTACATAGAATTTAAGATTCTTCCTAAACTATTAGATCTTTCCGGTATATATATATATATAATCTTCAAATGACGTAGTTTTGATATATTTTGTAAAACATAAGGTAATTAAGTTAATTATATAAATGTTGTTTCGGTCATTTCACATGTTTAACCAAAAATTCTTATTCATAAAAAAATAACATATCAGCTTATTATGTTTTTTTACTTAATTAGTTAACTTAAATATTTTTTTTTCATAAAATAATACAAAAGAAACTTAAGTTTTTTTAAATAAGCAATACCAAAAGCCATCTTACTTATATCTTCTCTTCATTAATCGTGTCTCCATTTGTGAATTTATTTACATGTGTGTTTATTTATTTTCTCAAAGAAAAAAAATATATAATAAATAATGTTCATTTGTAAGTCTTGAACTTAACCAAAGTTATCATCTAGCAAAGTAGCATTGTTCAAGAAAAACCTTTAGCATAGTATATCATTCTTGTATGTTATATTTATATACAAGCATTAACAAAGATAAATAAGTTGTGTTTTCTCTTTTCATGATATTATTTAAAGCTAAGAGATATTATTAGTATTGTTACATTATTAAATTAATCGTGGGTGCTACTGTGTGTTTGTAACAGAACATCAATTTCAGCCAGATGAGGTACCACCAACACCAAGGATAAGATCTGAGGAATGTGACATGTATTGGATTTCTCAATTTTGTCAACAAACACCAATTATTTTCCATTGGATTCTGCCCAACTATTTGGAAGACCAAATCCCATGTTTTCATATAATCCTAACACTAAAATCCCCTCAAAAAATATTTAGTACATAAAACTCCCAGAAAAAAAATATTATATAGACGAATTTCACAACCCCACAAGATAGCCATGAATCGAAATATCTATTGAAAAATTGCAAAAGAAGAAAAAAAAAAAAAAAAAGGAAAAAGGCGATGATTATTAGGGGTAGAAAGGGAAATAGAGGGGACCCATTTAGGTAATTGGGCAACTGTTGTGATTCGGTATGATAGATTTTTGCTGTGTAGTATAGTAGTAGTACTTGGTGATAGTACTAATCTGCCCTCTGATGCTGCTTCTGTTCCAACAGTATGAATGAAACCAATGCTACTAACTTCCATTTGCTTTTTAATTTCTTAATGTAATTTGTGTACCATTTCTAATTTTTATTTTTAGTTCTTTTTTAATTATGTAAAAGTCTTCTTTCTAATATAATTAATTTCCTATATACACCAAGAATTTCAAAAAGTAGATGTATGTAAATCATCTCAATTAGAAGAGGATATCATGCAAAAGTGAAATAATCAAAAAAAACTTGAAAAACATGTGTAAATATCATAAAGTAGATGTATGTTGATCATCTCAATTAGAAAAGGATATCATGCAAAAGTAAAATAATCAAAAAACTTGAAAAACATGTGTAAATATCATAAGAAAATGACATTATGGTTTGAGGTATGATGAGATGAAATATTCATATGTATTCATGTATGATCGGATTTACATACAAGTAATATACAATCAAGTATGTAATATTTTTTTAATAATGGGTATTCAATCCAACATCAAGATTTATTTTTTTATCCAAATGCAGTGTTAAATATCTCCGCCCTATTCCACATCTTAATTAGTTTTTGGCATTTGTGAATAAAAAATTACAAAATTCGAAATTTTTACTAGTTCTTTCATATATAATTTGTGTGAGGTGTATGTGGATAAGCTTGTTTATAATCTGACTTATTTTATAGGGAAAATGACTCTTGAGGGTAATTAATTTTTGCGTTTGTACTCATTTGGTCCCTTTTCTTTTTTTTTTGTATTCAATATACCATCGAACTTGTTGTTGGTGTTTACCATAGCCCTTTTGACCGGCTTTTGACCTGTGATAGCCGGTCAAAGGGTTATGGTGAACACAGACAACAAGTTCGATGGTATATTGAGTACAAAAAAAAAAAAAAAAAAAAAAAGGGACCAAATGAGAACAAACGCAACAGTTGGTTACCCTCCTGATTCATTTTCCCTTTACTCATTTACAACAAATCCCACATCATTTCCTACTGATATTAATGACTTTTATGAGATTCATTCTTGCTTCTCTTCAAAACATAACCTACGAAAGGACATTATTCATACATGTACAACTTTGTAATGCACTTGAATATTTATTAGGGGAATGTTGACTAAGCAGACGCATTTCATGACTACATTTACATTTCCAATCAAATGATTTATCGTATCATGGATTCTAGACAAGTCTACAAACGAGTGGAATCATAAGTGCTATGATTTTTGAGTTTACTTAGCTTTAAGATCGAACTCATGGGATAAGATACAACATCAGTATGTACAATACACCATTGTTGTACATGTATGAATAATGTCCTTTCGTAGGTTATGTTTTGAAGAGAAGCAAGAATGAATCTCATAAAAGTCATTAATATCAGTAGGAAATGATGTGGGATTTGTTGTAAATGAGTAAAGGGAAAATGAATCAGGATGGTAACCAACTGTTGCGTTTGTTCTCATTTGGTCCCTTTTCTTTTTTTTTTATACTCAATATACCATCGAACTTGTTGTCTGTGTTCACCATAACCCTTTGACCGGCTATCACAGGTCAAAAGCCGGTCAAAAGGGCTATGGTAAACACCAACAACAAGTTCGATGGTATATTAAATACAAAAAAAAGAAAAGG
This sequence comes from Lactuca sativa, assembly GCF_002870075.4. Lineage (NCBI taxonomy): Eukaryota > Viridiplantae > Streptophyta > Magnoliopsida > Asterales > Asteraceae > Lactuca > Lactuca sativa. Next base: position 135,454,601 of record NC_056624.2, read on the forward strand.
GACCAAATAAATACAAACGCAAAAGTTAATTACCCTCAAGAGTCATTTGCTTGTTGCAATTTAATGTTATATGATACCACAAAATTAGTTAATAATAGTTTATAAACTAGTTTTTGATAAGTTATTTGAAATAGGTTATTTATAAGTTAGTTATAAGTTAAAAGTTAGATTAACACGTCAAACACAACTTGGGTGTTACTTTTTTTTTTATAGTTATGTCCCTTCGATTCAAAATGTTATAATTTTTTGTTCATCTTACTAAATTTGAGAAAATTGTAGGGATTGTCCTTATAGTTTGCTAACTTTTGTGGGTACTCTCCTATGAGTTTCAAAACGGGTTAATTTCATTGTAATCAAACGAGCTATAAAATATTTGAAGTGTACTCATTTATTGTACTTATTAAATTCGTAAAATTTTATTTTACCTACTAAAAGGGGAAACACTCCATTTGATCCAAGTTTCACGGTATTGGGTCCATCTAATGTGATGGTTCTCCCTTCTGAACATACAAGGGCATCACCTCCTATGATGTGGATGTTCTACTATTATGCCTAAAGGTGCACACCAAAATCGGATAATCGATTCCAAACCAGTCTGATTCAAAATCTAAATCCAATCAAAACTAGATTTTTACTAAACCGGATTGGATAATATAATCCATCGAATTATAACTGGATCATAATTCTATACCTAAGACCGATTTATCCCTAGATTATAAATAGTTTTTTGAATAGTATGTATATGAATCCAGTTTCAAACAAGTTTTTATACTCGTTATAAACGAAAACATTTAGTTATTTTTTTTCTAACTTTGGGAGAACAATAAAAAAAAATTGCCTATATTAACTTTTATGGGCTTTTATGCCCCCTGTAAACTGATAACAGTAGACGTTAGATGTTAGTATTCCACACAAAAAAACGCAAACACATATCTCTACTCATAAAAAATTGCATATAATTCAAGAAAGTCAAGACATTATTCCGTTCCAGACTCGAACGTTGATGTGGTGAAAATCTTATAAACCGATCGGCCAAAAGATGTTTAGGAACATTATGATTTGTGTGAAATGTTGAACATGAGAAAACAGCTCGTTGCAAAAAGTATGGCACACTTATAAGTAAATTTTGAAATAGCACTTTGCGAACACATGCATATAAAATTTGTAACATCCCAAAAATTAAGATAAAATTTTCATTTATAAATTCATTCTGATCATACGATAATCACATCAAACAATCGAAAGTATAGTGTAGTAAAATGATATTAGAGTACAAAATCCTAAAATCACGTGATGTGGAAAAACATAGGTGGATGCAGTGCAATCAGCTCGGGCCCCTCCCTTTCGAGCTGGAAGTACCTAAAACATAAATTAAAAACTATAAGCACATAGCTTAGTGAATTCCCCCAAAATACCCTATACCATACATACATAACAGTCAAAAACATAGTGAGTCTATTTTACCCCATTCGGTATCTTTCAATCGGTACTAGGTCTATTTCATCCCTCTTCGGTATCTTTCAACCGGTATTGGGTCTATTTCACCCCCTTCGGTATATTCCAATCAGTAATGGGTCTATTTCACCCCTTTCGGTATCTTTCAACCGGTATCGGGAATATTTCACCCCTACCACTAACACATATAATCATAACAATAAGAGTCACAGAGACATCTCGCAGATACATGCATAACAGGTAATTGTCACGTAGACAATCATCATACTACAAACATAATCTTGTGGGTCGGCATTGGTGCCTTCAACCCACGGATACAGTGATGGAAACTCACCTTAGACTGAAGATATCAAATCACACTCGAGCTACTGACTCTTAAAATCCTCACTCTAAATCACAAGTAATAAAACCCTATTTAGAAATCAGGTCAATAACCCATCCCAAGAGTCCAAACCCTAAATCATGGCTTTAAATGAAAAAGGCTACTTAGTCATTGCCTTATTGGCCCTAATTCATCAAGGCCCAAATACACTTAGTTCGAAAGCCCAAAAGAAATAACATGTCCAAAATTAGCCCAAGTCCAAAGGCCTAACACAGAAAAGCTCACAACCCAAAAAGGGGCCCAAAATCCCTAAGTCCCAAAAATGGCCCGAAATAAAGCCCAAGTCTCTTCTCATGAGTATGCTAAGTGTACCATCAGTACGTCCGATGTACTCGGAAGCTTTGCATTGTAAGGACCCCAAGTGTGTACACTCACCGTACATATGAGTACGCCCCAAATGGCCAAAATCCCTTTTTAAGGTCTTAATCAGTTAAGACCTAACGTCCAACTTAAGATCTAGGCTCCTTAAAATGTATTAATCCATAAAATTGAAAACTTTATGCTTTTGTGTGTCTTAAAAGAGTCAAATCTTGGACTTTATTACACTAATTTCTTGAAACCACAGACTCCATTTTTATGCTTAAGGGACACTAAAAACCCTAGGATCTATCGTTATAACCTTCTAGTGTAGCTCATACTCTCAAGAAACACTTTAAGGACCATTTTATGAAGAAATAAGCCCTAAACTAGAACTAACACATGCAATCATCAAGGTAGGAGCTTTTTACCTCTAACAAGCTTGAAATGGTTAATAACTTCTGGATCTGCAAACTTCATCTTGACTAATGCTCCTCCACTAGTCTTCTTCTTCTTCACTAAGCACTACACACACCCAAAACACACACACACAAGCTTAATATCTTTAGAAAATTGATTAGGTTTTCAAGGTTAGCTAAAAAAGGCAATGAAGGTTGAGTAGGTGAAGGACTTGAGGAGCATAATGACCTTAAATAGTGTGTAAACCTTAAAAATTAGGGTTTCCCCCTAGCTTGCGTACGTACTGTGTATGCATGGGTATGCGTAGTGTACGTAGGGGACACTGCGCTTCGTGCATGTATAGAGTATGTTGTGTGTAACTTGTTTACGCCCAGTGAACTCAAGTCCGGTCCATAGATAATCAAATAATTAGCGAAAGATTTTACCTGGCGATTCGGGTGTTACAATTCTCCCTCACTTGTATCAGACTTTATTCTCGAAGTATGCTGCCACAAATAACTCGGGGTAATGCTCCCTTATCTCTTCTTCAGGGTCTCACGTCCACTCAGAGCCCTTTCGGTGCTGCCATTACACCTTTACCAAACCCACAATCTTGTTCCTCAAGGTTTTCGTCTTCCGTTCAAGGATCGCCACCAGTCTCTCAATGTAGTCTAAGCGTCCATCCACCTGAATATCCTCCAACGAAACCACTGTAGAATCATCAACCAAACACTTTCGCATCTGAGAGACGTTGAAAGTACCGTGAATCTACCTAAGCTCCTCCGGGAGATCCAAACGATACACCACCCTGCCCACCCGGGCTACAACCCTAAAAGGACCAATATACTTGGGGCCTAGCTTAACCTACTTCCTGAACCAGATGACACCTTTCCATGGTGACACCTTCAGGAGTAACATATCCCCGACCTGGAACTCCAAATCTGATTGGCGTCTGTCTACATAGCTTTTTTGCTGACTCTACGTTGTCTGAAGTCTACCACGAACCTGTTGAATCATTTCGGTTGTCTTGAGTACCACCTCAGTACTCCTCATGAATTGTTGGCCTACCTCACCCCAACACATCGGGGTCATACACTTCCTCCCATAGATCATCTCAAAAGGAGTTCGATCAATGTTAGCATGATAAATGTTGTTATACGGAAATTTTGCTAACAGAGGATATGTATCCCAACTACCACCAAAATCCAGAATGCAAGCCCGCATCATATCCTCCAATGTCTGGAGGGTCCATTCACTCTGACCATCCGTCTGCGGGTGAAAAGTTGTGCTGAAGTGCAGACGAGTACCCAAATCCTCGTGAAATCTCTTCCAAAACATGGAAGTGAACCGAACATCCCTATCCAAGACCACAAAAACCGGCACCCCATGCTATGCCACAACCTCCCGAATGTAGATGTCTGCCAACTTCTTCGTAGAGATACTCTCCTAGATCGGGATAAAATGCGCACTCTTGGTCAATCGATACATGATGACCCATATTAAATCCACTCCATGCGCCTCCCGATGCAATTTAGTGACCCATATCGTAATCTCTTCCCATTTCCAAATAGGAATATCCCACGACTCCATTTTTTCGTGGGATCGTTGATGCTCGGCCTTGACTTTCCTGCAAGTCAATCACCTCTCCACTTAGCATGCCAGATTTCGCTTCACACATGGCCACCAATAATCAGGTCGGATACCTTTATACATCTTTTTCACTTCGAGATGAATAGAGAATCTCGACTTGTGCACTCTTCCATCAAAATCTGCCATGCATCATCCTAGTACAGAACCCACACCCTCCAATGAAGGGTCACTAACCCCCGGCTATTATAATCGAAGGAAGCCACATGTCCTACAATGTGCTCACACTTCCGGTGCTCTTCCTTCATAGCCTAAATCTAAGCCTCTCGAATCTGATTTAATAATGGGGTAATCACTGTCATCCTCAAACATAAATCTACGATCGAAGCTACAACCGCCTTACTGCTGAGAGCATCGGCCACCATGTTGGCCTTCCCCGGGTGATAAAGGATCTAATAATCATAATCTTTCACCACATCCAACCATCTGCGTTGCCTCATGTTCAGATTTTCTTGTTCCATCAAATACCTAAGGCTTTTATGATTTATGTAGATAGTACAACAGACCCATAGAGGTAATGTTGCCAAATAATGAGGCTTTAGCTGGCTCAAAGCATACGCAATCACATGAATCCACTTCATCAACACTGCACCTAAACCTATGATTGAAGCATTACAATATACCACACAGTCCTTAACACCCTATGGCAAGGTCATAATTGGTGCCTCACATAATTTGTGTCTCAAGGTCTCAAAAGATGTCTGTTGTTCAGGCCCTCAACGAAATGTGATAGTCTTCTTTGTCATCTTGGTCAAGGGGACTACTATCTTGCAGAAATCTTGAATAAATATCTTATAGTAACCTACCAATCCAAGGAAACTCCAAATCTCAGATGGAGACCTTGGAACCTCCCACCTCATCACTGCCTCAAACTTAGCCGGATCGGCCAGAATGTCGATCTGGTTGACAAGGTGTCCCAAAAACGACACCTCACATAACCAGAACTCACAGTTGGAGAACTTTACATACAGTCTCTCCCTCCTTAGAGTCTCTAATACCTCCCTCAGATGCTCCTCATGTTGCTCCTGGGTCTTGGAATAGACCAGGATGTCATCCATAAACACTATCACATACTGATCCAAGATGGGCTTGCTGTGACATCCCCAATTTCATGGCCAGAAAAGACCGATTTGTTTATGCTTTGTTTTTAAAATCAGAGTAATCATTTAAAGAAAATTGTTGCGGAATTTGTCCCCAAAATAAAAAAAAAAATATGATAAGAATTTATCAAAGCATTTCTTAAAGAAAAGTATTTTCATTATATAACAAAATCTCAGGATGTCATGTTCCGATACAGACACATAAGCATAAACAGAACTTACAATTATTTACACTAATGATTTACATCTCCTTTATTCTCTCAGTGAATTATGTCTTCGTATTGATACCTGTGATCTCAAATTACGCAGGGTGTACTCAGTACGCGGGGCGTTCTCGAGTTATGCAGGGCGTACTTTGACGTCATTGCATGCGTCGACTGGTGGCACTCGAGTATTGGTCAGACAAGTTGCACCCCTTTGAGTACGCTGGGCGTACTCAAATTACGCTGGGCGTAATTTGACTCGTCGAACTTCTAAATTGCGTAACTTTCACATACGAGCTCCATTTTCGACGTTCTTATATCCATGCGTAGGTGAGACTACGCTCTACAACTTTCTTTTAGACTCCGTTGGCTAATTTTGAATTTATTTTTATTATATTATTTTTAGTAGGTCAGGACTGGAAAACTCCGTTATAAATTCATAGCTTCTTCATCCGACGTCCGTTTTCGCCTATCTTTTTATCGTTTCACTACAATTGACGAGATCTTCGATTCTCGTTTAGATTGTTTTGGCTAAAAACCGCTCGATCTCAAATCGAGTATTCGGGCTGCATACTGTTAAGCTGAAACTTAGAAAAATCATAACTTCCTCATACGAAGTCAGATTTGGACGTTCTTTTTATGCACGCTCACGGTTTAACGAACTCTACAACTTTCGTTTAGATCACTAAGGCTAAATATCGCTCTAACATAAATTCACTTTTTACGTCATTCAGCGTCATGCCGGTTCTGTCACGAAACTTCGACAGGTCATAACTTCTTCGTTATAATTCGGATTTTGACGTTCTTTATATGTACGGAATCCTTGTAACATATACTATAACCTAGTTAAGATTATTCATTTTAAATAATCTTCTATCAGAAACTCATTTTTGATGCTTATCGTCCTTAAATTGACTAGCCCTGATCTATGGGCGTTACAATTATCTCCCCCTTAGGATGATTACGTCCCGGAATCATCAACGAAATAGGACTTGCATAATGTTTCCACACGTTATTTCTTCATCCTAGGTAATAACCTTAACTTCTATGTTTCCTCGAAAGAGTATTTAACTCTTATGGCTTTCTTGACAGCAGAAGATGCCCAATCTTGCATCTGCTTATCGTATCATGTTGTACTTTCAATCGTAACCTTCAAGTTGCCAAATAAGTCCTTATTGTGGACTCCTTCTTCTTCTTAGGATAAATACTTTCCTTTATCTATTGTAACAGACTGATGAGTCGTGCTCTAATGACCTCTCATCGAATGATGTAATGCTTAGACTCAGGTCTCTTAGAGTTAAATTCCAAAATGGAATATACCTTCCTTCATATTCTAATGTGATATAATCACATTTCAGCATGTAGCATTTCTGCCTACAAACTTCTTTTAACAGCGAGCGCGACACTATCAATCGCATTAACTTCAACCTTCTGACTTAAGTCAGATGTTACATCTAACTTGGTCCTCTAGACCACGTAACATACTCCTCGTAGTCGAACTCAAATTTAAACATGACCACTAGGTTCGGAACAAGAACAATCTTACTAGTCATTACCGAAACAATGGTAATGACATACCAGAATAAAATGGAATTAATCACTAGCTTCTTGGTAACCTTGTGACTTTCCCTGATCCAAGTGCGAGTCCTGTGCTTCCGGTAGTATATGCATCTACTACCTTTCACACCTACTCATACTCGTCCCAAGTATTGTCTCTCAGTCGAACCAAGTCACTATACAAAAATCACACAATCATTTAACACATCAAGTACTAAAACCATAAATATCACATAAATATCAAAACCAGGGTTTACATTATAACTTGAAATGATTACACAAAAGTTCAAGTTCACCCTATACTATGCCTTTAATTGGCTACATCATAAGTTGATCCTTGGATATAAATTCCTCATCCTTGATTTGCTTCGTCGAGGATCATGTGGAATGCCCTTGGCTGTGGCGGTGCGTTTTTCTTTTGGCAGTCTCTAGAAATATGCCCTTCCTCGTTACATCCGTAGCACACCTTTTTGTTGGATGCGCACTTGTTGGCGTAATGCCCCGTCTTCCCACATTTGTAGCAAGTCATATCCTCGCTACACTTCCCGAAGTGTTTCTTTTTACACTTCTCGCACCACTTAGCTTCATCTCTTCCTCCAGATTTCGAGAATTTGGTTTCTTTGTTGATTATTGAACACCCTTCATGTTTCCTCTTCTCTCCAAATTCAGCTCTCTCCAGAACCTTTTCTGTTATTTGGGTTTCAACATTTTTGGCTGCCCAGATGGCGGCTTTCAAAGTGGTTGCTTGCTTGACTATCGGACCAAAGTCCGCTGGTAATCCATTGGCAAACTTGTTGACCTTGGAAAGTTCAGTTGGAAGTAGGTATGGAATAAGCTTCATCTTTTCCGTAAAGCTTGTGGCGTATTCAGTGATGCTCAATCTTCCCTTCTTCAGATTCTGGAACTCATTGTTGATTTCCAGGAGATCCTGCTCAGAGCAGTATTGCATTTTCAATTGTACCACGAACTCTTCCCAAGACATCTTGCTAGCTTCCCCCTTGGGCATCGAACCGGCCAGTAACTTCCACAAGCTCAATACTCCAGATTTTAATAGAGGAATTGCAAGAGCGGTCTTCTGTCTGTTACTACACTCGCAACTTCCAAACATTGTCTCCATCTTGGAGATCCAGTCCATGACTTGCACCGGCGTCGGGCTCCCAGATAGACACGGTGGTTTGGATGCCATTAAATCCTTGTATTTACATCCTCTTCCATCATTTCCTCCATCACAATTGTTTTGTCTAACAATTGGTGGGTTGGCTTGACCAACGGTACCACTGAAGTTTCTATCTTCCGATGGCCCTCCATTCACTTCGGGTTCTTCAACTTGGATTGAAAGTTCTTCACGATTTTGTTGAAGCAGACGTCTAGTTTCTTCCATTTGACGATCCAACATCGGCTGAATCATCAATTGTACACCAACCATTGTTATCAGCTCAGGTGCTGCTGCTACAACAGGTATTTGCTCAATCACGGGGTGGTTGATTCCTGTTTTCATTAGCATTTCCAACTCCACTTCTTGTTCCCACCATTTTTTATCTACACACCGAATAAGGTGAAATTAGATCCTCATTCACGATAGATATTCAAATCGTCCTTATCACTCCGAAACGTTTATATGCTAGTTCTAATATCGTAACCATACGCTTAGAATTCTAAACACATAAGGTTTCCAGATCCGGTCGGCAACAAACCATAGATCCGAACAAAGAATAGCATCAATATAGTTATCACACAAAACATTTTGCACATAAAATCATTTTAGGCATCAAGTGCTTGTGTCAATTTAGGTGTACTACCTAACATATTTTAGACACACTCCTCACAATCATTACTTAGCATTCTAAGTTTAAGTCTAGAAATTTCCTACAAATTCCTAGTTCGCTTAAACTAATGCTCTGATACCAACTGTGACATCCCCAATTTCATGGCCAGAAAAGACCGATTTGTTTATGCTTTGTTTTTAAAATCAGAGTAATCGTTTAAAGAAAATTGTTGCGGAATTTGTCCCCAAAATAAAAAAATATGATAAGAATTTATCAAAGCATTTCTTAAAGAAAAGTATTTTCATTATATAACAAAATCTCGGGATGTCATGTTCTGATACAGACACATAAGCATAAACAGAACTTACAATTATTTACACTAATGATTTACATCTCCTTTATTCTCTCAGTGAATTATGTCTTCGTATTGATACCTGTGATACAAAGAAAACTGAGTGGGTCAGGCTTGGGAGCCTGGTGAGCATATAGGGTTTTCAACCCACAATAATACATTTATTAAATACAATTATCAACAATCAACCCAAATACCCATCCCCATTATCTTCTTTATTTATTAAGGTTTTACCCTAAGAATGGATTATACTTTCTTCATTCATTCCTAAGGGTTTACCTAAGGAACTGGCACACAGTCCATTTGCTACCACGGTTTATACAACAGGCACTACGTCGCATAGTCACCAGGGTTCATACAATTGGCACTACGTCTCATAGTCACCAGGGTTTACACAATAGGCACTACGTCTCATAGTCACCTGGGTTTACACCAAAGGCACGAAGTCACATCGTCACCAAGGTTTATCAAATAGGCACGAAGTCGCATCGTCACCAAGGCTTACTCAATAGGTACGAAGTCGCATCGTCACCAACTATTCCATCTACCCATGTTCTACCCAACATTTTTGTAGATATAAATACAAACACAATTTAAATCATTTAACACCCGTATAAAAACATCAATTCCAAATCCATCTCAAATAGATAATTAATATATAACACATAGCACGTATTTTATAAAATACTTCATATTTATGTGTAAGATGAAAGTGACTATACACTCACTTGATCAGAAGATGATCGGACATCACTACGGCTTGCTGAAGTAGTGTTTCTCCGTAGATCTGGAAGATCTTCACAAAAACCGGCTCCTCGCGGGCAGCGCTTCGGCTCGGGAATAACGCTCTTCGGGATCCTCGGGGCTTCGGATCTTTCTTCGGGGCTCGGAAATATTACCGGGGCTTCGGGGTATAAACGGCACGCAAAACGAGGCAAAAACTAGAGAGAATAAAGAGTTTGAACAAGAGAAAATGGCTGATTTCGAGTTCTATTTATAGGCTAAGGGTCTGGGATTACGCGTGGCGTAATCTCAAATTACGCAGGGCGTACTCAGTACGCTGGGCGTACTCGAGTTAACTTTGACGTCATTGCGTGCGTCGACTGGTGGCACTCGAGTATTGGTCAGACAAGTTTTACCCCTTTGAGTCGTTGGGCGTACTCAAATTACACTGGGCGTAATTTGACTCGTCGAACTTCTAAATTGCGTAACTTTCACATACGAGCTCTCTTTTCGACGTTTGTTATATCCACGCGTAGGTGAGACTACGCTTTATAACTTTCGTTTAGACTTCGTTGGCTAATTTTGAATTTATTTTTATTATATTATTTTTAGTAGGCCGGGACTGGAAAACTCCGTTATAAATTTATAGCTTTTTCATCTGACGTCCGTTTTCGCCTATCTTTTTATCGTTTCACTACAATTGACGAGATCTTCGATTCTCGTTTAGATTGTTTTGGCTAAAAACCGCTCGATCTCAAATCGAGTATTCAGGATGCATACTGCTAAGCTGAAACTTAGAAAAATCATAACTTCCTCGTACGAAGTCAGATTTGGACGTTCTTTTTATGCACGCTCACGGTTTAACGAACTCTACAACTTTCGTTTAGATCACTAAGGCAAAATATCGCTCTAACATAAATTCACTTTTTACGTCATTCAGCGTCGTGCAGGTTCTGTCGCGAAACTTCAACAGGTCATAACTTCTTCATTATAATTCGGATTTCGACGTTCTTTATATGTACGGAATCCTTGTAACATATAATATAACCTAGTTAAGATTATTCATTCTAAATAATCTTCTATCAGAAACTCATTTTTGACACTTATCGTCTTTAAATTGACTAGCCCTGATCTACGGGCGTTACACTTGCATACGCGATTCATGAGATCCATGAATGTGGTTAGAGCATTGGTGATCCTGAAAGGCATCACCACGAACTCGTAATTACCATAACAAGTCCGAAAGGTCGTCTTCTGCATATCCTCCTCTCTGACCCTCATCTGGTGATAACCCGAACACATGTTGATCTTCGAGAACCAAGATGTAGCCTGAAGTTGATCAAATAAATCGTCGATCGCTGGGAGTGGGTAGTGGTTCTTCATCATTAGCTTATTCAGCTCCCGGTAGTCAATACACATCCAATGTGTCCTATGTTTTTTCTTCACAAATAAGATCGGTGCTCCCCAAGTTGAACTACTTAGCCGAATAAATCCCATATCTAACAGCTCCTGCAGCTGTGTAGACAACTCATGCATCTCTGGAGGTGCCAACCGATAAGGTGCTTTGGCTATCGGAGCCGCACCTAGAACCAAGTCAATCTGAAACTCCACCTGTGTCTCCGGAGGCACTCCAGGAAAATCCTCCTGGAACACATCTGGGTATTCCCAAACAATTGGTACATCATCAATGGTCACTCCACCTTTCTCTCGGGCATCCATCACATAGGCCACGAACCCATAACATCCCTACTGAAGATAACGCTTGGACCTGGCTACCGAACAGAGAGTCAGCCCATGCTGAGCACCCTCACCGTTGATCACCAACTCTATCCCAATTGGGGTCCAAACAAATACCAACTAAAGCCCACAATCAATCAATCCAAGGTGAACCTTGCCTTTTTCTCAGGTAGCTTTCTTACTCCTATTAAACTAGGGGGCCATTGGTCATATCTTCAATTCGTCGAAGGAAAAAAAGGAAAGAAAGAAAGGGAAGTTTTTTCTTTCTTTCTACAAGAAAGGTAAGTAGGTCCATGCGACCGGCCCCGGATGTACCCTTTAGCCGCGAGGGGAACCGGGTAAACAAAGTCCCGATCAGAATTTAATGGTAGTTCATTGGGACTGTCTTTTGCTCTATCGCCCCATTGGAGCTCAACCAATCCATCCCCACAATGACCTTACTCTCGAGCAGGGGAATCGGAACTAAATCAATCGGATCCTGCTCCCTGAATAACTCCAAAGTGCATCCCCCGTGAACCCTCAACACTTGCACCGGACGATCATTGGCAATCTCAACCTCTAATGGATAATACAACTCTCCTGGAGCATCGTCAAACCTCTTGCTAAGCGCAAGAGATACAAAAGATTGGGTAGCCCCTGAATTGAATAAGACCAATGTAGGAATATTGTTCACAAGGAATGACCCAGTGATCATATCGGGCGCTGCACGAGCCTCCTCGGTTGTCAGCTAAAATGCCCTGCTCTAAACAACTGGCACCTCCGCCTTGCCCTGGCAGCCATCAGTGATCCTCGGAGTCACTGGAGCTGGTGCTACTACTAGTCCTTCTGATGCTAAACTCGGGCAGTTGGCCTTCTCGTGGCCCCTTTGATTGGAATGGAAGCAAATCAGATCTAATGTATGGGTAGTGATGGTAGTAGCAGTGCAATCCCTGCTGAAATGCCCTGTCTTGCCGCACTTGTAACAGCCCGAACCACCAGCTCTGTAGACTCTATCATGTGCCCTGCCTCACTTGCCACAGTGGCTCCAGCCCTGGTGGCCCTTCAATCTAGAATCGAATTGCTTGGGTTTCTTCACTGAAACCCCAGTCGTCTGCCCATGCTCTGCCTTCCTCTTCCTTATGTGCTCCAAATCAATCTCCCATTCCCGAGCCCTGGATATCATGTCATCCAGAGTCGGAGTCGGTCAGGCGAAAAAGCTAACAAACTCCCTGATATTAGGTCTCGACATGTCATGGTACTGGGTCTTCATTATCTCCTCATATGCAGCGTACTGGGGTATCAATAAAGTTCTCTCTTGGATTTAGCAGTGATCTCCGCCACGGCCTCATTCATCTGTGTCATATCTAGAAACTCCATAGCTAATGATTGCACCTCAACAACTGGTCCCAACTCCGCTCGGAACCGGGTCACAAAATCCGACCAGGTCATGGCCTCAATGGTTGGGGCTCCCAAGGTATAGCCAACATCCTCCCACCAATCCCGAGATTTCCGCCTCATACATCCTGCAGTGAACCTCACCTTCGGCCCTTCGGGGCAGAAGCTCATCATCTGGGCACACTCAATATCTACTAGCCAACGCTTGGAGGCAATGGGGTCCTTCACCCCAAAGAATTCTGGTGCCCCACATCCCCTGAAATCCTTGCAGGAGAGAGTGTGGGCCCTAAACTGGCTATCGACCAAATCAACTCTGAAGATATGAAGGCAATCCTCCATCAGCTCCATGATACCCTCCTCAATCGATCCAAACATCACCGGGGTCGCATCATGGATGCCTCTAGTAATATTTGATGCAATGAACTCTTGTAATCCCTCATCAATTGGTTTGGTGCTTGTGCCTGAACTAGATCCATGAACCCCCTGCTCCATTGCGTGTCACCACCATAATGAAACATAACCACTTAAACAATCCGTAAACACACAAAGAGGTTCACACTCTCGAGGTTCCTAGATTCATCATGGTCTTCCTGGTCTCGGGTATAAATCATGTGTTTTCAGTAGTACATGTGACAACCCGATATTTCAACTCTTTGTAATGACCTAAAAGGTCAAGTATTGTAACCACTTTTGAGTAATAAAATTTAACTTTCATAATAAAATGTCCAAATAGTTCTATTTAAATTCCTTCTATGTTTAAATGTCTTTAAACCATGATCGTACGTAAAAAGAACGCCCAAATCCGACTTCGTATATTGAAGTTATGATTTTTCCAAGTTCAGCTTAGCAACAGACAGCTAAAAACTCGAATCGGAGATCGAGCGACTTTTGGCCGGAATGACCTAAACGAGAATCGAAGGTCTCGACAATGGTATTTCAGCGGTAAAAAGTCTGGCAAAAACCGACGTCAGATAAAGAAGTTATAAATTTTTGAAGAAATTCCTTAAACACGATGAGTTATAAAATAAATAATATAAATAATTTCGGAATTTGCCAACGGAGTCTAAACGAAAGTTGTAGAGCGTAGTCTCACCTACGCGGGGATATAAAGACCATCGAAAACGGAGTTCGTATGAAGAAGATATGAATTTTTGAAGTTTATTAAATAAATTATATATTTATTTAATTCAAAAATCAAGCATTATCCGAAGAGGAGTCAGCGTCCTCATCCGAGGTACGCGCTGCGTACCCCTGTACGCCCTGCGTACCCTAGGGCCTTGGTCTATGATCCTCCACGTCGCCCTATGCGAGACTACTGACCCGTCCGACCCGCCCGTCCGACCCGCCGTCCCATCCGACCCGCCAGACTGATCCGTCCCATCTGAAGCCGAGGCAGTCGAGGCTTCGGTCATGCATGACGTACGCGTACGCGCTGTGTACGAGCGTACGCCCCGCGTACGAGGCTTCTCAGACCCCCCTATAAATAGCATGCGAAGGCTTCCGAAAAAGAGGCTCATTTCTCTCCTTTCTCTCACGATATTGCCTCGTTTTCCGTGCCCGTTCAAACCCGAAGCTCTGGTCTTTTTGCTCAAGTCCCGAGGGTCAATTTTATTTCCGAGAATCCCGAGAAAAATCCGTTTCCCGAGACGAAACTCTGCCCGGTTTTCCATCTCGCTATCTTCAAACTTTCAAGTGAGTTCATACCCCTTAATTTACCTTTTAAATGTTCTATAAATTCTTTTACATGCTTTCAAGGGGGGGATTACAAGTAAAACACACGAGTATTATCGTGTGTTACATAAAGAACTCTTTTATATGCTGTTATATATCCAAATCACATGCGATTTACAAACTTTATAAGGAACTTTCATATATATATATATATATATATATATATATATATATATATATATATATATATATATATATATATATATATATATATATATATATATATATATATAACATATGTTAAAATAGCATTCTATCTTTTGAAATATAAATTGTCGTAATGCATGCATAAACTAAACTTTTCTTAGATTATATGTATACTTGTCTATCTTGGACTCTACACCAAAAATCTATGCTTTCATAACAAATGATTCCTTTTTTCTAAGTATTTCTAAACAAACGAGACACACTTTTAGAAAACTATAAAAGGTATAGTTTTACGAACAAATTTCTAACTCTTATGTACTAGAATCATGAATTTCAAGAAGTCACTTTCGTATACAAGAACAAACGTAACATTTTAACAAGTAGATATGTTTGTATACCACGGTTTTGTGAGACACTAACTTCATGTACGTTCAAGTACACATTTCAAGTCCTGTATTATATACCAGAATCCCTTGGAGGGGGAGCATGGTGTTTGTGTATAGATCTATACGGGCTTGACAACCCGCGCCCTGACTGTTAGCTGCAGTCCACCGTTTGGGGTGACAAACGTCATAACATTCCAATACCTGAAGAACGTTGTGTATAGGCATTCCGAGTCAATAGTATGGTTATAAAACTCACATGGGGTATTAAAAATGCATTGATTTACAAGGTTTTCAAACACATTGGTTATTTTACACTTACATATATTTTTAGAAACAAACATTGGTCTTGAGTGAAGGCTACTTTTATACTAGTAGAAAATATAGGATTTTCTAAACACAAACAAACAAAGACAAAACATTTCATTTCATACAAACATTGTCACTTAAATACTTATGAAACTCACCAGCTTAAATGCTGATCTACTCTTTCAAAATTTCTTGTATGTCCCAGGAAATCAGTAATTTCAGGTATTCATTTTACTTTTTGATGAAGGGATGCTGCGGCGCCAGTTTAATCTCGTATTTTGACATCATATTGTAATTGGTTTTGAACATGTAACTTTTGACAAATGTAAACTTGCAATTATATATATGATGGTTGTATTGCTTTCTTTACTATGTATTCATTTGTTACGTTACCACATGAAGTCATCCGCCCCCGAACGTTTCCGCCGTTCAGGTTTGGGGGTGTGACAGTACAGGCCTAATACTACCTTCCACACCTATTTATACCCTCCTCAAGCACTACCTCGACTCCTTCAAGTCACTCCTTCCCATCTAATACTATCCTCGTACTATAAGGTGTCCTACGCACCAATACATACTCCAGGGACTTCCTTGGGTTCCTTTCCTCACCACTCTCTGCTATCAGTTGCAGAAGGAACTCTCACTAATACCGTCTAACTACTACACGAATACAATTACATACTATCGGTACAAGATAATTCTTTGAATGAAAGTTACCACACTACAATGGTTGGACTCAAACAAGAGCTGCACAATAGAGTTAAACCTATCAATCTAAAATTATCTAATCTCAATAATATGTAATCAAAGGCATTTGTCCACTAGTCAGGTGGTACAAATAAAATTTCCTAAAAGCACAAAGCACGCAGCATGCGAGCATCAAGCAATTCAAGTCATAACAAAACCAAAACAGGCCAACCTATCAGATAACTAATCTCATACTAGCATGCAATTCTACAATCTCATACAATAAACACATAAAGACATATCTCCTTGCATACTATCATGCAATCATTAGCAGATCCTTAATCCTAAACTAACAGGAAATTCACATGTCATAACGTAAAACATATAACATGTATGCGTATTTTGAGAAGACTTACTGGAGCTCGGTTGACTGCACGCATCACACCTGTGACAACTGGAAAATTTTGGAGCAAGCAAGGTCTAAATTGTAATTGTGTATAAGTGAATTCATAACGTAACTTTGTGCAATAAAAATTTGTAAACCAAAAGGGCATGATTTGTATAAGTAAATATATATGCTTTGAAAATCATACTTGTAAAGAGCCTTTGAAAAGTTAACAGGTTAGAACCAATCATAATCATGCATTAGAGATTTCGGCCTAGAACACCAAAACCTTGTGATTTCGGTTTGTGCCTAGACCGAAATCACTATGTGATCTCGGTTTGTACATGACCGAAATCACATGGTGATCTCGGTTGTTACAAGGCCGAAATCACATGTGATTTTGGAAGTTTTAGGGTGATTTTGGTGGGAAAGGCAGAGAAGGAAAGTTGACTTTATGATTAGATATTTCACCCTTTTCCAATAATAAAGTTTACCTAACAAATATCCATGCATTAACCAACAAATAACTAAAAAAGTATCATATCATCCCTTTTTCCTAAACTACGGCAGGACACACCCATAAACCCCCACCCATTCCATTGTCTCTAAAGTTTACTCCATTCTCTCTTTCAAGGAGCAAGCCGAAAATCTTCCAAGTTCAAATCCTTCAAGTTTATCCCTAGAGTTTTGGTAACTTTTTCTTGTTAATCTAGTGTTCTTATACACTATCATGTTAGTTTCATCTTATTTACACATATTATTATGTGTTAAAACTCTTAGGGTAATATCACCTTCAAAGAGTTCATCAACCACATTCAAGTGTTTTAGGCTTGGAAATCTTTACACCATCTCTTCAAACAACCCACAAATCCACTCAAGGTGAGTTCGTACCCCCACATTTGTGAGTTTTTCATGTTTTTAGGGGGGGGGGGGGGGGGATACTAGTAAAGTTAACTTTTAACACCAACATTTGCATGATTTATTACTATGTGAAAATAAAACATTATTTGCATGAGATATGGTTGTCACTACATTTTATACAACTATTTGTGATATATTATTTTTGAAATACAAAACTAACAAAAACAAAACATAATCTATGTTATAAAAATCATAAGAAAAATTATGATTTGTAAAACTACAATGTTTTTGGAAGCTCTTTACCAAAATATAATTTTTCTAATAAAAAGGGTTACATTATAGTTATTTCACCATTATGTGGGTTACATCCCAAAAATATAATCTTTTGACCATACATTTTGACACTAGACAAGATAACAACTTTGTATATATATATATATATATATATATATATATATATATATATATATATATATATATATATATATATATATATATAGTCTCAACAAACAAACAAGATAAACTATAATTGATATAGTTTGGGAGTCACAACTATCATTTCAAAAGAAACATATAATTATTTAAAGATATAATAATTTCATTTACAAGAAAAAAGGAGTTTTCAGTTCATGTAAATCGATTGATACTGGTTGTGAGACATTTAGCTTCACCGTACCTACCAAAGTACACATTAAGCCCTGAATTATAACTAGAGTCTCTTGTAGGGAGAGTGTGATACTTGTGTATAGATCTATACAGGATTGACAACCCCACACCTAAACTGTTAGCTACATTTAGAACAGAAAGTCTGGGGTGACAAATGTCGTAACAGTTCCGACGCCTGAAGAATGTCGTTCAGGCCAACTAGTCGCATTTGTATGGTTATAATTACTCACATAGGGTATTGACAACACATTTGATTTACGGGTTAACATATGTTCAAGTAGTTTTATATAAAGATAAAACTTCATAACACCATTTTTCAATACAGTATTACTTACATTTTTAGTCTTGGGATTTAAGACTTACAGCTCATTTATAAAGAAAATATCGTATTTTATGGAAATATACACTATCATTTTACTCGAAACAGTTACAAATCCTTCTCATACAAAACGCTTATGAACTCACCAACTTAATTGTTGACTCTTTTCAAAATCACTTGTATTCTCAGGAAATAAGTAAACAGGTAACCACAAGACTTTTTGGTGGATGGGACGTCGTCGCATCACGTTATTTATTTTTGTCATATGCATTTGATATCATGTAAACAATGTTTTGAGCACAATGTAAACTTATTAAATATTCAATACAATGGTTCTAATGCTTTGATCATTACTATTCAATTGTTATGATACTCTACATGAAGTCATCCGCCCCCATACGTTTCTGTTGTTTTGGTTTGGGGTGTGACAAATTGGTATCAGAGCATTGTTTATAGTGAACTAAGTATATCAACCCACGTAAGATATACAACTATAAATATATTGGGACTAAAACACTCTGACTAAGAAGTATACTTTTAAAATATAATAGTATTATTCTAAAAAGTATACATACATGCATACATACTAGAAACAGTGTCATAATAAAAACTATATAAAAAGTATTTGGAGGAGTTAAACACTACGATTAAGCCTAGACAGTTATGTAATCATATATGGGATAAATATAGTATGATCAACTATATTTATATGAGAGATGACCAACATGTGTTTAGGAATGATCGTTGTGGGCAACGAATCCAAAACTTACCAACCCTATATACCAAGAAATCCTAGAATCAAACATTAAGTATAAAATACTATAGAAGTACTTTACGATACTAGAGGATCATACACTTAAGCCTTCATATATTTCTCATATATTTATTCTCGCACAGACGTCATGGCAGGATTTCACATGCTTAGAGACCCCTATTTCTCTAATTAAGGAAATGGTGGGTGGATCGAAGAGGATCCCGAGGAGGATCCTAAGGAAATAGTGGAAGAAGAACCCGTATGCGGATCCAGATGAGGAAGAAGAAAAGGAGGACTCGGACATAGAGTTCGAAGTCATAAACCTCCTTACATCACCCGGGTTCCCGCACATCGTTGGATTACCAAGGACCCACGCCCCGACGGGTGGAAGACTTGGAAAGGTGGAACAGGAAGCAACACCAGCATTCTCCAAACGACATGGAGTGAGGTTTCTATAATCTTAGTCACGGAGGACCAGCAGACAGGGACCTCCCTATTATGGTTCAACAAACCACACATCTTGGATATCAGACCAGGGCATCGGTGAATCGGATCATAGAGTTGGGGGTCGCTATTGAGGCCACTGACGCACGAACTCGACAACTGGAGAGGGACTACCCCGGGCATGTCATCTCATTGATCTCCTCCATAAGGACCTCATCACCTCTCGAGCGGAAACGGGGAAGTACCAGGAGAGGCACTCGACTCTCGAGGAAAGGGTAATCATAGCTCAAGCTAGGATAGTCATAGCATAATAGAGAGCGGAGGTGGCCACTCGCAAGATGTTTCAGATAACGGGAACCTTGCGCAAACTAGTATAGCCTAGTGAGTTAGTGACTAAGCTACTTCCACTAGGTGTTAGACTTATTGTGGATTTTATCACAACCAATAGTAGTAAATCAAGCGAGATACGCTCTCTGAAGCCCGTGTACCCGAATCAACATATTGTATTTGACGTCTATGTCCTAGTTTGGTAACTTAACTTTCGTACAATACCTACTACTACTTACTACCATAAGTTCATTATGATGATGTTGGTTGAAACATTTGGAAATCGTATAGCAAAATGTATAGTTTATATGTATATAAATATAAATTTAGATGGGATACAACTAGCAATGTCCATGGTTACATATGAACTCATTTCATACCATACAACGGAATCATGCTGCAATAAGGAAGTAGCCAGCATACCGGCGCAACACCAGTTATATGAATGGACCCCACTA
The DNA here is from genome assembly GCF_002870075.4 of Lactuca sativa. Lineage (NCBI taxonomy): Eukaryota > Viridiplantae > Streptophyta > Magnoliopsida > Asterales > Asteraceae > Lactuca > Lactuca sativa. Next base: position 135,475,064 of record NC_056624.2, read on the forward strand.
CATTTCAAGTCGCTGTAACAGTCACGGTGATAGCCGTCATGGTACAACGTAGCACTGACAACGCAAACAGAAATGGGAACGGTGCCAGTAGTTCCAATCATGGTGGAAACCAAGGACGCCAGCGGAGGTATTCCTACAAGGACACCCCAAATTACAAACCTAGGAACTCCCACGACAAGGGTAGAGTACTACTCAAGAAACGAATGTTCTGGAACAAGAAAAGGGGGTCGTTTGACTCAGGAATCTGCCAAAAGACAACAAATTATGGTAGTCCATACCACCACTACCCCCACTGTCTCTGTGCCGATGAAACCATATGATGGGAACCTGCCTAGATGCATCAAGTGTAACTTCCATCACTTTGGATTCTGCCAAGAGTTTCACTGCAATAATTTCAACAGAAAGGGGCATACCACCCATTTCTATAAGGCGCCAGCATAACAAACCACCCAAGATGCAAATGCTAGGGTGGGTCAGACCTGCTACAAATGTGGGGAGGCAGGGCATTTCAAAAGGAAGTGCCCAAAGACTAGAAACAAAGATGTTAGAAGCATCAACGGATTTCCAACAACGGGACATGAGGAAGCAACAAGGGACCCCGTTGTGATTACTGGTATGTTTCCTCCTCAAATAACTCATATGCATGCATACCTTTACAATAAGAGTGCGAAGAGGAAACTCGTGATTCACAAAGTTTAATTGCATACTAAATCAAAACCCTCAAACATTCACGAAAATATTCTTGGTAGCAATAGCTACCGGAAGAACTAAATCCGCCAACAACGCATACCTAGGATGCACTCTAACTCTAAGCAAACATTCATTCTAAACCAACCTAATACTAATGACAACAGGAAACTTCGACGCAACCATTTACAGGTTTTGGTTAAATTCTCATCATACCAATACCATATGTTACAAAAAGGTCGTTCGACTTAACTCACCAAATAACCAAAACCTTTGTTATCTATGATGACAAATCCGACACAAACCCCCGAATCGTACCTTGCATCAAGGATCAGAAGTACCTAGGAAAGAGGTACCATGCTCTTCCTTAGGCCACGATAGGAATATGAATCAGGAAGTGTAGTACATCCAGGAATACTCCAGGAATCTGTAACTTTCCCGATGTATTTCCAAAAGACCTCCCGGGAATACCACTCGTACGCCGTGTCAAATTCATAATCGACTTGATGCATGGAGCCACCCTCGTAGCCAAATCCCCATACCACTTAGCACCGACTGAAATGCGGTAACTGTCCAGTCAACTGAATGAGCTGTTGAGTAAAGGAATTATCAGACCAAGCTTCTCACCTTGGGGAACGTCAGTCTTGTTCGTAAAGAAGAAAGGCAAATCATTATGTATATGAGTTGATTGTCAAGAGCTGAACGAACTAACCATCAAGGACCGATACCCCTTATCACGAATCGACGACCCGTTCAACCAACTTCTAGGAATGAGATATTTCACAAAAAGTTGGTCCAAGGCCGAGACATCCTCAGCACAAAGTTCCAAAGAAAGAGGTTCTCGAGACAGCCCAAGACTCATGAGAACAACTACACCACGCACGACCTCGAACTAGGAGCTGTGGTGTTTTCCCTGAAAATCTGGGGACACTGCCTTTACGACACAAAGTGTACCATCTTTGCATGTCATAAGAGTTTACAGCACATCCTTAATCAAAAGGAGCTCAACATGAGACAACGACGATGGGTGGAACTGCTAAATGACTACGAATGCGAAATTCGTTATCATCTGTCCAGAGCCAACATAGTAGCAGACTCCCTAAGTCGGAAAGAATACTCGGGCCGCAGAGTAAAAATCGTTGACCATGACCATCCATTCATGCATGTCCACAGAAATTAAGAAGGTGTAGTTAGAAGCCTTGAAACCCGAGAACATCGCAGGAGAGGCCTTACGAGGAATGGATAAAAACCTTGAAGTTAAGGATGACAGAGCTTATTATCTCAGGAATCGAATCTGGACACCGAAATTCGGCGGGTACGGAGACGTTGTCATGAATGAGGCTCACAAGACAAATAATTTATTCATCCCGCTCCAGACAAGATGTATATGGACCTCAAGAAACTCAATTGGTGGCCAAACAAGAAAGAAGAGGTCACTACCAATGCGGGAAAGTGTCTGACTTTCGCCAATGTCAAGGTAGAATATCAAAAGCCCTCGGGTTTGCTTCAACAACCAGACATACTGGAGTGGAAGTAGGAGCTGATAACGACGGACTTCATAATCAAGTTACCCAAGACGACGGGTGGACTTGACACCATCTGTGTGATCATTGACAGATTAACCAAATCCACACACTTCTTACCAATAAAAGAGACCGAAAAGATGGAGAAGCTAACAAGGACGTACACTAAAGAAATCGTGCAACTACATGGGGTACCAATATCCATCATCTCCTACCGGGATAGTAGTTTCACCTCGCGGTTTGGGCAGTCCCTACAGAGGTCCTTGAGGACTAAACTCAACATGAGTATAGCCTATCACCCTCAAACTGATGCGTAAAGCGAGAGAACCATTCAGACACTGGAAGACATGTTGAGAACCTGTGTGATAGATTCTAGTAAAGACCGGGACACCCACTTACCGCTCGTCAAATTCTCCTATAATAACAGTTATCACGCTAGCAACAAATATGCGCCATTCGAAGCCCTCTATGGACGCAGGTGCATATCCCCTCTCTGCTGGGCTGAGGTGGGTGACGCGCAACTGGAAAAAAGACGAATGCCTGATAGTACACTCATCGACCCGGAGATCATACAAGAAACTATGGAAAAGATCGTTCACATCCATGAACGATTAAAGGCGTCCTGGGATTGGCAAAAGAAGTTATGTTGATAAGCAACGAAAACCCTTGGAATTCCAGGTTGGTGACTGCATTCTGTTGAAGGTCTCACCCTAGAAGGGAATGATTCGTTTTGAGAAACGTGGGAAATTAAATCCATGATATATCGGGTCATTCAAGATAGTTGCTAGAATCGGCTTGGTGGCTTACAAACTTCGACTACCAAAAGAACTCAGTAACATACACCCCACTTTCCACATATCCAACCTAAAGAAGTGTATGTCCGACGAATCTCTTGTATTCCCGTACGACGGAATCGATGTAAACGAGAGTCTACACATCATAGAGGAACTGGTTGAAATCAGGGACAAGGAGATCAAGAGAATGAAACAAAGCCAAATACCAATAGTGAAGGTCTGATGGAATGCAAAGCGAGGACCCGAATTCACCTGGCAACGAAAGATCAAATGAACCAGAAATACCCACAACTTTTCCTCTAGTTGCAAGAACTCATCCAATTTGCAAATTACGGGACGAAATTCCCTCTAACGGGGGGATGATGTGACAACTGGAAAATTTTGGAGCAAGCAAGGTCTAAATTGTAACTGTGTATAAGTGAATTCATAACAAAACTTTATGCAATAAAAATTTGTAAACCAAAAGGGCATGATTTGTATAAGTAAATATATATGCTTTGAAAATCATACTTGTAAAGCGCCTTTGAAAAGTCAACAAGTTAGAACCAATCATAATCATGCATTAGAGATTTCGGCCTAGAACACCAAAACCTTGTGATTTCGGTTTGTGCCTAGACTGAAATCACTATGTGATCTCGGTTTGTACATGACCGAAATCACATGGTGATCTCGGTTGGTACAAGGCCAAAATCACATGTGATTTTGGAAGTTTTAGGGTGATTTCGGTGGGAAAGGAAGAGAAGGAAAATTGACTTTATGATTAGATATCTCACCCTTTTCCAATAATAAAGTTTACCTAACAAATATCCATGCATTAACCAACAGATAACTAAGAAAGTATCATATCATCCCTTCTTCCTTAACTACGGCAGAACACACCCACAAACCCCCACCCATTCCATTTTCTCTAAAGTTTACTCCATTCTCTCTTTCAAGGAGCATGCCAAAAATCTTCCAAGTTCAAATCCTTCAAGTTTATCCCTAGAGTTTTGGTAATCTTTTCTTGTTAATCTAGTATTCTTATACACTATCATGTTAGTTTCATCTTATTTACACATACTATTATGTGTTCAAACTCTTAGGGTAATATCACCTTCAAAGAGTTCATCAACCACATTCAAGTGTTTTAGGCTTGGAAATCTTCACACCATCTCTTCAAACATCCCATAAATCCACTCAAGGTGAGTTCATACCTCCACATTTTTCAGTTTTTCATGTTTTTAGGGACCGGGGGGATACTAGTAAAGTTAACTTTTAACACCAACATTTGCATGATCGATTACTATTTTAAAATAAAACATTATTTGCATGAGATATGGTTTTCACTAGATTTTATACAACTATTTGAGATATATTAGTTTTGAAATGCAAAACTTAAAAAAACAAAACATAATCTATGTTATACAAATCATAAAAAAAATTATGATTTGTAAAACTACAAGATTTTTGGAAGCTCTTTACCAAAATATAGTTTTTCTAACAAAAAAAAGTTACATTATAGTTATTTGACTATTTTGCGGGTTACAACCCAAAAATATAATGTTTTGACCCTAAATTTTGACACTAGACAAGATAACAACTTTGTATTTATATAAAAGATTGTACAAATAGTCTCAACAAACAAACAAGATAAACTATAATTAATATAGTTTGGGAGTCACAAAACTACACTATCATTTAAGAAGAAACATATAATTATTTCATTTACAAGAAAAAAGGAGTTTTCAGTTCATGTAAATCGGTTGATACTGGTTGTGAGACATTTAGCTTCACTGTACCTACCAGAGTACACATTAAGCCCTGAATTATAACTAGAGTCTCTTATAGGGAGAGTGTGACACTTGAGTATAGATCTATACGAGATTGACAGCCCCACACCTAAACTGTTAGCTACAGTTAGAACGGAAGGTCTGGGGTGACAAATGTCGTAACAGTTCTAACGCCTGAAGAACGTCATTCAGGCCAACTAGTCGCATTAGTCTGGTTATAGTAACTCACATAGAGTACTGACAACACATTTGATTTACGGGTTAACATATGTTCAAGTAGTTCTATATAAAGATAAAACTTCATAACACCATTTTTCAATACATTATTACTTACATTTTTAGTCTTGGGATTTAAGACTTATAGCTCATTTATAAAGAAAATATCGGATTTTCTGGAAGTATACACTATCATTTTACTCGAAACAGTTACAAATCCTTCTTATACAAAACGCTTATGAACTGTCACACCCCCGAACCAGACGGCGAAAACGTCCGAGGGCTCGTGTGACTTAAATTAAATATCATCACAATGAATATACATTAATCATAACATAAACATCACCATGCGTCAATATATTACAACCGCTATCGTTCACATCAAGTACATTGTTTTAATATTACAAATCCATACATAAATTGTTTGATAGTTTTCATAAGCAAAACACCCAAACATACTTGGTACTTATTCCTCGACTTACCTGTTACCTGAGAATACAAGTTATTTTGAAAACCGGTCAACATATGGAATGTTGGTGAGTTCATAAGTATGTTGTGATAAAATGATTTGTGTAGTTTGTAAAACCCAGAAAATCCGATATTTTCTGAAAAGACCATTGTTTATAAAAAAAAAAAAAAAAAAAAAAAAAGTGTAAAGATCCGTACATATATGCATGATGATTTCAAAAAGACATGTATAATTGTAGGATTTGGTATTAAGCGTACAAGTGAAAATGTTGAACTTCCCAGGAAAACCCGATGTTTTCCAAATACATAAAATACAGTGATTTCTCAATTTGATATACGGCCACAATGAATGATTTTCGATTACTCTTCCTTGATTTCTTGGGTGGTTTTGGATTAATTAAAGGTTGTGAGTCGTTATAACCACTCATGACAATGACTAGTTATAACTCCAGACTGCGAACAATCCATAGAGGTGTCGTCCATTATCGCTCACTTAAGTCCAACCACCTTGATTACTCTCTATTATCAACCTGAATCTATTTACCTTGATTACTCATAAGCCTAGCAAACGAGGAAAAGAGGAGTACAAATAATGCTACTTCTGTGAGTTTACTTTAGGCCGTCGGGGGATGCGAAAGACTCGTTGGCCCATCTTGCATTTGATTACTTTGACCTTACTGGCAATACTATTGGATCACTAGGGCCCAATAGCACTTGAGAGCCATTGAAGGTCCCTTTATATGGAATTGGGTCATAGAAGGCCCAATAACATACCAACATTATCCCTTGGGCCCAAAGAACATGTTAATGGACTTGCAAGGTCCAACAAGCATGATTTGAAACTTTCAAGCCCAAGTGTCTAATGTTTACTTGTCTTAGGTATTGCATATCTACTGGAGAGTTCGATTTAACGATTGTTGTTTTGTATCGACTCGAAACCGATCGATTTGTTTATAACGATATTTGGAGTTATACGTGTATATGTCTTTCGATTTTTGTAAACCGTAGATTAGTATTTTTGACTCAATATTCTATAAATAAAACAATTGGTTTAAAAATAGTGGTTTAACCTTTTCAGCCTCTTTCTTTTGTAAAATAACAAACGTAGTCATTAGTATAAAAGAAAAGTCATTTTAGGTCCTTAAAACATTTTATTGACACTTTTGCATCATAGATTTGTTGAAATGATATTTTTAACTCGAAACTTATTTTGTTAACAGTTTCAGCCCTTCCAGAATGATATTTTCCGGTTAAAGCCCAACTTTTTGCAATTTTTACACTTTTAGCCCAAAATCCAAATACTTTACATTTTCGATCCTTTTTGGAAATGAAGACCATCTTTAACCCTTGAAATAGTTTTGTTACACTTTTATCCCCTGTTTTGAAGAGTTTACTACTTCAGCTCTTTTAAATGTCAAATTTTCGCAATTTTGGGCTTATTGGGCCGAAAGCCCAAAAATTTAGCCCATTAAGCTAATATTTACATTTTAAGTCCTTTGAAGATCATAATGTTCAGAAAAGCAATTATTGTAACTGTTTTGACCCTTAAGACCTTTAAGAAAACGTGAATTAGCAACTTTTAGCCCAACTTTTGTATATTTGACAATTTAAGTTCAAAAATGGGTTTTGTGGTGAAATATGTTTATCACAATCTTATAATTTATTATTCCTGGCTAGTTTAGTGTAAGATAACTTAGGTCATGTTTGATTTCTTTCATATGTCATAGATCTTGATATTTCTTCCCTTTTTGTTTACATATTCAACACAAAAACACATAAAGTCACACATACATGCAAAAAATCATACATAGCACCCACATACACATAGATCTACACATTTTGCTTGTATTCCCATAAAACTTATGAAGACCGAAAAGAGAGGGGTATGAAGCTCACATTGAGTTGTGGGTTCGGTTTTTGATGAGAGAAATGAAGAAGATTTGTTCCTAGCAAGTGTTCTTGGAGAATCTCGAACTTAGATGTTTCTAAGAGGGTGATCATGAGTTTGAATAGATTAGGAAGATACTTTTGATAAAACAAAGAATCTAGATCATTGATCCAAGCATGAACTTACCTTAGATGATGAATTTGTGGAATAATCTCCTTGAAGAGCTTCCTAAATCTCGAAAATTTGATGAAGGATGAAGAGAGTTTCTTTGAGAGTGTTTGAGTGAAATGTGTGTGTGTTTGAGTTAGTTTCGGCCGAGAGAAAAAGATAGAGGAGAAGAGAAAGTGGTGATGAGATGGTTGCTTAGAAACATTAGTTGCATGCATGGAGACCCAAAAAATAATGGTGAGGTGGCAATGGAAAGTCAACCCTTTCTCTTTTGGTGTAGTTGGGCCGAGAAAAGGAGAGGGGAAAGAAAGAGTATTGGGCTTTTTGTGTTTAAGCCCATATTATGATTCAATTAAGTAAATTTTTGGCCCAAATAATTGGAATGATTTTTATGACCCATTAGGGCTATATAAATTTGTTGTGGCCCAATAAGGCCCATTAAAGTTAACCTAGTTCGTTTTAGGCTTGTAAGGCCCAAGATATTAATTTTCATGTATATGAGTCCAATTAGGGCCCATTTGAGAGTTCTATGTCCAAGATAGTTAAATTGGAAGCTTATTGGTCCATTAGGACCAATAAGGAAATCCTAGTCCAAAATGGACTTAAACCGGGATTTCTAGGGCTTCCAATTCTTTGTTGACTATTTGATGTGCTTGTCTGAAGTGTTTGATGGAAGTTTTGTTGTTATATAATAAGCATCATATATGCGTTCACATTGTTGGTTTACATTTGTTATCATTGTTCAATGTTTACAAGGCATCAAAATTCCTAGTTGTGACATCATCCCCCCGTTAGAGGGAATTTCGTCCCGAAATTCTTTTGAAAGCTAGATTTGAGAATGAGAGAATAAATGAGGGTACTTCTGCTTCATCTGGTCTTCACGTTCCCATGTGAATTCTTGCCTATGCTTTGTGTTACACAGTACCTTCACAATCGGAATGCGACTTTGCTTAGTGCACTTCACCTCCCTGTCCATGATTTCGACTGGTTCTTCGACGAGCAGGAGATTCTCGTTGATTTTGATTTCTTCTAAAGGAATGACGAGGGTTTTGTCGGATAAACATTTCTTTAGATTGGAAACATGGAATACGTGGTGTACCCTGCTGAGCTCAGCGGGTAGCTGCAGTCTATACGCCACTGGACCAATTCGGGCAAGAATCTCGAAGGGTCCAATGTATCATGGATTTAGCTTTTCCTGTTTTCCAAAATGAATAACTCCTTTCCAATGAGAGACTTTTAGCACCACCCTATATCTGACTCTGAATTCCAAGGGCTTTCGTCGTTTATCGGCGTACCTCTTTTGTCTGTCTCGTGATGATTGCAGTCGGGCACTGATCTAAGCTATCTTTTCGGTCGTCTCACATATGATTTCCGGTCCCATTAAGGCATTGTTTGGAATTTGTCCTCTTGCTAGCTGGGTGTCTCCTACCTCAGCCCAACACAACGGTGATCTACACTTACGTCCGTACAATGCTTTGAAAGGAGCTACTTTGATACTCGAGTGTTAATTGTTGTTGTATGAGAACTCGATCAGAGGCAAGTGGGTATCCCATGATTTTCCAAAGTCTATCACACACGCACAAAGCATATCTTCTAGCATTTGAATGGTTTGCTCGCTTTGACCATCCGTTTTTGGGTGGTAGGAAGTGCTCATGTCAAGTTGCGTTCCCATAGCTTTTTGAAGTGATTGCCAAAAGCGTGAAGTAAATCTACTATCTCTATCTGAGATGATAGACACTGGCACTTCGTGAAGTCTCACAATTTCTTTGATGTATATCCTCGTCAACCTCTCCGTCTTGTAAGATTCTTTTATTGGCAGGAAATGAGCGGATTTCGTCAATCTGTCGACTATTACCCATATGGTGTCCAATGCATCTGTTGACTTGGGTAATTTGGTCACAAAGTACATAGTAATCCTTTCCCATTTCCACTCGGGAATTACTGGTTGTTGTAGTAATCCGGAGGGCTTCTGATACTTTAGCACATGTGAGGCACTTGGTCACGTAAGTGGCAATTTCTGCCTTCATGTTAGGCCACCAATAATGTTTCTTAACATCCAAGTACATTTTGTCTGAACCTACATGGATGGAGTATCGCGTCTTGTGGGCTTCGTTCATGACTACATCTCTGAATTCCCCAAGTTTAGGGACCCAAATACAGTTCATGAAATAATATGATCCGCCCTCTTTCACTTCGAGATTCTTTTCCATTCCACGTAATGCTTTGCTTGTTTTGTTTTCTGCCTTCATGGCATCGAACTGGGCTGCCCTGATCTGAGAGGTTAAGTGGGATTGGATGGTTATCGAGAGATTTTTCACACGAAGATTTGAGTATTCTTTTCGATTCAAGGCATCAGCTACCACGTTAGCCTTGCCTGGGTGGAACTTGATTTCACACTCATAATTGCTTAGCAGCTCAACCCATCTTCGCTGCCTCATGTTTAGCTCTTTTTGATTCAAGATGTGCTGGAGACTCTTGTGGTCGGTGAAGATGGTGCACTTGGTACCGTAAAGGTAGTGCCTCCAAAATTTCAAGGCAAAGACCACAGCTCCCAACTCCAGATCGTGGGTTGTATAATTCACTTCGTGTGTCTTTAGTTGTTGTGATGCATAAGCTATCACCTTCCCACGCTGCATAAGTATGCAACCTAAACCCTCATTTGACGCGTCGCAGTATACTACAAAATCTTTTGTTCCTTCTGGTAGTGATAGCACCGGCGCACTGCTGAGTGCTTGCTTCAGAGTTCGGAATGCAGCTTCTTGCTTGTCCGTCCATTCAAAGGGTACGCCCTTTTGTGTAAGCATGGTAAGCGGATTGGCTGTCTTAGAGAAGTTCTGGATAAATCTCCTGTAATAGCCTGCGAGACCTAGAAATTGGCGAATTTATGTGGGTGTTGTTGGGGCTACCCATCCTTCGATGGCTTTGACCTTAGAAGGATCCACGTGTATTCCTTCTTGGCTAACAACATGACCCAAAAAGTTCACACTACGAAGCCAGAACTCACACTTAGAGAGTTTTGCATATAGCTTTTCGGTTCGCAGGGTTTCCAGGATTTGTCGGAGATGTTGGCCATGCTCTTCTTCGCTTCGAGAGTAAACTAGAATGTCGTCATTGAAAACAATGACAAATTTGTCGAGGAATGGTCAGCATATTAGATTCATTAGGTCCATGAATGCGGTAGGGGCATTCGTTAGACCGAAGGGCATTACTACAAATTCATAATGTCCATAACGAGTTCGGAAAGCAGTTTTGGGAATATCCTCTTCCCGGGCCTTGAGTTGGTAGTATCCAGATCGCAGATCTATCTTTGAGAAATAACTAGCTCCTTGGAGCTGGTCAAATAGATCGTCGATTCGTGGAAGTGGATAGCGATTTTTGACAGTGAGCTTATTTAGTTCTCTATAATCAATGCACATCCTAAAAGATCCCTTCTTCTTCTTGATAAAGAGAACTGGAGCTCCCCATGGTGAGAAACTGGGTCGGATGAATCCTTTGTCCAAAAGTTCGCTGAGTTGACTGGACAATTCTTGCATCTCCGCAGGAGCTAATCGATAAGGCAATTTAGCGATGGGAGTGGCTCCTGGCACAAGGTCAATTCGAAATTCGATTTGTCTTTCTGGGGGTATCCCCGGAAGATCATCAGGGAAGACATCTAGGAACTCACAAGCTACTGGGATGTCTCGAACATTGACCTCTTCCTTGGATTTGTCTACTATGTGAGCCAGGAACTTCAAGTCTTTCCTTCACAGATACTTCTGTGCCTTGATGCACAAGATAAGACGAAGGTTTGTGTTGGGTTTGTCTCCGTATATAATTAGGGTTTCGCGATTTGGAAGGTGAAGGCGAACAGCCTTCTCGTGACACATAACTTCGGCATGGTGGGGGTTTAACAAATCCATGCCAATAATCACATCGAAACTCCTAATGGAAACAGGCATTAAGTTTATTTGAAATACGTGATGATTTAAGGCTAGGGTACATCTGATATAGATTTCCCTGGTGAATTTTGTTTTCCCATTATCCATTTCCACCGTGAAGGTTTCATCGAGCTTCTGGGATTGTTGTTTTAACAATTGTTTAAATTTATTCCTCACAAAACTTCCCTCTACTCCGGTATCAAATAGGATGCATGTATAAGTGTGGTTTAGGAGAAACATACCGGTAACAACTGCGAGATTCTGAACCGCTTCTCCCTGACCCATAGCTAGCACCCTTCCTGCTCCCCCGTTCCCAGGGTTGTTGGTGTTGGGGCAGTTTCGACGGATATGCCCAGTCTTTCCACATCCATAGCAGGTGGGGATTGACCCTGTGGTACTGTCGCTATTGTTGGTGTTGTTGTTGTTGTTGCTGTTTTTGTTTCTTTGTTGTTGATTCTGGGGAGGACAGGTCCTGCAATATCTTTCCGTGTGACCCTTTCGATTGCAACTTGTGCAATGCATCTCTCTGCACTCCCCATTATGATGGAGACCGCACTTGTTGCACTTAGGAAGATTACCGGAATATTGCCTAGGAGCACTTGGAGCAGCTGAGGCTGGAGCATGTGGTGTGGATGGAGCTTGGGTGGTTGCAACATTGACTGCCACTGTTTGTTGTTTCTTGGACGATTCCGAGCCTTATCGCCCCTTTCTCCTGTTATTCTTTCACTTCTTGTTGTCACACTCCTTCATGCCATCAATATCCACAGGTTTCTTGCCCTTCTTGTTGTTGTGGCCGTACAGTTTCTTGGCCTATCTCTTAGCGCTGTCGAAGCTTTCGGGATTTGTAGCTATCACATTTCCTTGGATCAGGGAGGTTAGTCCCCAGATGAATCGCTCGATTTTCTTCCCCTCTGACGTAATCATGCCAGGGCACAACAGAGACAGTTCGCTAAACCTTGATATGTATGCATCAATGTTGGAATTTTCGGACGGTGAGAGTCCACAACTCTTGCTCCATTTTCTGGATTTCGCCATGAGGGCAGTACTTAGCCATCAGCATTTCTTTCAGCTCCGTCCATGGCATAGCATTGGCTACGGGGAGAGTCATGGTCTCTACATGTCCATTCCACCAAGTGAGAGCTTGATCAACGAAGGTGCATGCAGCAAACTTCACCTTCATTTCCTCCGGGCATTCGCAAATCTCGATCACCGATTCTACCTTCTCGATCCATCTTTTTAGAGTTATCACTCCCCCAGTGCCATTAAAGGTTCGTCGCTTGGCATTGGTGAAGTCCTTGTAGGAGCATGTCTTGGTAGGTCCTTGATTTATCCCATTGTTTGAATTTCCATCCCCTTGCCCATTGACTCCTTCATTGTTCCCATGGTGAATTTGTACCATTGTTGCAGTAACCGCAGTAGATACAGCCGCTTGGAATGCAGTTGAGTTGACTTCGGGTGGGGTTGGTCCAGGGTTTCCGTGGGTTGGTCGTCGAGGCATCTTTCTGTCACGAAACGGAAAGATGTTGAGTGCCCAAGTTATTGTGGGTTTGTGGCCTCATGACCAAGTTTATATCATGTATTTAGGTAGTTTCACATATCAACATATAAACATAGAAGCATAGCACATAAGAAGTAATAACATCACAACAAAACGCATATATTTTCCATTAATAATATTCGTACTTTGTTACATGAAAATTTTCTCTAAAGAGCATACATAAGTGGTGCAAGTTTGGCAGCATAATGACTCTATGAGTAGTGTAATCACTTAAACATAGCGTCGTCGGTCCATAGCATAGATCATAATACATAATACTAAAGACGGATACAGCTAGTCCTAGTCGTGGTGGGACGTGCCAGGGGGTGGTGTTATGGAAGTGGATGCTCCCTGAAGGCGAGCTACCTGTCGTTCCGCATCTTGGAGTTAAGCCTCCCACCTTACCTGCCTCATGTGGAACTCTCGGATAACCTCTCGTATCTCCTACTCTGCACGCTCGACCCTAGTCCGCATCTGGTGCATTTGATTGGCGATGCTCTGAGCTAGGTCGCCAGTGTTCCGCAATCGTCTCACCATGACCGGAAGTGCACGATCGGCCGGTCCTCCTTCCCTCAGGTCATAGAACTCGTATGACATGCCGAACGGGGGTCGTTGTCCCTGCTGTCTGCTCCACCTCCAAAGATCAATACCCCAGGGGTGTAGGACCAGTGGGGCCCATCCGATAAGCTGGCACCCTAACCGGATAAGGGGGTTGATGACTTCACACTCCGCGTCCGAATCACCATCTTCGTCATCGCTGGGCTCCTCCTTGAAACCTCCTTCGGCTTCCTCTTCTTCCTAGTCCACCACTGGCTCAGCAGGTCCATCCTCGGCTTCTGCCTCGGGTTCCTCTTCGGGGTCTTCCTCGAGTTCCTCTTCAGGCTCCTCCACGGGTTCCTCTTCAGATTCTTCCAACCATCCGTTATTTCCCTGATTAGGGAAATAAGGATCTCCGGGGTGATGGAAACCATCCATGCTGTCTGTGAGAGTGTATAAACATGCTAACATTATTCCTAAGACGTTTTAATTATTGTATAAGTTGAGTTGATGTTCTCTTTTTGGTAATAGAGGGGTACGTTGTTAGGTTTACTTACTATCGCGATTTCCTCGGGGCATGCGATAGTTGTACCTCAGAGGAAATGTAATTGATCAGGCTACATTCACTCCTTAATACGACTATGAACAATCCCGGCTTAACCGAGATGTCAGCATTATCTTGTTTGGTTTGGTGCTATGTTATTTTTTCTGTGTCTTACGAGTAGGAGTGTTTTATCGTTGTGTTTTTATTTGTTTTGTTTTGTTCAGAGTTATTTTGTCCCCTTTTTGGTTTATAGTTGCATATCAATGTGTGGTTCGATATGCTAGTTCACTATACATAGAGCTCTGATACCAACCTGTCACACCCCGAACCAGACGGCGGAAACGTCTGAGGGCTCGTGTGACTTAAATTAAATATCATCACAATGAATATACATGAATTATAACATAAACATCACCATGCATCAATATATTACAACCGTCATTGTTCACATCAAGTACATTGTTTTAAGATTACAGATCCATACATAAATTGTTTGATAGTTTTCATAAGCAAAACACCCAAACATACTTGGTACTTATTCCTCGACTTACCTGTTACCTGAGAATACAAGTTATTTTAAAAAACGGTCAACATATGGAATGTTGGTGAGTTCATAAGTATGTTGTGATAAAATGATTTGTGTAGTTTGTAAAACCCAGAAAATCCGATATTTTCTGAAAAGACCATTGTTTATAAAAAAAAAGTGTAAAGATCCGTACATATATGCATGATGATTTCAAAAAGACATGTATAATTGTAGGATTTGGTATTAAGCGTACAAGTGAAAATGTTGAACTTCCCAGGAAAACCCGATGTTTTCCAAATACATAAAATACAGTGATTTCTCAATTTGATATACGGCCACAATGAATGATTTTTGATTACTCTTCCTTGATTTCTTGGGTAGTTTTGGATTAATTAAAGGTTGTGAGTCGTTATAACCACACATGACAATGACTAGTTATAACTCCAGACTGCGAACAATCCATAGAGGTGTCGTCCATTATCGCTCACTTAAGTCCAACCACCTTGATTACTCTCTATTATCAACCTGAATCTGTTTACTTTGATTACTCATAAGCCTAGCAAACGAGGAAAAGAGGAGTACAAATACTGCTACTTCTGTGAGTTTACTTTAGGCCGTCGGGGGATGCGAAAGACTCGTTGGCCCATCTTCCATTTGATTACTTTGACCTTACTGGCAATACTATTGGATCACTAGGGCCCAATAGCACTTGAGAGCCATTGAAGGTCCCTTTATATGGAATTGGGTCATAGAAAGCCCAATAACATACCAACATTATCCCCTGGGCCCAAAGAACATGTTAATGGACTTGCAAGGTCCAACAAGCATAAATTTGAAACTTTCAAGCCCAAGTGTCTAATGTTTACTTGTCTTAGGTATCGCATATCTACTGGAGAGTTCGATTTAACGATTGTTGTTTTGTATCGACTCGAAACCGATCGATTTGTTTATAACGATATTTGGAGTTATACGTGTATATGTATTTCGATTTTTGTAAACCATAGATTAGTATTTTTGACTCAATATTCTATAAATAAAACAATTGGTTTAAAAATAGTGGTTTAACCTTTTCAGCCTCTTTCTTTTGTAAAATAACAAACGTAGTCATTAGTATAAAAGAAAAGTCATTTTAGGTCCTTAAAACATTTTATTGACACTTTTGCATCATAGATTTGTTAAAATGATATTTTTAACTCGAAACTTATTTTGTTAACAGTTTCAGCCCTTCCAGAATGATATTTTCCGGTTAAAGCCTAACTTTTTGCAATTTTTACACTTTTAGCCCAAAATCCAAAAACTTTACATTTTCGATCCTTTTTGGAAATGAAGACCATCTTTAACCCTTGAAATAGTTTTGTTACACTTTTTATCCCCTGTTTTGAAGAGTTTACTACTTCAGCCCTTTTAAATGTCAAATTTTCGCAATTTTGGGCTTATTGGGCCGAAAGCTCAAAAATTTAGCCCATTAAGCTAATATTTACATTTTAAGTCCTTTGAAGATCATAATGTTCAAAAAAGCAATTATTGTAACTGTTTTGACCCTTTAGACCTTTAAGAAAACGTTAATTAGCAACTTTTAGCCCAACTTTTGTATATTTGACAATTTAAGTCCAAAAATGGGTTTTGTGGTGAAATATGTTTATCACAATCTTATAATTTATTATTCTTAACTAGTTTAGTGTAAGATAACTTAGATCATGTTTGATTTATTTCTTATGTCATAGATCTTGAGATTTCTTCCCTTTTTGTTTACATATTCAACACAAAAACACATAAAATCACACATACATGCATAAAATCATACATAGCACCCACATACACATAGATCTACTCATTTTGCTTGTATTCCCATAAATCTTATGAAAACCGAAAAGAGAGGGGTATGAAGCTCACATTGAGTTGTAGGTTCGGTTTTTGACGAGAGAAATTAAGAAGATTCGATCCTAGGAAGTATTCTTGGAGAATCTCGAACTTAGATGTTTCTAAGAGGGTGATCATGAGTTTGAATAGATTAGGAAGAGATTTTTGATAAAACAAAGAATCTAGATCATAGATCCAAGCATGAACTTACCTTAGATGATGAATCTGTGGAATAATCTCCTTGAAGAGCTTCCTAAATCTCAAAAATTTGATGAAGGATGAAGAGATTTTCTTTGAGAGTGTTTGAGTGAGATGTGTGTGTGTGTGTGTGTATGTTTGAGTTGGTTTCGGCCGAGAGAAAAAGAGAGAGGAGAAGAGAAAGTGGTGATGAGATGGTTGCTTTGAAACATTAGTTGCATGCATGGAGACCCAAAAAATAATGGTGAGGTGGCAATGGAAAGTCAACCCTTTCTCTTTTGGTGTAGTTGGGCTGAGAAAAGGAGAGGAGAAAGAAAGAGTATTGGGCTTTTTGTGTTTAAGCCCATATTATGATTCAATTAAGTAAATTTTCGGCCCAAATAATTCAAGGAATGATTTTTATGACCCATTAGGGCTATATAAATTTGTTGTGGCCCAATAAGGCCCATTAAAGTTAACCTAGTTCATTTTAGGCTTGTAAGGCCCAAAATATTAAGTTTCATGTATATGGGTCCAATTAGGGCCCATTTTAGAGTTCTATGTCCAAGATAGTTAAATTGGAAGCTTATTGGTCCATTATGCCCGATAAGGAAATCCTAATCCAAAATGGACTTAAACCGGGATTTCTAGAGCTTCCAATTCTTTGTTGACTATTTGATGTGCTTATATGAAGTGTTTGATGGAAGTTTTGTTGTTATAGAATAAGCATCATGCATGCTTTCACATTGTTGGTTCACATTTGTTATCATTGTTCAATGTTTACAAGGCATCAAAATTCCTAGTTGTGACATGAACTCACCAACTTAATTGTTGACTCTTTTCAAAATCACTTGTATTCTCAGGAAATAAGTAAACAGGTAACCACAAGAGTTTTTGGTAGATGGGACGTCGTCGCATCACGTTATTTACTTTTTTCATATGCATTTGATATCATGTAAACAATGTTTTAAGCACAATGTAAACTTATTAAATATTCAATACAATGGTTTTAATGCTTTGATCGCTACTATTCAAATGGTATGACACTGTACATGAAGTCATCCGCCCCTAGACGTTTTCGCCGTTCTGGTTTGGGGGTGTGACGACACACCTTTCTTTTATTAAAATTCCTTAATTAAAATGTTTCTTTTATGGAAAATCTACCAATTCCTCTATTTGAGTTCAGGCACACCCGAGAGTATGCCCAAATCCCTTAATCCAAGGCTCTGATACTAACTTGTAACATCCCGAAAATTCAAATAAAAATTTCATTTTTAAATTCATTCTAATCGTACGATAATCACATCAAACAGTCGATGGTATATTATAGTAAAATGTTATCAGAGTAGAAAATCCCAAAATTACGTGATGCGGAAAAACATAGGTGGATGCAGTGTGACCAGGCCGGGCCCTTCCCTTTCGAGCTGGAAGTACCTGAAACATAAACTAAGAACCATGAGCACAAAGCTTAGTCAGTTCTCCAAAAATACCACATACCATACATACATAACAGTCAAAAACATATTGGGTCTATTTCACCCCTTCAGTATCTCTCAATCGGTACTTGGTCTATATCACCCTCACCCCCTCTTGGTATCTTTCAACCGGTAGTAGGTCTATTTCAACCCTTTCGGTATCTTTCAACCAGTACTGGGTCAATTCCACCCCCTTCGGTATCTTTCAGTCGGTATCGGGAATATTTCACCCTTACCACTAACACATATAATCATAAGAATAAGAGTCACAGAGACGTCAAGCAGATACAAGCATAGCATTTAATCTTCAAGAAGACAATCATCATACTACAAACATAATCTAGTGGGTCGGTATTGGTGCCTTCGACCCTCATACACAGTGAAGGAAACTCACCTCAGACTGAAGATATAAAATCACACTTGAGCTACTGACTTGCAAAATCCTCTCACTCTAAATCACAAGTAATAAAAACCTAATTATAAATTAGATCAATAACATCCGGAGAGTCCAAAACCTAAATCATGGCTTTAAGGGAAAAGGCTACTTAACCCTTTTGTCACTAATCCTAATTTTAGACCCATCCTAGTCTAAACCCTAACCAAGTACTAGTGTGAATTACATTTCAATCCTTGTTGTATTGTATCCTCTATAGCCTTAGGGCTTGTTTATAGAGCTAACAAAGATGTATAGAAAGAAACCAAAATTAAATTAAGAAGGTATAATCCAACTTTGGGCAAAAGATCAAGGCTTAAAACAAAAATAACACACCATAGGTGTGTTCACGGCCAAGGAGTTCTAGACTAAGTTAGTTCACGGCTAAACAAACTAGGACCTAGAGTGTTCACAGTCTAGAAAAGAAAAGCCAATGTGTTCACGGTCCAAGATCAATTCAAACATGTAGTTTACGAATTTAGTGATAAGATCCAAGGTGTTCACGATTGGGATTCTAATTCACAAAGGTGTTTACGGATTTGGTTTAATTCACAAAAGAGTTCACGGTTAGTATTCAATTCCAAAGGTGTTCACAGTTGGCTTAAATCTGAAAACACCCGCTTATTGGGCTGAAAACCCCAATTCAAGTCCATTTATGAAACGTAAACACTAAAGCCGAATACCATTTCAATCGTAAACACCCCCTATATATATAATTTGTGTGTGTGTTTACACACTGAATCAATTCATTTCCTCATTTCTCAATCGTGAACCACTTCTAAAATCCTCTCAATCTTCATCCGTGAACAACTCCTTTTTCTCTCAATCTTCAAGTGTTTACCGCCAGAATCTTCAAACTTCAACAAATTCCTCAAGAACATTCAAGCCATCTTCAAATCTTCATAATATTTTTAGATCCAACCATGAACCCTATTATCTAACCGGAAACCCATTTTTTGCAACCAAAACACTTAGCAACATTTCCAATTAATTCCAATTTAATTGTAAGTCCTTCTTATATAATTAAAATTTTATTTAAATCGATATCCTATTAATTTAAATACGACGACTGGTATAATTACTTTTAGGATAGGACTTATGTCACGTATTCTAACCCAAGGAGCATTTGCGATCACTTCGAGTCCAATCAAGAACACACACTAGAGGTGAGTTCATACCCCTATGTTTTCATTATTTTTCAACGTTTTTTGGGGGGAATACAAGTAAAACACAAGAAAATTTTGTGTTAATATTCAAAAGATTTCAACCAGTTTTAAAACAAGTCAAGCTATTCCATCGGATTTAAATCATTTTAAAAGTGTTTCAACGCTTTACACTTTATCTTCCCAAAATGCATATATATATATATATATATATATATATATATATATATATATATATATATATATATATATATATATATATATATATATATATAGTGTGTGTGTGTGTGATTATAAAACTTATTAGATAAAAAATTAATCCTTTTGTAACATGTCGAGCAAAAGGGTATCTTTCAAAATTATTTTATTGTGTTATACAAACTATTAAATTCCAAGGTTTTTCATTGCATACAAAACATACAAGTAAACTACAATAGGTGTAGTTTATAGAACATATACATAGTTTTACAAAGTCAAAGAATGCATACTTTTACAAGAACGAGATAACATTTGTACACTATTAATACAAGATATACATACAGTTTTCAAGCACCAGATAACATTTGTACACTTTTAATACAAGGTGATAAATACATTTTCAAACATAAGAAACATTTGTATTCTATACGTATTTAGTTAATACAGGGTTGTGGGGCACTACTTCGTTGTACCCATTAGGTTACGGTAACTAAGTCCTATAAAGTATAACCAGATTCTCATGGATGGAGAGCGTGAGTTTATGTATAGATCTATACGGGACTAACGATCCCATGCCCTGACTACTAGCTACAATTTATGGGGTAACAAGATGCCTGAAGAACGTCATAGAGGCCAATCTGTCATTTTAGCATGGTTATATAAAATCCACAACAGTATCAACTAAGACGTTTAGCATACGGGAAATACATAGCTTCAAAGGTTTTAATATAACTAATAAGAATAAAGTACACTATTTTACACACTATTGGTGGATTCCAGGTATTCATACAAAAGGGGTTAACATACATTTTTAAAGGGACCAATAATGTTAATCCTATGATCTCTTAGTTTATACTTTAGGGTCATATATGACTTGCATACACTAAGAAATTTTAGGGGGAAAACAGGTATGGGTCAGTTCACAAAACACACTTACAACTAGGGTCGCTATATACAAGTACAGTACACTATTTTCTAATACAAGGCATACTATTTCCTAATACAAGTACAGTACACTATTTTCTAATATAATGCGTACATTTCTGAAAGAACGTATAATAGGGTACATGCATACAAAAAGGTTGAAATACAAACAGAGTCATATTACATTACTTTTCCAAGTACGAGTCAACAAAACTTACATAACATCAGAAAATATAGGACTTTCTAGAAGAATATGCTAAGGTTTTCAAGGAACAAAGAACATACTAAGGTTTTCAAGGAACAAAGAACATACTTTCTCAAAACAAATGCTTATGAACTCACCAAATTTAATGTTGACACTCATTCAAAACCACTTGTATTCTCAGGTCACTAGTAGACAGATACTCACGCAGGTTCTAGAAGATGAAGCATAGTAGCTTCAGTTCTTTACTTTACTACTTACTTTTGGAGTCAGTCATATATGATTCGAATACAATGTAAACATTTTAATATCAATACAATGGTTGTTGTTGCTTTTATTACTATTATACAATTGTTGTGATATTGTACATGACGTCCTCCGCCCCCGAACGTTTATGTTGTTCCGCTTTGGGGGTGTGACAGATTGGTATCAGAGCATTGTTTATAGTGAACTCAGTATATTGACCCATAAAAGATATACAACTATAAATATAATGGGGTCGAAGTGCCCTGACTAAAAGTATACTTTTAAAATATAAGTAATTTATACTAAGTATACGAACAAGCATACATACTAGAACAAGTATCACAGGAAGAACAAACAGAAGTATTTAGATGTTGGGCACTACAGTCAAACCTGGACAGTTATGAAATCATATTTGGGATAAATATAGCATGGTCAACTATATTTATTTGAGATACGACCAACATGTGTTTTGGGAGTGATGGTGGTGTTGCAACAAGCCTAAAACTTACCTAACTTTATATACAAAGGATCTCTAGATCAAACCATAAAGTTAAAATACTATAGGAGTATTTTATGGTACTATAAGATAACAACAAGTCTGAAAAGTTACCAAGTTCATATACCAAGAAACTTTAGAATCAATCATATAATTAATACTATAGGAGTATTTTAGGCACTATAACTATCTTATGTGAAAACTAAAAGACCCTCACCGACAGGTCTATAATTGCGAAGTGTATGCTTTCAGGGTTATATATAATTGGGATCTTAAAGACTTAGAATTTGTGACCTTCGCTCAACTACCTGTTCCTTGTTTGGTTGTGGTTTTAGAGTAGGATCACTTATTCAAAGGTCTATTTGATCTTGGTTATATACAACTTGCATACACTGCGTGGTTATAGAAACACCCAGTTTGGATCACCAAAAACTTCAAAAGAAATGTTTTACTTAATCTTATAAGATTCCTTATACATTCCCATTCTCGCATGAACAACCTAGATAAATACAACCACTCCACTACAACAGTCCACAAAAGAGTCAAGGAGGAACAAGAAAGAATTCATAAGGAGGATTCCAAGAGGGGATCGGACAAGGGGTAAAGAACTAGAAAAATCATTGAGGACCTTTACCCGATCAGGAGCAGGCATGAGAGGCTCCCTCAAACATTCGGAGTCAGACTTTCCATCACGAAGTGATGGAGATCAGTGATTAAACTCAAAGCATGACCTAGCAAGGATTCGGCACACCTGTTGAGAACAAGAACGCCATAGGAATTCTCAGATACAACCAATCCCTACCATTCGAAACTAGAACAATCATAGGAAGAACATAGAACAAAATAAACCACTCACTAGACGCGCGGATAGAGCAAGCACTATATATGTCACGCTAATACATAATAAACTAATATAACCTAGTGAATTAGTGATTACACTACTCACACTATGTGTTAGGTTTATCTCGTCTTTTGTAAAAACTAGTATCAATTATTCAATTCACATAAATTTATACAAGGGTAGCCACTACTAATTCATAGTCTAATTTACATGGACTTATATTATGGATTGTTTTCAGAACACTATAAAAGTCGGAACATGATACAATCGGAACTAAGATAACTTCGATTCAAATAACACTCGACTTTTAACCACCACTAAAGACTTACCCTCATTTCATCTTTTAAATCGTATAACAGAAAGATACCTCCCCGTAGGCCCATGGGGTGCGATCATACCATCACTAATACATCAGATCCCATCAAAACTCCAAGGTGAAGTGTGCTTAGGCAAAAGTAGTACCAGGATAAGTAAACTTAACACTTATCTGATGCCTAATCCTACCCACTACCATGAGTACGTCATAGGATGTAGATCGAAACACTAAGAATTGTATAACAAAACGAGAAATTTATATGTATATATAAAGAGATAGAATACAACTAGAAACGACCATAGTTACTTACAATCTCATTTCACCTCATGCAACAGCATCATGTCTTCACATGGAAATAACCGGTCAATCGATGAAACCCCGATTCTATATATAGATTCTGCTACCTTTCAAGCTGCCGTTACAGTTGTCATGGCGCAATTCATCGTTAACAACCCAAAAGAAAGTGGGAACAGTGTCGACAATTCAAACCGTAGTAACAATCAGGGAACCCAACGAGTGTCTACCCACGGGGAGACCCCAACTCCCAACCCTAAGAACAAGAAGCGTAAATTCTGGGAAAAAAGGAGTGTAAGTCATCTCAAAGACTTGCCAAGAGACAGAAACCTGTGGCAGCCCCTGCGGCCACAACATCTGTCACCCCTATAGCCACAACACTTGCCACAACATTTGTCACGACAACAACCACTCCAAAACATGTCAGGGTATATGCTGGAACACTCCCAGAGTGTGACAAGTGTAACTACCATCACAAGGGAGTCTGCAGGGAGTTGCGTTGTAATAGGTGCAATAAGAAGAGACACACTGCCCGTACCTATAGAACCCCATCCCGACACATCACTTCCACTACCAATGTTGGTACAAGTCAAGAGTGCCATGCATACGGTGCAACGGGACATTTCATGAGAGATTGTCCCAAAGAGAGGAAGGATGGAGGAGCGGGAGGAATTTAAAAATAAGTCATGTCGAAACAACGAGGAACACTCCTGGAATTTTTGGTACGTCTCTAAACAATAATACTTACAGCTTAAACTTTTACTAAGACTAGTATCGATTAAAAGTAAACAATTTGCTTCCTCGTTCGAACAAAGCACATCACTTATACGAAAACTAAGTACCCTACAGGTAAGCTGTGATGGCTTAGTGTAAACATTAGGGTCATATATAATTAGAATTACAAGCTTAGAGTGTGTGATTCCACCTTATTTCTTGTTCCTTGTCTGGTTGTGGATTTAGGGCAGAATCACTCAGTCGAATGTCTTCTCAGCCTTAATTATATATGACTTGTAGACACCAAGCAATTATAGATAGACCTGGTAAGAATCATAATATGAAGTATCATTACTATCTATCGAAACACTCCTACTACTAGTACTCGCTTAATGCGGTACGACTCATTCACAGTAACAATAACAAGGATAAAATTGAAAGCACTAGAGAGTATACATAGAAGGCACTATCATGTACACACATGATGCACTATCGCGCTAACAAAATTTTCTTTCGAATCAACTTAACACATGTTTCACTAAGAATTTATGATATCGTCATTCGACATGGGTTGGCTTGGTCCTCACCATACCAATTGCATGTTCTACGAAAACACCCTTCGCCTTAACAAACCGACTAACAAAACCTCCGTTACTCATAACGGAAAACTAGATATGAACCTCAGAATCGTCTCTTTCTTCAAACCTCCGAAGAACTCATTCAAAGAGTACCATACCTTATGAAACCCTTCTAGAGTATTCCCCGCAGACCATTCGGGAATACCACTTATGCAGCAGGTCAAGTTCAAGCACAGAGGCTAGGGACAAATACGGTTAACCTATCATGTTAAGTGTATATGCAAGGGCGGTGTATAATTAAGATTCTACAGACTTAGGATGTGTGTTTACGCTCTATCTCCTGCTTCTTATTTGATTGTGGACTTGGGGCAAAGTCACCCATCTGACCGTCTTATAAATCTTAATTATCTACGACTTGTATACACGAGGCGATGATGGATGGACCAGGTATGAGCCCTACCATGAAACTTCAGGACAAAAGCTGCCCAGAACTATGAGTGGATATCCTACCAGTTGGATAAACATAGATAAGTAAGTCAAACCCACACACTCTCTACCGATCAGAACAACAGACCCCAATAGTGAAGATCTGTTGGTACATCAAGCGAGGATCTAAATTCACTGAAGAACGCAAGTATTAAATAAAGCCGAAGAACCCACCTCCTTTCCTAGTTCCGAGTAACCATTCAAGATTCGAATTTCGGGACGAAATTCCCTCTAACGGGGGGATGATGTCACAACTCCTAATTTTAGGCCCAACTTGGTCTAAACCCTAACCAAGTACTAGTGTGAATTACATTGCAATCCTTGTTGTATTGTATCCTCTATAGCCTTAGGTCTTGTTTATAGAGCTAACAAAGAAGTATAGAAAGAAACCTAAACTAAATTAAGAAGGTATAATCCAACTTTAGGCAAAAGATCAAGGTTTAAAACATAAATAACACACCATAGGTGTGCTCACATCCAATGAGTTCTAGACTAAGTCAGTTCACGGCGAAACAAACTAGGACCTAGAGTGTTCACGGTCTAGAAAAGAAAATCCAATGTGTTCACGGTCCAAGGTCAATTCAAACATGTAGTTTACGGATTTATTGATAAGATCCAAGGTGTTCACGGTTGGGATTCTAATTCACAAAGGTGTTTATGGATTTGGTTTAATTCACAAAAGAGTTCACGGTTAGTATTCAATTCCAAAGGTGTTCATGGTTGGCTTAAATCTGAAAACACCCTCTTATTGGGTTGAAAACCCCAATTCAATTCCATCTATGAAACGTAAACACTAAAGTCGAACACCATTTCAACCATAAACACCATATATATATATATATATATATATATATATATATATATATATATATATATATATATATATATATATATATATGTGTGTGTGTGTGTGTGTGTGTGTGTTTACACCTAGAATCTTGAAATCTTCAACAAATTCCTCGAGAACATTCAAGCCATCTTCAAATCAGCATAATACTTCAAGATCCAACCGTGAACACAATTATCCAACCGTAAACCCCTATTTTGCAATCAAAACACTTAGCAACATTTCCAATTAATTCGAATTTAGTTGTAAGTCCTTCTTATATAATTAAATTATTATTTATATTAATATCCTATTAATTTAGATATGACGTCGGGTATAATTACTTTTAGGATACGACTTCTGTCACGTATTCTAACCCCGAGGAGCATTTGCGATCACTTCGAGTCCAATCAAGCACAAGCACTAGAGGTGAGTTCATACCCCTACGTTTTCATTATTTTTCAATGTTTTTAAAGGGTAGGGTGGGGGGAATACAAGTAAAGCACAAGGAAATTTTGTGTTAATATTCAAAAGTTTTCAACTAGTTTTAAAACAAGTCATGCTATTCCATCAGATTTAAATCATTTTAAAAGTGTTTCAACTACTTCAAGTGGTTTTACACTTTATCTTCCCAAAATGCGTGTATATATATATATATATATATATATATATATATATATATATATATATATATATATATATTAGGGTTTGCTCTTGGCTTGCGGACGCCTTGCGTATGCATGGGTATGCCCAACGTATGTAGGGGACACCCCACTTCGTGCATGCATAGGAGTACACCGTGCGTACGCCCAGTGTACTCAAGTACGGTCCATAGATAATCGAATAAATAGCGACATTTTTTACTTGGCAATTCAGGTGTTACAAAACTAGTCCTATTTTTAAAGTGAAAGCGGATCCAAATCAACCTAGTATTACTTCCGACGGAGAGATTTTTATTTACATCAACAACACAATTCAGGAAGGCTTTTGCAAATTCGTGATTTAAAGGGAGTTTCCTTACAAACCAAGTTGGTTATTGGGCAAATCGGATTATTTTTGACATCATGAACCAAATCGAATATGTATACTTGTTAGTGTACCTCTAACTATATCAATCCACTTAAACTTATAAGTCTATAAACTTCATATTTTTATTAATCCTCTTATATAACCTCTTGTTCTTGTTTCAAGTGTACATCTTCTATTTGAACCCAAGTTAGAATGTGCATATATACACATCAGAATGTGCATGCATGCATATTTATGTTTTTGTGTGTTTTTTTTATGTGTTCATGTTACGATTATCTTAAACGCCAGTATTAGAGTCTCATTGTTGTGTTGGATCTGAAAAATTGTGAAAAAACACAAAATGTGTATATATGCACATATATATGAACATTCAAATGCCCCCCCCCCCCCCATGTTTTCTTTCTCTATCACATGTCAAGCCCTCATTTGGTGGCTTTTTTCCACCCACTTTGTATTTTGGCCATAATTCTTTTTCTTTGAAAAAAGAAATCTGAAAAAATCAAAGTTCTTAAAATTTAATTCTCTACAAAATAACCACAATCATGAAATATATATATATATATATATATATATATATATATATATATATATATATATATATATATATATATATATATATATATATATATATATTGAAAAAACCCAGAAACAAATTCTCCAAAAATCATAAAAATTTAACAGATACGTCTACTCAATATACTAGTAACTTTGTTAAAAGAATTTTCAAAAAGAAAAACACTAGTATCTTCAAGTATATAGTAAAGATATTAAAAAAGAAAAAAAATATATGACAAAAAATTAAAAACGAATAAAAAGAAAAAAAACGTTAAAACTAAGCATATATCTGTTTTTGAAATATAAATTAAAAATAAATAATAAAACTCACTTAAATGGCATTGTATGGACGTTCATCACACGTGATTAAATCATCGAGTTTGTATTAGTTATCATGGGCGTGGGTTGTATGCGAACGCACCACGACCAAATATTTGGGTTTGATGTTTGTGCCCTTGACGAAATGGGTGGTGGAGAATTTTCAGCTAATATATATATATATATATATATATATATATATATGGTGTGTGTGTGTATGTATCTGAGATCAATACTTAGGCTATGTTTGACATATTAACTGAAAAGCTAGCTGTTAAATAAAAAGTTAATTGATAGTTGAAAAGCTAGCTGATATAAAATGACGTTTGTTAAAACTAGCTAAAATATATAAAATGACTTAAAAGAGTATTTAAAATAATGTGTTTCTATAATTAATTAAGAGGTATATTTGGAAAATAAAATAAAATAAAATAAAAATCCTAAAAAGCTAGTATAAGTAGCTTTTAAAAAAACTAGCTTATAACCGACTTTTTAGCTTGCCAAACATGACAACATAAAAAAAGGTTGAACAATAAGCTAGTTGGGCGCGCCAAACACAACCTTAGCTTATTGAAGAATTTATAACATGATAATATTTTTGAGGCATTTTTAAACATGTTCATAAAACTAACATTTTGGGCCCCACAATTTTATAAAAAGTAATATGAAATTTAAAGCTAAAAAATATGCGCTACTTACAAAATAAATATATAGATAAAAAGTTATATACTTTTAAAAGCATGAGTAATAAATAAAATATATTTAAGGTATGTGTTGTTTGTATACTATATGTTAGAGAAAATTGTACGAGTGGTCCCTCTATTTTAGTATAAATTGCACGCTTGGTCCCTCTTATTTTTCTAACTCGGGCTATCATCATGTTTTAATTATGTAACACGCCTAGTCCCTATTTTAACAATCCGTCAATTGTTTCCGTTAGACACCCTACGTGCCTTGCACATTGTGGTATAATAGTCATTTACCATTGGTAATGTTCTACCGCCAAGAAATAAAAGACGGATCGCTTATCAGCATGATCGGACACAAACATTCACAGGAAAAAACCTTTGAAAACCCTTGATCAAGAGAACCCTACATTTGAAGACGACAATGGCGCCTTGGAGGATACATGCTACCATGGACGAGATTGACGTTGCTCGTAGATATGGTAAGTTTCACTCCATTAATCTGTGAGTAATTTAAACAGAAAATTGTGCATCAATCTATAGTTGGACATCCTACGATATTCTCTATCCGATTACACCATGGTGGACAGTTTACACAGTTCCCTAGAAGAAGGTACATCAAAGGCAAACAAAATTACATTGATTTACTAGACATTGACACCTTTTCCATTCACGACATTGAAGAGATGATGGAGGCTTTAGAATATTGATTCAGACCAGATGCTGCTCTACTA
Organism: Lactuca sativa; assembly: GCF_002870075.4. Classification (NCBI taxonomy): domain Eukaryota; kingdom Viridiplantae; phylum Streptophyta; class Magnoliopsida; order Asterales; family Asteraceae; genus Lactuca; species Lactuca sativa. Next base: position 135,504,189 of record NC_056624.2, read on the forward strand.
TCATTTTCTGAGACCATTTGGCGATTTAGATTTTAGGTTATTTGCTTTGGGTTCTGATCAGGATGTTTGCCATCTGGGTACGTATGTTGATAACAATAAGAAAATAGACGTACAAATTTACATACTTATTCTATGTCCCCTAATCCTAATAAGGTTAGAATTGTCGAAATTAAAGAGCCACTAGCTTGCTCCAAAAGGTTGTTCTTGGAGTGGCATGACTCTCCAATTAAGAATTAGAGTGTTCCAGACCTAAACCTAGTTGAGCATGAGAGTGTTCCAGACCAAACACAAGTTGAGAATGATAGTCACTTGGACAAAGAACCATTTGTGGTTGAACATGTTGATTTTGAAATGAATTTAGAGAATGAGGATTATGATAATCATGGTAGTGATGGGTTTTCGCCATAAGAACATCCTATGTGCTCATGCAACCCTAATGCTTGGATCTGGGTTTTTCTATTGTACATGCAATTCATCCAAGACTTTAAACCCTAGTTCTAGGATACAATTAATCATATTAACATGTGAAAGGGTTTTTAGATCTTACCTAGATTGTTATGTAGCAATAACAATCTCAAATCCTCCTTGTAATGACTTTAGAAAGCTTAGAGTCACAAGTGTCACTCCTCTAATGGTTCACAAACACCAAGAGCAAGAGGATGAAGAATGAGGAGAGAAGAGGCTGCCCAAGAACGTCCAAAACCCTAGAGGAACTCTTAGCCACGTTTTTGGGGCTTAAGAGTACTATATATACATGTAGGCTATTAGGGTTTTCAACTAGGAAACCCTAATTTGACTGCTTAAGCCCTAAGCAGCCCATGGACCCTTTTAGAATAACCCTTGGACGATTTCTAATGGGTTTCCCCATAGAATTCGTCCAACCTATTATTCCAAGGTAATCCATAGCCCAAATGCAACTATCTTATAATTACAGTTCCAGTCCCTTAAGTTTAATTAATCTCTTTTAGCCACAAAATTAATTATCAATTAATTCTTGACTAATATTAATTAAACAATATGATTTATCCTTTAATATATTATTCTCATAATATATTAATAAATCATAATTAATCTTCTCTCTCCATAATTCATCCTATCAAGTTGCTTTGGTGAAGGCAACCCAAAAGGACCATGCACCATCGGGTCAAGTACATACCAAAATAGTTATAGACTTAGACACTAATCCAAAAGGTAGTAGACACAACAATGGCAATGGTAGTGATGAGTTTGCTGATGATAGTGATAGTCAAGATAGTGATTTTTTTATTAATGAGGACAATCTCATACACGATGTTGATGCGGATATGAAAGTTTTGCATATGAACATTGCCAAGGATGTAAAATGGGTTGGAGGTTCTTTTAACAGTAATGTACCTGAAGATACACATGAAGGTGAATTAGAAGTGATCAATACAGAGGTTTGTTTTCTTGGTCTTAATCAGATGAGGAAAATGATGATAAGCAAAGGAAAACTATTAAAGCCATACAAAGGGATTATGAAAATGTTGTACATTTAGTTAGTGAGCCTTTCTACATTTTTCAAACTTTCAGTTCATCTAATGCCTTTAAGATACAAGTGAAACTACATTCCATGAGGACAACAAAGGAAATACAATTAGAGAAAAATGATAAGAATAGGGTTATATTTGTGTGTAAGGACACAATACCAAATCTTGCTACTAATTAAGAAGATAAGTGCCCATGGGTTATCTATTGTAGTAAGTGGAAGCATGACATGGTCTAGATGGTTAAGACATACATGAAAGAGCATCGATGTCTACAAACAAGGAAAGTCAAAGCATGTGACTACAAGTTCCTTTCAGAGCATATAGTACAAGTTATTGAAACAAACTCAAATATTCCTATTAGGGCTTTACGAGAGAACCTCCAACATGAGTACCAGATGGACATTTCACATATGAAAACTTTTAGGGTAAAGAAAAAAGCTTTAAAGAATGTTCAAGGAGATTATGCCAGCCAATATAAGTTGTTGAAGGATTACATTTTAGAGGTACATGCACATAACCCAGATAGTACAATTAAAATTGATGTTGAAAGTGAAGAGAATCCAACTGTTGAGAGAAGAACATTCAAAAGTATATATGTTTGCATTGGAGCTTTGAATATGGATTTTGAAATAAGAAGAAAGGACTTTCTTGGACTTTATGGGGCCTTCATGAAAGGTCCTTATCCATGCCAAATCTTGTCTGCCTTGGTAAGATCTTCTTATAAACTTCATTCGGGTTGTGAATCACTTTACTAACTTTTTTTTGTATTATATGTTATTTATTGAAAGTAGTGTTAACTAACCTATGTTTTCTGGTAATTTATGTTTGTAATCAAAGGTGTTAGATGGTAATAATGAGATATATATTTTAGCCTACATTGTGGTTAAATCATAAACATTGAATTCTTGGACTTGGTTTTTAAGTAATTTGGGTGATGACTTAGGTTTGGGAACCAATTCCAATTTATCATTTATGAGTGACAAGCAAAAGGTATTCAAACCTATTCAAACTAGGTTTCATATTTTTTTGGTTTTGATTTAGGTTTACTTACATACAAGCATGTTATTGTTGCTAGGGTTTGTTGCCAACGATTACAACACTATTTCTATGTGCAGAGCATCGATATTATCTTCGTTACATACATGACAACATGAAAAAGATCTGTAGGGGAAATGGGTTCAATGAACTTCTTTGGTAATGTGCCACAACCTCTAATGTACAACAATTTCACCAAGCAATGGAAAAACTAAAGAAGCTTAACAATAACGCTTATGAGTGGCTGAAACAAATACCTCCTCAAAGTTGGGCTAACTCTCTCTTTACAGGTATAATGATCTTTGATCTCTACTTAATAATATTAGAAGAAGGTATACTGGATAATGACATACAGCTTGTTTATGTTTAGGTAGAGCACATTGTGATGCTCTGCTTAATAATTTGTGTGAAGCTTTTAATAGCAAACATGAAGAAGGTCGTGATGCCCCAATCATTACTTGCATTGAGTTAGAGGGTACATTATGAAGAAGATTGTCAAAGTTGACAAGGAAATTCAGAAAGTAGTAGGTCCTTTGACTCCTACAGCTACAAAAATATTGGATAAGATAAAGAGTGAGGCAGAATAGTATATTGCAACATTTTGTGGTGACGGAAAATATCAAGTTGTTGGACCTTGGCAAGATCAGTGTATTGTGGATGTAGGTCAACAAAGTTGCACGTGCAAAAGGTGAGAATTCACGGGAATATCATGCAAACATCGTGTGGCTTCTATTTAGGACATGGGGAGGAATAACAAGGATGTGGGTATCCCAAAATCATTTGTGCATCCATGTTACTGGTTATCAAGCTGGAAAGAGATGTATTCTTTTAAAGTTAGTACAATCAATGGAAGGTCCATGTCACACCCCCAAACCAGAATGGCGGAAACATTCGGGGGTGGATGAACTCACGTAGTATCACAACCATTGAATATTGTAAAGAAAGTAACACAACCATCACATATATAATGAAAACGTATGTTGTTGCGTTATACATATTAGCAAAAGAAAATTACAATATGATGATAATGTTCAATAATAAAACATCCTTAGTGTTCCCTTCTCCAAAAGCTGGTGGTTACCTGTATTACTGATTCCCTGAGAAATAAAAGTGGTTTCGAAAAAGTGTCAACAATTAAGTTGGTGAGTTCATAAGAGTTTTGCATTGAAAAGTATGTCCTTTTTGATAGTAAATCGATGAGCGAGGTTTTCAGAAAATCCAATATTTTCTATAAATGATTTGAAAAGTTTCCTGTGTTGGAGTGCGTTAGTGTTTTCCATACTTGAATAAAAATGATAAAATTTGTGTTAACAAAAAAATGGAAAACTGAATGCATATATGAATCTCGTAAATCAAACTTGTTTTTATACTTTTATGTAAGTTTTATAACCATACTATTGACACTGACGGCCTGTAACAACATTCTTCAGGTGTTGTAGTGTTATGACATTTGTCACCCCAGACCTGCCGGTCTAACTATAGCTAATAGTTTAGGTGCGGGGTTGTCAATCCCGTATAGATCTATACACAAGTATCACGCTCTCTCTCCAAGAGATTATGGTATATAATACAAGACTTGAAATGCATACATACGAGTACGTTGAAGTTTAAATGTCTCACATTACTTGGTATAAACAGATTTACGATAATAAAGACTTTACTTCTTTTGTAAGTATTTCATTTGTCGAAATGTATATGGAAATGTATGAATAACTGGAATACTATACTCATTATAGTTCCTCAAAAAGTATGTTCCCATTTGGTAATAACAACTTGGTGATATAATAGCCCTTTAAACATAAGGTTATTTTTTTGTATCAAAACCCTATAAGAACGATATTATAATTATGTTTATAAAATGATACTTTGATTTGTAATGTACTTGTATTCCCCCCCTAAAACGTGAAAAGAATTGAAAAGTAGGGGTATGAACTCACTCGTTAAGTTTGAAGAGAGAGGCTAGAGTTGAGCAGAGCTTCGACCGCGGAAAGTTGCGTCTTCGGGTTCTCGGGAATCTCTGCAGCGTAGATCCTTCGTTGGGGGCTCGAGTGCGGAAATCAAGGTGAGGGAATGGTCTCTGCAGCTGGGAGAATGGCTGAGGAATTGTGAAAGTGTGCCAAAACTCGAAGCTCATGCCATCTATTTATAGTGCTGGAAGAGTGAGTACGCGGTGCGTAATTTTGGAGTACGCGGGGCATACTCACGTGCGCGGCGCGTACCTCGTTACGCTGGGCGTAATATGGAATCATGGCTTACGACTCCTGGCTAGCTAAGCGTAGAGGGGGCGGGCCGATGGGCTCTGGGTCTAGTACGCGGGGCGTAATCCGGCCTGTCCTCTTCTAAATTCCGTAACTTTCGCGTACGAGCTCTGTTTTTCGTGTTCTTTATATCCACGTGTAGGTGAGATTATGCTCTACAACTTTCATTTAGACTCTGTCGACTAGTTTTGACTTTATTTTTAATGATATATTTTTAATAGGCCAGGCCTCCTAAAGTTCGTTAAAATTTCATAGGTTCTTTATTTGACATCGGTTTTCGTTTGTCTTTTTATCGTTTTATTAATACTGAGGAGATCTTCAACTTCCGTTTAGTTGGCGATAGCTAATTAACACTCGATCTTCAATCCGAGTTTTTAGCCCTCTACTACTGTTACGAAACTTTGAAAATTCGTAACTTCTTCATACGAGGTCCAATTTGGGCGATCTTTTTATGTACGCTCACCTTTCAACGAGATCTACGACTTTTGTTTAGATACTTAAGGCAAAAATGTATTTTATTGAGATTTTTTTTTTTCGTCGAATAATGTTTTAACGTCGTGTCGTAAATATACGAGTGGTTATACTTTCTTCAATATAACCCGATTTTGAGCGTTCTTTATGTTTTTGGAAACCTTGGCATGATATCTAATATTTGAGGCATCCCAACTTAGATACTTGAACATTTTATTTTCGAGGTTAATTTCGTTGTATTTGGCTTTCGAGTGTTACAATGCTTTTGGAAAATATAGGGTTGTCACGTCATCCCCCTGTTAAGGGAATTTCGTCCCGAAATTTAATCTAAGATAGAGTTTACAGTTTTAGGAAAAAGATGCGGGTACTTTTGTTTCATATGATCTTCGCGTTCCCAGGTGTATTCAGGTCCTCGCTTGGCGTTCCAGCGGACCTTTACAATGGGTATGCGGCTTTGTTTAGTCCTTTTGATTTCCCGATCCATGATCTCTACTGGTTCCTCCACAAATTGGAGGTTTTCATTTATTGCAATTTCGTCTAGAGGGACGACAAGGGTCTCGTCGGATAAGCACTTCTTTAGGTTCGATATGTGAAAGGTAGGGTGTACGTTGTGGAGCTCTTGAGGGAGTCTAAGTTTGTAAGCCACTGGACCGATCCTGGCAAGGATCTCGAATGGTCCGATGTATCTAGGGTTCAGTTTTCCACGTTTTCCGAAGCGTATTAAACCTTTCCAAGGCGAGACTTTGAGTAGGACATGGTCTCCAACTTGGAATTCCAAGGGTTTTTGTCTCTTATCTGCGTAACTCTTTTGTCTATCTCTTGATGCTTTTAGACGTTCTCAGATTTGAACAATCTTCTCCGTAGTCTCCCTTATGATTTCTGGCCCAGTGAGCGTGTTGTCAGTTGCTTGCCCTTTTGCTAGTTGTGTGTCCCCCACTTCGGCCCAGCACAAAGGTGACCTGCATTTGCGGCCATAGAGGGATTCGAACGGGGCAGCTTTGATACTGGTGTGGTAGCTATTGTTGTACGAGAACTCGACCAAGGGTAGATGTGTGTCCCATGCTTTGCCAAAATCGATTACGCAAGCTCTCAGCATGTCTTCTAGGGTTTGTATAGTTCTCTCGCTCTGGCCGTCGGTTTGTGGGTGATAAGCGATACTCATGTCTAGTCTTGTCCCCAAAGCTTTTTGTAGCGACTGCCAGAACCTTGAGGTGAATCTACTATCTCGGTCCGAGATAATGGATATGGGCACACCATGCAGTCGTACAATTTCTCTGAGGTATGTCCTTGTTAACTTCTCCAATTTATCCGTCTCTTTGATCGGTAGGAAATGCGCTGACTTAGTTAACCTGTCGACAATTACCCAAATGGTGTCGAGTCCGCTTGTTGTTTTGGGTAATTTTGTTATGAAATCCATGGTTATCCGCTCCCACTTCCATTCGGGTATTTCTGGTTGTTGTAATAAACCCGAAGGCTTCTGGTATTCCACCTTGAATTTGGCACATGTCAGGAATTTGCTCACGTAGGTAGCAATTTCGGCTTTCATGTTTTGCCACCAGTACAACTTCTTGAGGTTGAGATACATCTTATCGGAGCCGGGATGTATGGAGTATCGTGTTTTATGGGCTTCATCCATAACGATTTCTCTGAATCCACCAAACTTCGGTATCCAAATTCGATCCATGAAATAACGAATCCCGTTGCTCTTGGTCTCAAGGTTCTTATCCATTCCCCTTAGGGCTTCTCCTGTCACATTTTCGGATTTCAAGGCTTCTATTTGGGCTTCCTTGATTTGCGTGAACAGGTGTGATTGGATCGTCATAGTTAGGGATTTCACTCGGCGACCTGAGTACTCCTTCCGACTGAGTGCATCAGCCACTACATTAGCTTTTCCAGGGTGATATCGAATTTCGCACTCGTAATCACTTAGTAGTTCTACCCATCGTCTCTGTCTCATGTTGAGTTCCTTCTGATTGAGGATATGTTGGAGGCTTTTATGATCAGTGAAGATGGTACATTTTGTGCCGTAGAGATAGTGTCTCCATATCTTCAGAGCAAAGACGACTGCTCCTAGCTCAAGATCATGCGTTGTGTAGTTCACTTCATGCGTCTTTAGTTGCCTTGAGGCGTAGGCGATGACCTTCCCTCTTTGCATTAAGACACACCCAAGTCCTTGGTTTGATGCATCACAATAGACCACGAAGTCCCCCGTTCCCTCTGGCAGGGTTAGGATGGGCGCACTACATAAGGCTCGCTTTAGTGTCTGAAATGCGCTGTCTTGTTTTTCTCCCCAGTCGAAGGTCACATTTTTCTGGGTTAGGGTGGTAAGTGGCTTGGCAATCTTTGAAAAGTTCGGTATGAATCTTCAGTAATACCCGGCGAGTCCCAAAAATTGCCGGATTACTGTAGGGGTTCTTGGACTAGTCCAACTATCTATTGCCTTTATCTTGGAAGGGTCCACGTGTATTCCTTCTTTGCTTACAACATGTCCTAGGAAATCCACTTCCCGAATCCAAAATTCACATTTGGAAAATTTTGCGTAAAGTTTCTCTGCCCTTAATGTTTCCAGTACTTGGCGGAGATGTTGGTTGTGTTCTTCCTGGCTTCTTGAATAGATGAGTATATCATCTATGAACACGATCACGAATTTATCCAGGAAGGGACGACATACTCGGTTCATCAAGTCCATGAACACTGCTGGAGCATTCATCAATCCGAAGGGCATTACTACAAATTCGTAGTGACCATAACGTGTTCGGAAAGCCGTTTTGGGGATGTCTCCCTCCAGTACTCGCAGTTGGTGATAACCAGATCTTAGATCGATCTTTGAGAAGTAGCTTGCTCCCTGCAGTTGGTCGAATAGACCGTCTATGCGTGGTAAGGGATATCGGTTCTTGATTGTGAGTTTGTTTAGTTCCCGATAATCGATGCACATGCGAAAGGATCCGTCCTTATTTTTCACGAATAGGACTGGCGCTCCCCATGGTGAGAAGCTCGGTCTGATGAATCCCTTGCTCAGCAGCTCGTTTAATTGACTGGATAGTTCCTGCATCTCGGTTGGGGCTAAACGGTAAGGTGACTTTGCTACAGGGGTAGCTCCGGGGATTAAGTCGATTCTGAACTCGACTTGACGTTCTGGTGGGATTCCTGGAAGATCTTCTGGGAAAATATCCGGGAAGTTGCAGACTTCCGGAATGTCTTTAATGTCTTTCGATTCTCTTTTCTTGTCTACTACGTGGGCTAGAAAGGCATGATATTCCTTACGAAGATACTTTTGTGCTTTAATACAGGAAATGATTAGTAAACTTGAACTAGGTTTGTCGCCATAAATGACAAGAGTTTCGCCGTTTGGCAGATTTAGGCGAACAGCCCTTTCGTGGCAAAGGATATCGGCATGGTGAAGGCTCAACCAGTCCATACCGATGATGACATCGAAACTTCTTATGGAAATGGGCATAAGATCGACTCGAAACAAGCGCTCGTTTATATTTAGTGTGCACCCTACGTACAAATCGTTTGCGTGTTCTGTTTTACCGTTTGCCATTTCTACAGTAAATATTTTATTGAGTGGTTGGGGTTTTTGATTAAGTAGGTGTTTGAATTTATGACTCACAAAACTTCTCTCCGCACCGCAGTCAAAAAGTATGCATGCATAAGTGTTGTTGAGTAGGAACGTACCCGTAACCACCGTGGGGTCCGCTATTGCTTCATTCTGTCCTACTGCCAGCACTCTCCCCACACCGCCAATATTCCTTTCCTTGGGACAATCCCTCCTGAAGTGTCCGGTCTCTCCGCACCCATAACACGACCGGCTTACTCCAGTGCCAGAAACTTGAGTGATTGGTCGGGTGCCGGTGCCTTACAGAAACGGGTTGTGTGCCCTTTCCTGTCACAGTTCTTGCAGTGCATCTCGCGACAAATACCGTGGTGATGGTAGTTGCACTTGCTGCACTTGGGCAGATTCCCCGCATATGGTTTTGTTGGTGCAGAGGTAGTAGGAGTTGTGGTGGGGGTAGTAGCAGCATGAACCGCAACCATTTGCTTCTTTGAAGGTTCTTGCAAAGTTTGCCCCTTCCTTTTGTTCCAAAATTTCTTCTTGTTGTTGTTGTTGGCATTGATCTCTTTGTTGCTGTTCCCTTTGTTTGGTTCAGCCATAATAGCCGCGACTCCTTGACAGACACCATGATCAACAAGAGATTGCGCTAGTTCCTTGGCGCTGGCGAAAGTCAAGGGTTTGGAGGCTAATACACTTCCTCGAAGTTGGGGTGATAGTCCCCAGATGTATCTCTCGACCTTTTGGCTTTCCAGGGTTAACATTCCTGGGCAAAGTGTTATTAAGTCACTGAACCTGTTGGTGTAACCAGCTATGTCCGATCCTACCATCGAGAGGTTCCACAGTTCCTGTTCAAGCTTCTGAATCTCGCCTCTTGGGCAGTATTCTCGAAGGAGCATTCTTTTCAGGTTTTCCCAACCCATGGAGTTCGCCACCACCAAGGTTAGTGTTTGGACGTGGCCGTTCCACCATGTCAGGGCGCGTTCGGAGAAAGTAAAAGCGGCAAACTTTACTTTGCTTTCTTCAGGACATGCACAGATTTCGAATACAGCTTCCGTTTTCTCTATCCATTGAGATAGAGCCAATACTCCCCCAGTCCCGTAAAAGGGAATAGGTTTTCCGTTGGTGAAGTCTTTGTAAGTGCATACCCCTGAACGGCTTTGACCTTGGCCATTTGTAAAACTGTTTGTTCCTCCCCCCCCCCCCCCCCCCGATTCGTTGTTGCTCAGTTGTGCCATTGCTGCAGTTACAGCAGCGGTTACAGCAGTCTGGAACATAACGGTGTCCATAATTGGAGGAGGTGGTGGAGGTGGTGTTGAAGTTGAGTTTCTGCGTGTTGATCTACGAGGAGGCATGTTCTGGTAGAGAAAAATAAGAATGAATACTATAAGTTTCTAATGTTTTGACAATCGTGTGTTTAGTTGTATCTTGTAATTTGTTTTGACTTTAGTTTATGGTTTCAAGGTAGGCATAGAAATTCAAAACTCATAATTTTTGAGAGGTATAAAATAAGAAATACTTCATATTCATACATATAGGTCACACCTGAGGTGTGTTACATTACATGTTTTTGTTTGGAAAATTTGATTCTCCTAGAGATCTCCGATTACGGATACAACAGGGAAAACAAGGGAAAAACTTTTATCTGAAATCCTAATCTATAACAAAATTGTTGGGGCTCGAACAAGTTCTACTTGCGGCGTTTGGAGCTAGATTCAGCATCCGACCGTTTGACTCCCATCAGTCGCCTCTCGAGATCTGCTTGTTGTTCCTTCATCTCTCTTATTTCTGCCAGAGCCGTTATCATTTGGTTCTGAAGTGTTCCCGTGTAGATTTGGGTATTCTCATGTAGTCCTTCCAAACGGTGGATGTCAGCAGCGTTACCTTGGGTAGCAGCATTGATCTCGCAAACTTTGGCTGCTTGTTTGTCCGTCTAGTAGTTCTGGGTAGCTATAGCATTCACGACGACAAGAAGTGCTCGATCAGCTGAGCCTCCCCCACTGTCATTGTAAAAATCTCGGCACATGCCGAAAGGAGGGCGTACACCTTGCTGGCGGCTCCAGTAGTAGAGGTGACTTCCCCACATGGGAATGGGTCCCGGTTGATATGGTCTGATTTCGGGAGGATGAGGGATGGGAGGGTCGATCACTTCCGGCTCGGAGTCTGTCCCGCTAGAAATCTCCTCGATCTCTTCGTCGACTTCGAATTCCTCTCCGACTTCGACTTCGAATTCTTCCTCGACTTCCTCTTCGAGTTCTTCCTCGACTTCCTCTTCGATTTCCTCTGGGTCTTCCTCCGGGTCTTCTTCTATCCAGCCGCCGTTGCCTTGGTTTGGGTAGTAGGGATCTCCCAGTAAATGGAATCCGGCCATTTGTTTGTACTAGGATAGAGGTATGAGAATTTTATAAGAAAAGAAATTTCTATTTAACGACTTCCTACGTTTAACTATATCCTTACGGAGCGCAAATGTTTCATTGTACAATTATTTTTAATAATACTCCTATAGTATTTCAAATTGGCGAATCTAAAATAATTTGTATTTGGTAAGTTTTTGGCTTGTTGTCCACTACGACCATTCATCGACGTACGTTGGTCAAATCTAGGATAAATATAGTTGATCCGGCTATATTTATTCTCGACCTGATTACATACCCCGGGGCTCAATCGTAGTGTCGTAACTTGCCTTAATACTTTTTTTTTTTAGTAAAACTTGTTATGATACGAGATTAATGCATGCCTATAAAAATGTATATCTTTAAAAGAAAGTATTTTGTTCATGAAAATGTTTCGTCAGAGGGTTTTTGGTCCCCTTTGCATTTATAGTTTGTATATTGTATGTAGTTCGATATACTTAGTTCACTATAAACAATGCTCTGATACCAATCTGTCACACCCCCAAACCAGAATGGTGGAAACATTCGGGGGTGGATGAACTCACATAGTATCACAACCATTGAATATTGTAAAGAAAGTAACACAACCATCATATATATAATGAAAACGTATGTTGTTGCGTTATACATACTAGCAAAAGAAAATTACAATATGATGATAAATGTTCAATAATAAAACATCCTTAGTGTTCCCTTCTCCAAAAGCTGGTGGTTACCTGTATTACTGATTCCCTGAGAAATACAAGTGGTTTCGAAAAAGTGTCAACAATTAAGTTGGTGATTTCATAAGAGTTTTGCATTGAAAAGTATGTCCTTTTTGATAGTAAATCGATGAGCGAGGTTTTCAGAAAATCCAATATTTTCTATAAATGATTTGAAAAGTTTCCCGTGTTGGAGTGCATTAGTGTTTTCCATACTTGAATAAAAATGATAAAATTTGTGTTAACAACAAAATGGAAAACTGAATGCATATATGAATCTCGTAAATCAAACTTGTTTTTATACTTTTATGTAAGTTTTATAACCATACTATTGACACTGACGGCCTGTAACAACATTCTTCAGGTGTTGTAGTGTTATGACATTTGTCACCCCAGACCTGCCGGTCTAACTATAGCTAATAGTTTAGGTGCGGGGTTGTCAATCCCGTATAGATCTATACACAAGTATCACGCTCTCTCTCCAAGAGATTATGGTATATAATACAGGACTTGAAATGCATACATACGAGTACGTTGAAGTTTAAATGTCTCACATTACTTGGTATAAACAGATTTACGATAATAAAGACTTTACTTCTTTTGTAAGTATTTCATTTGTCGAGATGTATATGTAAATGTATGAATAACTGGAATACTATACTCATTATAGTTCCTCAAAAAGTATGTTCCCATTTGGTAATAACAACTTGGTGATATAATAGCCCTTTAAACATAAGGTTATTTTTTTGTATCAAAACCCTATAAGAACGATATTATAATTATGTTTATAAAATGATACTTTGATTTGTAATGTACTTGTATTCCCCCCTAAAACGTGAAAAGAATTGAAAAGTAAGGGTATGAACTCACTCGTTAAGTTTGAAGAGAGAGGCTAGAGTTGAGCAGAGCTTCGACCGCGGAAAGTTGCGTCTTCGGGTTCTCGGGAATCTCTGCAGCGTAGATCCTTCGTCGGGGGCTCGAGTGCGGAAATCAAGGTGAGGGAATGGTCTCTGGAGCTGGGAGAATGGCTAAGGAATTGTGAAAGTGTGCCAAAACTCGAAGCTTATGCCATCTATTTATAGTGCTGGAAGAGTGAGTACGCGGTGCGTAATTTTGGAGTACGCGGCGCGTACCTCGTTACGCTGGGCGTAATATGGCATCATGGCTTACGACTCCTGGCTAGCTAAGCGTAGAGGGGGCGGGCCGATGGGACTCGACTCTGGGTCTAGTACGCGGGGCGTAATCCGGCCTGTCCTCTTCTAAATTCCGTAACTTTCGCGTACGAGCTCCGTTTTTCGTGTTCTTTATATCCACGCATAGGTGAGATTATGCTCTACAACTTTCATTTAGACTCCGTCGACTAGTTTTGACTTTATTTTTAATGATATATTTTTAATAGGCCAGGCCTCCTAAAGTTCGTTAAAATTTCATAGGTTCTTTATTCGACGTCGGTTTTCGTTTGTCTTTTTATCGTTTTATTACTACTGAGGAGATCTTCAACTTCCGTTTAGTTGGCGATAGCTAATTAACACTCGATCTTCAATCCGAGTTTTTAGCCCTCTACTACTGTTACGAAACTTTAAAAATTCGTAACTTCTTCATACGATGTCCAATTTGGGCGATCTTTTTATGCACGCTCACCTTTCAACGAGATCTACGACTTTTGTTTAGATACTTAAGGCAAAAATGTATTTTATTGAGATTTTTTTTTTCGTCAAATAATATTTTAACGTCGTGTATTAAATATACGAGTGGTTATACTTTCTTTAATATAACCCGGTTTTGAGCGTTCTTTATGTTTTTGGAAACCTTGGCATGATATCTAATATTTGAGGCATCCCAACTTAGATACTTGAACATTTTATTTTCGAGGTTAATTTCGTTGTATTTGGCTTTCGAGTGTTACAATGCTTTTGGAAAATATAGGGTTGTCACAGTCCATGTGGGAGAATTCAGCTATACCAACAACTTTGTTCCCTCCAAAACATCATGTTCTAATAGGAAGACCAAAGAAGAAGAGAATAATATCATTATGGAAAAGGAGGACTATTTTAGAGGAAACACATCATCAAGAGCCCATAGATCAGTAACATGTAACAAGTGTAACAGTTTTGGTCACAATGCAAGAACCTACAACGGGCAAAAACCAATTGTTGGTGGGGGTGGTGAACAGTCAAAAGTAAAAGGAAAAAAAGGAAAAGGAAGGCTACGAATTGATGGTTTGTAATAGGGCTAGTATTTTGCTACTTTTAATATGAATATGTTGTGTTATGTTGCTACCTGTAATAGGGCTAATATTTTGGTACATTATTTACGAATAATTTGTAATAGGTCTAGTATTTTGCTACTTCTTTTGGCCAATATGTTGGCACGTTTGAATGAAATAGTTTGTAACAACTAATCCTCATTGCCCTATAATAGTTTGGTGCTAATTAATGGAATGTTTTCTTTTTATGATGCACCATTGCTACTTGTTTTGGTCAATATGTTGCTTATACATCACTTCAAAACATAATTAATACAACACAATACCGTTTTCATTGATCTTAAAGAACTTAATCATTTGCATTATGAATGCTCAAACAACCTAACCATTACAGAAGACGATATCATTACATCCACTATTACAACATAACCATTACAAAAGACTTTACCATTACAATAACGACTAATCTTCACCTTACAACTTTTAAAGATGTATCGCCAAGAATAATACCCAACTAATAAATAAACATATTTTCAAGATTAGATTTTCGTTTTGTAGCTTCTTGTTCAACCTCACAAGCCAGAAGATTGTCAAACCATCACCATGAGCCTTTTCATCATCATTCACCCAAGCAATAAATCATCTGTGTGATCCATGTCAATTTCAAAAGCCACGATTACAATACTCATAATACCATATAGTGATATCTCCAACTAGGGTTACGGTTACATAATTCTCAAATAAAACATACCTTACTTGGACATGCATAAAAGGGTCTTTCTAGATTATTGTTAGTAGCTGAAGTCCAAATTCCAACAGCAGCCCACAATCACATTTAACTATTCCTGATTTGAATGAGAAAATGTGTAACCAATGCAACGACGGAGAAATTGAAAGAAAATCAAAATTAGGGTCATTCCTAATGAAAAAACGAGTATTTGAAGCTCGTTTACAATGGTAAATGACTATTATACCCCCAACGTGCAAGGAACATGGGGTGTCTAACAGAAACAATTGACAGATTGTTAAAATAAAGATTATATGCGTTACATAATTAAAACATGAGGATAGTCCAAGTTAGAAAAACAAGTTAGGAACCAAGCGTGCAATTTATACTAAATCACAAGGACCATTCACGTAATACGATAATATTTGAGGCATTTTTAAACATGTTTATAAAACTAACATTTTGGGCCCCACAATTTTATAAAAAATAATATGAAATTTAAAGCTCAAAAATATACCGTACTTACAAAATAAATATATAGATACAAAGTTATATACTTTTAAAAGCATGAATAATAAAATAAAATATATTTAAGGTATGTGTCGTTTGTATACTACTATATGTTATTTATAAAATTTCTAACATTACACATGGCGTGTTATGCGAGGGATTGTTTGGGCCACATAAATCTCCATATTGATCGGTCCAATATGTAAGAAAAGCTGCCATCAACAAATATCTCTCATGCAGCGTACATGCAAACCCCCCTTTTTCCTCACCTGTCAATTTTCAAAAGATTTCCAAGTGATTCATAATGCATCTTCATGTACCCGTACAAAATATATACTTTATAAATTCCATTATACGCTTTTACTTTCCGACCATATTTTCTATATTTTTTTTTTATTATATTAGGATAAAATTATTAAACATTTTAATATAATATGAAAAAAATAAAGTCGACAAGCACATGTTTTAGCCTCTCGTTCACTTTGTTGCTTCCTATACATGTTGTAATTGTCATAACTTAAATATTACTATATTACTATTATACTATATGTGAATCAATTTTGAAGATTTCATAGATACCCATGAAATAAAACACCGTTAATGGGCATTAAATATGGTTCTTTATGGGCTTTGCATTAGTAGGCTTTTATGTATCTATTTATTAATTATGTTGGGTTAGGGGGTCCCATTATTGGTCTTATCCATCATATTTTGAGAGACTGTTTAATGGGAAAACTAGGTAGTGTTTAGGGCCCGTTTTAAGTATGGCTCAAAAATAGTCAAATGCAAAAGGAATTAATTGTATCTAAAAGTATCAAAAGAAGATAAGTTTTTTTTTTTTTGGCATAATAAGTAAGAATATAAGTAAACTATAAGTTTTGAATGTAATAAATAAAATGTCTTTTTATTGATTTGTTGATTATAAAAAAACAAATAGCTATTTCTATTGTGAATTTCATTCCGGTAGAATCAACCATACTATTATTTTTCTTGTCCCATCATAATTGTAATATGTGTATTAAAAGTTAAATAAAGCTTAAATTTGTTGTTAGTTAGTTTGAAGACTTGTTACTTAATCAATAAATTAACCAACAAATTACCATCCAACTATTTAAACTCATGATTAAAAACATAAAAATTATATAAAAGATTACGTAGAAATTGCATGCATGAAAAACCACCACAAGTTCATAAAATCTTAAAGACAAGCTAAACATCTAAAGATTACTTTCAATATTAGCTAGATAAAAACTTAACCAAGTATGACTAAGAAAGAAAAGAATAGATTAATTGTACCAAACATTCCAATACAAAATATGAAGAATGATGGTTTCAAAAATCCCTAAAATGTCTTCAAGCATATTCCTAAGTTAGAGACGAGATCCCTAGAAAATGACATCTATCATACCTCAAATAGCATTCCAATAGCTGAAAATTCAAAAATGCCCATGATAAGTTATGCGGACCACATAGGCTATAGTGTAAATTGAAAGGTCATTTTAATCATGATCTTCCTCCTTATTTGTCTAGCTACGAAACTTAGCTCAAAATGCTTTTTAAAATCAACCCAATATCACCACACTTTTTATCAAACTCCCTTAGCCCATTAAATGACCCAAATATTGATCCTTTTCCCCAACATCTTCAAGTCCAAATTAAGGGGTTGGCTAAAAAGACACTTCATGTTGCAATATAAACACCCTAATTAATTTTTTAAATATTTTTATTGGATGAAATTGCATTGTTTTCTGGAAAAGCTGATTATAAACAGTTAATTATTGGTTGACTTTTTAAAAAGTTGTCAATGGGGTGTCTAAGGGGTGCCTTATTAGCAACATCCCAAATTAAATGTAGCCAAGTCCACATAAATCTTGTATGTCTCCTTATCAATATCGCTTTGTATTAGTCTTTCAAAAATTGAAATTAAACATAAAGATTAGAAATTACCTATCATAGATATAATATAAATAAAAGGAATATATGCATGATAACTAATTAAAAATAAATAAAAATATATTAAAATAAACTATAAAAAAAATACACATATCATCCCATAACAAGCTGCTTATATAACCGGCCTTGAGGTTTATAACATTGTTAAAGTTCCAATTCAAGAGTTTATGTCTTATCCTTGTACTCAATTCTTTCATGTGGCATATAAAAACTAAATTATTAAAAAGATGATGAAATAAAGATCTTATACAAATAACCAAATCTAGTCCTAAGCTTAGACATGCCTCCCACTCTTTAAAATCGTCCATTTAAGACACCCACAGAAATTTAAAACCATTACCAGTACTTAAAGTTGTTAAAAGCCGAGTCATAGACTTTTTGCACACCCTTTTCAAGATCTAGGAATAATCCTTCCAATAGTATATAGTGTGTTAGGGTTTAAGTCATTTGAAGATGTACATCATCATATAGACAGTGAGAAAAATTATAGCGAGGAATTTTCATTTTGTAGCATTTGTTCTTCATGTATCATTGTAATTTTATTTTATATATTATGCTATCATTTCCTCATGAATTATATATTTGATTAGTTCATTAAGATTTTATTTTTGCATTGTCGATTGTCCAAGAGATTTAACACATAAAATGACATCCGCTTCAAACTGCAAGAAAATAATTATTGATCACGTATAGTGTGACAACCTAGAAAACATTTCATCGACCACTGTTAATATTTAACCGTTAATATTTAACGATAAAATGTGAAAATCTAATAAGGACAATTTTGTAACCACCTAATATCTAACCTAATAAATAAAAATCATTTTTGTCAAATGTCATGTTCTTATTGAATTTGACACATGTCATTTTTTGAAGAAAAAAAAATTAATTATTCTTTTTCCATTTGTCATCTTCTTGTATTTTTTGTTTTCTTAATTTTTAAAATTCATATTTTACTAAGGGTTTATATATATTAGGTGAATCATTCTATTAAATTTAAGAATAGAGGCTCTACAACCATTTTTTTTACTTCCCATTTCAAATCTCCTAACTAGAATATATTAAATCAGTTACTTTATCCATTATATCATTTGTATTTATATAAAAGGATTAGTTTAAAAAAATATGTAATGATTACAACTTTATATTAAACTTTTAATTTTAATATATTCGTATAGTACACGAGTCTTACACCTAATATTTTAATATATTCGAAATTTGTGTCCTTTATTACGTCAACTTTTAGGCTCAAAATTGAGTGCATGAAAAGTCACGTCACTTTGAGAGCAAGTTAACTTTTATAGATTATATAAGCTACAATGATCTCAGAAATATAAATTTTGCAAAAATCCGACTCAATATGGATGAGATATAACTTTTACAGTAAATAAATATATATCGTGCGTATGAAGTTACAACGACGAAAACTACAAAGAAAATGGTGAACTTTTGGAAAAAGTCACCAAAATGACAATTGTAGTGCTACTCAAAGTATTAATTGTGAGACATATAACGCTTAAATCGGGAACTGTATGGGAGAGTTACGGTTTTTATAAAATCATAATGGTAATAAAAACTAGTAGAAAATTGAAAGTCAAAACTAGTCAAAACGATCAAAAGGAAAATTGTAGTGTACGACGATACCTACACTGATATATAAGAGTTGTTGAAAATGGAGTTCGTATGTGAGAGTTACATGATTTCAAAGTTGAATTTTTACCATCACGCCCGCCCGTGCGTAGTGCGCCGTGCGCAAACTCACACCTGATACATCTAGATACGGGGTGATTTAGCATACGTAGAGGACGACACGTAACAGCATTTTGTGGTTCACGTGCAATTGTGTGATGTGCACCCCAAATTTTGCTTTAAATAGCAGACTTCGGCATACTCTTTCCACACCTCTCTAATTCATTATCTCACTCTCTCGATCTGAATGCTACTGCCCCCGAGCGCCACTCAAAGTTTGAAGTTTCAGTTTCCACCCTACAACAACGGCATCATAACTCACAGGTGAGTTCACGTCCCCAGTTTCCAAACCTTTTCGCGCGTGCCGAGGGGGGGGGGGGGGGGGGTACATGTTAAATGCAACTATTGCATAGTTACTACTACTCATAGTTAGATAATTATGCTCATAACATTATGATGATATTATGTCCGGTAGATACTCTGCCTAAACGTTTGAGCTAATATTATACCTAGTTGTTATGTCGATTCACTATCGCTTGGGTTACTGGATTTCAAAACAGCTATAAGCTAAAATGGTCGTACCCTTAGGTACTTCTCAGATGTCCGATCCTTACCTGATAGTCTTGGAGTACAAAATCTTAAAAATTAATAAAATATATACAACCCAACAAAGATTAAAAAATATAGAGTGATATATATACGCTCATATAACTATATCTACTACCTACCAACACGAATCCACGAAATTGCAACTCAAGAATTTAGGTCAAAACCATGTTTAAAATTGGTATAGTACAACGTTCGTACCACAACTAGACTTACAATGCGTAATTAAGTTTTATTATGGTCTAACTAATGCACAACCAAACTCGGATATGGTGGTTGGCAATCTAAACGCTTTAGGACTTCTGGATTGGATACATAGACATGGATTGTATACTCGGAGAAATTTTTTTAAGGCTTGTACGTCTGAGGATTTCTGGCTTAACGACATCTACGTCTGAGGGTTTTTGGCTTAACGACATCTACGTCTGATGATTTTTGGCTTAGGAACTATTATTCGTGACTTACGACATAGTAGGGAGACTTAGGAATTACAAGTACTATCTATTACAAACTTATAATTGGATATTATATAGTATTTAATTGATCTTTACATCTCTCATAAACATCTTTCCTATTTGATGTCTTATGCAGGTTTGCTCAAGAGCATGGCAGGCACAGGATCATGGATTATAGCTTCCTTATCAGAGGAGGAGCATGCACTACATGGTGCTTCTAACCCTATCGACACACCAGCGACGATCCTCGCTTCTAAGGAGGAGTCGATGGAGGATAGTGATGACGCTAAGCCCGATTATACCATATATGATCACTCTAGCCCGGACCTTTCTGAGCCCATTCATTCATCAGACTACACACCATTTGTACTCGAGCTTCTCAGCTCTGAGTATGAGTCGGACGAGGACGAGGAGGATTCTACTACCTGCCCATAGATCTCACCACCTCTTCCTACTCCCTGATCGCACTGACCTCGCTTTATTGGTACATGGGTTACCTTGACAAAGACCAGTGTTATTCCTTCTAGAAAGACATCAGCATCCCCACCATCATCACCATCGCCCACGAAGAAACCGTATGGATGTCACACCCTGGCTAGCCAGTGGCGGAAATGCCAGGCAGTGCGGCGTGGGGTAAATTGGATCTCGGCAATCAAATATATTGAACATTACACACAAGTATATTACAAACGATACTTTCATTTATTTTAAAATAGGGATTTCAATGTTTTAGTAGGCCAAACATACATCATAAACAAAATTAAACATAGAAAAAACAAAAACAAATTACAACATTCTTCCATGACGACTCCTTCTTCAGACTGCTCGTTCTCTGCACTCATCTCCCTGAGAATACATGTATTTTGAAAACGTCAACAGAATGTTGGTGAGTTCACAGGTTTTGATTTATTTCTGCTTTATATGATCTTTTATATTTAAAAATCCTTTTCTTTTTGGAATAATCTCTTTTAAAACATTTTATTATGTTATTTGAGAATCCTGACCTCCTAAGTATTTTAGAGTGTTTTATTTATCCTAGATCTATTTAGGATATCTTAACATTTTAACTACATGAAGGTGTCCCTCTAGGTAGCTGCTTCCCTTAAGGTTGTTAATCGCATTACCATAAGCCCCTATAATCGACGTTGTAGACTTATAATAACCTCGCACGATGCTTCATCGGACGTCGTAGTATTAACTGATTAAAGAAAGTTATCATGTCGGGATTGTAGCTAGCAATCGCAGGTGGAGGTGTCAAACCCTGTATATATCTATACATAACTTTCCATCTCTATTTAAGATAAAAGGTTATAGGCCAGGGTAGCCGAATTTAATCAAGGCTAAAGGATGAATAATTTATGCCCACTAACACTTTAACCTTGGGTATTTTATCTTATCTTTGAATCTTTTGTTTTATAAAAACTCTTCATAATTATCACTATATACCTTTATTATATATGATAACTATTATTTATTTATCTCATAATTATCTTTGTATTTGTATAATCTTTCAACATATATAAACCCTATAATTATGTTTATTTTGAAAACATAATATCCGGCAGAGTAACACCTAAGTACAGTGCATATCCTAATAATTTGATCAGCATATCCTCTAGGTACTTAGTTATCATAGGAATTTGGTTATCATAACATCTAGGTAAAATCATTTCCTAGACTATTGGGCATCATAACTCTTAGGTGTAATATCATAGCTTACATCTAGGAATGGTTTCTATATATCATCTTAAAGTTATATGCATTTATAAAAACTACTAATATATCTACAAAATATATTTTTATAAAGTAGTTTAAATATAACATGTATCCCCCCCCCCCCCTTTTGAAAACCTTTAAAATAGTAAAATGGGTCCGTGAAACTCGCCGTGTGTGTTTGAAACTGCTAGTGTAGGGTAGGATCGGGATTGGGACTCCGGGGAACTGCCTAGAAAGCAGCAACTTCAAGGTAGGGAGAGACTAGAGAGGTGTGCAAAGATGGAATGGCACCACACTCTATTTGTAGTTGAGTTTTGAAGGTGCGCGTCGGGCAAGATCCATGTGCGACGGGCATGAAAATCGAGGTAGAGAGAGACTAGGCATTGTTGATTGCAAAAGTTCAACCTGGTATGCTATGCGTACCATGAGTACGATGGGCGTATGCAAGCCAGACTCAAACCCTAATATTTTTGTCTTGGACCCTATTTAAAGACCTTAACTTATTCCAAACCCTTATTAAATTCAACCTCCACCCTCTTTAACCCTAATTTCGAAACCCTAGCCCTATTTGTGAGATCCTTGAGTTTGTGAGTGCTTTGGAGTGTTCTTGGTGCATCTTGGAGAAGAAGGAGCTCATTGGAGAAGTGTTGGTTGCATTGGAGCTTGTAGATCCACACCTTGTTCACTTTGATCCTCCTTCTAGAGGTATAAAGCTTCAATCCTGATGGTTCTTTTTGTAGATCTAGTTTTGGATTAATTTTCCATGTTTTGGTCCCATGGTTTCGGTTCTTGTGAGTATAAGTTACTCCATAGCTTAAGGGTGTCATTTCTTGTTAGATCTGAGGTTCACGTAGCATAAAAATCGGATCTTGATGAGTATAATCCTTCCATTCATGAGCTAGTGACCTTTTAATGAAGTTATGGATTTAGAGATTTGGTTTGGACACCATTAAGCCATGCAAAGTCATAAAGTCAAGAACTTTATGACTTAGGACATCCCATAAGAATCAGATCTAGAAGTTAGACATTTAATCTTAAGGCATTAAGAGCTAGCAATGGAGCTTTTGGGCTTCAGTGTCGTACACCAGTCATATTGGGGTGGTACGCGGGGTATACGCACCTAGGTGCCATAATGGGCCATTTTTGGGCCTTGGCTCTTTTGGGTTTTGGTCCAAGAGTTGTTGGGTCGGTCATGGGAAGAGTAAAATGGTCGTTTACCTATTAATATGATAGAATATGAATTGGACCTTGTTTTATGGGAAATTGTTGTAACTATTTATTAGGGATAATTTGGACGTGTTCAGTGTGGAAAGCTTGGTAGCAGCAGCGCGTGTGATTCGGTTATCTTTAGAATTAAGGTGAGACTCCTCACTGTATCCATGGGTTGAAGGCACCAATGTTGGCCCATTAGGATATGTTATGTAAGACGCTAGCTGTCTTTGTGACTCTTGCATTATATAATGGGTTGGGCCCAATGGCATGCATGTAGGGTTAGGTCTAACTGCATGAGAGGGTTGAGCCCATTATATGTTGGGTTGGGCCCATTGTATGACGGGTTAGGCCTAATTACATGTTGGGGCGGACCTATTGATTAGGAAGGGATAGGCCTATTATTATGGGTTGGGCCCAATGTGTGGGCTAGGCCCGCTGATATGTATGGTATGTGGTATTTTGAGGAACTCACTAAGCTTTGTATTTACGATTTTAATGTTTATTGTTTTAGGTACTTCCAGTTCGAAAGGGTAAGGCTCGGCGTGATTGCAAAACATCCCTCAGAGTTTATTCCGCATTTGATTAATCGTGATTTTTACTCTTATGTTTAAGTCTATTGTCACATTGAATGATTTTGGGAATGGAATGTTATATGAATTAATGTTTTAAAAGTGAAAAATTTTCCATGGATTTTTGGGATGTTACAAGTTGGTATCAGAGCCTTAGTTTGAGGGATTCAGGCAAACTCTTTGGTATGACTGAACTCAAACTAAGGAATTGGTAATCTTTTGAAAGAAAACAAATTTCTAAAAATATTTTCTTTTATAAAGAAAAAATGATGTGTGATATGTACAATCTATTAAGCTCAAATAACTGATTCCCATAATACCCATTCATGTTGATATATTATAGGAGGGATTTGATGTTATGCTAGAGTTGGAATCTATATCGATAGAAGTTATTGCTAAGTGTATGCAGTGGCGAATCTAGAATTCAAACTCACGTGTGTCCCATTTAAATAAAGAGGTCAAATAAATGGGTCGAAAATTTTGGTTATCAGGTCGGTTTGTCGATATATTTTGATGAGGGTGTTTGTTGTTCATCGTTTTGTTGTTGGGTATCATAATCAGACAATAAAAAGCTTTTTTTTACCTTTTTATATAAACTTTTAGCATTATTCCTAAAATAAAATAAATAATTACAAATTCATATAAATTATCAAAAAAAAATACATCTACACTATAACTATATATTTTTAATATAAATAAAACATCTAAACAAATAATATATAAAAACTAAAATAAAAAAGGATATTAAAGAAATAATCATAATTTTTTGTTATATCTAACAAGATGAGTAAGTTTTTTTGGCTTTGTTTAAGCTTTGTTATCTTTTATATCAGTAGACATTAAGTTTATATATTATTTAGTACAATTTTAATGAAGCAAATTACATTGATAATTATAATTGTTTATATACATAGCAACTAGAGACAACTGTATGATCACAAAAGTAATGCCAGTTTTTTTTTTTTTTTTTGTAGATTTAGACTATGACTTTGAGGTTCGTAGGTAGGCTATGTCTTTTTATTTAATTGTTTTACGGTTCATATCAACCGCTACAAGAAATTTAACCTCAAGTCCTAAGAAAAAGAAAAAAAGACTTACCCAATAATTTGAATTGAGGAGAAAGCAGCATAGTTTTCTAGTTGCAGCGCCAGCAACAGATGGTCTAGTCCAGTCGCATGAAGGTGGGGATGACATCTGGTACGAGTGGCGAAGAGCAGGTGGGAGACGACCAATAGTCTAAAACTTTGACCCTAAGAATTGTTGAAGACAACTTGCGATCGTCGGAGATTGATGTCACACCCCCAAACCAGACGGCGGAAACGTCCAGGGGTGGAGGACTTCATTTGTAGTATCACAACACATGCATCATAGTAATCAAAGTACAAAAAACCATTGTATTTAATAGTATAAGTATTTACATGTGTTCAATCATTGTATACTGAAACCAAAATAGTTATACAAAAGAAGAAGATATGACTCATAATAGCTCCATCTTCTCAAAAAGCTCGAGGAGTACCTGTTATTATTTCCTTGAGAATACAAGTAATTTGAAAAGAGAGTATCAACAATAAGTTGAGTGAGTACATAAGTCTTTATGTTTGAAAGGGTGTCTTTGTATCTTGAATATGAAAACTGTTCCAGAAAATCCCATATTTTCTGTTGTATATGAAAAGTAGTTTTATTCCCATAAAATCATTCTATTTTGTAAATCAATGTTCTGTATTTGTAAAACTCGTAGCTGAGAGTGTGTCTGGCTTCACCAGCTGTTATTGAAAACTGTAATATATCATTGTACTTTGTATTTTGTAAACGGGTACTTTGAAGATGTACTTACATTTAGTTGTTTATACACTAATGTGTTGTTAATATCTTATTAATGAGTTATTATAGCCATACTAAGACATGATCGCCTGAAACAAACGCTTTGTGGGCGTTTAAACTGTTGATAACAATTGTCACTCATTGGCCTGTATGCATGACTGTAGCTAGCAGCCTGAGTGCAGGGTTGTCAATCCCGATATAGATCTATACACAACTTGTTTCGATCCCCTAACTAGAGACTCAGGTTATAATGTCAGGACTTTACCTGGGTTGTCTAAATGAATTAAACAACCTGAATTGAATGTCTCATAAAAAGCATATAAACGTTACATGTATATTAGTTATGAAAACCCAATCATTCTGAAATAAATGATTGATAGTATGTTCTTGAATTAGTATTCCGAACATGTATTTGACAAGTGTAACCCCTTGCTTTATTCTGAATCAAAACTCTTGTTTCTTGTAAAACAGTGTATTCTAGTATACTTGACTCATGAATTATTGTTCTATGTATCATAAATTATACCTATTATAATTTATATGTACTTTCTGAATCGGTATTTAACTATGTTTGCATGTAATCCCTTGCTCAACATGTTACAAAGGTATTTGAATTGATGAAATAACTTTTATATTTATATACATATACAATTTTATATATAAGTAAAATTTAAACGACACTCGGACAAATAACCGGTTAAATAAGTTCATATCCAAACAAGGAAAAGGACCTATAATGAGTTATTAGTCCTAAGCCTTTTAAATCTTATATATATATATATATATATATATATATATATATATATATATATATATACACACACACAACTATGAATTTTTGCGGAAAATATAAGTTTATAAAAGAGTTCAATATTTGGAGTATTTTTGATGCTTTAAAATCGTTTTATCGTGATTTGAAATCATTTATTTGTAACACAAAGTTCTTGTGTGATACTTGTATTTCCCCCCTTAAAACAGTAGAAATTATGAAAATACGGGGGGTATAAACTCACTTGATGAGTGGTGATTTGGACAGCGTTTCGTTTCCCGGAAAGGAGTTTATTTGTCGAAAAACCGGCTCAAATCGAGCAGAGTTTCGACTGGAGAGAGGTTAACTTCTCGGGAATCTCGGTGCTTCGATGCTTGCTTATGGTTTGAAATAGGATATCGGGGCTTTGGGGATTGTTAATATGCTTGTGGGGGGTAGAAAGTGTGAAGAAAGGTGAATTTTGGGGTGAAATATGTCTGAAATCCGAGAAGTCTCGCACCCTTCATATAGGGATGCGAGGGTTCGGTCCAAAGGGGAGTCACCAGACATGTGTCGGTCATGCGAAGGGTATACAGGGTGAGGCTTCGGATGTGTTGGCTTATGAGTGGACCGGACTTCGGTCCAATGGGGAGGTGCCACGAGGGTCCGAGGGGTGTCCGAGGTGTGTCTCCTGCGAGGGTGTCCGAAGGTAAGTGGATCGCGGATTTGGTCGAATCAGAAGGCGCCACGCGAGACTGCGGTCCAATCAGAAGGTGGCACGTGGAGGCTCGCATGCGAGGGTGACGTGGCAGAAGGATCCATGCGAAATTTCCTAGTTTTCTACATTTTCTCGATTTTTGAGCCAAAAACTTATAAAATTCATAACTTTTGAATACGAACTCCGTTTTTGACGTTCTTTATATGCACGCGTAGGTAAAATTATACTCAACGACTTTTGTTTAGACTTCGTCGGCTAATTTTGACTTTTTTTAATATTATTATTTTTAACAGACTGGGACAGGAAAATCCGTTAAAAATTCATAACTTCTTCATCCGATATCCGTTTTTGTCTGTCTTTTTACCGTTGTACTACTAATGACGAGACCTTCAATTCTTGTTTAGGTTGTGTCGGCTAAAAATCACTTGATCTTTATTTCGAGTTTTTAGTTGTACACTGCTATACTGAAACTTAGAAAAATCATAACTTCCTTATACTAAGTCAGATTTTGGCGTTCTTTTAATGAAAGTTCTCGGTTTAACATAAACTACAACTTTCATTTAGATTGGTAAGGCTAAAAAGCCTTTTATTGAAAATTCAATTTTTATATTGAACAGTGTTTTGTTGGTTTTGTCGCGGATCTTCGATTGGTCATAACTTCTTCGTTATAACTCGGATTTTAATGTACTTTATGTTTTTGGAAACCTTGTTAAAATCCCTATCACTTGGTTCATCCCAATCGAGATTGTTTAATAATTTATTTTTGAGGGTCGATTATGTAAATATACATAGTAAGCTAAAATTTCTCTTTATTATTTTAACAAGAAGTACAAATTGACTTAAACTATTACATAGGTTTGAAATAACGGTTTGTTACAGTTGAGACGGTTGAAGTTGTTATTGTCGGTGACACCAAAGAATCAGCGGTGGCCAGAAGGCAGCAATTCGATTTTTGAAAGAGAAAGGGCACTAAAAAATTGTAATTTTTTTAGGTTTTGTTTTTCCACTTTACTAATTTTCTAACTTTTATAGTTTATAGATCAGTAGCTTGAAATATTCTTTCATATTATATTTTTGAAAAATATTTTGTTTACTTAACTAACTCCTCAATTTTTGCTCTTGAATTTTTGTTTCTAAGTTTTAAAGATTAATAAGCGATTATGATTGACAACTGTGATTGATCAAAATATTGTATTATTTATTCTTCTGTGTTACTATATCCAAGGGTGTCCAGATTTTTTGCCAGCATGTGTCCCATGGAATTTATGCTATATCTTGTAAATAAAATTTGAAATTTAGGGGTGTCCATGGACACCCTTTATAACACTATATACGCATCCCTAAGTGTATGCTTTAAAATTGTATGCGATTAGGATCATATAGCCCTAGAATGACATATTTAGCCTTATTTCATGTTCCTTGTCTGGTTGTGGTCCTAGGGTGGAGTCATTTATTTGATAGTCTATTTGATCATGTATTGTGTATAATTTTCATGCATAAGGCAACCAGTAGTGAGAGTAGAAGTTCCTAGAATGGTAGTAATAAGTGAGCTTGGGATGTCCTTTGTTTTCCTTTGGGATTGGAGTGTTACTGCTCGAATCTTGCTTGCTTTGTACTTTCTGGGACTCTTAGTGATGTGAGTTAACTATTAAGTGAATACATTAAGTCACATGTTGCAAAGGTTTAATAATCCCAGAGTGATGGATCTGATTATATTGCGCAGCTCTCATTTGACTCTAACCATTTTGGGGTTGAGTCTTTTACTCGAAAGATTATTTAAGCTTTGTTGTATGTGATTGTATTCATGAAGTAGTTGGCTGGCATTATTAGGAGTTCTTGAGGAGCTGATGACAGAGTGAGGTCAGGAACCTAGGAGAACCTAGGAAGTGTTGTAGTACGTTTGGTTGCGTTGTTTAGTGGGTACTTGGAGTACTAGTTTGAGAAGGAAACTTAGAGGGTTCGGGATAATTCTTGAGGAAAGTATGGATAGGTGTGGAAGGTAATATTAGACCCGTACTACTGAAAGCACAATATCCATACTCGAATCAAGGATGGTCACAAAGAATCTAGGAAACTTGTAGGATGAGGAGTTCTATGGGTATGGTCTGATTATTGTATGGATGTTTTTCAGAATGGTGATGACCACTCGAAAAGGAGGATTTGGTTCAGGCTCAGGTGTTAGCACTGAGTCTGTAGATGAGCGGGTGTGGGAGTTCATTTCGTCAGAGATCACCAGATGTATTTTGGAGTAGACTTTTGTGATATTCGGTACGGTCAAGGAAGAGATCATGGAGATTATGGAGGAGCATCAGGATGTGTATCGTTCTGGTATTATGGAGTTACTGGATGAACGACTTGGGGCCTTTTGGGCCAAGATCATGGCAGGGCAGTTCAGAGCGCAGACTCCCACTTTTCGGGAGTTCTAGGCTTGTGGAGCTTCGGAGTTCTTTGGGGTTAAGGACCCCATTGCTAACCACCGATGGATCACTGACACGGAGAATTCTCAGGGGACGAGTTTCTGCCCTGAGGGGGTGAAGGTAGGATTTGAATCATGTATTTTGAGGGACCAAGTAAGTGATTGGTGGGAGGAGGTCGAAAGTGATTAGAATATCCAGTCATGGTGGCCATGCCTTGGGATGAGTTTGTCACATGATTCTAGGATGAGTTTGCACTAGCAATTAAGGTGCAGCAGTTGGCGAGGGAGTTTCAGGACCTTCGTCGGACTGCTGAGACCGTGGCAGAGATCACTGCCAAGTTTCGGGAGAGGGCTTTGTTGGTTCTATAGTATGCGGCGGACGAGGAGATAAAGAAGGTGAGGTATCATGATATGTTGAGGGATGGTATCAGGGAGTTTGTGAGCTTGTCGGGTTGGTAGACCCTGAATGATATGATTGCTAGAACCCGAGAGAAGGAGATTGATTCGGAGCACCTCGGGAAGAGGAAGTTAGAGCAAATTCAGATTACATTGGGCCTGACAAAGAGGCCTAGGACTTAATATTCCCGTCTGGGAAGCCATTAGGGTCGGGGCCGTTGTGCTAAGTATGGGAGGACCCACGCGGAGAGTTGTCGTGAGAAAGGAAGGTGTTTCTTCAGTTATGTTAAAACTTTATACCACTAGGGATTGTCCTCGAGGCTCAACTCCGATGTGTTTTCACTACAATTAGGTGGGCTACAAGAAGGCCGACTGTCGAGGTTGATGAATGGGGGAGTGAGTGCACTTGCTCCAATTACTTTAAGGATAACTAACAGTCGTGAGGTTAGGGAGGAGGATAAAACGGTGAGGAGCCGAGCATTACAGTTGCAGGCAGGGGAGATCAAAGTTTCATCATATGCTATCGCAGGTATGTAATCTTTTGCTTTTCCTTGTGCTCTATTATTGGTATTATGTGCATTTGGATCATATGTTTGTGTGTGTAAGACATTATCTTCAGTTTAGTTTCTTTACATATGCCTAGTTAGTATTATTGAGGGTCGTTATATGCCATCTTGCATGCCAAGAGTCATGAGTGGGGCGCATATTGTTGGGCTAGATTTAGGTTGTCAGCCATCTTGGTGCGGACCCTTTGGGAAAGCAAATTAGGGTACCGTTTGGAAGATCAGTAGTTGGATCAGCGTGTTAGTTTAGCAATAGGGCAGAGGAAGTTGTAGTGCAATTTCGTTTGATTATTAGAATACAAGGTAGTTGTGAGGTGTAAGGGATCGATCAGGATTCGAGTACAAGAGAGTTGTCGTCGGGTTGACGTTCTCATGTTTGTGAAGGTGATCCTCACATCAGAAGCTTTAAGGAAAATATCCCATGGAAGCAGGATGTCCCTTTATGGGTCAATAAAGTTGGAGTTCAAGGTGTGTGTGTGTGTGTTTGTGTGTGTCGCTCCAAATGGATTTTAGTCTATTGTTGATAAGATTTTGATCCGATCGCTACCGCTGGTAGGGTAGGAGCAGTAGTGAGTGAGTGATGATCTTGGTCGCATGGGTTTGTTTAGACTCTAGGAGTGTCAAAGAAAATTCATATTTTCTTTATTGAAGATGTTTTGAATGCATAAATCCTTTGGAAAGTGGGTTGTTGGGTTGGTAACACGTAAGTTAAGGGCTTCATCTTTCATTGTCCTTGATAAAGTTGGCGGGGAATAGTTAAATCCAAGTGGGGGAGAACCATTTGGGTTTTTGGAGATAGCTTCAAGTGTGGGACAAGGAGGAGTTCTACTTCCTAGTCTAGAGGAAAGCTAGTTCAAGTGGCAGTCTGGATAAAGGTTGCACAAGGTTGGGGGTTCAGAAACTTTCAACAATAGGGTGGCGCATTCATAGTGATGCATGACAGATATGTGATTGGGTTCAGGTTGGTGGTTGTGTTAGAGCCTCTATACCTATTCATGTCTGATGAAGTCTTTGGGTTTCGAAGTGTGACCCGAACACCTGATTGGGATACTATCTATGTGGTTTTGGCATGTGTTTGATTGTGGGTTGGTATGGTAGATAGAGAGCAAGACCATGAGTTGGGCTCATGGCTGATATGGGACGTATTGTAACTATGTGACAAGATCTTAGAATTCACCAGGATTAGATAGGTCATTGTAGGAGAAGTTGTTAAGATGAAGGAGGATCATTGAATATATGGATTAAGGCATATGATATTGTTGGTAGACCACTCCTTGTTTGGAATGAGGATCATTGGATCTGAGGAGATGTTAGGCCTGTATGGCACTCGATTGGGTGAGACCCATGGGCGAGGCCCTTTTTTTGCGATAGTATAGGTAAGACCCGATAGAAAGTTTCTTGAATGAGGTATTAGATCGCCTTTAGAGTAGGATCACTCTATGATCAATGGATGGCATACGTGTGGTTTTTAGGCTCAGGTAGATTGTAGCAGTTAGACTTTTGGGTAGAGTCCCATGGTATGTTAGTGCGCGAGATTTTCGGTTGTAGCAGATGATTGGGGATTTTTACCTCAAATAAGTAGGAGTCATCAGGGGATCCGAAGATCACATATTGATTGAATAAGTGAATATTTGATTAATGGGTTGTGAGTTATGTTTTGGGTTGGCTCAAAGAGATAAGACTTGCGTTAGGAGTCACCGTTGCTTATAGGAATGGCCTCTTCGACAAAAACTTATGGTCATGAATTCTGTCTGCTAGGGGTATCAGCAAAATAATATAGGTATGAAAGGATTTCTTTTAGTTTAGGTTGCAGAGTGCGATTTTGATGACTGTGTTTGTGTAACATCCCAAAATTCAAGACCAAAAATTTTGTTTTTAGTTTAACAATTCATAAACCAACAGTATAAAAACATCCATAATAACATCACATATCAAAACCAAAGTGTCAGTAATCAAAACATATTATCATAAAATAATATCAGAGTGTAATCCCAAAGATCTCATGTGCGGAAAATCATAGTGTGATGCGTTGCAATCGAGCCGGCTCCTTTCCTTTGAAAACGAAGTACCTGAAACCAAAAATAAAAATCGTAAGTACGAAGCTTAGTGAGTTCCTCCATCATACCACATACCATACAATAACATACTGTCAGGAAATTATGGGGTGCCTGACCTACCCATGTCAAGCCATTCTGGGGTGCTCGACCTACCCTGCCAGGAAATTCTAGGGTACCTGACCTACCCATGTCAAGCCATTCTAGGGTGCTTGACCTACCCTCCGGTTTATCTGAACCGGATACGGGGACTATTTCACCCCTACTACTACTACCAAATAGTAACATAGCATAAACATACTGCCAGGCAATTCTGGGATGCCCGACCTACCCTTCGGTCCTTACGACCATGATACGGGGACTATTCCCCCTACTACCTACTATCACATAACATCAATCCATGCTAGAACATAAAACATATCAGGTAGTAGCAAACCTAGATAATTATCACAAAGACAATCATCTATCAAACAACTCCTAGTAGTGGGTCGGCATTGTGGCCTTAGACCCACTTCTACTGGAAGGTAACTCACCTCACACTGCTGAAGTCCCATAGACAAAACTCTAACCGTTGGATGACAGGTTCTCGAACTGTCAATCATCAAAATAACACCCAATCAACAATTGGGTTCCAACATATACCCATAAGTCCATGCTTTGGGTAAAAGACTACTTTACCCCTATCTTAGTTTGATTCAAGCCTCAGGCCCAATCCAAAGGCCCAAAAGTCAACTATGAGTCAAAGCCCAACATATGGCCTAATTTTCTAAATTGGGCCCAAACCTTTACATGGTCTTATTCTAAGGCCCAACCATTTACTCCAGTCCAAACATTTGGCATTTCTGATGGCCCAATATCTCATAATCATAAAGGCCCAACTTAAGGCCCAAGTGAAATTAGGGTTTTCACATAAAATGACGATTAAGGTTAAGTGTTTCTCACTTAACCCATTAAGGACTTAATCCATTAAGTTCATCACTCTACTAGACAAACCATATAGTGTGATCGGGCTTAACACATAGTCCAATTTCAATTGCCCAAAATGCGGGTCCCGATAAGTCCAAGCCAATGATTCCAAAATTAGGGTTTTCTAAACCCTAATTAGGGTTTCCAACACAATCCCAACCCAATAGGACCAAAATCTAAGTCTTTAGATCCATTAGGGTTTCATTAGGCACATTAGGGTTTCACTAGGCCCATTAGGGTTTCGGTAATCGGGTACCACCCACTACCACCTCGAGTAGTGGTGGTCAATGGCGGCTCACGGTGGTGGTGGTGACTTCTTTTTAGATTCTGGCCAAGGGTTTCTCACCCTCACACTACATCACACACATGTGCAAAAACACCCACCAAGCAGCTCTTCATCGATCTTGAAGGGGGTTGACGGCGGCAGTCGGGGCGGAAACGACAGCATGAATGGCAGCGACAAGAGGCTAGCGCTGGCGACCGCTCTGTCTTAAATGGGTACGGGTTGCGGCGGCGGCTGACCTGACTGTGGTGGTGGCGCTTCGACGAACTGAGGGAGAAGAAAAGATGAAGTGAAACAACAGCAACGGAGGACAATGGCAGCAACACTAGGAGGCTACATGACGGCAAAGTAGCAGCGACCAGGTGGAGATCGCCTTACCAAGGGGGCAGCTGGAGGGTCACAGTGGTTCTTCCCCATCTACGCGCGACATCCAACGACTGAAGTGGTGGTGGCGGCATCTGAGAGCAAGGAAGATACGGCAGTGCAAAGTCTCGCCAACATCCACGTTTGGCGATGGTGGTCACGTCTTCAGCGGAATGGCACAGCAGCGACTCGGTGGTTGGAGAAGCAAGAGGGTGACGTAGCACATGGAGAGGACGATACGTGGCAATATCATGTGGTTCACACGCAATTGCATGGTGCGCACCCTAAAATTTTCTATAAATAGCATACTTCAGTAGACCTCTTTCCACACCTCTCTAATTCATTCTCTCACTCTCTAGATCTACGTGTCGGTGCCCCCAAGCGCCACTTGAAGTTCGAACTTTCGGTTTCCACCCTACAACAACGGTATCATAACTCACAGGTGAGTTTACGACCCCATTTTCCAAACCTTTTCGGGGAGGCGTACATTTTAAAATGAAACTATTATATAGTTACTACTAATTATAGTTAGATAATCATGCTCATAACATTAGGATGATATTATGTCTGGTAGATACTCTGCCCAAACTTTTTAGCTAATACTATGCCTATTTGTTATGCTAATTCACACTTATAGACAAGATCATACCTGGTTACTACACAGGCCAGTTGCCAGGAAATGTTGATATTCTAGTCACTTTTATAGCCACCCTTTGGGGAAGCTTAGTACCTAGTGGTTACTCTACCCAAAGACTCAGCTACGCAAAACACACTAATTATATATATATATATATATATATATATATATATATATATATATAATCAGTAACCCGTAATAATAACAATACGACCGGCCAGGGAAGGCCCCCGCACAACAAGAGTTAGATGAGGCACGATTCTTCAACACGCTGAAAGATATTCAGCTAGCTCCCGACCTATAACCGTTAAATATTAAGTGAGCAAGAAAGATATGTATAGATCTATATGAGATTGATACTCCCACATGTGGTTGCTAGCTACAACCTGACGACAAGTCGAAGCAGACATAACTTTCTAAACACATTTGCGACGTCCGATGAAGCGTCGTGGTTTTCGGGATCAACAGTCATAGCTTGATCATAGGAACTCATCATAACTTTGTTAAACTAAAAATAACTATCCTAAACTACTACTAGGATATAACCCAAGAAATTAGTGATAGTACACAAAAACTCGAGGAAGTTAGTTTAGGGTAAACAAGATAACTAAAATAACCACACCACGTTTTATAACAATAAAATGTATGCACTCACCAACATTATGTTGACCTTTCAAAAACCACATGTATTCTTAGGATAATGAACCCGGTTGAAGGAGGTAACCCTAGTGATGCAGCTCAAAGTTTATGTGTTTTACTTTTGTACTTTGCTTTTGTGACCTATCTGTACCTCGAACAGCTCTATAACATATTTTATTTAATGAATAAATAGCAACATTGTTTAATATGTCAATGTATTACTCAATGTATGTCATTGCCCTGATATCTAACATTTTAACTCCGCACAACTTGGTGTTTCTGCCACCGGCCGGAGGTGTGACATATAGGGATCTGTTGGATTAGGTGTCTAAGCTCATAACTAAAATTGGTATATACTTGAATTGATAGTAGCACATTCATTTTGGGTTGCCCTCAAACCTAGAAATTGGACAATATGACTTTTAGAGAGAGAGAGAGAGAGAGAGAGAGAGAGAGATTAACTTATTATGTGAATAATAAATTAAATAAATGATTTATTAACGTGTTATGAAAATAATATATTAATTAGAAATCATATTATTTATTTAACATTTCATCATAAATTAATTGAAATTAATTTTGGGATTAATTTGATTAATTAAAAGTACAGTGACTGTTTTGTTATTTGTTAATAGTTGAGAAAGGAAGGCTCTAGAACCTCATGAAAGCGGTGGACGAAAATCTCTAGGGAATCCCTAAGAGATTTCGTCCAAGGCCCCTTGGAAAAGGAGTTATGGTTGTTTGTGATGGGTTTTGGCCATAAGAACATCCTATGTGTTCATGCAACCCTAATGCTTGGATCTAGGTTTCTCTATTGTACATGCAATTCATCCAAGACTATAAAACCTAAGATCTAATCAATATAACATACGAATTAGGGTTTAGATCATACCTTGATTGTTATGTAGCAATAACAATCTCAAATCCTTCTTGTATTGACTTTACAAACCTTAGAGTCACAAATGTCACTCCTCTAATGGTTCACAAACACCAAGAGCAAGAGGATGAAGAATAAGTAGAGAGTAGACACCCAAAAACGTGTAGAAACCCTAAGGATTCAGTTCACCACGTTTTTGGGGCTTAAGGGTTTTTAAATAGTGAGGCTATTAGGGTTAGCTAACAAGGAAACCCTAATTTGGATGCTTAAGCCCTAAGCAACCCATGGACTCCTTCCTTAAGGGCCCTAGGACGATTTCTAATGGGTTTCCCCATAGAATTCGTCCACCCCTTTAATATGGAGTCCAATACCTTAATATTCAACTATTATACAATTAACAGTTCAAGTCCCTTAATTTTAATTAATCTCTTTTAGCCACAAACTTAATTCTTATTAATTCTTGACTAATATTAATTAAACAATATGATTTCTCCTTTAATATATTATTCTCATAATATATTAATAAATCATCTTTAATCCTTTCTCTCCATAATTCATCCTATCAAGTTGCTTTGGTGAAGGCAACCCAAAAGGACCATGCACCAACGGGTCAAGTACATACCAAAATAGTTATGGACTTAGACACTAATCCAACAGTCTCCCACTTGGATAAGTCTAATAACTATTATGCGTATGACTTCAAATCCTGATCTGCAATCGTAGCTTTCCAAAGCCGTTGTCAACTCTGATCTTATCAGATACGCGTGTCCTTCAGATAAGGGATCATATATTCCTCCATTCTAGATATTGTATAGACTGAGACATGGATCTAAATCATTCTCTCTGTCTATGTGTTGTTTCCCGAATTCAGATTTATGACGACTGACAACAGACTACAATTGAACACATCAATTTAGTCCCGGCTTGGCCAAACGCTTAGGTGCCATCACTAAATCATCGAGGGGCCCAGAGATATCGCTTTTATCCTACTTTGAATGAAAGGAACGAATAAACTTTGACTCAATGATCGCTTGCACTCACTCACCAAATCACACACAATAATATGTTTTATAACACCAAGTTACTGGTGCGTTTACATATTATCAATGTGCAACCGACTCGCAAGATACAACTCACACATCTCGGTTTCAAGAATATAAGATGTTATCGTCTCACCAATCACTCGTGATACAAATCCATGAGTGATCCAAGTGAGTGTGGGTTTAATCCAATGCTCAAATCATATTCATAAGCACTCGTGAACGTTGCAGCAAACATTTGCTTATGTATAATGTTCTTTAGACAATCCACACACCAATTCACGATAGTCTTCATTCATATCTACTTCCAACATATGAACGACTGTGGCCCGTTTGAATAATTTGACTATTCTCAACCAATTAAATTACTCAGGAAGTCAAAACATGCAAAGTGAAACACAAGAATAATACTAATGCCATATGGCCTCAAACCTTTGAGTATAAATAAAACACCTTTTATTTATCACCACATCGATTACTCATTATTTGTCGTTTCGGGTAATCAACTTCTTACTTGAATTATTACCACACTTGTCCCATGCTCTTAGCATGCACACAATGTTTACCTATGGTTCTTACTTTGTGAAATAGATCAAATGAACACATTACCAATCATACTCATTTCACAACTCCCAATCCTTTCTATAAGTGAAAGAATATCAAATTCTTGCTACTTATAGAATATGCTAGATTCTAACATTTTATGCAATGATCCTTTCGTAATGTCATAGCACAAAAGTCACAATGACTATTTCCAACGAAATTACAAAGTCCTCTATCGGAGATTGTTACAAGACAATTCCATAGATGTGATGTCTTTCACTCAAAGTACATTCCTTTGAACATCCTTTTGCATAAAAGTTTCTAATCTAGACATTGATTCTTAATATCTGACTCCCAATATGGAAACCTTTCCATACTTACCATATGACAACGCATTCTTAATAGAATCTTATCTATTCATAATAATGTCGATATGGTCCATCCAATACTATACCTCCAACTACTCACAAGCGACCAATCCTCGGCGAACTTTGGATTGTCCTTTGATAATTGTTTAATTATTTTAGTCAAAACTGATTCTTGTCCTTTTTCCCTCTAAATGCGCTAGACATTTGGAAAAATTTTAGAATGGTCAAATATTATAGCATTTGCAATCGATCCTATACCCGAAGTGTGTGGGACACGATGCATAATGTCTTACATAAAGATTCGATACTTTATCAATCTTTTGCCATAATATTTTACGTGTCACATTCTCACAATTTGATTTATGAAGAGGGATTCCATAATCATAATCGAAATTTGAGAACGTACTATGTATCCTTGACTAAATTTATTAACATTCCACAACCTAAGCCTTTAGATTTGAAATGAAGCATAATATTCTCTCCCTTAATTATAGCAAAACAACTATTCAATCCTTACGACTTTGTAAAGTATAACTCTTGTTTTCTATAATTAATATTGCTAACTTGCAATACTTGCCTTAATAATCATACAATCATAACATTTATGCTCCCACTATCACGATGATTATTATAACCATAACACTTATGCTCCCACTAGTTTTAACACGTATTCAGAAACAGCTTAACTTTCAGAAAAAACAATGCCTATTGAATTTCTTTAAGTTCATATTTCTAATACCCAATGCTTTGATAATCTTTTATCAAGGCTTTATAAACTTATACACCTTTGCCTTAGATAGTTCATGTGTGTGTCTTAAACAATTCAGACAAATTGCCAAATCTCACAATTCGAATCATGGAAAGGGATACCGTAACCATAATCAAATTTGAGAGTACAATTTTACAATCGCTATCTTCTTAAAATCTCTCTTAGTGAAAGCATTTCCTCACAGTTATTTTCATGAAGGAGGGAATCTTATGACACTTAGATTTTAATGGTGTATGTGTTCATATCCATGTGAATTTGTCAAAAACAAAGTTTACGACAAATTCAAACTCATATGGACCGAACTTTCTTAATCTTGATTTCTTGCCTTATGGTAACAC
The DNA here is from genome assembly GCF_002870075.4 of Lactuca sativa. Classification (NCBI taxonomy): domain Eukaryota; kingdom Viridiplantae; phylum Streptophyta; class Magnoliopsida; order Asterales; family Asteraceae; genus Lactuca; species Lactuca sativa. The sequence goes on from NC_056624.2 coordinate 135,543,290, forward strand.
GGCTGCCCACCATGTCTTCCAAGTAGTTAAGCAGCTCACCCTTTCCTATCAATATACTTTTCATTGATCAAGGTCCTTGCCTTTTATGCATTCAAATGAGAACCCATCGAACTCATATGCATAATTAACTCGATTGGAACGCACAGAAACAAGATAACGTCAACACGATAGGTTGTAAACCTCTATTTGTGTGCTAGTGATGATCGACAAGGTTTATTCTTGATTAGTTCTTGAAACTTTTAAAGACCATTAAGACTCCCACTGACTCCTTGACATATAAGATTCTCTTCTCAATAAACATTTCTTGACAATCACATATTCAAGAGTTAGTGTAGCTTTTATCAAGACAAAACACCATATAAAATTGGTCCTAGTTGGTCTTTGTCTTATCCAAGACATCACAACTTTCCAATTTCAAATGTATGATAATAAGAAAATCCTTTTCCAAATTCTACACTTGATGAATGTTATAAACCTTCTTAAGACTTGTCACTCAATGTCATAATCTTAACTCTAAGACTTGTTTTGGAACGAAGTATGATTGACTTCTTGATTTAACCATTTCTTCAATTCTTGATTCCTCTTCTCAGACAAACAATTGTACTAAGACTTACACAGAGGATTAATTGAGATATGGTTCTTAATCATTAAGACCTATCATAAAACATAAAAGGTACTCTCCCTTCTTCTTAGAATAGAGAAACTTTTATCTTTCTGCCTACTTGATTCTTCTTATTCGTTCATATATTGATTTAAATCTTTTCAATCAATTCAGAATTACACTTAATCTTGTAAGTATAATCACATTTACTAATCCTTTGGTAAATTATGACGAATATCTTTGTTACTCTTGTGGTGGACTTAATCAACACACAACTTTGTGTACTCGATCTCTTAGTCCTTCACTTGACACTTGGTCAATGAATTAGTCTAATTTACAAATATGAAATTTCTCATTCATCGTGCAACCAAGTTGCATGATTCCAAGTTTATGTCCGATTGAACCTAGGGCGATGAGAAACTTTCCTTATTTGATAAATTCTCGACATTTCCACTATTAAGAATCACATCCATTTGTTGTAGAAATATGCAAACATCAATTTTTCATAACGATTTCATTGCAAGGAAATAAATAAATAAGTCAAATCAAAAAATTATTTTATTCATAAAAACAGCGGAAAACATTTGTCCTTACAATGCAAAATCAACTAAAAAACTATGTAGTCAAATAATCCTAACAATTCTATCATAACTTTTAAGCTCAAAATCTAATCTTCAAATCCATGCGATCGAGATCCATTTCTTTGTGATTAGATTCATCTTGCTCTTCCATCAAGCTTCCTCTCCTTTCACTGATCCTGCAAAACATTCAAATGCAATCTTATCACATCATGTATTAAGAATCAACGAATAGGAACTTAATGAAGTTAGATAGTGGATTATACCTGAAGTACAACCATACTCTTTGACTCTCCCATCTTCTGGACTCTTCAGGCTCTTAGGGCAGACTTGTATCCAACGCCCTTTCTCTTGGCAGCAAACATAGGTCGGTTCTCCTAGAACGTCCTCGGAAACATGGTTGGTTGACTTTCCCAACAAATATGCTCCATTGCTTTGCCAAATCATTTCTGATTCCGCAGCAATGAGCATGTAATTTAGGTCAATGAGGTTATCGTCATGATCCATCATATAATACTTTCTTTTGAACTCATTATATGATTCGGGAAGTGACTGCAGAACCCAGTTCACAACCAACTTATCCGGGAATGACGCACCCAACATTATCAATCTATCGATGTGTGATTTCATTCCTAGAACGTGGGCACACACGGGTTTACCATCTTCATGTTTCATTTCCAATAGGGCTTTAGTGACATTGAACCTTTCAATTCTTCGATCTTGTGGGTTAGGGAGAATAACGGGAGGAGGTGGAGGACGTGAAGCATGATTTCGTGTTCCTCGATCGAATCATGGAATATCATCTTCATGTGGAATGCTTGTTCCACGGAATTTGGGAAGACCATAGTTGTCGTACTTTGACATCTACAAAACGGGAGAAAACAAATTCAAGTTAGTTGATCGATTAAGTCCTTAATAAATCACCCAAATGAGATATTAAGGCTAGGACCCAACACAATACGCTACAACCTAGAAAAGGGATGTCGTAATCTAGTTGCAGAATATTTGAAGGTAAGTGAATGACGATTCACTAATTTCCACCATTAAAAAACGAAAAAGAAATTTAAGTTTTAAATCTATGAAAACTCCTAGATCCTTTGAGATTCATTGAACATTTCAATGGCATGTTTAAATCTCGATATGTCCCTCTAGTTTGTGACTGGGATGCCGATGATCACAAAGCGGGTGTGAATAACCATGAAAATCTACATGGTGCCCTCACATGATACAGTCACCTATTCGATGTGTCGGTAAACCACACACGCTCCACTGAACTTATGACAAACATTGAGTCACCCGTTGATACCTTTGCTTGGAACCATTTAGTGTGCCGGTAAACCACACACGCTCCACTAACTTCTTCGCAAGAGCACAAAGTGTAATTTCATGGAATTGCATCAATTCACTTTTGCCTAAGTAACTAAGATTGGGAATTTGTAAAACATTTAGTTACTTTTGTACTTCATTATACTTATAATGGAAGGTTCTGTCATATCCTACCCGTTCGGCTAACGACCCTCCACTAGTCAAGAGTGCGGTGGGTAAGAGTGGATACCCATTCAATCGCCATTTTATAGGCAATTTCCTTAAACACCCCTTATAGACCAACTTCGTGAATGAGGCCTACTAACAGTAAGACTGACTTTTACTCATACATATATATAATGTTAGACTTTTAATGTTATATATAGTATAGGGTGTATTTTACACTTTTAAAATATTATGTGGTCAAATTTAACAATTATACTTTTAATTCGATTAAATTGTAAACGAACACTTTTATGGATTATTAAACCTCTTTTAATTATACACCTTAATTAATTAATAAAACCATAAGGGTGTGATTTGAACTTTTTCAAAACTATACTAGGGTTTTAGAATTTAATATTTCTAAATTAAACTTTTAATCAACTTTTAAATTTCAAAACTTGAGGGCAAGTTTGGAAACATTTCAAAACATTAGGGTTTAGAATTTAAATATTTCAAAATCAAACTTTTCAATCAAAATTTAAATTCCAAAACTTGAGGGCAAGTTTTGAAACCTTTTTTTCAAAACATTAGGGTTTCAACTATTTAAATTTCAAAATAAAACTTTTTAGTTCTAATTTAAACTATAAAACCTAAAGGGATTAATTTGAAACTTTTCCAAACTTTGTCAAGAATATTCTAGATCACATAATTCAAATAAGGCAATTAACTATAATTGGTGGTTATCTAATTAGATCTAGATCAAATTCTTGCAAGATAATGAACAAATAATTTCCATAACTTAACATTTATCAAATAAGGTAACAATTATCTAATTGGATGAACAAAATCTTTTATTTTGACAAGTATAATCATAAGGAATCAATAAAATTCGAATTTTATTAATTTTAAACAATTATGGCAATTATCCTAAGTCAAAATAGGCAAAAAAAAATCCCGAAACAGCCTCCTTCTGACGCTCGAACTCGCTGAGTTCCTCTATGGACTCGCCGAGTTGGAGCTACTCGCCGAGTCCACATTGGAACTCACCGAGTTCATCAGACAGGGGGCCAAAAAATCGATTTTTTTAAAGCTTGAACAAATAACCAAGGCATCAATACAATAGAAACCAATCAAGTCTCTGATACCACTGATGGGTTTTGGCCATAAGAACATCCTATGTGCTCATGCAACCCTAATGATTGGATCTAGGTTTCTCTATTGTACATGCAATTCATCTAAGACTATAAAACCTAAGATCTAATCAATATAACATATGAATTAGGGTTTAGATCCTACCTTGATTGTTATGTAGCAATAACAATCTCAAATCCTTCTTGTATTGACTTTAGAAAGCTTAGAGTCACAAATGTCACTCCTCTAATGGTTCACAAACACCAAGAGCAAGAGGATGAAGAATAAGTAGAGAGGAGACACCCAAAAACGTGTAGAAACCCTAAGGATTCAGTTCACCACGTTTTTGGGGCTTAAGGGTTCTTTAAATAGTGAGGCTATTAGGGTTATCTAACAAGGAAACCCTAATTTGGATGCTTAAGCCCTAAGCAACCCATGGACTCCTTCCCTAAGGGCCCTAGGACGATTTCTAATGGGTTTCCCCATAGAATTCGTCCACCCCTTTAATATGGAGTCCAATACCTCAATATTCAACTATTATACAATTAACAGTTCAAGTCCTTTAAGTTTAATTAATCTCTTTTAGCCACAAACTTAATTCTTATTAATTCTTGACTAATATTAATTAAACAATATGATTTCTCCTTTAATATATTATTCTCATAATATATTAATAAATCATATTTAATCCTTTCTCTCCATAATTCATCCTATCAAATTGTTTTGGTGAAGGCAACACAAAAGGACCATGCACCATCGGGTCAAGTACATACCAAAATAGTTATGGACTCAGACACTAATCCAACAGTTTCGTAACCAAGCAAATGATCTAAGGGATTTCCCTTTAACCCTAGCTTTTGCACCAAGTTTCCTCAACTATATAAGGAGTTCCTAGAATCTTACTTTTGTCCATACCTTTCTTCTAAGATCCTTGGACGAAAATTGTTCTCTCTTCTCCTCTCTCTCTCTCTCTCTCTCTCTCTCTATATATATATATATATATATATATATATATATATATATATATATATATATATATATATATATATATATAGTTTTCCTCTTGGTAGTTTGTGTGTGATTCCATTAGAGGCACGACACTTGTGGTGCTTGCTTCCAAGAGATCAAAAAAGGATAATTCTAGTTGTTTGCTATAACAACTAAAAGGTATGTAACGCAAAACCTTTTCTTTAGTAATTTCGAAAATCACCTAGGGTTCTTAGGGTTTCTTTTGATGTTCTTAGTTATAGTTTCAATAGAGAAAACATAGATCCTTATTAGGGTTGCATGCACACTTAAGAGTTTAATTTTATTTGTTTTGCATAAAACCCATCAGGATCATGGGTCATTTTCTTAAACTTTAGGAGCCTCAAATGAAATCTATCATGTATTTAAACTAACCTAACCCTAAAATCCGAAAATCAAACCCTACTTTTCACTTCCAACTCACTATAACAGAGTTCCTTAGTGTGTTTTCCATCTTTGAAGTTGTGGTAAAGATCTAAGAAGGTAGTTGTGTGTTTTTGGTGCTTTCGATGAAGAATATTCTTGTAGAGCTCATGTCTTCTTTCCTTTTTCATTCTACTGTAAATCTACCATATTTCCATAGTTATTATCTCATCTCTACTTATATTTACCCATATATTTGTACCAAATCGGTTGGTTGTGTTGATGGTCTTGTTCTTGCACTCAAAGAAGTGTTTTGGGATGTTTTAGCATCCAAACGATTACCACAAAGCCCTAGATCAACCTAGATATCCTAGGTATGTTTCTACTGGTTGAAAACACCCTAAAGTGGTTAGAAACTGATCAGGAATGCTAGAAGTCACATTTCCTACATCTTGTTTTTACCGTGAGCGTGACGCGCCCTGCGCTGACGCGACGCGCTTGATGATCAGAATAGTCATTTGTGTTGTTTTGGTGTCGTTTCTTAACTGTGTTGCTATAATTTGTTGTAGGGTGTTTGATTGTTTATTGAAAGGTTGATTTCCTTTTTTCCTAGTTCATTTCATTCGGATTAGAGGTGAGTCTTTCTTATGGTTGTCTAGTACAAATATGTAGACTTGTATGTATTAGTATAATCTATTGGTCTAGGACATTATATGTGATGTTATGTTCTGATTATATGTGAAGTATAGGCTGTAAGATGTTATTGTTTCTCTATGAGCAAAGTGACTATGTGAATTTATATGTTAGACACCATGATATGATGAATTTTCATGAAATAAGTGGCTAGGTCCATGGCAGTGGTGAGAATTTTTTTGATGATTAAAGTGTGAAGTCTATACTTGCTACAATTCTGAAATAACATGTTTATCTTGGAATTAGGGAATGCATGATAGCGATGAATGTGATTTTAAAAGGTGTATTTTATTTACATGATTTTATTATGATTTGTGGTGTAATGTGCCATGAATTAATGAATAAAGAACAAGCATGATTATATAATGTTGAATGGTGAGGTGTCTGTATGACCCGTGTGAGTGAATTAATTCATCATAAATTAATTAAAAATGGGGAAACATATGGAGGGGGTTAAGGGTAGAAACATGAACATAGGGGTGAACCCTACCCGAATTTAGTGATGGCCTTTTAGGTTGGAAGAATATTGTTGGGAAAAGAGCTAAAGCCAAAGCAACGTCTAGTGGTTTTCTAGAAGACCATCTCAAGACATGGTGCTTGTGCATATGGGTGTGGGGATTGGATGTCACACCATTTGAGAATCCATTCAAAATTAGTTTTTTTGCAAAAGTACATCCTATAAGGATATCATCAACACATTCGTCAAAAAGCCCACAGAACAAACACAAGGTGGATCCAAATTTGACTTCCATATTCCTCAATGCCATGGCAGAAGGTATACATTCCATTTTAGCTCTCCAAACAAAAAACACTACTTTTCTGGCACTTTTTTCAACTAGACGAAACTTTGCGAGTTTTGGAGGGGAGAAAGAGGAGAATTGTTAATTAAATGTCTTAACGCATATACCTTGTATCTCCCATTTGGAACTTGATCATACCGCCAAGAATCCCTCTCCGAGTTGGGTTGAAACGATCCGATAACTGCAATGCGATTACCCAAGTCAACATTGAGCGAGGTCTGCTCGAAATGCCTTGACCCAAGTGAAACCAGAAATTCTTATTATGTCCGTCACCTTACATTTTTTCTCCATTTCAGTTGAATACAGGTTGGGATAGGATGATTTCCAAGTATCATGCCAAAACATAGTTTCAGAACCTGAGTTAACCACTCTCTTAATAATCATGTTTGTTTGAATGCCTAGTTTTTACAAGTCACTCTTAACATCGGTAAGGTTGTTCCGAACACCTCTAAGAGATCTATTGGAATAACAAATCAATAGGCTTAGATTGGAGATTGTGTATACCTACAATGGCACGGTTCCAAAGTGACGATGGCTCCGACTTTAAGTGTCACCACCATTTGACTACCAAGATTGTATTAAGAGCTTTCAATGAACCAATTTCGAGCCCATCCATTTCTTTAGGGCAATGACTTTGCTCCAAGCGACCCAATTGATTTTTTTCTAGTCATTCAAACTCTCCCATGAGAAGTGCCTCCTTTTGTTTCTTTCTTTTTTTTCTAACGAATAGATGATCCCAATGGGGGCTACGAATTGTTATATTTGTTGCGACAAAGAGACTTGGAAAGATAAAATCCATAAGAACAATTAGATATGACATAAGGTTCTATCGGTAAGTATCATTAACCACAAGCTATTAATAAATCAAATTCATAATTCATTGTTCGTTACCACTCTAACTCATGAACTTTTTACAAGTTTTAGGCATCATTTTAATACGTAAGAATATAAAAGGGCCTAGATGCAAATTATCTCCAATAAATGCAATAAATCCAATAAATGCAAATTACTCAAATCTCTATGTCTCTCTCTCCCCCCTATCGATTAATAGCCCTTTAAAATTAACAAAAAGAAAACCTAATATTTCCCTCATTCAACCAATCCTCCTCTTCTAATGGATCTTCGTCAGGAAACTCAACCCCAAAAGCTACCCCATTTTTTCATTCTACCCTTTCCCACTAAAAAAGACGTGGCCTATGCACTCATTCTCTTCATCTCTCTTATCATATTCTCCATTGTTTTCTGCAACCTCCTAGCCCCTTTCTACCCTCATCTTCTTCATCCTTTTAGCTTCTCCAAAACCCTACCCGATACCCTACTTCCAAGATCCACAAACACCTGCGATTATTCGTTTGGGAAATGGGTTTGGGATGAAACTTACCCTAACCAAAAGTACAACGAAGATTGCCCTTTTCTTGATCCGGGATTCCGGTGCCAGCGCAATGGCCGCCGGGATGTTGGGTACGTCAATTGGCGATGGCAACCGCATGGGTGCGATCTACCAAGGTATGGGTGTTGTTTAGAGTTTTCAACTCGTAGATTAAGCAATATTAAACTGCATGCATGGCTTTTTTTATTGTTTTAAAGTTCTCTTTGGTATAAAATATGAATTTCGAGGTAGCTATTGTTAGTTTCCATGGTTGAAGAGTTAATGCTCATAATTAAGTGCATGCATCGCACGTTATGAATATAGTTTTTTTCCATTTATATATATATTATCTCGGTTCAATCAAAACTGTACAAACTTATATGAAACCTTTACTCTAGCTCCGAATCCTAATGATTTTAATTATTGGTATCCATTTGTTTTTTTCTCATTATTTATTTTCATATTCTTGGAACTTTGTGGTATAGAAAAGCATACTTCCATGTGGATCTTACCTAGGATAAGATTTTTCGCCGACCAAATACAATTTTCAAGGGAATTTTCGCTCGCAAAACGAAGAACTTTTTCAGTAGACTAGTGACTTGAACAGTGAATTATCGACCAACCATGGCAAAAGACTAATCCCTCGACAAATGGATTTTAATCGAATCTTATGATTAATGAATCATTTTATCGCATTCAATTGTATGTCGACGTGTCTTCGGACTCTATATATGTCCAAAAGTAGATAGTATGAGTTTGAACATTCATACCGATTGTAGAAACGAATTGAAACTAATATCGTATTGCCAATGGGAACAGATTTGACGCGAGAGATTTTCTTGAAAGAAGCAGAAATGGAAGAATAGTTTTCGCCGGAGACTCCATCGGAAGAAACCAATGGGAGTCTCTACTATGCATGCTTTCTCATGGAGTCTCAAACCTTTCCACAATATACGAAGAGCATGGAAACCCTATAACCAAACACAAAGGCTTCCTTTCAATCAGATTCCATGACTACAATTTAACCATCGAGTATTACCGGGTCCCTTTCCTGGTAGTCATCGACGACCCACCGGAAAATTCGTCGGAAGAAATCCTGCGAGCCATTAGAGTTGACAAGCTCCACCGGTTCTCTTCAAAGTGGGCCGGAGCAGATATTCTTGTCTTCAGCGCCGGTCACTGGTGGAACCAAGACAAAACCCTAAAAATGTAAGCAAATAACATCTTTCTAATCATCGTTTCAATCCAAAAAGACACCATTTTTAATAATTTGATCATGGTTTTGGTTTAGGGGGTGGTATTTCCAAGAAGAAAAGACACTGAACTTGACAATGGACGTGATGGAAGCATTTGCGAAGTCTCTTCAAACATTAAAGTCATGGGCTTTCAAGAATTCCGATAGGAGCTACATCTTCTTTCGAAGCTATTCACCAGTACATTACAGGTGATCTAATCACATCCAACATTCGAATTTATAACCTTTGGATTAATAGTTTTATATGAAATAAGAAAGAACAAATTAATATGTTACAAATACAGGGATGGAGAATGGAACACCGGTGGACATTGTGATCGTAATAAAGCACCAGAAACAGACTACATGAACCCAGAAAGTGAACATTTAAACAATCAAATCATTTCAAATGTAGTCAAAGAGATGGAAACTGATGAACACAAAGTCCAATTCTTGAACATTACGTATCTAACAACAATGAGAAAAGATGGTCACCCTTCGAGATATAGGGAACCAGGTACTCCATTGAAGGCTCCACAAGATTGTAGCCATTGGTGTCTACCTGGTGTCCCTGACACGTGGAACGAACTTCTTTATGCTCAACTATTGTCTAGTGGGTTCAAAACAAGGTGATGGAGATGAAAAGTAAAGATTTATGATATTTATATATTCGGGTTTAGAAGTTTATCGAAGGCTCCAATTCGGGCTATGATTTAGTGACACATGAAGTGTGGTTCATTTTAATTTATGGGTGGAGCAAGCACCAACGATGGTTCAATTCATAGATCTTCTAGAAGAAGGTATTAATGGATGGAAGATCTGAATTAACCCGTGTAGTTGTAGAATTAGGATAATAGTAAATCACATTTAACACTATGGAATTCTTATTGTAGTATTTTTATAACTTTTGTAATTAATTGCACTTGATTTAACATATAGTTGTGATTTTTGTTAAAGACTATTTTGCATTTGTACGTATTTTGTATATTCTTTTGGCCTAGTGTAGTGGTGTACTCGTTTTATGCCCTCTTGTTTGATAATAATCTATATATTGTTTGTTAAATGGAGAAACTAAATACCCTCCTACTTTTTGTTCCTAATATCCTCCTATTTATTTTAAATGGTGACAAGTGTCATTAAATTTAATTTAAATTTGATTGAGATTTTGAATTTATACACTTCTCATCATCTTAAATAGGTAGGAAGAAAAATAGTTTTTGTTCCTAATATCTTCCTATCTATTTTAGATGGGGACAAGTGTCATTAAATTTAATTTAAATTTGATTGAGATTTTGAATTTGTACACTTATCATCATCTTAAATAGGTAGGAAGAAAAATAGTTTTTGTTTCTAATATCCTCCTATCTATTTTAGATGGTGACAAGTGTCATTAAATTTAATTTAAATTTGATTGAGATTTTGAATTTATACACTTATCATCATCTTAAATAGGTAGGAAGAAAAATAGTTTTTGTTCCTAATATCTTCCTATCTATTTTAGATGGTGACAAGTGTCATTAAATTTAATTTAAATTTGATTGAGATTTTGAATTTGTACACTTATCATCATCTTAAATAGGTAGGAAGAAAAATAGTTTTTGTTTCTAATATCCTCCTATCTATTTTAGATGGTGACAAGTGTCATTAAATTTAATTTAAATTTGATTGAGATTTTGAATTTATACACTTATCATCATCTTAAATAGGTAGGAAGAAAAATAATTTTTGTTCCTAATATCTTCCTATCTATTTTAGATGGTGACAAGTGTCATTAAATTTAATTTAAATTTGATTGAGATTTTGAATTTATATACTTATCATCATCTTAAATAGGTAGGAAGAAAAATAATAGGTAAGAAGAAAAATAGAAACAAAAGATAGAATGATATTTAATTTCTCTGTTAAATGAGAAGTTCTCGTATCAATTATGAGAGAATCAGTTATATAAGAGGACGTTGAAAGGTTTTAAAACAAAAGCATCTTAATTTGTTGATGAGAATGGATATACCCATAGAAAAGCATCTTAATCTGTTTCTATCCTCTGCCGATGTGGGATCACATAACTATGCATATACCCATAGAAAAGCTCATTTCTAGACCTCTAGTGATAAGCATGAATACATTCTTAACTCCAACTTATCATTGGAATTGCAGAAAAAACATTGAACTATTACTTGTTATAAAATCAAAAATATCCTATAGACCTATTCCTCTTGACTTTTAACATATATATATATATATATATATATATATATATATATATATATATATATATATATATATATATAGCAAAGTCAAAGTTTTGAGCAAAATAGGAACATTCAACGAGAAGACTGTATCTCTTACCTTTTGTAAGATATTATGACTTAGATACTCCATTTATCTTGAGAAGTTGATATGTAATATTTTATATTCTTCCTTTTTTTCTATCATACTAAGGTACCCTTTCTTGAGTTCTTCGTTTAAAAAGTCATGGTGTAAACCTATGATAACAAACAATACATGTAATTCAATTCTATTATTTCAAATACAATAGTGGAATTTAATAGTTACTTTTAACATCGATCCCTCAGTCTTGTATTTGGAATAAGTTTACATAATTGCACCCCGAATATTAGGATAGAGCAATTCCATGGTTCTCAACAGTATTACAAAACAAATAAAAATTAAATTTCATCATCAACATAAACTTTTTGTGGCCACCAGCTACATATATCAAGATCATATTACATTTACTCTTTTTCAAAACATTGTGTTTGTGCATGTGAGTTGCACTAATTGTAAAATTAGTTTTGTTTTGATGATAAGACCAAAACAATTTGATTCTAACGTTTGACTAACCAATTTATTTCTAATGTTTGCACTAGGTGAATTTTTTAAAGTATAATGCATTAATAAGAAAACAAATTGAATGCTATAACTGGACCTATTTTTTAAAGTATAATGTCTTACTAAAAAAATATATTAAAAAGTACAAAGCTGTGACAAATAAATAAGGAGCCCAAAGCCTTTTTTATAGGAAAATTCATCATAACTATAAGTGCAATGAAAGTCGCTACTCTAGGACATGGTCCATCTTGACCAACCATTGACCCCATCCAGGTAAGTATCTAATCCAATTGTCTAGCTTCCGTTTTATACACCTCCTCCTCTGCTACTCTTTCTATCATTTGCCGATGTGGGATCAAAACATCAACCAATTTACATTTTCTTTAACTACTATGTGAGGTTTTAGTATATAAACAAGTTCTCTTGTACGAAGTACGAATGTGAAAACTTTTCTTAATATGTTAAATATATAGGTTGATGAAAGAAATAAGATACGAAATTTTGAACTTTATTATTCTAATTTATGATCACCACTATAATTTAAAAGGATAAATTCCATTGGAAATAATCACAGACTATATTCAATAGTTGGATTTTTTGTTGTTTGTATATTAACATGTCCATATTGATGTTTCTTATTTGTTCACTTTACATGTTCTTTTTGTTAATTTCAGTAAATATATATAATCATAAAAATTGAAATCATTACTTTTCGATTATTCTAGTGAACCTAACCATCTAAGTCAAAGTTTTGTACTTTCTTTATTCCTGGAATGTAATTTGTGGTTTGTACTTTGGCGGATAACACTAAAGTAGCTACATGATTTTCAGCAGATAATGTTAAGAAAACTTACAATTCATATTTATTTGGGTTAATGACTTACAAGGTAACGAATTTTACCTGTATATGCATTTAGTGTATATGTTTTATCATTGAATTTGTTTATAGTGTTCAAAATATATCATTATATAATCAGGTATTACAGGTTTAGTCGGTTTCTGACAGTTTGCGTCTTCGACAAATCTCTGGTTATCTTCTCCGACAAGCATGATGTAACAGCCCGAAATCTCAGGTATTGTTTAAATTATATTTTTGGATGATTTAAGAGGGGACTCGGCGAGTTGGGGCCAAGACTCGCCGAGTAGGATCGCAGACTTGGTCGCGGGTCCGCGACTGGACTCGACGAGTCCAGATATGGACTCGGCGAGTCGACGCTGTTTAGCGGAAACCCTAACCGTTCAGGTTTGGGACGTATAAAAGGGGTCCATTGGCCGTCGTTGTTCGTTTTAGCCTTCTGAGAAGAACCCTAAATCGATTAGTGCAGCAGGAGCAAGGATCTTAGGCCATTGTTGGTTATAGAAGAGTGGGTGCGCAAGGAAGAGGAAGGATTGGCTAAAAGAGCAGCAAGGGGTCACATTCTGAGGATTGGGAATAAAGAGAATACATCATCCAGGTAAGAATTCGTGTATGCTCTGCTATAATGATGTATTTATGAAATTAGGGTTTATAGAACCCATTTAGTGAATTGATGAAGCAATGCCTTGTTATCCCACGACTATAATCTTGTATTAGGACCTTTAGAGGTCCAGAAGGTCCCATGCATGTGTACTTCGGGACGAGACTTATCTCAGGAAGCAGTTACTCGTCTGCATGGCATGGACTCGCCGAGTTGTTCTTCAGACTCGGCGAGTAGCTTGAAGATTTACTGGGACTCGCCGAGTTGTTCATCAGACTCGGCGAGTGGAGTCGGGGTGGCCCCGCGATTCTTCCACGAGGACCTCGTCGAGTCAAGAGGGATACTCGACGAGTAGAAAGGGAATATTCAGGAATTTGTGAGGACGACTAGACTCACCGAGTCGCCATGGTACTCGCCGAGTCCAGTCGAGTTGACCGTTGACCAGAGTTGACCTAAGTCTGACTTCTTAGGGATAGTCACACTTAGATGATATGAGTGCTAATGAGTTATGTAATGTTATAGGAGGGTTGTAGCTCGTTGGTTTGTGCACGAGTGATTTCAGGAGTTGCTAGTTTTCAGCATTTACGAGGTGAGTCTTCTCACTATACTGCACCCGGAAGGGTTTGACTGTGTGACCGGAAGGTCGGTTATGATATGTGATATGTATGCTATATGTGGTATGTTATATGTTATATGTGCTATGTATGATATGTGGGCCGGAAGGCAATATGTTACGGGCCGGAAGGCGATTATGTTATGAGGACCGGAAGGTCAGGGCCTGGAAGGGCGTATGTGCGTAAGTGTATATTGGGGAACTCACTAAGCATTTATGCTTACAGTTGTTGTGCATGTATTTCAGGTACTAGCGATGACCGTGGGAAGGCGCCGGCATGATCGATACACACTGAAGATGGTTTTATGATCTTGGGATTTTGAATAATTGTATTGACTGAATAATTTAACTATTTATGTCTTGTCTTTAATGAACACAATTATGTTTTAAAATGAAAAAAAATTTTGTTTGAAAAATTTGAGTTGTTACAATTGGTATCAGAGCCTTGGTTTGAGGGATTCGGGTGCACCTTCGGGGGTAACTGAACTCAAACCGAGGATTTGAGGAAACTTTTCAAATAAAGGCATAAACTTTTGTAAATGGTTTTGTGGTAAGCAAGAAAGAAGCAGTGTGTATGATCAGTCAGCGCTCGAACGGTAAAGATCCCCAAAATACCTTACAATATTATATGATATGAATTGTTATGCATGCTAGAAGACTAGGTATTCATGATAGGACTAGAGTGGCCTGATTTGTGATGCCTTAGTCTAGGGAAGTTGCCTATATGAGATGCTTTGCTAGTATGCGGGTAGATAGAGCGTATCAGAAGTAAAGTACTCATTCTCTGGAGTTTGGGGAGGAGGGCTTGGGATGAACATTGATGCGGTGTGGTCGGTAGTATTGGGCCCGTACTACCGAGGACACCGGGTCAGAGGGAGGCCCAAGTAAGAATCCCTGGATATCTGGGACTGAGTAGGGTTGTGTATCGAGTACGATTATACTCGGTAGAATCTCTGATAGTTTTATGTTGTATTTCAGAGATATCATGGTTAGACCGCGTCACGGAACAAGTACGAGCGGTGTGAGTGACGAGGATATTCGTCAGATGATCCACGAGGAGGTGGCGGCGGCGATCCGGGCTGAGATCTCGGAGATGTTCGGGTCTATCAAGACCACCCTGATGGAGACGTTCGACGAACGGTACGCCGCATTGACTGAGGCTGCAACCGCTGCAGCTACCGCAGCTGTGGCCGCTGCTAGGCCACAGGGGGGTGATTCGTTGCTGTTCCGAGAGTTCAGCAACACGAAGCCACCAGAGTTCGATGGGACGCAGGATCCGATTGCTGCGATGAGGTGGATCGCAGATATAGAAGGGTGCTTCTACACTTGTTCATGCCCGGAGCACCTGAGGGTACGGTTCGCTTTGAACCAGCTCCGTCTGGGAGCAAAGGACTGGTGGAAGTTCGTGACGGCGAACTTCACTTTGGCAGAGACTGCGGCAGTGACATGGGAGGGGTTCACTACCATGTTCAGGGAGGAGTATGTTCCCCCGGTGGAGCGGGAACGATTGGTTCAGGAGTTCTTAACCCTCAAACAGGGTACTGATTCGGTGGCGGCGATCACGCGGAAGTTCCATGAGAGGGCGATGTTTTGCCCCGAGCTGGTGGCCACAGAGCAGGCTCGGATGAGCCGGTACTTGGGTGTTCTGAGGAGGGAGATCCGGGAGTTTGTGTCAAACTCCACTTATCATACCTTTACTGAGCTTCAGGCGAATGCCAGGAAGCGTGAGATCGAGTTAGAGACTCAGGCCAGGGAGGAGGCCGAGTCTCAGCAGGCAGACCGGCGGCCGGCTCAGTCTCAGCCGGCAGCCAAGCGGATCAAGTCCGCCGATTCGAGGACGGGAGGTTCGAAGAACCGCACTTGCGTAAAGTGCGGCAAGGGTCACGATGGGGCGTGTCGAGCCGGTGCCTGCTACAAGTGCGGCAAGGAGGGGCACATTGCTAGGGAGTGCCCCAAGGGGTTTATGGTTTGCTTCCATTGCAACCAGACCGGCCATCGAAAGGCCGAGTGTCCGCAGCTTCGTCAGGGATCTGCACCTGTTGCCAGGACTACTGAGACTCGACCGGTGAAGGTCGAGGCCCCGAGGGCTCGTGGGAGAGCCTTTCAGCTGACTGCGGAGGAGGTCCGCGCTGCGCCCGATGTTGTGGCAGGTATGTTGTAATTCGTGTAATTATTTTAATGTCAATATGTTATGCTTATGTTATTATGCGCGTAGGTACTTTCCTTGTGAACTCTGTGCCTGCTTTAGTGTTATTTGACTCGGGTGCGAGTAGGTCCTTTGTGTCCTTAGCCTTTAGTCAGCAGATTGGCGTTAGTCGTGAGTCGTTGAGTCGACCTTTGAGAGTTTCTATAGCTGACGAGAAAGTGATTCGTGCTACGGAGGTTCTTCGGGGATGTGTACTAGAGATTTTCGGGGTTGAATTCCCGATTGACCTGATTCCTATTGCGATGGGGGATGTCTGTGTTATCGTGGGCATGGATTGGTTGAGCCGATTCGGCGCTGTCATCGACTGCGAGCGTCAGTTGGTGACCATACGAGACCATAGTGGGGGAGTTCTTTCGGTGTACGGTGAGGGTACCCGTTCAGGATCAGCTTTTTGTTCGGCCGCTAGGGCGAGGCAGTGTCTACAGCAGGGCTGTAAGGGTTTTGTGGCGTATGTGACGGATACGCGGGAGGTTTCCGAGAGACCGAAGTCAATTGAGGAGGTCCCTGTGGTGCGTGAGTTTTCAGATGTTTTTCCCGAGGAACTGCCAGGAGTACCTCCTGTGAGGCAAGTAGAGTTTGGTATCGATCTGGTTCCGGGGGCTGCGCCTATTGCTAAAGTGCCCTATCGTCTTGCACCTCCAGAGATGCAAGAGTTGTCCTCGCAACTCCAGGAGTTGTTGGGAAAGGGATTCATTCGGCCGAGCAGCTCGCCATGGGGAGCACCTATTCGGTTCGTCAAGAAGAAGGATGGTTCACACCGGATGTGCATTGATTACCGGGAGTTGAACAAGCTAACGGTCAAGAACCGTTACCCGTTGCCGAGGATCGATGATTTATTCGATCAGTTGCAGGGAGCATCTTGGTTTTCCAAGATCGATCTGAGATCAGGATACCATCAGGTGAGGGTACGGGAAGAGGACGTCCAGAAGACAGCGTTTAGGACGCGATATGGGCATTATGAGTTTGTGGTGATGCCTTTTGGACTCACCAATGCCCCGGCTGTGTTCATGGATCTCATGAACAGGGTATGCAGGCCGATGTTGGATCGGTCAGTGATTGTATTTATCGACGACATTCTGGTGTATTCGAGATCTAGAGAGCAGCATGAGGAGCATTTGAGGGAGGTCCTTGAGGTATTGAGGTCGGAGAAACTTTATGCAAAGTTCTCCAAATGTGACTTCTGGTTGCGGGAGGTCCAGTTTCTAGGACATGTGGTTAATCAGAAAGGGATATTAGTCGATCCGGCCAAGGTTGAGGCGGTGATGAGTTGGGAGGTGCCGAAGTCACCCTCTGAGATCAGAAGCTTCCTTGGGTTGGCAGGGTATTATCGGAGATTTATCAAGGATTTCTCCAAGATCGCAGTGCCACTCACCAGATTGACCCGGAAGGGTGTTGCATTCTCATGGGGGCCCGAGCAGCAGACCTCCTTTGAGACACTTCGCCAGAGATTGTGCGAAGCCCCGGTTTTAGCTCTCCCAGAAGGGATGGAAGATTTCGTGGTATATTGCGACGCATCGATTTCGGGATTGGGTGCAGTGTTGATGCAGAGGGGTCATGTGATAGCTTATGCATCGAGGCAGCTGAAGCCTCATGAGGCGAGATATCCCACGCATGATTTGGAGTTGGGGGCAGTAGTGTTCGCTCTCAAAATTTGGCGTCACTACTTGTATGGGGTTCGATGTACGATATATACGGACCATAAGAGTTTGAAGTATTTGATGGATCAACCCAACCTAAATATGCGTCAGAGGAGATGGTTGGATGTGGTCAAGGATTATGATTGTGAGATCCTGTACCACCCAGGCAAGGCTAATGTGGTAGCCGATGCATTGAGCCGCAAGGCGGAGAGCACTCCATTGCGAGATGTATGCTTGAGACTGACTGTGATGACTCCAGTGTTGGACGCTATTCGTGGAGCCCAGGCAGAGGCTGTGCGACCAGAAATGCGGAAGAAAGAGCGGGTTGTGGGGTTAATCTCAGAGTTTGTCAAGGATAGTCGAGGTCTTATGACGTTTCAGGGTCGGGTTTGGGTGCCGTTCGTGGGCGGTACGCGTATTACGTTGATGGAAGAGGCTCATAGATCTAAATTCTCGATCCATCCCGGTGCTACAAAGATGTATTTGGATTTAAGGAAGGAATATTGGTGGCCCTGTATGAAGAGGGACGTAGCATGGTTCGTTGAGAGGTGCTTGACCTGCCGTAGGGTTAAGGCCGAACACCAGAGACCGCATGGCAAGTTGCAGCCATTGGAGATCCCCGAGTGGAAGTGGGAACAGATCACTATGGATTTTATCACCAAATTGCCAAGGACTGCTAGGGGAGTTGACGCAATTTGGGTGATTGTGGATAGATTGACGAAGAGTGCTCACTTCCTTGCCATCAGTGAGAGTTCTTCAGCGGAAAAGTTGGCGGAGATATACGTGAAAGAAGTGGTGTCTAGGCACGGGGTGCCGATCTCGATTGTGTCAGACCGCGATGTGCGCTTCACTTCCAGGTTCTGGAAGAAATTCCATGAGGAGCTGGGTACTAAATTGCATTTTAGTACCGCATACCATCCCCAGACAGACGGTCAGAGCGAGCGGACGATTCAGACGCTGGAGGACATGCTCCGAGCGTGTGTGTTAGACTTCGGGGGTAGTTGGGATGCGTATTTACCGTTGGCGGAGTTCTCCTACAACAACAGCCACCATTCGAGCATTGGTATGCCGCCTTTCGAGCTGTTGTATGGTAGGCGGTGTCGGACTCCCATTTGCTGGGGAGAGGTGGGACAGAGAGTGATGGGCAGCACGGAGATCATACTCCAGACGACAGAACAGATTCAACAAGTGAGACAAAGATTATTGACTGCCCAGAGCCGACAGAAGAGTTATGCAGACAGGCGCCGATCCGAGCTTGAATTTCAGGTCGGCGACTTCGTTCTCCTGAAGGTCTCTCCTTGGAAAGGAGTGATTCGGTTCAGGAAGAGAGGCAAATTGGGGCCCCGGTATATTGGGCCATTTCGTGTGATTGCAAGGATAGGCCGGGTAGCCTATCGGTTGGAGTTACCAACGGAGTTAGGTCAGATCCATGACACTTTTCATGTGTCGCAGTTGAGAAAGTGCATAGCCGATGAGTCGGCAGTGGTTCCATTGGAGGATATTCAGGTGGATACGAGCCTGAATTACGCGGAGAGACCAGTGGCGATCAGAGATCGGAAGATCAAGGTTTTGAGGAACAAGGAGGTACCCTTGGTGTTGGTTCAATGGCAACACCGTAAGGGATCGGAAATGACTTGGGAACCGGAACGCGAGATGCGGGGGCAGCATCCGGAGCTATTTGCGGAGTGAGACTTCGAGGGCGAAGTCTAATCCAAGTGGGGGAGAGTTGTAACAGCCCGAAATCTCAGGTATTGTTTAAATTATATTTTTGGATGATTTAAGAGGGGACTCGGCGAGTTGGGGCCAAGACTCGCCGAGTAGGATCGCAGACTTGGTCGCGGGTCCGCGACTGGACTCGACGAGTCCAGATATGGACTCGGCGAGTCGACGCTGTTTAGCGGAAACCCTAACCGTTCAGGTTTGGGACGTATAAAAGGGGTCCATTGGCCGTCGTTGTTCGTTTTAGCCTTCTGAGAAGAACCCTAAATCGATTAGTGCAGCAGGAGCAAGGATCTTAGGCCATTGTTGGTTATAGAAGAGTGGGTGCGCAAGGAAGAGGAAGGATTGGCTAAAAGAGCAGCAAGGGGTCACATTCTGAGGATTGGGAATAAAGAGAATACATCATCCAGGTAAGAATTCGTGTATGCTCTGCTATAATGATGTATTTATGAAATTAGGGTTTATAGAACCCATTTAGTGAATTGATGAAGCAATGCCTTGTTATCCCACGACTATAATCTTGTATTAGGACCTTTAGAGGTCCAGAAGGTCCCATGCATGTGTACTTCGGGACGAGACTTATCTCAGGAAGCAGTTACTCGTCTGCATGGCATGGACTCGCCGAGTTGTTCTTCAGACTCGGCGAGTAGCTTGAAGATTTACTGGGACTCGCCGAGTTGTTCATCAGACTCGGCGAGTGGAGTCGGGGTGGCCCCGCGATTCTTCCACGAGGACCTCGTCGAGTCAAGAGGGATACTCGACGAGTAGAAAGGGAATATTCAGGAATTTGTGAGGACGACTAGACTCACCGAGTCGCCATGGTACTCGCCGAGTCCAGTCGAGTTGACCGTTGACCAGAGTTGACCTAAGTCTGACTTCTTAGGGATAGTCACACTTAGATGATATGAGTGCTAATGAGTTATGTAATGTTATAGGAGGGTTGTAGCTCGTTGGTTTGTGCACGAGTGATTTCAGGAGTTGCTAGTTTTCAGCATTTACGAGGTGAGTCTTCTCACTATACTGCACCCGGAAGGGTTTGACTGTGTGACCGGAAGGTCGGTTATGATATGTGATATGTATGCTATATGTGGTATGTTATATGTTATATGTGCTATGTATGATATGTGGGCCGGAAGGCAATATGTTACGGGCCGGAAGGCGATTATGTTATGAGGACCGGAAGGTCAGGGCCTGGAAGGGCGTATGTGCGTAAGTGTATATTGGGGAACTCACTAAGCATTTATGCTTACAGTTGTTGTGCATGTATTTCAGGTACTAGCGATGACCGTGGGAAGGCGCCGGCATGATCGATACACACTGAAGATGGTTTTATGATCTTGGGATTTTGAATAATTGTATTGACTGAATAATTTAACTATTTATGTCTTGTCTTTAATGAACACAATTATGTTTTAAAATGAAAAAAAATTTTGTTTGAAAAATTTGAGTTGTTACACATGATTTTTCCACCAACCTTGTTCTTCACCTCCGGTTTTTAAATCTTCGTCTCCATCTATCCTAAAAAATCCATCACCTTTTTCTTTTTGTTTTTTTGGTTGGAAACAAATCAATGAAATGCCACCCAAGGTTTAGTAGATGCATGTCTAAGAGCTTAAAATATGGGTTTATAACCCCTTCGTGTTTATTTTCTTTATAAAAACAAAATAAAGAGCTACAAGTTTGAACCCTATCATGTATGTCTGTTTAAGAACTCAAAATTTAAAGAGAATGTTAGAAGTTTGAGATCTAGAATCTAAAGAGTTCAAGATCTGGATCTAATGATTTATAGGTTTAAAGTTTGAATCTAGTGTAGGAGCCTGAATTTTGGTATGGGGATACAAACATTATCAAGATTCAAACTAGTATTTGCAAAGAGTTATTTACCATTTAAAGTCATAAATCACAAAAACATAGTTTACAAAAATGTTTCAATTGTCTTCGTCGAGTCGTCTTTGGCCTCAAAACGTTGAATTGGTTTTAATTTTAATAAATAGCAAAAGAATATAGTCTTATGATTTATGTAGTTAGCATATCCCGACGTAAAGATAGTACAATACCTTTAGTTGGGGGTACAATAACATGAAACATGTTTACAAGTGAGTTGTATCATTACCATTAAAGAATTAAACTTTACTAAATTGTGTTGATTCTACTTAATAACATATTAATCACTCTCAAATAGCACTAATCTTATCATTGATGCAACATGCACGAACATCAACAGATTAAGGTTCATGAAACCCTAAGCCATTTTTGCTACAATCCAACTTTCACTATTATAATCATATCAACAACAACATTACCATGGTATCTTATTAAATGAGGTAAGGAGAAGTAGGATGGTTGATGATAGCGGACCATTGGTTCATGCCAGAAGGAGACACCTCGGAGGCAGCATAGGAGATTGGACGGGAGCGATCCCGCGCCATCCGGGAAACTACGTCCACAAGAGTAGTCTTCTTGGCAAATCCCCGCCCTGGCATCCAGCGAGAGAATCTCCTAACGACAACACAATGTCACCCGACAACCTTAGTGGCACACACACCACCAACACCTCGTCTAGACCAATCACACTCCAGAACAAAGGATATCTCCTCCCATGATCAGCTATGTCCCGGATCACGGCTGACACCTTTGTCCCCAGAGAGAGAAAAGTGTCCTCCAAACCAAGTATATAAGGACATTGATCATCCTTCTAATAGGTAAGCTCCTAATTTCACTCTCAAAGAGTTATTCTCACGCCATAACCACATTGACTTAATCATCGGAGCGTCCTCCTGGGATCTCCTCTCGGAGTACAACTAATGTTTCTTCCCTTGTGTTCCAGGACTCGCCAAAGAGATATACTTCATTTTGCATCATTATGGCCATCTTGTGTTGTGACAAATGAAAGATAAACCAAAGTTATCACCGACAACAACGGCGACAGAAGAAACGACACAAGGTCCTTCTGATCTGTAACATCCCCATTTTTACGGCAAGAAAAGACCGATTTTGTTTATGCTTTATAAAAATCATAGTATTTCTTTTAATAAAAATGTTGTGGAATTTGTTCCCAGAAAAACATGATAAATACGTTATCAAAGCATTTTCAAAGAAATGTATTTTTATTCATTTAAAACATTTGGGATGTCATCATCAATACAAAAACATAAACATAAACAAAACTTACATTCATTTACACTAGTGATCTACATCTCTTTTAAATCTCTCAGTGCAAAGTAGCTTCGTATCGACACCTATGATACAAATAAGTTGGAGTGGGTCAGGTTGGGAAACCTGGTGAGTACATAGGGTTTTCAACCCATAATAATATAATTATTATATTTAAACATCAAATAATCAACCCGGTTACCCATCCCCGTTATCTTCTTTGATATTCCTTAAAGAATTATCCTAAGGGTCATCTCCTATATCATATTTACCTCTCATCTTTTTACCTCACAATTCCTTATATGGTCGTTCCTAAAGCATGAATACGTAGTTACAACGTCGTCTGAACTCGTAATTCATAGTAAGGGTTAGAGTATCATCACATGAATATACAGTCACAACATCACCTGGACTCGTAATTCATCACCTACAGGTTATAAGTCTGTTGGTGTTTCCACGGGTTGTCTAGAATAGTCTGTGGTCACCATCTATACTCTAGTAGATGACTACATCTCCAAATTGTCGGACAAGTTTATAGTATCTTTCATCCCACATCACCGATTCATCATCACCTATCCATCACCTAATTATCATCACCTTCCTATCATCACCTATCTCTCATCATTTTATTTCATCACACACCAACTATTTCATCTACCCATGTTTTATCCCAACATATTTGTAGATATAAAATAAATATATATTTAAATCATTTAAAACATGTATAAAATCATTCATCCATCATAGACAACAAGTACTCATATAATATGTACATATAGCATGTAATTTATATAAAATACTTCATATTTATGTGTAAGATGAAAGGGACCATGCACTCACTTGAAAAGGTGGTGAATCCGAACTCAGACAGCGCTTCGCTTCTTAAAAATAATTTCCTTCGACGAAACCTAGTATTATTACCACTAGAGTTTAGTCTATTATTCGTCGAAACTAATTAATTGTCTAACTATTATTACTATTATATAAGCGTTAAACAATACTTATATAACTCATAATAATAGACCAAGTACTTATTATAAGTTCTTAATAACGTTACTATAATTAAATAAATGATATATTAAAAATAACCTAGGCGTAGCTCACTTACAGCGGGTTTTATAGAAAATCGATCTTTGCTTGGAACAGCGTTCCCGAGCCGAAAAGCTCTTCTTCTCGGATCCGTCGAGCACTCTGTGGCTTTTGCCTCGTGCTAGGGAGGTTCCCTAGGCTTTTCAAGGGGTTTCGGGGCTAGAGAGAGGTTTTTAGAGAGAGAGAGAGTAAAGAGAAGAAAGAATGGGAAATGTGTGAAGAAAATGATGGTGGGAGAGGTTCTATTTATAGGGTGAAAATGGTTGAACTTGGTGCCACATGTCACCATCTAGTGGCAAGACTTGGAGAGAAAGCAATGACCAAGATTGTGCCACATCACCCATTTTCGCATAGCACACTTCCGACTTCCAAAATTCGTAACTTTCACATACGAGCTCCGTTTTTTACGTTCATTATATCCACTCATAGGTAAAAATAAGATCTACAACTTTCATTTTGACTCCGTCAGCTAACTGTCGACCGATCTTAAATTTAACGGTACAATGAGATTATACTGTTAAATGTCCGCGTAAAATTCATAACTTCTACCTACATACTTTGTTTTCGTCTGTCTTTTTACCGTTGAGTTCCTATTAATGATATTTTCAATTCTCATTTAGGTTGCATAGGCCACAAACCGCTCGAACTAAAATTCGAGTTTCGGGTTGTGCATTATTATGCCAAATCTTAGAAAAATTCACAACTTCCTCATACGAAGTCAGATTTGGGCGCTCTTTTTTGTATGTTCTTGGTTTAATGTATACTACAACTTTTATTTAGATCACTAAGGCTAAAAATTACTTTATCAAAAATTCACTATTTACGTCTCCCGGTGTCGTGTTGGTTTTGCCGTAAAACTTTGACGGACCATAAATTCTTCATTATAACTCGTATTTCGGCGTTCTTTATATGTACGGAACCCTTGAGAAATATTCTAAAACTTGGTTAAGATTATTTATTCTAAATAATCTTTTGTATTATCTCTAAATTGACTAGCCCAGATCTACGGGCGTTACATGATCCACCAAGTTTGACCCATGTCGTCGTTAACACCAGACACCACCACTAATACACACCCAACCATACAACCTATGATGGCTCCGCCACACCTATTCATGCTAACCACCATACAATGGTTGCCACCACTCACACCGGTGAACAACCAACCTTTTTAACTGGTAAGTCCACTAAATGGAACACAAATGCAAACAACTTTCCCAACAATTAGTGAAACGGGAACGAACAACTTCTATCAACTTCCCCCATTTCACCACCATAACCTCATAGCAACCCTCAGTCCGCCTTCAAGACCCATAATGATCCAACCAACATCATTCGAGATAACTCAGCCACCAGTATCCATCTCATCAGTCAGCAACATGTTTACGCAAATGAATATCAACCAACAAACGTCGTCGTACACACCAACACACATGCAGATGATAAACTTCCATAGGATGCATGGTAACGTTCCTATCTACCAAAATATTTTTCCAGCAAGCATATTTACTGCTTTTCCACAAAATACAACTTTCTCCCAACAATCCATTTACAATCTTGCATAAACATGCACATAATCACCCTTCACAAACACCTCGCCTTTTGTCCCATAATTATTGAACTATGATATTCCAAGCACATCACATTTACCCCACTTAAAGGTATACCATTGTACTACATGCCTTGATAGCCATATCGATACCTACAAGTGGCACATGAAATCACTTAAACTTAACGAACGTTTCTAGTGCACGTATCTCCCCACCCTGCTTGATGGTAACGTGGTAGCATGGTTCAAAATTCATGCACTAAACAACATCCAAAACTTTGCCCAACTAAAAGAGTTGTTTCTTACCAACTTCATGCAACTCTGAAAGCACTAAGGAGACGTGCAAGAGTTTTTAGGATGCAAACAAAGGGAGGGAGAAAGCATTAGAGATTATTTCAAAATGTTCAATGAAGCGACGTTAAACATACCTAGCCAGGATGATAAGCTAGTAGCAAGAGCCTTCACTTACGACTTGCTGCCAGGACTACTATCCTAGAAGTTCTTAGGAAAGAAACCCACCACCATGCAAAAATTAAAAGAAAGGGTAGAACGATACGTGAGGCAGGAGGAAGGCACAACAACTAAAGAAGCCTACATACATGTAACAAGAGCAACCCATGGCCAAAGAGAAACACGCCACTTCTCCCAAAGGCCCCACAGAAAGCAACACCAATACATACAAACTGAGTCGACACTTCCAGTTGTATGTACATGATGATAGGTGATACAAAAAAAACTGATGTCTTGGAAATAACAGACAAGCAACAAACTCGATGATAGGCAATACTAAAGTAGTGGAAGCATATACAACAATCAAGCAAAAAACATAACTACATATGCTGAAATAAATAGTGAAACATGAAAACATGTATAAATATGTGTAATCCAGCCAGCAAGTGCAAACAAAAAAAGGAAGTTAGATCTTAGAGTACGCTAATAACACTCGCCAAATAGGAGACTTTGTTGCACAATCATGAGTCCCTTGAGTATAAAGAGAAGTTTGACTTGTAAAAAAAGACATGAGTGTTAGCCTTTAGGTTTACGTAATCGTCATATTGCCAAAGTCGACAAGACTTCACGCACCGATACTTAGATGTGGGGTTCACTGAGCAAATGAGTCGACAAATGTTACATTTTTCTAGACTCCACCTTCGCAAAACTACTAAGATTTCTTTCAATACGTGTACCTTCTAAAACCTATTTCATTCTTTTAAGGTCATGTCCTTCGAAAGGGATAACCCTTCAAGTCAAACCTAACACTATTTTTTCTCATTTTCTTATCGATCGATCACTCCTCCTTGTACCCTTGATTGAGATCATCTCCACTATCCTAACTGCAACGGCAATTTGTATATTATAGACATGCCCGAACCACCATAATCTTCATTCCATAAATATCTTAATGATTAATGCCAAACAAAATGCATTCCTAATTTTCGAGTTCGGTATCATGTCCAACAAAGTCTTTCCACATGATCATCACAACATTCTCATTTTCTTGACCTACATTTTCCTCTCATGGTCCTTCTTAATCAGCAAATAGTGAGATTCATACAACAAAAATGGTTTTATTCTCACCCTATAAAATTTCCCTTTGGTTTCAGTAGCACTTTCTTATCACACAAAAACCGTTCCCTTCCATTTTAACCATCCTGCGTTTTATGGTGTATAATGTAACCATCAACACATCCTTCTTTATTAATTATAGACCACTTGTACTTAAAACTCTTATTTGTGTGTAAAAAATATAAATATAATGTAATGCCATCATCAACACCCACTATTATAATTGGATAGTTATTTCAAAATACAGTGTCTTGATATGAAAAAGAAAATATAGGTACAATAATAGTGTGAGATGAATTTTTAATTTATAAAAAATAAATGAAATTACAATACTCGAATTGGACTTTATATAAAAAGGTAGAAAATATGTTGCCAATAGATGAAGAAAAAAAAATTGGATGCTATAATAAACAAATAAATCAAAGTAAGTTTTAGATTGTTACGTTGAGTCATGTAATTTTAAAAGCAAGGACATTAAAACCAGTAATTATAAGCAATTTCGACGGCTATATTTAGATACTCTTGGCCATGTTAAAACTTTTTAGATTGGAACGGACAAAAAGATTATAGTTATTGTTAGAGTAAATTTCACGAATGGTACTTATGGTTTTGGGTAATTTGCACGTTTGATCCCTAACTTATTTTTTTAACTCGGAAGGTTTTTACTGTTTGTTTTTGTTACGTGCTTGGTCCCAACTTTTTATTTTTGTTACGTGTTTGGTCCCTGTCTTACCAAAAAAACTATTATTTAAATAGGAAAAAATTATGGGGTAGGTAAGGTAAGTGGAGAGAGGTGGGTTGAGGGTGTGTTTATTTAAATAAATTCAATGGCAAAATAATATTTTTAAATAAGACAGAGACCAAACGCGTAACAAAAACAAACAGTAAAGACCTTCCGAGTTAAAAAAATAAGTTTGAGACCAAACACATAAATTACCCTAAACCACAGGGACCATTCGTGTAATTTACTCTACATTTATAATTTCAGTGGATTTATCTAAATTTTATCAAAATGGCCAGTTGAAATCCAACTCCTTGATGTTAAATCTCCTATTTGTTGTCGTAATTTATGAATTCTTTTACTTTTCGTGTGTAGCCGATTCATTTTTTCTTATATCAATTGCATTTCCAAATGTTACAAAAGCTTTATTTTGTTGAGACGTTTATATCAAATAGTTTCACGTTATTATTCTGAAACAAAAAAGTTGCATCATGATCAATCTGCAGTTGGGAAAGGGTCTGAAAGTATTTCTTGAAGCTGTGGAGGGCTCACTAGAGTCCATCAAATACAAATGCATATATATATATATATATATATATATATATATATATATATATATATATATATATATATATATATATATATATATATATATATATATATATATATATATATATATATATATATATATATATATATATATATAACTTCCTATTACTTTCTTATTTTTGTTTTACTTCGATTTTATTTGCTTAATCAGTTACCGAGGTACCAGATTGATCTACCAACATATATATATATATTAATTTAACTCCTTTATTTGCTACAGGTTTTAACGGCTAGTTAAATATCTGGATCCAATAATTTCAAATGGCATCATCATGTGGATCTAACAGCTATAAATATTGTTCTTTTCTCAACAAAAAGTTTCTATAGGTTATTTTTAAATACTTGATTAATAGTCATTTCTCATATATTATATATGGATTAAATATTACGAGGACTAATAGTAAGATTTTATTTGAAACACAATGCACCTTCATGATCGTTTTCAACTCCATGGTAAGATATTACTTTCATTCTTTACGCATCAGATTAAAAAAAATCTGGATCGGATAAAAACGTTCTTGTTCTTCTATTCTTGTTCATTAGATGAATCATATGAAAAGATTGTGAACCAAATCGTAGCAACAATGATCAAGTTCTTATATAACCATTTGCAAAATCTCACCAAGCCCAAGTTGAATATTCTACACACCACTCTAGTAAGTAGAATACTAGTATTATAGAGCTAATAAATGAATTTAGGTGATGCAAAACAAAAAGTTTAAAATGTTTGAAATGAATCCAAAATAGAAGAAAACATAACCTGGTCTAGGTCAGGATATCGTTGTTGGTGAATATTTTTTGTTGGAGAGATTGAAAAATGTCTTGAAAATGGTGGATAAATGTGGTATTTATAGATTGATTGGAGGGGACGGCTTTCATCCCTTGGCAATGTGGGATGAGAATGTTAAACCAGTTTGTACATTTTATAAACCAGTTTTAATGAAGAAAATTAAAGAAGAGGTTGGTTCTGCTTTTGATCCAAACTCAAAGGATTATATATGACAATTGTTGAAAAATGTGTCTCCTTCCATTTCAATACCTGCAACTGTGAATTTTATTTTTTTAATGTGCAACGGCAACAACAAAATGGTCAAAATGACCGTTGCTCATCGTCTGTCTTCTGAGTCACGTCACACCAGAACACCGGCCCTTGGGGTGGTGTTTACGCATCTTCTGTCGCGCCACCTCAGCATCACGTGTCTTCAAAGATGCCTTAGGGAAGTTCCCTTTCCAAAAAAAAAAGTCACGTCACACCAGAACACCGGCCCTTGGGGTGGTGTTCACGCATCTTCTGTCGCGCCACCTCAGCATCACGTGTCTTCAAAGACGCCTTAGGGAAGTTCCCTTTCCAAAAAAAAAAAAGTCATGTCACACCAGAACACCGGCCCTTGGGGTGGTGTTCACGCATCTTCTGTCGCGCCACCTCAGCATCACGTGTCTTCAAAGACGCCTTAGGGAAGTTCCCTTTCCAAAAAAAAAAAAAGTCACGTCACACCAGAACACCGGCCCTTGGGGTGGTGTTCACGCATCTTCTGTCGCGCCACCTCAGCATCACGTGTCTTCAAAGACGCCTTAGGGAAGTTTCCTTTCCAAAAAAAAAAGTCACGTCACACCAGAACACCGGCCCTTGGGGTGGTGTTCACGCATCTTCTGTCGCGCCACCTCAGCATCACGTGTCTTCAAAGACGCCTTAGGGAAGTTCCCTTTCCAAAAAAAAAAAAAAGGAAAGTGTGACGTGGGTTTGGTTGTGACGTGAGTGGCAAGGTGGATTTATGAGGTGTTTGAGCTTAATTTAGTTATTTGCTCCGTTCCTAACCAAAATATGGCATCCATGAAAAATAATTACCCTTTCACCGTTTTCGATCTCAATTCTCAACGATCTAAAAGAGACGTAAACTAAACACAAACCCTAGTTTTATCTAAATACTTGCTTTTAGCTGACGAAAATATACATTTTTTAAACTCATATAAACCACAAAATTCTTCTTTCTGGCGATGTGGGATAACATAGAAACACAAAATTCCATCGAGTATATTTTCTTCCACACCTACAATCGTTTACTTTACTGATGTTAAACTCATATAAACCACAATAAAATATGGGTAACATTAGAATAGTTTATATTTTCGTAATGAAATCATTTTTTCGTTTGGCAAAACCCAGTACTCATCTCATGTAAGTTCAACATATTTTGGTTAAAACAGAGTCCAGTTATATAAAATCAAATTAAAAACAGTGAATTTCTATTAGTACCAAGGCTACGACATCTTGATTATATCCCATATAAGATGAGGAAAGATTGGTGACGCATTTGTGTGAATGATAAGGAGTGGTTATCCCACAATCAACCGTTTATCATTAAGATCTAAAACTAGAAATATGAAATGGGACAAAAAAAAATTGTTCCTTCGTAAATTATGTGTTGGAACCAATGTAACGGAGTAAATACTCAAGAACATATGTACATTCAATGTATAAGTTCCAAAGCCAAAACAATGTGGTTTCTCGCTAACTAAATGATCATTGGATCTAAATTATATAAGAACCGGATATGAAAGAAAATTAGGATTCCAACATAGTGGATTGATCAACCAAAAGTCTAGCGTTTGAGGGTAATTAAAAAAACATAACAATTATGGGTGAAAGTGAATCGAATATCAAACCCCAATATCTTAAGGATGGAAAAGTAGATTGAGCACTTGGTTGATTCATTTATAAAATAGCAAAAAATGTGAGAAATGCATCAACATCAATAACTGCTATAACTTTAACATTTACATATCCACCGATCAATCCGAAATTCTCAACTTCGAGCACTTTAGGTCCCAAATTTCATCGTTCAAGGCCTCGATTTCAGTTGTACCCAAATCATGGATTTTAGAGTATGGGCTTTAAGATAATTTGAATAACGAGAGTTTGTCTTTGTAAATAAAATATATATCTTTACTATCTTATAAATGAAATCTCACTATTTTTATAAATAGATTGAATATAATAATATTATTTTTTTAAGACGTCAAAATCATTAAACTAATAGTACACGTAACCACTAATAAAATAATATTATAATTATAAATGTTCAAATGATAATACGTACACCAAAGATTCAATTTCATTTGACTAGGCTTTCCTTATATCTTGGTATTTCCAAGTTGAAAGTCAACACTCATTCAAATAACAAGCCATAATTACGGAGGACAGAAAGGGTTGTTTTGCTCCACTTCTACGACTTTCTCCAAATTCATCACCGGTTGATTTATATCGCTCTAAACCCTAACCATCATCGTTTTCCATAAACCTTAAAGCAGTCGCCAATCAACATCGAATTCACCAACTTCGAACATCGGAGACTAACACAAAGTAGAAAGATGATATCAACTGGAGTGATCTCTAACCCTATCTTTATCTCGGACATCTGGTCAACCACCACTACTAACACCACCACCAAGCGACATCAACGTCAATATTATCTATCACGGCAACACCACCACCATTACCGAACACAAATATGATAAGATATGTCAGATGTGTGTGTGTGTGTGTTTTTATTTTTTATTTTGAAAATGAAGATGTGTGTGTTTTTTATATTATGCTTGTGTTTTATATGTTTATCAGTTTATGTTGGTGTATGAATAAGTATAAATTTGTTTTACGTATAAATCAATATATGTGGGTATTTCTTTGATGTTTTCAGATTCGGGTCTCTAATAGGTTATGTTTCATGTTTATGGATGTGGATATACGAATGGTAGAGACAGACAATATGATCTCTATGAGTTGTTGCAGATATGTGTAGCATTCAATATTTTGTAAAAAGACCGGTACATATCTGTATATCTAGCTTCTAACTATTCTTCTTCATTGGGTTTATTGCAGGTTAGCAAACAAATTTCTTGTGTTTGTTACACTTTATCAAAACAAACCCTTTTATGGTGCCCTGTTATCAAAAGCATACTCTTTGTTTCTTCTTTTTGAATGTTTTTATAGCCTTAAGTAAGTTCATGTAGCCTCAAATTTTCTTGAATGTTTATTGTAGCTTCCGGTTGAGGACATTTATGTTGGTATCTATTGGAACATTTTGGGAAAAAGAAAACAAGTTGCTTCTATAGGGAAGAGCAAGGAGAAGTTGGCAAGGACGTACAAGGTTAAAGATCCAAATGGCATCTTTGTATTCAAATTCAAAACACATGTTGGTGGTGCCAAGTCAACATGTTTGGATTGCTTTATGATTATGTTTAGATTGTGAAGAATTATGAACCAAAATACAGGATTATCAGGGTAATTATCTTAATGATTTTTCTTTAATGATAGAAGCATTTGTGTTATTTCTACTTTTGCCTTTGTGTTTGCGCTTTTTTCCCTTAAATCTCTTATATCTTTTTGGTTCTTTGTAGAATCGATTAGATACCAAGGTGGAGAAATCAAGAAAGAGCATGACAAACTAGATCAAGAGGCGTGAAGAAGGTAATTAGTTAATTTACTAGTTTGAAGTTATTTTAGATAATAGAAAAGAACTTTAAATTCATTATTGGTTGGGTAAGACTACTATTTATCTGACAATGTCGATTTTTACCAATTTGATATGTTTCAGTTTGTCACATTTTTATTATTTTTTGGATTAGTTTTATAAGCCGGTAAAACAAGTCTATCTTAGTTGCTTATATATATTTAACCTTTTATTTCATTATGCAGGTTGACTTGGACGCTTTGTCAAAGAAAATACATGTTTATTTTCTGTTGTATTTAAAACCATTTTTTATGAAATGGAGTTGGTTCTTGTAAATCATGTTCTAAGTGTGGATCTGTAGTAAAATGGTTGGTTAAGACTAACATAGTTATTATAGCTCATGAGCCTTTTTCCAACATGGATCGCCTTGAATATGGTCTTCACGAAGAAGAAGGTAGAGTTACATCACTAACTAACATTTTTTATTCATCACAAATTTCTTATAATAATCTAATTAGTATTAAAATTATGCTATTTTTCTTTTATGTGCTTGCTTCTGGTGTGTTGTATGAATGATATGGTATTGTGATCTGTTATTCATACAAACAGGGTCACTAACAAAGGATTTAGATGTTTATTCCTTTGTGTGGTGCTTGAAGTTTTATGTGGGGGGTTATGTATAGGCAGCACAATATTACAGAGCTTGAGAGTCTGTTACACAAACACAACTATATAGCTTAATCAAGTTTCTATCTTCTTCATGTTGGTTTTGTTCTTTTTACTATAATTGGATGTTAAAAGAAATTGTATTTGATTCCAATTGACCTTGGTTTGATTAGTAAATATAGAAAGTAAATTACTATTTTTATATGATTAAGTATGATGCTATCATTGGTAAGAAATGTAGGCATGTTGTAATTACGTGAAAAGAATTGTAAGAATGTTTGTTGACAACTTCTTTCTGCTAATATGAGAAATGGACTTATTGGTAAGAGCTGAATAAACTAACCAACGATGCAATTTCATATACGACATGTTCGTCTCTGATTTGTGTAACATTTATAACATAACTTTTTGTTAATCTAACATTTTCTACTTTTTATTATTTTTTTGTTATTCTTTTTTGCTTATTACCTTTAGTTTATTAAATATTGGTAGATCACTCAAGTTTGTGTAGGGTACTCCATGACATTTTAATTTAGGTTTTATCAGATTTTATAAACGTGACATATAATATACAGACATAAAGAAACAACTTCAAATGTCATAGTAAATTCAAAATGTAAAACCCCGTTTATTTATTAAATAAATAAATAAATGATGGACTCATAGCCATAGAATAAATAATTATATATGCATGGTGTTGGGTTCGAGGAGTTAATTGCCACATTTTTAGAAGTCGGGGGTTAAAAGTGTGAGTTCGGGACTCATTTTATAAATATTTATGAAGGCAGGGACTATTGGGTAATTATTGGGACTTAATATGAAGAGATGTTGGGAGCTAAGGGCTAAATGGTAAATTTTGGATTCAATTTGTAAAGAGTTTTGAGGGCAGGGGTTAAAAGAGTAAAATCTAGATTTGGATTGTAAAGATTAGAGATGGGAGGGGCTGGAAGTGTCAATACTCACGAAGTTGTAAGGGACACGGGTATTAAACCCGTTACCTCCTCCATGCCAAACCCTAAACCTAGTTGCAATGTTTCAGTCGCCATGTGAAACCTCCAGCCGCCACTCCCACTTACTCGACCTCCGGCGCCGCACAAGCACCCCCGTTGAGGTCGTCAACCGCCTGATACCGCCACAGCGCTGTCGCAAGACGTCTTGGGCCGCCGAGAACAAACCTTTAAGCTATGAACGGAGTCTGCTGCCACCGTTTCTCTCTCATCTCCTTCCTCTGCCGTTGTAGTCTTCTATAGACGAACGACATTTGTTGTCGGTGCTACTCCGATCGTTTTTGGCCACCTCCTGCCCAGCAGACACCGACGGAGTCGCTGAAGCTGGTTCCTCCGTCACCGACCTCCTCTTCCATGTTCGAGGTGTTGCTGCGTGGTGGGTGCTCGTTCTTCGCGCGCGTGTGTATGTGAATCGTTGCTGCAATCATGTTTGTATGTGCGTTTGTTGGCTGGCCGGACGTTGAAGAGAGCCACCATGGCAGCCAACCATGGTGGCTGTCGCCATTTGTTTTCTGCCACCTTTGACCACCGTGTGTGGGGTGGCTGTAGGTATAAATTGGTGTGTGCATGTTCATTTCAGTGGAGATGTGTTGGGTGTTTTGTTAGCCGGAATTCACGGGAAAATCCTAGAACAACCACCGCCACCACCATGAGGTGGTGGCTGCCACCATACACCACCGTGTTTGTGTGTGTGTGTTAGTAGGTGTGTGTGTTTATTTGGTATTTTGCGTTGTAAATTGTAACAAATTGAATAATGGAAAGAAATTCGAAACCACCACCGGCCGCCATGTCGGGTGGCGGTGTGCTTGTCTTATGAGTTGACTCGATTGGGGATGCTTGAAACCCTAATGGGCCTTGTTAGCCTAATGGGCCCAATGAAGCCTAATGGGCTTAGTGAAAACCCTAATGGGCTTAATGATATTCTAGTGGGCCTAATAGGCCCAATAAAGCCCTAATTGACATATAAGGCCAACAAATTGATAAATGGGCTAATATTTGGATTGAAAAACCCTAATGTCAATGAAACCCTAATTTTAAGAATTAATCAGGCACACACACGAAAACTATTTAATAACTTCAAATATTAAATAATAATCATTGGCAAAGATTAATCTAAGCGATATTGGACTTAATGGATTTAGTCCTTAGAGGATTAAGTCCTTAATGGGTTAAGTAGGAAACTTAACCCTAATCATCATTTTATGTGAAACCCTAATTTCACTTGGGTTTATTGTCGGGCCTTGATGATTGAGTTATTATTGGGCCATCCAAGATCAAGCAAATGGTCTAGAGTAATTTAATGGGCCTAGGGTAAGGCCTATGTAAGGGGCTTGGGCCCAATTTGGAAAATTGGGCCATAGATGGGCCATAATATGGGTCTTAATGATTATATGATGTTGGGCCTAGAATGAGACCATGTATAGGCCTAGGCCCAGTTTGGAAAATTGGGCCATGTATTGGGATTTGATTCCTAATTGACTTTGGGCCTACAGATTGGGCCTTGGGCTTGAATAAGCCAAGCTAAGGGTAATGTAAAAATTACCCAAAGAATGTACGTATGGTTATGTATTGGGACCCAATTATTAATTGGGTGTTACTTTGGTGTTGACAGTTCGGGAATCTGTCAGCCAGCAGCTGGGGTCGAGTCTGCGGGACTTCAGCAAGTGTGGGATTGTGTCTTCGGGACTTCAACAAAGTGAGGTGAGTTACCTTCCAATAGCGGTGAGTCTACGGCCACAATGCCGGCCCACCAGTAGGAGTTGTATGTTGGATGATTGTCTTTGTGATATCATCTAGGTTTGCTACTACCTGATATGTTATATGCTGAAATGATATGTTATATATGATAATAGTAGAGTTCGGTTGTTA
This sequence comes from Lactuca sativa, assembly GCF_002870075.4. Lineage (NCBI taxonomy): Eukaryota > Viridiplantae > Streptophyta > Magnoliopsida > Asterales > Asteraceae > Lactuca > Lactuca sativa. Next base: position 135,579,693 of record NC_056624.2, read on the forward strand.
GGACCGAAGGGTAGGTCAAATACCCCAGAGTAGCGGTGGGTCTACGACTACAATGTCGGCCCATCAGTAGGAGTTGTATGTTAGATGATTGTCTTTGTGATATCATATAGCTTTGCTACTACCTGATATGTTATATATGATAGTAGTAGAGTTCGGTTGTTAGGACCAAAGGGTAGGTCAAACATCCTAGATATGTCTGACAGTATGTGATGATGTGTTTATATGATGGCATGATATGTTATATGTGATAGTGGTAGTAGGAGGGGAATAGTCCCCAAGTTCGGTTGTTAGGACCGAATGGTAGTTCGGACACCCCAGGTATGTATGATACTATGTTTGTGTTATGATATATATGATAGTAGCTGAGTGTGGGCGAGGCCCGTATCTCAGAGTTAGTGGAGTGTGGGCGAGGCCCGTATCTCCCAGCTAGCGGAGTGTGGGCGAGGCTCGTATCTCCTAGCTGTTCATTATATGATTGTATATACTTGTATGTTATGGTATAGTAGCTGAGTGTAGGCGAGGCCCGTATCTCAAAGATAGTGGAGTGTGGGCAAGGCCCGTATCTCCATGAGTGTGGGCGACGCCCGTATCTCCTAGTTGTTCATTATATGATTGTATGGTATGTGGTATGATGGGGGAACTCACTAAGCTTCGTGCTTACGATTTACAATTTTGGTTTCAGGTTCTCGTTTTCAAAGGAAAGGAGCCGCCTGGATCGCAGCGCATCACACTATGTTTTCCGCACATGAGATCCTTGGGGATTACGCTTTGATATGGTTTCATGATACTATGTTTTGGATTACTGACACTTGGGTTTTGACATGAGACGTTATTATCAATGTTTTTATACTGATGGTTTTATGTAATAACATAATTAAAATGAAATTTTTGGCCTGTATTTTTGGGATGTTACACAAAATTTACTTTGTTTAACCATTGTGAATTAGAGATGGATAATAACCAAATAGCCAATTATCTACTAACAATTTGATATATATATATATATATATATATATATATATATATATATATATATATATATATATATATATATATATATATATATTTGCAATTAAAATACGGTGCAATAATTCTTTTTAGTGATGGTAATTAAGAAGTTCATTTTAGGATTTTAATTTGAGCCATTGTTTTCTTCTTGATAATAAAATTTAATTTGGCCACATATATTAGAGACTATACACGTTCTTTATTTTAAATGCTAATGGTCAGTGATAATATATAATTACAATAACTTGATATCTATTTCTTATTGACAAAAAATATAGTAATAAGTTAAATCGGAAGTTATTAATTAAAAAATAATTGTTATTGAAAATGATTCTTTATGTGAAATCGATAATTAAAAAGACATTTATTAATTAAAAATACGATTCTAGAACAATGTGAACATGTCCCTAACGCCCAATGCTCATGGGTTCCACTTAAGGAGGGATGTTGATGGATACGAAGGAATCGTGAGGTATGTCGAAGGAAAATCATGTTCTTGAGTTTCATTGATGGAAGGAAAGGGAGGGAAATGAAAGGATTTTGAAGCCATATTTTCATGTTAAATTTTCCTCTCAAATTATGCGGATTTCGGAAGAAAATGAGGGAAAGGAAAATCTCTTAGTTATATTTTCTTTTCCCTCCCAATCCAGTAACAGTAAAACTCAAAATTTTTCTTTCATTTACATTAAACTTGGGAACATAGAATAAGAAAATTTTTCTTTAACTATTTTTATTTTTATCAACATTTTCCTTTCTTTTCCTTTATTTTTTAAAAAAAAAAAAACAAAAAAAAAACCCACCTTAGGAACAAGGCATAAGTGGATGATTCCAAAAAAAAATTAAATGACGCATACTATTATATCACATGAAAATATGATTGGTAACTCAATATTCAACAATATATCAATTTAACTTTACTATTGGCGTCAAGAAGAATATATACTCCTTCGATATACGTGGATGTAATTTTTTTAACATCCAATAGAAGAAACTATACATCGAAAAGAAAATAATTGCCACATACCATACTGCACAAGGTATCCCAATAGAAGATCTGGCAAACGTGTCGTGTCGTTTCGGGTTCGTGTCGTGTCAAGACATTAAACGGGTTGAGAGTGTTTGACCTTAACCTGACTCGTTTAATTATCGTGTCGTGTCGTATCAACCCGTTTATTTTCGTGTGGATTTTGTGTCAGGTTTCGGGTTAAGGTTTAAACCTTATAAATATGTTGTGTCATGTCGGGTTGAAACATTCTAAAGGTTGAAAAGAAAAGAGTCATGGAGGAAAAAAATGAAAGAGTGAAATGAAATGCTGGAGTTGGGAGGTGGAACGGACAAAAAATTATACTCCCCCCCGTCCCATATTTATTGTTCGTTTTATACTTTTGAAGTTTTTATTTTTCTACTTTCACCTTAAATATTTTTATTTGTGTTATAAATTACTTGATAAAACTTATAACAATGAAAAGACATTTAAAACACAATCCATTCATATATTTTGCATTAAGTGTTATATATCAAAAACAAAAATATTTAAGGTCAAATTTGAAGAATAAAGACTTCCAAAGTCAAAATTCGACAATAAATATGGACAGAGGTAGTGTAACAACGTAAATTTTCAAAACAAAATTTTCATTTCTTAAGAACATGTTTTCATCCAAAACAAGTCATAAAGATCCAATGTATCATATCATAATACAAAGCATATAAATCCCAAGATCATAAATTCCCCATCAGTGTGTACAGATCATGTCGGCGCCTTCCCACGGTCCTCGCTAGTACCTGAAACACATAACACAACAACTGTAAGCATAAATGCTTAGTGAGTTCCCCAAAATACTTCTTACGCACATACGCCTTTCCAGGCCATGACCTTCCGGTCCATGTGTCTCAGGGGACTTCCGTCCCAACCCGATAAACCTTCCGGTCATACCCGCGTCGACCTTCCGGTCCACACCACAATGCCTTCTGGCCCATAAAATAAATGCCTTCCAGCCCATAACATAATGCCTTCCGGCCCATACATAAATGCCTTCCGGCCCATAACATAATGCCTTCCGGCCCACATCAAGCATAACATACATAGCACATATAAACGGCTAACTTAATCACATACAATGCATACAACTCATAACATACCCGACCTTCCGGTCACACAATAAAACCCTTTCGGGTACAGTATAGTGAGAAAACTCACCTCGTGGAAAGTCTAGAATCTCACGTGCTCGCTATCTCCGAATCCCAAATGAAGACTCAACCTCGCCTAATCATAACGAATATCATTTAATTAATATAGACTTCCACCCCTAGACTTTACCCCTTATTAACATTCCTCAGAGGGGTAAAAGACCATTTTACCCTCCCTTGACTCAAAGTCCACATGTTGACCAAAACCCTAAAAGTCAGCAAAAGTCAACATCTTCAGTACACGGGGCGTACAGACTGATGTACGCGGGGCGTACATCGCCAACTCAAGAATCAGGGTCTCCACCCAGTACGCTGCGCGTACTGGGAGTTACGCCCAGCGTAATAGTCAGATCTAGACACACTTCATTTCTGGTCTTAATCGGTTAAGCCACTACTTCAACTTCTAGATCCAGCCTTATTTAAGCATCCTTACTCATAAAGTCGGAACCTTTAAGCCTTGGCATGGCTGTAAAGGCTCTTATACTTCTTAACACTTTTCCATTTCAACTCAAGGATCTAGATCTCATGCATGGCTAATCATTCACGTCCAAGATTACATTTTTATGGATCTACAACTCAAATGGACCAGAAATATGATGGATCTAAGCTAGTGGAGACCACTTGCTCATAAAGTCTCCACCTTTGGGACCAAAACCCTAGAAAATGGTCCATAAAGCATACCACAAGATCTACAAGTCAAGATCCGAACTTTTTACCTTAGAAGGAAGCTCCAACCTTTGCTAAGCCCGGATCTACACTTGAACATCAACTTCTAGCCTTCACAATGGACTCTTCTTCTCCTTTGCTACCTTGAAATGACACCACCAAGCTTAGAACACTCACAAAAGGGCTAGGAACGAAGGGACACTCTCTTAGGGTTTCTTTCTGAAGGATGGTGGCTGAGGAACCAAGCCATCTCATTCCTTTTATAGCCAACAACTCGAATTAGGGTTTTGGGTCTGGACCGGTTACGCCCAGCGTAGCCTTAGGTACGCCCAGCGTACCCGGGTGGCAACGCGTTCAATTTAAGCGCGTGAGTACGCGCAACGTACTCTTTGTACGCCCAGTGTACTCGCCCCAACACAAAAGGGCCAACATGACATTTATGAAAGATGAAGGGCTAAAAGGTTATACCTGAATTCCGGGCTGTTACAGGTAGTAGTAAGTTTAGTAAGCAAAATGTAAAGAGTTAGAGTTAGGAAGCAAATGAGATAGATAGTGAGGAGTACAATTAAGTCAGTTTGAAATTTTGAATTTTACTTTTAGTTCTTGAATTTGGGGCACTACAAATATATAATATTGAAAATATTTATAAAAACATGATATATATATATATATATATATATATATATATATATATATATATATATATATATATATAATTAAACGGGTCATCTTCGAGTTGAAAGTTTTGACTCTAACCCTACCCGTTTAATTATCGTGTCGTGTCTTGTCAACCCGTGTACATAAACGGGTCGAAATCTCTAACCCTAACCCGCTAACTTCGTGTCGTGTAAGATTTTGCCTGGTCTACCCAATAGATATATCTTATTTACCAATGAATTGCATGCTTTTTTTTTTTGGAAAATGTGACATTTTTTTTTCCAAAATAAAACTAATAGAAACAAGAAAATTATTCATCGAATAGGACTAATCGCCACAAGGAAACAACCGTTGCCGAAAAGAATTGATCACCGTTCGAAAATTATTTGCTACCGCCGCTTTGCGCGGGTACACAACTAGTATATATATATATATATATATATATATATATATATATATATATATATATATATATATATATATATATATATATATATATATATATAGTATTCCTTTAAAACTTATAGTTATTTAAGTGTTGTTGGACCTATAATGTGAATTTTTTTTCTAAATGGGTTATTAGGGGCTAATAGGAGGATCAAAGTGAATTAAATCATCTAAGTGGCTTAGTTCTCAATTAAGTGATAATTTAGGAGTTATCGAATATTAAATAGGTTCTTTTGGCTTCTATTATGACATATTATTTTGATGTGTATTAGGTGTCGAAGAGTTAAGAATAATAAAGTTGTAAAGAGATAACATGGTATGAGGAGAGATTTTGACGACACAATTGCACTATTATTGGAAATAGTAGATTCTATACTGACACAATTGCATTATTATTGGGAATAATAGACTTTATACTTACACATGCTCTTTAATTCTAATGATACCACGAGATACCATTGCAGGTTATTTATTTACGATGATTAATTTAACATCCAAGGGCTTAAATTTCCACAAAACTTTTTTTCAAAAACGGCATTTTTATGAAGTTGGTTGATCTTCTCACTGAATGTAGGTGAGGGGTGTTTCAATATATTTTTCTTCTTGTTTTCTTACTTTACATATGAATTGTAGGAAATGTTCATTCCCTTTTTATCGGTTACTTGGTATCCTGGATTTGAATTTGAAATCAGATTCAAAAGGGAAAATTACAATAAATTGCAACATAATTTGGTAATATGCTCTAAATTTTACTCATAATAGAACCTATCGAATATAGTAGTAATAACTTGAAGAACCTATAACAGATTACTAAAAGGGTCTTACTAATTGGACCCCAGATTTTCTTAAAAGACCTCTCTCATAATGACTTTTCAGGTATAAATATATTTTTTCCTATTCCCAAGTCAAAATTAAATTTCCAAGAAGTTATACTTATTAATTAAAAGTTGTACTCATTAATTAAAAGTAATAAACATAAAATTAAAAACAAAAGTCAAACATTATAAAAAAAAGAAGGAACCTTTGCGTTTATTTTCTTGTGCTCTTTTTTTTTTCATTTCTTTATATTAGTTAAGTATTTATGATTTATCGGCGAAATCCCATCCTTTGTATTTCGTTTCTCCCTCATGCAAATTATTTTTATTTTATTTTTTCCTACTAATTAATATACGACATCTATTATTATTCTATATAATATATTTATATATAAAGATAATCATAAAATACAAATATATAGAGGATGATATATTAGTCACGTTATTTTTTTTCAAATATCAAAACATTATCATAGCAATTAGGTCTATTAAAAACTATAATATAACTTTAAATAAAAATACAATATTTTTCAAACATGATATTTCAAATATATTCATATTAGCCGCTTGCATTTTTTCAATTTCAACTCAAATACTTGATGAAAACTTATTATATTATTTTTCTAAGATTTCATAATTAAAAAAATATTTTCATTATTCTAATATTTAATGTGCATAGAGGTTTTAGATAAAGCTAAAAAAATAATATTAAACATTTAATAACTAAAAGCTGATATAAATATATTTTTATTTTAATATTTCTTTTTATAAAGCTGATATATATATTTTTTTCTATAAACAAATCTTTATATTGAACCATTTTATTATGTAATGATTAGTTTTATTTAAAGTAAAAATATAAAGTAATCATGAGGGTATCATTTTATGGAGTGATAATTAATAAAAAGATAATTATTTTATAATGATTAGTTTATTTTAGGAAAAAAGTTATAGTAATTATTATGGGGTTTTGTAATGATTAGTTTATTTTAGAAAAAAAAAAATAAAGTAATGATTAGGGGTCCTTTAAGAACGTAAAAAGGGTCCAAATAGCTGGACCCAACTTGAAGAACCTATGACCGATTACCATTTGACTTTTTTACATGTTTTTGCTTCTAACATGTGGCAAGGAAAAAGGAATATAATTCATTAAGGATAGAAACTTCTTGTTGTTTCCTTCACATCTCCTTTTGACATAGTCATAATGTTGTGGACTCCTCACACATTCATCCACAAACACCAAATGTATCCAATTATATGAAACCAATATTAAGTCACCGAATGTGTACAATGTTAATGATGCGGAAGTCATGGAACACATGTGTCACATTAGCATTATCAAATTTCTATAATGCCTAAATAATAAAAGAGTTGAAAGTAAAATATATATATATATATATATATATATATATATATATATATATATATATATATATATATATATATATATATATATATATACACACACACACACAGACGCACACACACAAACTGTTTATCCGCGCCAAACGACGGATGATAATAGTTTTTTAGAAATTAGTTTCTAGAAGGGATTAGTTCTTTTGTGTAAATAGTTACTACATCTAAATAATTGTCAATAAAAGTTATGGTAGCAAATATGAAATCAGCAAGATTAAAAATGAAGCGTTTAGATTGTAACAAATGAGAAATAGATAAATCGACGCTTAGACGAAGATCTTCAATCGATCTAGGCGGGCAACTGACTAATCAACGCCTAGACGGTGACTCTTAAATGTAATGTAATTTATTTTTTTAAAATTTAAATATTGTCTATAAATGCTAGTTTTTATATTGTTATTTACTTATTTTTTTAGAATATAAATAGTATAGTAAAAAATTATATACTCTAAGAAAAATAAAATTTTAAAATTTTGTTATAATATATAAAAATTTGAAATTTAGAAATTTTAAAATTTTGATTTAGCAAAATATTTTAAACACCTTTTCAACTTTAATGGAAGAAATCTTCAAAAAGGTTAAAATTTTCCCCCGTTGCCAATTTTTTATGCTTCATTAGTCATTAGTCATAGTTAGCTCAAAGCAAAAGTCAATTGGGTAACATCATACTTTTATATATTGCTATTTCAACATTGTACTTTAAAGAATCAACCCACAAATAGAAATGTCATCATCCTCAAGTTACATGTTGTCAAGTGGTAGAGTCAGGCGTCAAGATGCTACCAACAATTGAATTTCTATCGGATTGAGAGAAAACACAGGACAAGAGAGAATATAAGTAGATAAAAAGGAACAAGTGTGGTGATTGTAAAGATCTTTAAAGTATTTACCACTGATTATTATTATGTAATGTGTATATGTTGGGGTATGAATTCTTGTCCAACATGGAACACTTGGGGTTAATGGAGCAAGTAACAAAGAAACAGATCTTCTAAAAGGTGGTTTGGAGCAACTTGGAGTGGTTTTGGAGCAACTTGAAGCACTTGGACCAATTTGGACCAGCTTGGAGCAGCATGTTGTGCCATGCTGACTGATGTTGCACCATCCCTTGGGATGTTGCATCATATGGAGGCATCTTGCGCCATCTATGAAGATGTTGGGCCAAAAGGAGAGGAGTTGCACCAAAGGAATGGATGTTAGCCACACACAGGAGATGTTGCGCCATAAGGAAACCAAGGAGATGTTGCGCCACATCTATGAGATGATGTGCCATGAGGGTAAGAAGTTGCAACAAGGGAAGGATGTTGTGCCATCTTGAGGAGATGTTGCGCCATCATGGACCATCTTGGTACATGATGCATCATATTGATTCCTTTGATGTGCCATGTTGATCCACGTATGCTTAAAAGATGATCATGCTCAAGAAATACACCATGTGCCACCATGATAGATCTTGGGCCATTATTGATCATGACGCTCCACATGTGCATCGTGTGTGTTGATGATGCTCATAGGTTGTATGACATGGAAGAATGTTGTAGAAAATGTTGCATAGCGGAATATTATTGGTTGTCACCATTCATGGGCCTATAGGCCAAACGGGCTTGACACATTAGGGTTTTAAGTATGATCCCTCAGGTATAAATAGGCCCATACCCCCATATTGTAAATTGCTAGATTTATGTGAGAGCTCAAAATAAAATATAGTTTTGAGTGCTTGTAATAGTTCTAGAAAGTTAATAAAATCCTCTCTCTCTCTCTCTCTCTCTCTCTCTCGTCCGTGGACGTAGGTCACCTTGACCGAACCACGTTAAATATTGTGTTCTTTTTTATTCACGCTTTTTCAGAAGTTTTGTGATTTCACGGAAGTTTTTTTTTTTTTTTTTTTTTTGTTTAATTTGTCTGAAGTGTTTAACTTGTTTTGTCGTCACCCATTAGTATCCACTCATGGAGGGTGTCGAAAAGTCATTATAAGCTTATACAATGTTGGTGGTTGTTATTAATTGATCATGCTAAGTACACTGCTTGTACTTATAGTCTTTAATCATCAAAATCAATTTGTAAAAATAAAGGGAGATACAAGGTTCAAACTGATAAATCGACAGTATGTCGCTAAACTAAGTTTGTAGTCCGTTGCTAAAACAGATATAAACAAAACTGAAACTTGAAACTTATAAAGTACGTTACTAAACCAGTTCTAAACACACCACAACCGTACAATTATCAAATTGAAAGTAGATTGGTAATACTTGCTATAAAGTCAGCTACACTACAATCTCGATTTAACCTAATAAACAAAATATGAAAAGAATAATAAAATAAAGAAGAGGAAAAAATAGTTTTAAATCTCCAAAACTTGCACCGATTGCATGTAAATAAGCATTGTTACAGTATTAATGTATAATTGAATAAAAAATCAACGAATTTTGTTGATCCTTAACTATGAATGGCTTAAAAACTTGCACCATGTCTTTTTTTCCCTGCACCACTAACATTTCTCAAGATTTCACCATCAGTTCCAGAATAATTTTGAGAGTTATTAACTGGCATGTTATGAGTATTTATAAAATACAGTACATATTTATTTACCCATTATACGATTTATATAGTAAAGTAATTTCTTTCAGTAATTGAAATAAAACATCTTATTTATAAAATACAGTACATATTTATTTACCCATTATCACATTCTAGCAAACAACATAATTACCTTCTTTAGGAAAAAAAACACACAAAAAAGCTTCGTTTGTAATGTTAGGCAGTGCTTAACTTGTCATACCTACAAGGTTTAGACACTCCAGGTTGAAGCATGAGATATTATTTTCCTTTTTTTTATATATATAATAAAGTTAGGAACCGGCCATAATTTGTTTAACAAAAAGGAAAAACATGAAAAGGGTCTTAAAGCAATGCTACAAGATAACCTCTCTCGGAGGGTCTTCAAGTATTGCCACGAATGATCTTGTAAAATAAGCTATAAATTTCAAAAATCATCTATAAATATTATTAAAAGATGATCTTTAATTTTAAAATGAAAAAATTAAAATCATTAATTGTAGTTTATTCCTATCTTTTGTACCCTTGCATCATTATGCTTACATCAATCCTTTGATTAACCGTTTTTTTTTTTTTTTTCCATCAAATTTATAAAAGGTACTTACATCTTAAATTAGGGATTATATTAATGAAAAATAAATCTTTACCAAAAATAAAATGAAAAAGATACCCGTCCTCACCCCTGATTACCCACCCTTACACTCTCTCCTTCCTTCTTCATGTAATCTATGTAACCTAAGATTTGTACAGGAGAAAAAAATGGAGAAAGAAGAAATAGAAAACTTGTGGACTTCGATGTGTGTGATCAGTCTTGTGTTCGATCATGGAAGAAGGAGAATGATATAGAAAGAAGGTGAGCTTTATTGGTACAACGAAATCAAGATAGATCAAGATAGAGTTCGACGAGATGAAGTAGTAGCTGATCTGAGAAGTCAAAAGCATCATCAATAGATGATTCCAGAAGCAGGTAAGAGATACTTGATAATGATGTTATTGATTTCTTCCATAAAGTTGGATTTTTTTTTTGTAGTTATTTTGTCATACTCGAGAATTTTAACTTATTGTTGTGATTTGCTGCTTCTTCTATTTCTTTTTTCTACTTCTTGTTGTCACATGTTTTTTTTATCCATATGGCTTACTTGAATGTATTCCAAAACAACACTTTCAAATTTGATAGAATTGTTGTACAACCGTAGTGCTGGAGAAGTGCCTGGATATAATTGCCCACCAAGTGTTTGATAAAATGATTGAATGAAATATGAAATATATAAGGTGGGTAGTAGTCTTTTTTTATTCTTTATATCAGATTAGTTAAAATATTTTATTGTATACTCTCCAAGTGTTGTCAATCAAGATGGGGATAGAATAAACACTTTGAATATAAAGAATCAAAAATGAGAATTTATACAAATTTAATTTACTGTTTAGTTTTCTAAGAATTAGTTTTTGTCTGAAATACCAAGATTCTGGTTCACAGGTTCAAATTTTTGATATTTTTCATGGATTTCTTTCTTTTTCGTGGTAATGTTTGAAAAAGAAATGGATATTATCCTTTAAAAAGTTTTTCAAGAATCATATTTGACAATTGGGTCCTAAATGAATAGATGATGTGGAAATGTGAAATGAAAAACATTAATTTAGTGTACAAGTATAAAAATAAGGAAAATGACTTAAAAATGTAATGTGTTTTTTTTTGTGCAAGTTTAGTTACCACTGTAATTCTAGATAGCAATTCATGTAATTGTACAAATGCATTAGTCATTTTAATTCTAAAAATTATTTTTATTGTGGTTGTGTGTTTTCGTGTCTGTATGTGTGGTTATGTATATGCGTGGATTTTATATTAATATTTAATTATTTATTATTTTTATCGACTTTTTCCTATTTATTTTATTAATTACTTCAACATGGAACGTTAAACCTAAATTGTCCTTTTACTAAATTTATCCTTTAGTTGAATAACAACAAACTAACATTATATTTTTAAGTTAAACCATTGTACTTTGTAAAATTGTATTAACATGGATCATTTCTAAGTATTTATTTTATAAAGTATATTGTTTTTTTGGTGCATAAAAGCTAGCACTTATATTTAGAATGAATTTAAAATAAACCAATTATGATTTAGAAAAAAAAAAAAATTCTCTCCAAAATAAGTTGTCAGTAATTTCACACAATCTAAATTTGTATTTTCTTTATATAAATTTTTTTAATGATCCCGGTTTTTTTCCTCCAAAAATATTTCAAGCACTTATTTCTTAGATAATGTTGTCCCATTATAATTACTATTTTTCTCATATAAAATAATAAAATTTACAAATGTGCTTCTATATTTATATTTAACTTTTATAAACAACATTAACAATAAAACAAAGTGATGGATTTAAGTGACAATTAATATTTCTCAAGAAAAAAAAAACTAAAAGTCTTGTCCGTAATGTTTTATCCATCAATCTTTTGTCAAATTACACTAATGTAATTATCTATGATTTTGAAGGTACTTATATGTGACGAAGAATGTTCTTCAACTAATAAAACAAAAAATGTTGTTTACAAAGAGGTCATTCAACGATTATAAATATTTATCGATTGCAATGTATCTTCTACACGTTTCAGTAATATCAATAACCATAATTTTTTTTAATAATTATTATACAATATCTGTAGACATTTGTATGTTTTTTTATGTTTCCTCCCGCGTTTAACGCGAGTTATAATCTAGTTATTGTATAAATTAAAAAAAAAAGAACATTAATGGCTGAAAAAAAGAAATTATAATCTTAATCCAAAATTGTCTTTTAAAAAAGGTTAGTTGGTTGAGCTTAAATGCATATTGGACTAAAATATCAAAATCACTCCAACATTTTCTATAAAGATGATGGAAGGCAGGACAAAACAAATTGATATCAAGAATTATTGAAGGCAATCACACTTGATGTCCATTTTAATTCCTTTTTCTACTGTAATAAAATTATTGACTCAATAAAAAAATAAGTAAAAGGCATTATGTGAACATAAAGGAAACAAAGGAGATAGAAATAAAAAAAAGAAAGAGAAGTGGAAAGAGAGAGTACATGTATAGTAAGGCAACATGATCTAATTCTGGTGGTGAAACTATGACGATAGGTTAGTTAAACAGTAGGGGTGGATTTAGGGGGGTTATCGGTGGCACCGGCAACCCCTGACTTTTCCGGCCGCAGTGGAAAAATTTTCGAAATTTTTTAAAATTTTTATTTTTTCTATTATCGTGCAACCCCTAACTTTCTCGTGCAACCCCTACTGTAAAATCCTGCGTCTACCATGTTAAACAGGACACACTACCACCATCACTTCTCTTTACAAGAAAAAAAAACCCTTAAAAGTTCGAAAACTAAAACTATCATTGAAAAAAAAGATCCATACCATCATTGTATTTTAAGATCTGATACGTGTTGACCAACGAACAGGTAGTTTCACTATTTCGACCTAGACATGGAAATGAAAAAAAAAAAAGATAAATTTCAAATTATAATCATTCTACTGGATGTTGACATGATCGAGAAAATATAGTGTTGAAAATCCCAAATCTTATTTGTCACACCCCAAAACCGGAACGGTGGAAACGTTTTGGGGTGGATGACGTCATGTCAAGTATCACAACACATGTATTATAGTAATAAAAGTACAACAAAACATTTCATTAATAGAATAATTTTACATGGTTACAGTACAAGGTATCAAAGTAATACAAGTAAATATAAGTAAGTACGGCCTGGCACTAAGCTATCTTCATCAACAGCTTCGAGGTGTACCTGTCTAATGCTAACCTGAGAATACAAGTTATTTGAAAAGCGAGTATCAGCATTTTTACAAATGCTGGTGAGTTCATAAGTATTTAGTGACATTTATTCAAATAACTTTATAAAGTAGTAGTTTAAGTGTTTTCAGTGTATTAGAGTCCTTTACAGAAAATCCTATATTTTCTTTAATAAAAGCAGCCTTCTACCAAGACTGGTCAGTGATGTGTAGTAAAAGTAGTTTTCCGTAAGTTGCTATCATTATCAAAATACTGAATTTGATTATTGAGGAAAGCAAACGACATCAGGGAACATCATATGCCTCAGTAGTGAGGACTGCTGACTAAGGCAAGGAACCATAGACTCCAGGAAAGTATCAAACGAACGACACGCCTGGTTCAGTCTAACAAGTGGAGACACAGACCCCAGAAGGTACCAAATGAAAGGTACAACTAGTAAGGTCTAAAACAGTGAATACAGACCGCAGACAATATCAAATGAAAGATACGTCTAGCGAGGTCTAAAACAAAGAACACAATGAACACAGTGAATACAGTGGATTATGTGAATACAGTGGATTCTGTGAATACAGTGGAGACAAACCCCAGACAGCATCAAATAAAAGATACGTCTTGTAAGGTCAAAACAGTGTGACTCTGAAAATGAGTTACCAGCATACAGTGTAAATAGTTGGCGAAATACCGTTACCTTAAAGCCATGAATTATAAGGTAACCCGGGATACTCGTAACCATACTGACTAGAGTACCAGACGCCCTACAAGCGTCTAAAATGTGACATTTGTCACCCGTTGGCTTGGTAGGCCGGGACTGTAGCTAGCAGTCTGGGTGCGGGGTTGTCAATCCCGTATAGATCTATACACACAATGTCCGCTCTCCCTACAGGAGACTCTGGTTACCAACTAGACGACGGAGAAGGTCGTGTCCTGAAGATGCATCCCAAATAGTGGGTTTCTAATGAAAGTGCTGAACTAGAGTTAGAGACTTCTCAATAGTGGGTTTCTAATGTAAGTGTAGACTAGAGGTAGAGACTCTTAACTGAATTGACTGAAGTAACCCGTATGCCTAAGCTTGTATACATAGTATATAACTAATAAATCAAATGACCTTCGGATGGACATCCGATCCCACCAGACCACATCTCAACGAAGAAAAGGAAATAGGGCGGACAAGCCTTCCTAAGTCCTTCAATCATTATTTATATACCTCTATACAAGCACTGACATACATCTAACTACGCTTGAGTGTGTATCAAGTAGAAGTGATTCTTGTGAAGTAGGAGTGTCTAACAAGTGAAGTAGGAGTGGTCGCAAGTGAAGTTTAAGTGTCGAATAAGTATAAGCGTATCGCGAAGTAGAGAAGACAACAAGTGAAGTAAGAGCGTATCGAGTATAAGTGAAGTAGAGTCGATCTCAAGTATAAGCGAAGTAGAATCGTATCACTAAGTAAGAGTGTGAATAAGTATAAGCGTCATCAGGTATAAGTGACTTCAGGTATAAGTGAAAGCGTTACAGAGTAGGAGTATAAAATAAGTATAAGCGAAGCAGCAGTAGTTAACAAGTAAAGTATACGTCGAAAAGGGAATCTTTGATGAAAAACCTTTATACTCGGGAAAATCACAATTTGTATTCTTTTGTAAAAACATGTTTGAAAGCCTTTGGAAATCCTTCATAAACCAGTTTAAAGTGAATTTAGATAAAACAGTACAAGTAAGAGTTTTGAATTAAAATGAAAATCTTTTAGAAAACCATTATAGTGTCCTACTCAGTAAAACAGTGTATAGTATCGTAAAATCTTGTGCATGCGGGTTATCAATCACATGTGATTGATATGATAACTGGCATGTTTAACTTGTATTCCCCCCCCCCCCCTATAAAACATATAAAAACATTTAAAAGGTTCATTCAGGGGTATGAACTCACCTGGCGTAAGTAGGTCCGACGAAGGTGCCGTTTGGGCGTTCGGTGTCACGCAAGGACTCGAACACACACAATGACCTATTTAACATATGGTAACATACGTTCACATACAATTAGCATATATATAATACTAATTAAACACATATACGCGCTCACAGGAGCGGAAAACACTTTGGCTAAGTGTTTGGGTGTCCCGGGTAGCGTTTTAGGGTGTGTATGGCTAAGGAATGGAGCTTGCTATCCGAGAGTAAACCCCTATCACATAGTTTACGGCCCAGGGACGTCTCACCATGAATTTACGGTCGTAAACTCATGGTGATGGGTTCTAAGGTGTTTTAAGGCTCCTACTTGCTCATTGAATTATTCTAAGTACTTTTCCCAAAAGGCATGAGTGGGTTTGAGGCTTCTAAGGGCACTAACTTGGAGTTTACGGCCTAGGGACACTCCTAAGGGAGTTTACGGCCGTAAACTCTCACCCTTAGTGTTTTGTGAAGTTTCAAGCCCCTATTACCTTTCTAGCAATTTCTAATGAAGTGTGATGCTATTTTGGGGGATTAAATCTAACATTTGGACGTGTTTTGGGGAGTTTACTGCCTAGAAACTAGCTTGGGCCGTAAACTCCTTTTTACCCCTCCAATTCATGTGTTTAAGCCCTTAAATCCTTCCTAGTATTTTATGGTAAATGTCTAAGGTCATTTGGGGGACAAAAACCAACATTTTGGCTTGGTTTGGGGAGTTTACGGCCTTTGTACAGACCTGGGCCGTAAACTCCTTTTTCTCATTTAATTTGATGTGTTTAAGTGATCAAAACCCCAATTACTACGTCCCTGAATTATGTGTTAAGCCCTAGTGTGGTTTGGGGGTGTTTTTGGGGCATTTTGACATGGTTTAGAGGGGTTTACAGCCTAAGCATGTGCTTGGGCCGTAAACTCTCATTTATGACCTAAATCATTGTGTTTTGATGTTTAAACACTCCTAGGCTAGATCCCCAATTAGTTTCCAAGCTTAAGGGCAAGTTTAAAGGCATGTTTGGCACCATTTTAGGGGTTTACGGCCCTAGAGTGTTCCTGGGCCGTAAACTACTTATCCCATGCCTTCTTGAATGGTTTTTGGGCTATAAATACAGCTAGTAATGTTTAGAACAAGCTAGGGTAAGCGGATTTACAATTTGGAAGCGTTTGGTTACGGATTCGGGGCGAAAACGGGTCTAGAGAGAGAGTATAGAGCGAGAGTGTAAAAAGTCTCCAATGGACTCCACTCACCCTTATATAGGGTTCACAGTCGGGGCTTAGTTGAATTTTACCCGATACTGCCGTTAAACGGGGCTTTTGGTCGCACCCGATTTAGTGGTCGTAATAATAAATCTTAACATTTTCCAAATAAATGGAAATGTGTGTCCTGCGTTTTTATTTCCTTTTTATCACGACTTAACGGCATGTTAAATGTAACCAAATGGAATGTTTATTAAATTGACGCCCTCTATTTAACGGAACTTTTATACAGTGGAATATTCCGTTAACGGTAACGGGGAAATGTAACGGGACAACTTGGGTTGTCACATCATCCCCCCGTTAGAGGGACTTTCGTCCCGAAATTCAGTTCTAGGCAAGGAAGTAGGTATGAATGGCCAAGTAGAGTTAAGAGAGCACTTCCTATACGGTCGTCCTCGCATTCCCATGTGATCTCTGGTCTGTGTTTGTCATTCCAACAGACCCTCACGTACGGGATGCGGATTCCGTCTAGTGTAGCTAGTGGGTTTCCAGCTTGTGTATCTACAAGGTTAGGGTTCTCGATGGATTCTATCAAGATGAGTGAGGCACGAAGAGTGTTGTCGGGAAATCACATATCAAGTCAAGTCTAAGAAGTGGATCGATCGGGTGTGAATCTTGTGGTATATCCGTAGGTAGTAGCGGCCTGAATAGGGTTGGACCATGACTCCATGAGGATTCTCGGATGGTCCTACGCTCTCGGAAGGGTAGAGCTTTTCAGTACTTAGAACATAGTGTACTTCTATGGCAAGATTATCACTGGCGTGATCGCTATTCCGAAGTTCCTAACGTTCTCTCTCGTCCTGGTAGTGTAGTCCTTCAGGTTGGTTCTTAGAAATCTCGAGTGGTCTTTGGTTTCGTGTTTTCTGTCAACTGGCTGATAGAGACTTTCTAGATCGTCGAGCGGGTTGCGTGACTATGGTTATTGGTTTGCTGTAGAGTGTCTATCTCAAGTTTGTGCAAAAGGAATCTGCACTAATGAAGCTTGAGATGCGGAAACCCTGGAGGTCGGGGAGATAGGGTTCCACCAGACGACTGTTGGACTATCTCGGGAGGTGGTTCTATTATCTCTGCGTGAGATAGTATTCGTGGAACACCTAATAGTCCAATGAATCTCTAAGATTGTGGTTTATTCTAGCGTGGAAAGTGTATGTTCCTGCATAACCCTTCGACTAACACCAGGACTGGTGTCAAGTTTATAACCTCTTCGGGATCAGGGTTATGAGGCTTAACGCAACTACTCTCGCACTTGGCCAAGTATTCTTGGTTGCGCAGTTTATCCTATGGTTCTCGGTATCCTAGTGTTCAATTCGGAAAGTGTAATTCATCGTCTACAGGGCGACGACGATTTCCTCCTTGCGAGAGGGTGGAGGATGATAAGCACCACTTGTCTATAACTGGGTGGACGAGGTGCATGAGTAGTGCGAGCATAATCTGCAACTACTCCTCCGAAGGTTCTGAGCTTTCTCGGTATAGGTCAAATCTAGTGGGTATAGGGTCTCCCGGGGGATTCTACGGAGTATGCTTCGGATGGTGGTCGTCTTCTTAGAGTATCTGCAGTGTCGTTTACTTCGGTGTCCATCTGACTACGAGGGGTCGGTCAACAGTGTGCGGTACCCTCCCTTGGGTACTTCGGAAGGTTTGAGATAAGAGGGACGATTGACGGATCGCATTAGGTTTGATTATTTATGTTGGATTTAGGTTCGGAAGAACCTTTATTTGCCGACATGGCTATGGAGAAAGTTCTTTTTACACAACACTAAGGATGAACACATGGTTGCGCGAAGTCAAATAATGATCAATAGAGTCGTCGAAGTTGGCACACTCCGACATGATATAAAGTGAATATCGATAGAGTCATGTGCCGAACAAGAACACAAGTTCTAGGTGTCTCGGGTTCCGTCCTATGTATCACTACCGCGGATACATAGACTGATAGAGTCGACGCGGAACTATAGAGGGTCCTAAGTGTTTCCGAATAGAGTACCTTTTCATGAACGGATTCTCACGAGGCATTTCTATAATCGCCTCACATATACTAGTCATGTATATTTAAGGTGGGGAGGATTGTTGACTGAGCGACCCCGCCCTAAATCCACAACCAAACGAGGAACAGGAAATGAGGCGGCATTCGCTCACTCTACGTCTGTCCATCTTAAATATACATGGTCGTAACGTATATGTTTAGCCATTATAGTTTTACGTAATGAATTTTAAATTTTTTAACAGTGCTGCGACTTTCGCCTTACTAGAAAGAATTTACACTTGAATTAGTCTTTTATCGTTCTTAGTTTAGTTATCCGAGATCGAGAGACGTACCAAAATCTAACGAGTTCCTTGCCGCTTCTCCCTAAGCAGTAGTGTCAGGCTCCTTCTGTGTCTTTGTTTTTCTCTTCGGTTGGGCAGTCCTTCTTGAAGTGTCCCATTTTACCACATAGGTGGCAAACTGTACGGGTCGCCACATTGGTGGTTGATGTAATGAACTCAACCGAGGTTCTGCAGACGCGAGCAGTATGCCCCAACATGTGGCACCTAGCACAATAGAGCTCTCGGCAGACTCCATGATGATGGTAGCTGCACTTGCTGTAGTAGGGAAGGTCTCCTAGGTATGGTCTTCTTGAGGTCAGGAGGGAAGGATTTACAAGAGCATTAGCCGTCTCAGCTTGTTGCCCTTCGGAAGGTCCTTGAGCCGAGGCACTTCCCTCCTCTATCTTGAGTTTTCTCTTTAGTGGGTTCAGTGGAGGTTCTTGGGTGGCTGAGTATGGAAGTGTTGGTTGCTGCTGTACATTGCCAGGATTGGAAATCCCGACCGGGCCCCTGGCTAACATTGGCGGTGTTAACATTCAGGTGAGCCATGACAGCTGCTACACCTGCTGAGACTGCAACTTGGAACGTAGCTTCATCGAATAAGAGAGTAGGTTGCTTGTGGATTGGTTACGCTTCTTCGGTGGCATGGTTTTCCTACATGGAAAGGAATACAAGGTAATGAGAGACGATGGTTAACCCTGGACATTTCTGTCCTTAACGTATTAGGCATAAATTTTCCCGTGCCTCGGATGTTGGTTGTCTGAGTGTCGACCTACATCCCTATGATGTAGTCCTGGTAATCGAAGTGAGTGTATGAGTATCGGAAAAAGGCCATAAGATGCGAGTCGTTCCTACTAAGTTACCTTTATACTGGAGAAGGTTTCACTCTCCGGCCTGGAGAGATTTGAGAACGGTTCGGAACGAAACTGTGGAAAGAGAGGCTCATGAAAGCTCATGACTAAGCACTCTCAATAAGGGTGCGAGGATCCGCCCTAATCGTGTATCTGGCAACGGGAAACGACGATTTACCTAACACATAGCGTGAGTAGTGTAACCACTAACTCACTAAATTGTATTATTTTAAGGGTGAATTATCGTGACGAATATGAGGAAAAGACAATTCATGGGTTCCATGTACTGGCTCCCTCGGTCTGCCTCGTATCTTTAACTGGAATCGGCGTTGGTTTCCTTCGGGTAGTTTCCTAGGGTTCTCTTCTCGTTTGGACATATTGAATTTCTACTCCGCCTTCCTTTTGATTCCAACTCTGGGTGTCATCACTTCATGATGGATGACTGGGAATCTCCGAAGTTTAGGTGAATCTCTCACCACTGTCCCTAAAGAATATGGGCACTTGGGGCATTCAATAGTCTCGGCCCAGTTCATTTATTTCCGAACAGGAAATCTTCTCAATGAACCTCCTCGGGGTTGGAATCAACTCTTCTGTCAAGCACTGAAGTGGATAGGGTTTTCTACAGGGTTCGTGCAAGAATGGAAATGTCTAAAGAATCTTAAGAGATTATTAACATTCCACTGGATGATCCATATCGAGTCCTACTACGATTACACAGGGTATACAAAGCATATATAACTTAGATCCGATAGGCCTTCGAATATGTGATACTACTCGGAATCCACATCCAAACAAGGAAAAGGAAGTAGAGCGAAACCACACATTCTTAGCCTATGGGATCCTTATTATATATAACCTTGGGAGTACACCCTCTATAGTTGTAGGTATATCAATAAGGATCTTTTTAGTTATTCACGCAAGGTTGTTTATGTTTTCTAAAATACCCCTATGGTATTTTAATTCTTGTTTGTTTCTTATCTTCTGAGTTTCATTCTGGAATTAGTGTGAATCTTTTAGCGTTCTAAAATACTCCTATAGTATTTTAACTTTATGTTTGGCTCTAGTAGTCCTAGTTGGTAAGTTTCAGACCTGTTGTACACCATTATCACTCCCGAGCACAAGTCCATCGCATCTCGGATAAATGTAGTTGATCAGGTTACAGTTATCCCAGCTTACGATTACATAACTGCCCAGGTTTGACTGTAGTGCTCAACATCCGAAGACTTTTATTATTGTTCTTCTTGTGATACTTTTGTTCGAGTGTTTAGATTCTGGATGTTATTATACTTTGATAAAATATGGTTATATTTTAAAGTATAATTCTTGGTCAGATTGTTTTATCCCATTGTGTTTATAGGTTGTATATCTTTTCTCAATTGATATACTTAGCTCACTATAAACAATGCTCTGATACCAATCTATCACACCCCAAAACCGGAACGGCGGAAACGTTCTGGGGTGGATGACGTCATGTCAAGTATCACAACACATGCATTATAGTAACCAAAGTACAACAAAACATTTCATTAATAGAATAAATTTACATGGTTACAGTACAAGGTATCAAAGTAATACAAGTAAATATAAGTAAGTACGGCCTGGCACTAAGCTATCTTCATCAACAGCTCCGAGGTGTACCTGTCTAATGCTAACCTGAGAATACAAGTTATTTGAAAAGCGAGTATCAACATTTTTACAAATGCTGGTGAGTTCATAAGTATTTAGTGACATTTATTCAAATAACTTTATAAAGTAGTAGTTTAAGTGTTTTCAGTGTATTAGAGTCCTTTCCAGAAAATCCTATATTTTCTTTAATAAAAGCAGCCATCTAACAAGACTGGTCATTGATGTGTAGTAAAAGTAGTTTTCCCTAAGTTGCTATCATTATCAAAATACTGAATTTGATTATTGAGGAAAGAAAACGACATCAGGGAACATCATATGCCTCAGCAGTGAGGACTGCTGACTAAGGCAAGGAACCATAGACTCCAGGAAAGTATCAAACGAACGACACGCCTGGTTCAGTCTAACAAGTGGAGACACAGACCCCAGAAGGTACCAAATGAAAGGTACAACTAGTAAGGTCTAAAACAGTGAATACAGACCGCAGACAATATCAAATGAAAGATACGTCTAGCGAGGTCTAAAACAAAGAACACAGTGAACACAGTGAATACAGTGGATTCTGTGAATACAGTGGAGACAGACCCCAGACAACATCAAATGAAAGATACGTCTTGTAAGGTCAAAACAGTGTGACTCTGAAAATGAGTTACCAGCATACAGTGTAATAGTTGGCGAAATACCGTTACCTTAAAGCCATGAATAATAAGGTAACCCGGGATACTCGTAACCATACTGACTAGAGTACCAGATGCCCTACAAGCGTCTAAAATGTGACATTTGTCACCCGTTGGCTTGGTAGGCCGGGACTGTAGCTAGCAGTCTGGGTGCGGGGTTGTCAATCCCGTATAGATCTATACACACAATGTCCGCTCTCCCTACAGGAGACTCTGGTTACCAACTAGACGACGGAGAAGGTCGTGTCCTGAAGATGCATCCCAAATAGTGGGTTTCTAATGAAAGTGCTGAACTAGAGTTAGAGACTTCTCAATAGTGGGTTTCTAATGTAAGTGTAGACTAGAGGTAGAGACTCTTAACTGAATTGACTGAAGTAACCCGTATGCCTAAGCTTGTATACATAGTATATAACTAATAAATCAAATGACCTTCGGATGGACATCCGACCCCACCAGACCACATCTCAACGAAGAAAAGGAAATAGGGCGGACAAGCCTTCCTAAGTCCTTCAATCATTATTTATATGCCTCTATACAAGCACTGACATACATCTAACTACGCTTGAGTGTGTATCAAGTAGAAGTGATTCTTGTGAAGTAGGAGTGTCTAACAAGTGAAGTAGGAGTGGTCGCAAGTGAAGTTTAAGTGTCGAATAAGTATAAGCGTATCGCGAAGTAGAGTAGACAACAAGTGAAGTAAGAGCGTATCGAGTATAAGTGAAGTAGAGTCGATCTCAAGTATAAGCGAAGTAGAATCGTATCACTAAGTAAGAGTCTGAATAAGTATAAGCGTCATCAGGTATAAGTGACTTTAGGTATAAGTGAAAGCGTTACAGAGTAGGAGTATAAAATAAGTATAAGCGAAGCAGCAGTAGTTAACAAGTAAAGTATACGTCGAAAAGGGAATCTTTGATGAAAAACCTTTATACTCGGGAAAATCACAATTTGTATTCTTTTGTAAAAACATGTTTGAAAGCCTTTGGAAATCCTTCATAAACCAGTTTAAAGTGAATTTAGATAAAACAATACAAGTAAGAGTTTTGAATTAAATGAAAATCTTTTAGAAAACCATTATAGTGTCCTACTCAGTAAAATAGTGTACAGTATCGTAAAATCTTGTGCATGCGGGTTATCAATCACATGTGATTGATATGATAACTGGCATGTTTAACTTGTATTCCCCCCCCCCCCCTATAAAACGTATAAAAACATTTAAAAGGTTCATTCAGGGGTATGAACTCACCTGGCGTAAGTAGGTCCGACGAAGGTGCCGTTTGGGCGTTCGGTGTCACGCAAGGACTCGAACACACACAATGACCTATTTAACATATGGTAACATACGTTCACATACAATTAGCATATATATAATACTAATTAAACACATATACGCGCTCACAGGAGCGGAAAACACTTTGGCTAAGTGTTTGGGTGTCCCGGGTAGCGTTTTAGGGTGTGTATGGCTAAGGAATGGAGCTTGCTATCCGAGAGTAAACCCCTATCACATAGTTTACGGCCCAGGGACATCTCACCATGAGTTTACGGTCGTAAACTCATGGTGATGGGTTCTAAGGTGTTTTAAGGTTCCTACTTGCTCATTGAATTATTCTAAGTACTTTTCCCAAAAGGCATGAGTGGGTTTGAGGCTTCTAAGGGCACTAACTTGGAGTTTACGGCCTAGGGACACTCCTAAGGGAGTTTACGGCCGTAAACTCTCACCCTTAGTGTTTTGTGAAGTTTCAAGCCCCTATTACCTTTCTAGCAATTTCTAATGAAGTGTGATGCTATTTTGGGGGATTAAATCTAACATTTGGACGTGTTTTGGGGAGTTTACGGCCTAGACACTAGCTTGGGCCGTAAACTCCTTTTTACCACTCCAATTCATGTGTTTAAGCCCTTAAATCCTTCCTAGTATTTTATGGTAAATGTCTAAGGTCATTTGGGGGACAAAAACAAACATTTTGGCTTGGTTTGGGGAGTTTACGACCATGGTATAGACCTGGGCCGTAAACTCCTTTTTCTCCTTTAATTTGATGTGTTTAAGTGATCAAAACCCCAATTACTATGTAGCACCTGATTCCAGGTATGTATTCGTGATTATTAAATCTCTTTATTTTGCACTATTAGCCTTGGAATCGGCGAGTTGAGGGACTGACTCGCCGAGTAGAAGCGGGACTAGACGCGGGATCTACTAGGTCTACTCGGCGAGTAGACCCTGTTTGTACTTAAACCCTAACCCGGGTGTTTGCACCCTATTTAATCGATCTAACCCAGCCTCCACTTCCCTTAGCACTCCCAGAGACCTGTAGAACGAAACCCTAGCCTCCTTTGTGTCCTTGTGGGTGATTGTTAACATTTTGAAGGTGTTTTGGGGCTTGGGAGAAGAAGTGGAAGATTGAAGAGTGCAAGAAGGGAAGGAGATCCGGAATCTACTCTGTGAAAGGCCTCCATTCAGGTAGAAAAGACCCTAACTTGATCTTTAGCTCGTTAATCCCCTTTTTGTCCCTAAGAAAAGAGGTTTTAAGCCCTAAAAACCTAAATCTCTATGTGTTTATGGCTAATGTTCTGCAAGAACTTCGGATGTGGACCTTTTGGACTTCATAGTAGCATAAAGTCTTTGTGGTTGAGGTAGTGGAAGTCCCCAATGAGCATAGGACCTCTTGTATAGCTTGGAAGTGCATGTTTGAGCTCATAGGGCCATGCATGCACATAAAGTTTACAACTTTACATGGTAAATGAACCCTAGGACCATGGATCTGTGGTCTGGAAGTGTTGCATGTCCTATATCTGGCCTACTCAGGAAGTGGGTCGAAGGACTCGGCGAGTTCTATGAAGATGGTCGTCGACTCGGCGAGTTGGATGAACAAACTCGGCGAGTCCTATGAAGATTGCGTGGAACTCGCCGAATGGTTCTTCAAACTCGGCGAGTAATATGAACATCCACAGAACACGAGGGGTTTAAGCGTCAAAGGCTCAACCCTTCGTACCTGTGCACGGAATTAACCGTATAACGTAGTCCCGAAACCCCCAAACCCTCGAATGGGGTGTTTTGGTGTGGATTGGAAGCAAGCAGAGGACCTGCTCGAGGAACTCGGCGAGTTGCTCGCAGGACTCGGCGAGTTGGTACTCGAGTCGGCCCCAAAGTCCCGGGTAGCGAGTCAGGGGTGACTCAGTGAGTGAAAGAAGGACCTGGTGAGTGGGACTGGATCAGTGAGAGATGGACTCGGCGAGTCCAGTCAACTGGAAGTTGACTTTGACCTGGTCTTTGACTTGGTGAGGGGTAAAAGGGTCATTTTACCCTAAGAACATCTAGCATGTTTGACTGATCGTTTTGTGGGAATTACAGTTGAGGGACGTTAGTAGCAGCAGCAGCAGCAGTAGACAGCCAGTTCCCACACAGACCAGCAGCCTATTCGAGGTGAGTTACCTTCCTGTAGCAGTGGGTCTAAGGCCACAATGCCGACCCACCAGTAGGAGACGTATGATAGATGATTGTCTTTGTGATATCATCTAGGTTGCTACTACCTGATATGTTATATGCTAGCATGATATGTTGTATGTGATAGTAGTCGAGTTCGGTTGTTAGGACCGAAGGGTAGTCAGACACCCCAGATACGTCTGACAGTATGTGATGATATGTTTGCATGCTGGCTTGTTATGTTATATGCGATAGGGTAGTATGAGGGGATCAGTCCCTGTGTTTGGTTGTTATGACCGACGGGTAGTCAGCACCCCAGAATGGCTTGACACGGGTAGTCAGCACCCCAGAATGGCTTGACATGGGTAGTCAGCACCCCAGAATGGCTTGACACGGGTAGGACAGCACCCCAGAATGGCCGTATCGGGTAGTCAGGCACCCCAGAATAGCCTGGCAGTATGCGTGTTAATTGTTTGTAAGATATGTGGTATGATGGGGGAACTCACTAAGCTTTGTGCTTACAGTTTATGGTTTTGGTTTCAGGTACCTCTTCGTCGAAGGGGAAGGAGCCGGCGCGGTAGTGGCACATCATACACACACACGGATTTCCGCACTTACGAGATTCTCTGGGATTTATACTCTGATATTATGATGATTGTATGATTTGATTTTTAGACATGGCTTACGTTTTGTTATGGTTTGATCAATCAATGTTTTTTAACAATTAATGTTTCTCTAAAGTAATGTTTTTAAAATGAAATTTTTGGACGTGAAATTTGGGTCGTTACATACTAAGTCCCTAAATTATGTGTTAAGCCCTAGTGTGGTTTGGGGGTGTTTTGGGGGCATTTTGACATGGTTTAGAGGGGTTTACGGCCTAAGCATGTGCTTGGGCCGTAAACTCTCATTTATGCCCTAAATCATTGTGTTTTGATGTTTAAACACTCCTAGGCTAGATCCCCAATTAGTTTACAAGCTTAAGGGCAAGTTTAAAGGCATGTTTGGCACCATTTTAGGGGTTTACGACCCTAGAGTGTTCCTGGGCCGTAAACTCCTTATCTCATGCCTTCTTGAATGGTTTTTGGGCTATAACTATAGCTAGTAATGTTTAGAACAAGCTAGGGTAAGCGGACTTACAATTTGGAAGCGTTTGGTTGCGGATTCGGGGCAAAAACAGGTCTAGAGAGAGAGTGTAAAAAGTCTACAATGGACTCCACTCACCCTTATATAGGGTTCACAGTCGGGGCTCAGTGGAATATTACCCGATACTGCCGTTAAACAGGGCTTTTGGTCGCACCCGATTTAGTGGTCGTAATAATAAATCTTAACATTTTCCAAATAAATGGAAATGTGTGTCCTGCGTTTTTATTTCCTCTTTATCACGACTTAACGGCATGTTAAATGTAACCAAATGGAATGTTTATTAAATTGACGCCCTCTATTTAACGGAACTTTTATACAGTGGAATATTCCGTTAACGGTAACGGGGAAATGTAACGGGACAACTTGGGTTGTCACATTATTCTAATATGGGTTTACCTGGCCATGAAGGGGTCTCATGAAACATAATCAACAACATAGTTATCCTCAAATTAGCCTAAATCGACATATATATCAGAAATGAACTTCGTCTTGGAATGAACTCTTCGGCTTCAAGATTTAGTAGCGTTAGTAAATTCTAGGGATTATGGGTTTTTAGAAAGATAAGAAGGAGTCAAATAAGAATTTTTAGAGGGGTAACGGGAAGAGTATGAAATGGTTCTTGTATTTACAAAAGAAACCTACAAAATTCAAAGAAACCTGCAAAAAAAAAAAAAGCGAACACGGATGTAGAAAAAAACCTAAATTGTAAGAAATCCAGCAAAAAAGCAAAAAATACTAAAAATCGAACAAATACATTCTTATCTTTGAGGGGAGAGAGAATGTACTGAACTTTATTTCGGATGATGTGGTTGTGAGCATAGGGTTTTTGTAGGTGACGACTGGTCTCTGGTGTTTCAGTTGTGAGGTTTTACATTGGTTGCGTTGTGTGACGATGGTGGTGAGTCTTAGAGGTAATAGAGACAGAGATTGTGATATTTGGTGATTGCAGCAGTGAAGAGGCGAGATATGGAGGAAAACAAAGTATAAAAATATGCAATAAAGATGAAAAGCAAACCTAAAGAGATGGAGATATTGGTGGTTGATGGAGATGAGGCATGTGGTGGTCAGCAACAATGTTGAAAGCGGTGATGGTTGGTGAAGTGAGCATATGTGGTGATGGTGATGCGGGTGTTGCATCAAGTACATGTATCTGTAGTGATAAAGTTGGGTGAAAACGGTGATGGTAGTAGATGGAAGAGATGGTGAGGATGAAGGATTCATAAGCAACCGCTTTCTCGTCTTCACCTTGGAAATCAAAGATCATCTAGGGTTTATCAATAGTGAGAGAGTTACCTGAACATGTGCAAAACCTCTCGTATTCTTCTTTTCTACTACTTCAATATGATAAGATGCAATGGAGCGATGCAAGATGATGGTGGTTTATGTGGAAGCGAAATATTTGATTTAGAGAAACAGATAATCGATATATTGTTGGTAGAGTCTTAAGACTAAAGGGAGTGGGTGGGTGATATGGGCGTATTTAGTCATAGAAATCATTCATTATCTTATTAATTATTGTTGATTTTATAGCATTTATGGACAAAAGGTACTTAATTAGCTTAATATTTCAATTTCAGCAATAAAAGACATGCTTGGGAGAAAAAGGAAGAGAATTGAGTAATTGGAAGCTTAGAGATTGAAGATTAAAGAAAGAAGTTGAATTAATGAAGAAACTCGTCGAGTTATTCTAAAAAACTCGACGAGTTGGATCGATTTTTGGTAACTATAAATAGATAACTTATAGGTCCGAAAACCTAACTTTTGCTGGAGGCTAGCTACGACTTTTGAAGATCAGAAGGGTTCTTGGAGCTGCTATTTTCGAGATTTCAACATAAGAGACAATTTCAAAGAGAATCAAAGGCAAATAATCATTCTTCTTTTCTTAATCTTTGTTTTGAACTATGTTTGAATCAGTAGATTTTGATTTTAGGTTATTACTTGTTGTAGATATTAGCTAAAAGCTTTTTACTTATGTTTGGACGAGATAATCTTATGAATATGGTTTGATTGAGTGGTTGAATTGATATTAATTTGGTTATTCATCTTGTTAAGCTTATTAAAGATCCTTATGTATTGATGATAAATGTTTTTAGTTAACAAATAAGTGATTGAGTTGCATGAATATCTTCTTGATTACTTGATTCATATAGTTTTATGAATATAAGATTGTATGCCTAGGAATAGTGAATATGAAACTAGGGTTAACTATAAAATATGTAAATCAATGTGTGAGCATGTGTGATGAACATCCATATATGAGTTGATTGAATTGAACAAATTTGATTAACTCTTGTTATAAGTCTTGCTTGATACGAACTGAACACTAGGAAACTTGTTAATTTAATCACTTGATCACTGTTTGAATTAACTTGTCTACTAAAGGATTAGTAATAATGAACATGAACCCAATCACATTAGAAATCGGTAACCATTGACATATTAATTCATTGCACTTGCCACAAAATCAACCATAGGAATAAGTGAATCGAATCTAAACAGAAGCCTCTTTTATCATTGAATCTAGTTGTCCTTTCTTGTTCTTCTTAGTTGTTAATTGTCTTTGTTTGAGTTTTAAAGTGCTTGATTAAGTTTCTAGTCTTGCAAAACTAGAGAAAACCCCCATATTTTATTAATTGTTTTTAATTAGGTAATACTAGTACTTAATTTGATTGTTACCGTTCCCTGTGTTCGATACTCTACTTGCTTAAACTAAACTACTATCGATAGGTACACTGTCTGTGTGTGTTTGTTTACATTTGAGTTTGTTAGGATTAAAACTAGTTCGTTTTACACACATCAGTGGGAGACGCTAAGCCTCGCCACTGCCCTCGCTCCCAATTCGCTACTCCACCCCTTTGGTTATGCTAAATGGCTCGCTAATACGAACACGCTAAAGAGCTAGCGAGAGGAGAGATAGAAAGGGGAGAGCTGATTGGCACTTTCCTTTTTTTTATTTTTTTTCGTGATACACACTTGGTTTGCGGTATTCTTTCTCTTCTTGAGAACTGATTGGGTAAAGACAGGATTGAATTGACATGTTTTTTGCTTTAACAATTTCACAAATAGGTTATAGAAAGGGGGAGATGAGTAATGCAACCCATGTGTTCGACGAAATGATGTTGGGAGGGACAAGACACAAAAATCTGAATTTGATTGGACCCCCAAAAATCTCAGACTTACACATCACACCTCATCTTAATTCCTCTTACAAACCAAGTCTTTGAAATTACCAAAAGGACCCTGCATTTAAATATTATACTTATTTTAATGTAATTGATTTATATTATATTAATTGTTGGTGGTTTAAAAAAATAATTTTCTATTAATATTTGTGCATAAAAAATGTTTGTATATTAAAATAAAGTAATTTAATTAAATTAGAAAAAAAAAAAAAAAAAAAAAAGAATAGAGTGCTAGGAGTATTACCACTTCCTACTAAATGCTAAGATTAAGTGCTAAATGAAAAAAAAAATAAGATGACACTCAAAAAGCTGATTTGGCAAAATGTTAGGAGTGTTAACACTCCCCTTAGCCTTAGGTTTTTTTCCTATTAAGCCTGTGGCGGATGGTAAAAGACACAGACGGTCAATGGAGAAGAATAGAGGTGTTATATAAATGACCAAGAAGATTAATAGAGGTATAACATTATAAGGTTGCAGAAAGGGCGATATAGTGGGAAGGTTGTTGGGCGGGACAGGGAATCAGATCCGGTCAAAATCCATACACGTATGTTGACTAAATGATATTCAATGCATAAACTGATTGTAAATATCGCAATAAAGTTTGCATGACTTAAAATTCAGGATTTTGCTATTTTATAAGGTATAATAGATATATAAGTGGTGTCACGACGTTGAACATTTAAAAATCAACCTACTCTAGCAATATCATCCGAATAGAAAACAAATTTTCACTGTTATAACGAGGTAATTTTTTCAAAGTATAATGCATTAATAAGAAAACAAATTGAATACTCTAACTGGACATATTTTTTAAAGTACAATGTCTTAGTAAAAAAAGTTAAAAAGTAGAGTAAATTACACGAATGGTTCCTATGGTTTAGGATAGTTTGCGCGTTTGGTCACTAACTTATTTTTTTTTAACTCAGAAGGTACTGTTTGTGTTTGTTACGAGTTTGGTCCTTGTCTTACCTAAAAAAAAATATTTTTCCCTTGATTTTTTATCTATTTAAATAAACACACCTCCCTCACGTTTCCTTACCTAACCCACCATTTTTTCCTATTTAAATAATAGTATTTATAGTAAGATAGAGACCAAACGCGTAACAAAAACAAACAGTAGGGACCAAGCGCGTAACAAAAACAAACAATATGGACCTTCTGAGTTAAAAAAATAAGTTAGGGACCAAACACGCAAACTATCCCAAACCATAGGGACCATTCGTGTAATTTACTCTAAAAAGTACAAAGCTGTGATAAATAAATAAGGAACACAAAAGCCTTTTTTTTATTGGAAAATTCATCATAACTATAAGGTTTGTGGTTGATAAATGATAATAGCTTATAGTTTACTATCAAAATGCATTAAATGTTGGAGATTCCTACAAACTACTTTAGCATGATCGAGAAAACACGTCTATTAATGCCTCTTCTATGGTAATCAAGGACAGTTCTTCAATTTAAATAAAAGATTCAAGAATTGACTTTCTTATGCATTAAATCGGGTTCAAGGTAAAATGTAACAAGACCACATGTAATAATAAATACCCTCAAAATATTGCACCGGGCTTTAGATGGAAAACTTAAACTATTAAATTGGGCAGGGGCTGCGCGAACGCAAGCCCCCACTGTCACAAATTATGATGTAGGCTCGACCACTTGGGCCGACCTTAAAGCAGCACCCCTTCAAAGTGCAATGAAGGTCACTACTCTAGGCCATGGTCCACCTTGACCAACCATTGACCCCATCCAGGTAAGTATATAATTCATTAGCCTCATTCCCTTTTTATACACCTCATCCTCTCATTTTCTTTCTATAATCTGCCGATGTGGGATTACATACTACATATTTTTACAATATCATTCACTACCTTCCACATTCTTAGTTTTGATGTTTGATCCGTAGACGTTACACTATTTTTTTTATAAAGACACATATAACTCACGATAAAAGAATCTATACTTACTTAATAAAAAAATAATATTCAATTTTAGTTTGACAAAAATCAATATTCATCACATGATAAGATTGAACATATTTGGTTACACCACATTCGTATTCTACATAAAAACACATGAAAATACTATTGCCTGACGAGTGTATATAGTTTGGTCAAACCAAAGGGGAGTAAATAACTCAAAACCATATCTACGTTCAAAACTCAAAACATTGATTTTAACTTCTTAAATAACCCATTTTAAGAATTATAAACAAAAACTACAAGAGATGGTTATAAATGAAAATGACTTGTAAAGTAAGAACAAAGAAATGTTCAAGAAAACCCAACACTTCCGCAAAAATAAAAACTACAATTTTCAGCTTCCAACTGACAACTTCACTTCAAGTTTCCAGCTATCAGCTAGTTTTATCAAACACGCCTAAAAACTTATGATTGTTTGAAGCTTGACACAAGTGTGTTTTTTTTCTTGTATTACTTGCAAAATAAATTGTGGGAAATGTTGCGTCCAATTTTTAAATGACAGTAACTACATGCACATGATGTATCAATCTTCTATTATATAGTTTAGTCAAAACATCAACGAAAGTAATAAACAATAACTAAATTCACAATCCACAAAACAATAATTACTCCTAAAATTTTAATATTAAGATAAAAGTCAAAACAAAGACTATGTAGAAAAGCCTCAAACTTGACACATAATTATCCCAAATAACAAATTAATATTTTGTAAGTTGTAACTACTACTTGCATTGGTGTGCCTATTGTGATTACTTGTACATTTGACTCTCAGATGAAAGTCAAATGTACAAGTGCTTATTGCACGTCTGTAGGTGGTTCGGGGGGTCCTCTAGCTATCGGGGCACTACTATACGGCCTTCGTGGTTTTGCCAGCTCAACATGTATCACACGCCCGTGTAGTGGCTACAAGCAATCATGTTTTCAAAGTATTTAATTCAAGAAATAGCAACGTACTTTCATTATTTTGTTTATTTTAATTTATAGCATTTACTTCCATTTTTTTTTCTAATTACATAATTATACTTTGAAAAGTCAACGCAGTTATAGCAATGGCATACAAATACATATCAATTTATATAATGGTTGATTCTTTCAAAATACAATATCCTAATAAGAAGAAAAAAAAATGTAAGTATAATGTTCTAATTGGGTGGAATTTTAAAGTATAATGATTTAATAAGAAAAAAAGTTGAAAGTAAAGCGTTGTAATAGATAAAATAGTAAATTACATTTATGGTCCTTAGGTATAGTTGATTTTTTCAATTTTGGTCCTAAAAAGTTTTATCTTGCAATTTTTGTTCTTATTTAAGGTTTTTGTAACGCTTTTGGTTTCTGTTCCTAGTAAAATGCTATTTTTGGACTAAAAATTCAAAAATGAGATATACTGAGGGAGAAAATAGTCATTTAATTGGAACAAGGACCAAAATCGTCATAAAGCCTGAAATAAGGACCAAAATTAAAATTTTCATATATACTCAGGGGGCAAAGAAGTAATTTACTCTATCGTTACAAAAACCTGAAGTAAGGACCAAAATTGCAAGATAAAACTTTTTAGGACCAAAATTGAAAAAAAAAATCATATATACTCGGAGACCAAATAAGTAATTTACTCCAGATAAAATAAAAGTGGGGTTTTATGTAAAAAAGTCCCATTATTTTGGATTTTTTTTTTTGATAAAGTCCTGTTTTTTTTTAACAGGAAAAGTCCCGATTATTTAATTTTATACAATAATATGTCATTTCCTGTTAAAAAAAATAATGACTTTTTCGTTAATTTGGGGAAATATTAACTAATCGGGACTTTTCTATTCAAATAAAAATTAATATACTTTATCAAAAAAAATAGGACTTTTCTGCATAAAACCCAATAAAAGTGGGATGACATAAAAATAAATAAATGAAAGTATTTTGCTATTTCTAAAAGATATGGTGATTTAGGATTGAAACCTTTTGATCCATTTCATTAATGGCTTTTTCAGCTTCAAGTTCAGATGCAAAAGTAACAAATCCAAAGCCTTTTGATCTGCTGGAGACTTTATCCATCATAACAGTGGCTGAAAATAGTAAAGATTTTAGATTTTATAGTTGAGTTGAATGAAATTATGTAATTGTGTAAATAGATGAAATGTTGAAGGTTACCTTCAACAACTTGGCCAAATTGAGAAAACACATCTGATAATGCTTTTTCTGTGGTATAAAATGAGAGTCCTGCAATGCAAATATAAGATCAAGAATCAACTTTTTGATGCATCAGCCCTCAAATTCACCAAACCCTAACCTACTCTTTTAAGTAAATTTCGAAGCATCATAAACACCTTTTTCATATTAAGTATTCCCTAATTCATAAACCAATAACAGATAGAATCCGATTCACAATATTTTCTGCCAATGAGCTTAGCATCATCCGCCATTAATGGCTACACTACCATATTCCCTGATTCATAAACCAATTTGAGATGCCACATGCTCATTACTTAAATGATATATACAGGTATACAACATCTGTACCTAAGAATTACACTACGAGTGTCGAATGAGCTCTTTACACTAAACTGTAGGGAAATTGTTAAAGGCAATTATGTTGGGAGCTAAAGAATCTAAGAACAGAAGTTTGATTTTGAACATGATCGGGTATGAAGATTCAAAAATCAGATGAAGATTTCAACTACCAGAAGAAGAAAACACGCAAACCTGCGACATAAAGCTTGGAAGCTATGCCCCTTCGTGAAATGAGGATAGAAGGAGGTCCAAACGAAGACGATGATGATGTTGATGATGATAGAGACCCTGTAGTTGCTCGTGACAAGAGATTGCTCAGAATAGTCCTTGGTATCCTTCCACCTGCCACCATAGCTCTTTGTATCTGTTGTGTTTTGTTGTTTTGATTCGGGACAGTGT
This sequence comes from Lactuca sativa, assembly GCF_002870075.4. NCBI lineage: Eukaryota > Viridiplantae > Streptophyta > Magnoliopsida > Asterales > Asteraceae > Lactuca > Lactuca sativa. The sequence goes on from NC_056624.2 coordinate 135,614,504, forward strand.
GTTTAGGGCTTGAGATGGGGGCGCCAATGGGAAGTACCGAACAAAGGACCTCGTAGCAAGAAATACAAGACAAGTCCCTTAGAACTTAGGAAATTACAATTTTGGTCCAACACTTGTTGCAAATTACACAAAATACCAACATTTGATATTTGTATTTTGTTTTCGGTAGCTTAGTGTAAAGCTTGGCCACCTCATAGGAGATGTCTCAAGTTTAAACTAAAGGTTTAAATCAAGGGATGGCTTGAAGAATGATGTATTTAACAATTTTGAAAGAGCTCCTTGGTATCATGACTATCATCGCCAAATGCAAATCCTTTTCCACAAGCCTTGCAATTTTATGGATCTGAAATGGGTGGTGGAGAACCCTTTTTTTTGTCTATGTCCTATAAAAAAACAAAAGCTAGATTTTGTTTGATTTTAATTATGAACGTATGCCTGTATCGATTTTGATTTTTCATAAATGTTATTGTCATTGTAGCCCAACCAACTTATCATTTCTTTTAAAAAAAAAATTTCATTCTAAGGTTAAGTTCATGTTAACCTGTTAAAAAAATATTGAACTTTTATTTGTTTGGATTCAGGGTTGGTCCTGTAATACATGTCTTTCGTGACCAGATATAGAGAAACAGAGTGTGGAGTTGCTTTAAATTGAGAAATGTTATTTAGAGAAAGATAATTGAGGATTTCGTGGATATAAAGATTGTTGAACACGGAGTTCGTATGAGAAAGTTATTACCGTTTGAAGTTTAGAAGAAAGTATGTTGCTATATTGAGAAAGTCAACAAAAGTCAAGTCAATGATCAAACCCTTGACCATCACCGATGTGAATATACATTGTCATGACATGAAAACATGATCCTCACGGCGTGAAGGATGCTTCCACACGACACAACAAAGGTTGAGTCATCGAGGCACACGGTAAAAGAGTGTAACATGTGGCAAATCAGATTCTTTTGGGTGTTACGGTATGACACGTACATTCACGATGTGAAGTTTTCCAGAGTATAAATATGTGTGATTTTGAGTCACATGGAGGGTTTTGGCACATGTGATCGGAGATGTTGCCCGGGAGTCATTCTCAAGAGATTGTACCAGAGATGTTATACCATTGTACATGTGATTTGGGATCGAGTACGAGATGCGTTAAGGTATCTTTTACCCTGTTAATTTATGATTTCGATATGTTATATTTATTGAGATATATTTGACCCGAGTATGGTTTACGGGTATTCGTGATATTGTGTTGTTACAAACCCGTTAGTAAAACCAATGAGTAAATCTTGCGATTAAAGATTTAGTCGAGACTATAAGGGTTATAAACCCTGATATTTAAGAAATACCTATTATGAAAGATTTAAATGATGGCTTACGGGTTAAGCATATTATGATTAAATTATGAGATTTGATTAGTTTGGTGACAAGAGGTTTCGGAGGGTAGCTAGTATTGAATTGTTACAAGTATTGAGAAAATTGTTATTTGATGATTAGGTGCTACCATATGGCAAGTTGATAGACAACGAAGGATTAAAATCGAAACTATAATGAGTCTGCTGACTAACCAGGTGAGTAACACTACTCTAACATCTATTGATGTGTTATATGTGTTATACATTACATGATTTATATGATTAATTGTTAAAGAGAAATTAATTATAAAGAGATTTATAAATATTGAGAGACAAATTATTAATTGATAAATAAAACTTAAGTGATAGTTTGATTATAAATGAAAGATTTATATATATATATATATATATATATATATATATATATATATATATAGAGAGAGAGAGAGAGAGAGAGAGAGAGTTAATCGAGAAAGTGATCAGCATTGAGGAAGAGATTATTTGACTAAGATATATATTATTGATTTAGAGATAAATTATGAATGAGTGATAGATTATTACTAAGAGGTTAAATATGAGAATACCACTCATTGATAAGAATTAAAAGCTATTGAGAATGATTTATTTGATTTATCTAATTATGTTTTAGTAGTTGTTATTAACTAAGTCGGGAAACTTATTTTTTATGATGAATTGTTTTGTAGATATATTATTGTGACACCCGACTCGATCATGTATTTGAGGCCAGTACAATCCTTATGATAACTACTTGTATTCCAGAGTGCTAATGTACACCAAAATTATTGTAAACTTTTAAATGATAAATAAAATTTTTGGGATGTACTTGGTATGAAATCATTGGCGCTACACATCCAAACATATTTGAGGTCCAGGACGAGAATAAAAAAAGAACCCTCAAAAACAAAAACTTCAAAGAATGTACGGTGAAACAAGTAAAGAACCAATTAGAAATTGTGTTATGCGGAAACAAGATTTGCAAACTCAATGAAATACATGTATAAAATATACTGGTCGAATAAAAACTTAGAATTTATCGACATACACATCTTGGTTAGCATAAATGTATCACCATGAAATTATATCGAGACAGCATATGAATAATGAAAAGACATACATTTGTATCACATACATATATTTTAGCAAGCAATAAAGTATAAATAAATTACCATGAAAACATATCAAAACAACTATTTAACAATGGAAAAAAGACATATTCATGACAAGAACATTTATCATTGAAGAAAAATATATAAATTATCGATTACAAAACCAAATGAAAAACTTTAAAATTTCCAAACATGATGGTTGAGTAAAAAATCTTAAATCCGAAACTTAGAGCATTACGTTCAAGTCGACTTCAGAAATCTAATATACAAAACAATAATCAGAAACAAGAATTAATAAAAACTTATAATCTTTGAGCCTGTGATCGAAAATCAGAATTGGGAACGATAAACAAAAATAACACAAAAAATCAAGTCTTCTGAGGTCAAGAGTGAAATAAATAAATAAATAAATAAAAATACGTCCATCGAATTCCAAAGTGAGAAGCAGATATAAGGAAGAAGAGATTGCAGGAGGGGAAGACGAGACTCACGATTCGAGAGTGATAATCAGAAACAAAAATATCAGTATAAAAATAAAAAAATGTCTTCTCATGTTGAGAATCAAGATTCGCGTCATTTGATGTGATGTAGAGATCAACAAGGAGTCAAGTACATCGATTCGGTTCCGAACTAATATGGCACCCTAATTCATGTTATCATTCATATCCTAGTTTTTTAGATGTCGTACACTTCCAACAACTTTGTTGTTACCAAGCCAAATGAGTGTTCCACTCTTTCCAGCCCACTAAATATATTATATATTATCTGTGACTTTACCCATTCAATCTAATCAGAGATAGAACAGTAAATGTTGTCAATAAGGACAACAGGAAATATTTACATTTTTATGTGTTGTTGATTATACTAGGTCAAGTGGGTTTGCTGTCTGGGATCAAATGTTGTCAATACTCAATATGGAAGATGAATGGCGGGTAAGTCGAAGGTTGGAGGTGGACGATAGTGGGAATGAACGTTTTCTTGAAAAGATAATTTAATAATAATAATGAAAATTTTAATTGCAAAGAAAGCCATATTGACATTTTATCAGTATCGACACATGTTATGGTAACAAGCAGATAAAAAGTTTCAAAAATTTTCTAACTGATGTTGGGCAGGGGCCGCGCGAACGCAGGCCCCCACTGTCACAAATTATGATGTAGGTTCGACCACTTGGGCCGACCTTAAAACAGCACCCCTTCAAAGTGCAATGAAGGTCACTACTCTAGGCCATGAGCCATCTTGACCACTCATTGACCCCATCCAGGTAAGTATGTAACACAATAGCCTCGTTCCCTTTTTATACAGCTCGCCCTCTATTTCTTTTTCTTCTGTTGCCGATGTGGGACTAAACTCAGGAAAAAGGCATATTTCCATATGAATCCCATTTCATTCCATACCTTTCACTTCAATAAAGATAAGAGTTTTTTTTTAACAGACACGTTCGGAGAAAGAGACACATTTACATGTAAACTAATGACTACTATATGTAAACTTTCTTAATTGAATAAAGTTATGTATTATTTTGTGTATTCATAGAAGCATTTTGTTTCGAAGTAATCATTCAATTATATGAAGAAAAAAACATTGAACTACTACAAATTATAGAAAATTCTAAAATAGTGCATCTTGATTGTATGAGATGATGTGTAGTTGAGTCAAAACTTCGAGGAAATTAAGACAATAACTGATTTATGGTCAACAATGATGTTGCATATTAAATGCAGCTGCTAATGATCTATATATGCTCTTTTGATGGCATGAAGCCATAGACCCATGATGTGGTGTTACTTATGTCATGATGAGTGAAACGTAAATGCTTATATGGAACGATAGTACTTCATGCATATTTGAAGTCGAAGTTGTTAAGTAGAAGGCGTAAAATAAGATTGTTTTTTTGTTCATGACGTCAGATATATAGCTTGCATACTACAATGACAATGTTGTATTTCACTATTTTCGTTTTATTTAGACGTCAACGTGTTACAGCTTCAAATATGTGAGGATTAATTCATCTTCAAGAATTGTTGGAGTTTGATGAATCAAGAACGACGGTGAAAGAACTGTTGTCCTTGACTTCTATTCTGATAAACCAGATATATTTTATAAGAAATCAGAGGAACACAACGGTTTTTTCCAATAAATCCACAACAAAAGATGCATAATATTCTATTTTTTTCTAACAAATCGATCGTCATCACACTACATTCCCCCACGAAATTGTGCACAATGAACAAGAATTAATAAAAATGTTTGTGATCCACTTACAAAAACAATTTTCTAAGACCAAAAAAGTTACATATAAAATTCCTACCAAAATACATTAAGGTTTCAACCAACAACCTTAATAAACTTAAGAAAATGATAACAACCCACTAGAAATTACTTAGAGCATTGGGTATGGGCCAGTGTTATAACGTCATCTTACATGCCACATCAACCTTAATACCACCATAACACCATGTATGAAATGGTATTCCAATGTTATAACTTGTTAAGAGGTAGAAAAATATATAGAGAGGAAGAGAGAAAGAGAGAAAAAGGAAGAAAAATAATTTTGATCGGTTCTTAGTTCCCGTTTTGCTATGTTGTAACGCCAACAAGATGTCACATAACGAAAAGGGGGGCAGTGTGCCTTGTGTTATAACGGTGTTATGGGCCCTCCACGTAGACAATAACGTTGTGGAGGCGACCCATGCCCACTGCTCTTAATTTTCAATACCAAAATATAGGACCCTAAGTTATGTGATTAAACAAATCCTCCTCTATTTGTTGTCGATCAATATATCTTTCTCCTACCCCTCTTCAAACTTTAATTCATCTCTGCCATTAAGAAATCTTTATTTAAGGATAAAATAAGAACCATATTTGATCATATCTAAAGGATATTCCTTGGTTCTCGTGGAAGAAGCAATGTCATTCTATCTTATCAAACTCACTATATGTGAGGACCATGCTAGAGTTTTCCACTTCTAGCAGGCATGTACTAGACCATAATCATTCTCAAATAACTCATAAAGATTGATCTTGTTTTTTCATTAGGTTCGAGTCAGTGGCGACCCTGGGCCGTGCGGATGTGCGGTCGGACGGGGCCTTCGGCTAAGAAATTTCTTTATATTATATTACAAACAAATAGAAGAATCTGATAATAATATGTCAATTAAAGTATAATTGCATGTTACAAATCTCATTTGTATTATTAAATTATGTTTGTTAAATTATGTTATCGGTATCAATTAGAATCTGATACCGTATATAAACATTTACGATACGAATCTAAAGCTCTAAAGCCTAACTCAAATTTTGAAAGTGTATTTAGCTATAAGGTCAAACTAAATATATGAAAAGTGTCACGATTTTAATTTTGAGGGATACAACAAAAATGGAATTATTAACTCAATTTGATATATTGTAGAAAAAAGTGTCAAAATGTCATCATAATGGTTCTTGAGCAAAATGTATTTGAAAATAATATTATAAAATTTGATAATGTTTAATCTTTGAAAAGGAACATAAAGAAAGTATTATCACTTTTTTCATAGAATTTTGATTCGTGATAAGTAGTGAACTTTTTTTTTTTTGTCTTTAGTAGTAACAAATTTCCTTAATAATATTTTACAAAAAAGATATGCAACCTTAATTTTTTTTTTCACGGTGCCTAGAAATTGGTGTGGACATGAACACTAAGCAATCCAAGTTGTTGAGAGTCGGCCCAAAAGGAATCATATAATTTCAGTCTACTACCAGAATTAGCCCAACGATAGTTGCATAAATCAAAGGGGCATTGCTATTTAGTCTTCATACCTCTTGGATTCTTATTTTATGTTCATGATCTTGGTATTTAGTATGAGAATTGCTTAAAATCATGATCCATAGTTTGTTTAGTTTTCCTTTAAAAGCTTGTAATGTACACTTGGAATATATCATAATTTTTACTGCAAACATACTTGTATGGAGAACACCCGTATCGAATATGGTATAACATTGGTGTTTTTATTGATTTTTTCCATGCTGCCTAAATGTGACAATCTTGACCTCAATAAACCCATGGCCAACATCATTGATAGCCTCACCCAAATTCTTCAAGTCTTCAAGAACTAGAACCGAATGCTCTCATCGCCAACCAACCTCTACCACCACTAAATTTGATAACATCACCAACTCCATTTATCAGGTTCGTTATTTGCCTCAAAAGACAATATGTCACTAGCATGAATCACCCAGATCCACTCTAAAAATAAACTTTCTACCACTATCGTCAAATCCCCTAAATTTACCTTAGTCATGTTTGATAGTATCATGCCCTTGGATTGGCTTTTGCAAGACAAACACTATCTCCCTCATGCTTTGGAACTCCATTGTGGACCATTATCCTTAGAAAATCATCAAGCAACCATGTTCAAATTATTCCATATAAGGTTGGTTTTTGCCTACCATACGAGCTTCGAGAAAGCTAAACCTCGTCTCAATTCCTTCTTACAACTACCAACCATTAACATCCATGTGTTCACATTATAGTAAAAAGCGGGTCCTTCCTACAATGTTCCGGCCCATGTTTTGAAAATCGGAACGGATCGACCGGTTTAATTGGAAACCGGTCCCATATCAGATTCTTAGAGGCAAAAAAACTGTTTTTCATGTGAACCGCTAAAAATGGTCTGGATGAATCAGTAAAACTGGTCAAAACCGAGAATCTTAAAAAAAAAAAAAATCATTTTTTGTATTTTTTATATAATTAAAGTTAATAATAATGTAATTATAACATAATCCGATTTTACTGGTTTTTGAGACCAGTCCAAAATTGGACCGGTTGAACCATTGAACCAGTAAGACGGTTGGTTCGGTCTCTGGTTCGGTTTTCAAAACCTTGGTTCCAACAATGCTTGATTATCCCTTTCACCTAGCCAATGTCATGTTTCCAATCACTTTTGACATCCTTCTCATCAAGTGTGTTGAAGGTGATCATGATCTCGACCGGTTTATCACCCTTGGGCAAATCACCACCAACTTTGGCCACTATGGAACTCATATTTTTGGTGGGGAACTTGCTTCGACCCTTATGCTAAGGGTGTCAAAAAAACCGAAAGCAAATAAACCATCTGAAAATAATAATTGAAGTTTGAGTTATTGGGGTTTTCAGATTATTCGGATCGGTTAACCGAATAAGGAAAACCTTATTCAGTTTGGGTTCAATTATTTTTTTTCCTAATTCAGGTTAACTGAATAACCAAAAATAAGATATTAAATATTAATTCATTTTTTATTTATATTTTAAAACTCAAAAATATTAGTTTAACAAACCTTAAAAAGTCCAATGAGGCTTAATTAACTTTAATTAACTTGTTTTTTGAAACATCTTAAACAAGAAGTTCATAGTTATTTGTTAAATGTTTTATACAAAATAAGTTATATTTGTTAAATGTTTTATACAAAATAAGGTCTCTATGTTTTTTATTCTTGTTATTTAAAAAAACATTAAAAGGGAAAAATAATCGTTGCTTTTTAAATTTTTTTTCAACAACACATAATTATCGAAATGACTTTCAATTTTCTTTGCCGGACGACATAGGACAACTTACCTCCCATTTTAAAGTATGAAGCTTGAAATAGACTTAATAATTTATTAGATTATATGACATCTTTGATTTTGAATGTAATTGAGTTGATTTTGAGTGGAATTGAGTTTATTTTGAACCAAAATACATGATACCCAGAATACCCGATACTCGAATTATCCCAACCCGAACTCGAATAATCTAAACCTTAAACAGTTTGTTTCAGTTACCCGAAAACCAATTAACCCGTATGAATAACACCCATGCCTTCTACATAATGAATCAATTACAACTTTTATTTTGTCTTTGTTGCCCCATCATTTTTACCTCCGCCCAACACCCCCATGCTACTACATTGTCTTCCTCCTCGAACGTTTCCACACGATCTTCATGACATTCATCAGCTTACCTCCGCCCTTCAAAAACGTTCCATATTCCCTTTCTCACCAATGTATCTCTTGTTAATGTTAAAATCTATCGTTACCCACATTATCAAAAGACTATCATGACCAAATTGATCACTAGATGCTACGTGAGGGTATCATCTGCCTCAAAACCAACCCATTTCGTCTTTGATTATTCTCGTTAAGGAAAAAAAAAAGACAAGATGTGGCACTTATGTATCACTACCGTTTTTTTCTATTCCCATTGTAGATGAATTATTATTGGACAAATTACATGGATCTTGATACTTCTCAAGATCAATTCGTGGGTGGTTATCATTAATAGTTATATCGACCACCAAAGTCTGTGTCATTGCTTACACATGCTATATAAATATCCAACCAACATAAACGTATCACAAAATTGATCGGTTACGACTTCAATATTCTCCACATGACAACCGCCTCACTGGCTCAACGACTTGTTCATCTTTCTTTTAAAAACTTGTAATTTGCATTTGGAACATATCAAAAATTTTGTTCCAAACATTACCTTCATCATCTTTTTCTTTATGTGGAGACCACCTATCTCGAATAATAGAGTACGTCATAAACCAAAGATTTTTAGTGATTGATCCAACAAAACAACTCAAAAGAAAAAAAAAAAAAAACGATTGTTAATTTCTTAATATCCATTCCAAGTTCGAAATATCAAGTGTACAAATAACAACTCACTTCACTACATGATGTCTTTGTTGTTTTTTTTATCCATATAGATTGATATACGATTAAGACACTTACTTAAAAGTACATCTTAGGCCACAACCCTCCTATATCCAAAAGAAAGTTTATATTGATGGATTATTTGGAACAATTTTTTGCTGAGTCCAACTCGTCCACTTAATTCACAAAGACATACTGTTCAAATACTTTTGAATAGGACATCCCTTAATCACTACAAAAGTTGAACTACATGTCAAAATCTACTGATCTACATCTACATGACTAATTAAGTAGTAGATAGATGCTGATGTTATATTTACATTTTAACCCAGAGACAGATAAAAATAGTCGGATTAAACAATATTTTGTTGCATGTAGTTATATTAAGACAAAACTGCACAAATGGTCCATGTGGTTAGCTCAAAATTGCCATTTTGGTCCAAAAAAGTTTGGACTAGCGCTAGAGGTCCAAACTTTTCATTTTGTTGCAAGTTTGGTCCAATTTGATTTGCACTTTTTTGTATTGACGATTTTGCCCCTTATTATTTTTCTTTTATTACAACAATTTAAAAACAATTAAGCAAAAACCAAAAATAAAATACCCCTACCATGTCTCTCTCTCTCTCTTTCTCTCCCTCTCTCATGTTCTTCATTTCTACTTCAAAATACTCATTTCCCTCAAATCTGCCATGTACGATGGCCGACAAATGCACCATCATCGAGACCAACAAGATCTATATGTTTTCCGACGACATATACATTCAGAAAATTGCCACTTCTTCGACGACGCTGATGATCTGACGAGCATAGAGATGAACAAATCTGACGAGATATCTAGGGTTTGTTGAGGTGGTGGCGTCGGCGAAGGATCGGGTTCAGACGACACACTGGTTTGAGAAACATCATAGGGGTTGAGGTTTTGTTGTTTAGGGTTTGAAAAGCATTGTATGGTAGCTCAAACATGAAGATCTATTGTCACCGTCGTTTTTTTGGATTTGAACAGATATAGCGAGATATCTGACGATGTTCAGGGTTTCAGCCGTCCATTTCTCTCCTTCTCCAGCGAGGTGCCATCTTTTTGCAAAAACCCTAGCATCGTCACCCTCTAGTTTTTCGAAACCCTAGATTTCCAGATCTATTGTCACCCTCGTTTTTTGCTTCGATCCACAGACGTGAAGATCTGGAAATCCTTGGTTTTTTGCTTCGAACAACAGATGGATTAAAGATGATGTTGCTCCGACGAGTGTTGTGCATTGAATCAGGTTTATGTGTTGGGTCTTGTTTATCAAATTTATAGTTTTGTATATCAGATCTTCTTGAATAGATGTATGGATGTATTTGATATCATTTGTGCTTAACCATTTATGGGTTTTTAATGTGTTCTTATATGTTAGATTTCTAATTTTTGTGTGCTTGTTCGTCATTGAGAGAGAGAGAGAGAGAGAGAGTTATGTATGTGTGTGGTGTTCATTGGAGCTAGGTAAATTTTCCGATGACCGAAGGTTCTGGCAATTAAGGTTACAAAGGAAGCTTCAGTGTCGACGGTGGTGGTGGTAGCGCTGATGTTGGCCGGTGGTGGTGTTGGTCTTTTGCATTGTGAGAGAGAGAGAGAGAGAGAGAGAGAGAGAGAGAGAGAGAGATTGGAGTAATATTTTATTTTTTATTTTCTTTTAATCATAAAAATATTTAAATAAATAAAATAGAAACTGAAAAAAGAAAAAAAGTAAGGGTAAAATTGTCAATATAAAAAAATTCAGAACAAATTAGACCAAATTTACAATAAAATGAAAACTTTGGACTAGTCAAAACTTTTTTGAACCAAATAGCAATTTTAGGCTAACCATAAGGACTATTTGTGCGGTTTTGTCTTATATTAATCAATAAGATTAAAACTTGAACTCAAATATTGGGAGGGGCTGCGCGAACGCAAGCCCCCACTGGCACAAATTATGATGTAGGCTCGACCACTTGGGCCGACCTTAAGTTAGCACCCATCCGAAGTGCAATGGAAGTCACTAACCTAGGCCATGGTCCACCTTGACCAACCATTGACCCCATCCAGGTAAGTAAGTAACTCCTAAGCCTAGCTTCTATTTTATACACCTCGTCTCTCTATTACTTTCTATCCTCTGCCGATGTGGGATAACACCATAGGGCATATCTTACTACGTAAACCTTGTAGATGGAGTATATCCTAGGGACTATAACTTTAAAATTTTCTTTAGATGATAATTTATTTTTCTATTTTAATTTTAATTTCATTTGGAGATGTCATAATCATCTTGTGCTAACCATGATTGCATGAACATGCTCTGATTTCAACACGTCATTGGACCATACAAAAGAACACAAGGAACTACTACTATAAGATGAGTATGGAATGAGAGATTGAACTTGTAGCATAATAGACTCTTTGACTCATTTTGATGAGTGTGTATTTAGTTGAACCAACGCAATAAGAAAATTTAAGACCTTAACCAAATATTCAAATACATAAGGAGGTACTTGATTGAAAACAAAATTTTGTGTGAATAATAAGGAATTGTTTTCCTACAACCTTTTTTCATCACAAAATATAAAGGTTGACATACACATTGTATATAATGTATAACACTTACCGGTTACCCGGTTACCATTTGAGTTTACTAAAAACACAAGTACTTCGAATACTTTAAAAATAAGACAAATAAAATGCAAGGGTTTAATCACTAAGTTTTTGAAAACCTTAATTGATAAAGCGGTGAAAGTATGTTGTTTTTTTTTTTTTGTATTTCTCTCCATGCTAAGTAAATAGATAGCAAGCACAATTTTTCCTCCATCATGGATGCAACTTTTCCTCCATGTTTCACTTATATGTAAACATTAACACTATCAAATAAAATTGGAAATTATTTACAATTTACAGAAGGTACTTATGTCTTTTGGCTTTGTTATTGAAGTGATATCCTCGTCTTAAGTTATCATATTGTGTTTCTTTGTGTATAAATAGTTGCATACTTACATTCTCTTTGTCGATGAATGGTTGTATCATCCTTCTTTTTTGCAAGCATTTATGAACGCATGCAAACTTTCATGTACACCTCTCCTCTCAAAATATATAAACAGACTCCCTGAAAGGTAAACGAGGCAAACGAAGAAGAAAAACAATAAACGACTAGTTTATCCTTATGTCTATTGTGTACAAACGATGGTGAATAAGAGTAAATTACCATTTTAACCTTATATTTTCTATTAACATATAATGTTGAATAAAAATATGATTGTATTTTTGGACATAATGAGATTAAGTTTTTTTTTTTAATTAATGAGTTTAACGGGTTAAACAATTAATATAGACAAATATACATGGGTGTTTATTTTTTTTACTTAATCTGAAGATAGTGATTTAATGGGTTAAGCAAAATATGATTGTACTTTTGGGCGTAATGAGAGTACGTTTTTTTAATTAATGAGTTTAACGGGTTAAACACTTAATATAGACATTACACAACTATATATGGGTGTTTAGTTTTTTACTTAATCTGAAGATAATGACTTAAACGAGTTAAGAAAAAAAAAACTTTGTTTAATGTATTAAAATACTAACCCTTTACTAGATTTTCCTTTTTCCCCTCCTAACTTCTCATGTGATGAATACTATGATTTTTTTCCGAATGTAAAAGTAAATGCTCATTTAGGGGGTGTTTGGCCTATCTTTTTGAGGGACAAAAAGAACTTTTAGAAAAAGATAGGGGGAAAAGATGTTTGGTAAAAGTATTTTAAAAGCAACTTTTGGAAATTTGATATAATTTGGAAAAGTCAGGAATTCCTAGCTTTTTGTGACTTTTCCTAAAAGTTCTTTTGCCCTCTGAAAAAGATTAGCCAAACACCCCCTTAGTTTTAGATTTAGGCTTTTTCAAATTGTTTATTCGGTCCATACAAGAAATAAACCTCATGTATACAACCTTTTTTATAGACAAAAGAAACAAATATTACGTGTACAACATTTTATCTAACAAAAAACAAAATCTCATGTATACAATATTTTATCTAAATATACATCATTACCCATTCAACAACTTTACCTTGTAGAACTTGATAGCACAAAAATTCCTAAAGTGATGTGAAGTTAATAATTACAATTGTGGAAACGGTTATTAACTAAATTATGAATGCCAAGATGTTGGAGAGAGTCAAGAGACTTACTTAGTACTACAAGTCATTCAACTAAACAAACAACATTTTATATAGATAAAATAAACAAATCTTATGTGGAATAAAAATAACAATTTACGTCACCGAACTAAATAATAACACTATAACTATACATATAACCATTTTGCATCGCCGAACTAATAAATAATAATAATAATAATAATAATAACAAATTGTCCAAGCTTATGTGGAATAAAAATAACAATTTTGGATTATATGAGAGTAAATGACTATTTTGCCCTTTGATGTTAAATAAATAATGATTGTTTGTATGGAAACCATAATAAATTGAAATTGTGATGCCAAGATGTTGCGCATACTCAAGAGACTTACCCGAGCAAGTCTCACCTATCATGGTGACTGATTCGGTAGTGATGACAAAAGCATCAACCCAATTTACAGATGTCCCATATATGGATCAGGGGGGGTCACCGGTAGGGATGAGCAGCGGAAGCGGGTACCTGCTTTCGGAACCGGAACTGCCTCGGAACTGCCGGTTCTGGAATTGGAACCGCCTTAAGTGGTTCCGGTTCTGGTTCCTAAAGTATCGGAACCGCTTTAAGCGGTTCCGGTTCCAATTCTTATTTTTAAGAAACCGATGTCGCTGGATATCCGCCGGTTCCGGTTCCAATATCGGGTACCCGGTACCGCCGGGTACCCGCCTTTTTCATAAAAAATATATATATTAAAATTTTATATTTTGTTAATTTTGTTTTAAAAAAATAGGGCAAAAGAACTTATATCTGATTTCCTTACCTTAGTCGTTTTAGGGTTTTTGATGAAAGAAAAAAGAACACGCCGACACCATAGCCTCTCTTCTTCTCGTCACTCTCCCCTCTCAAACCAGTCATCGTTTGTTCAATCGATGCTTCGATCGCTCCCGTTACTGATTAACCAGAAATACGACAGTAGTCTTTAATCGTTATGTTCAATCGACGCTTCAATCAGTAGGCTCAATCAATGTTATGGAGACTTCAGAAAACTCTTCAAACCCTTTCATTCTCCAGCTCTGCATCCTTCAGTTTCCAATTTAAATCCCTCCACTCCCCCCTCTCCCTCCGTCCCTCCACCTCCCGTCGGAATGGCTTCGTCGTCAAAGTTGTAAGTAGCTCACAATCTCTCACTTTGTTTAGCTGTGTGGTGAGGATCGAACATTAGACATTAGTTCATTCACATAATTGAAACTATGTTCTACAACACCATTATACCAATATCTAAATTTTCTTATCATGTGCTCGTTGATTATGGAAGTAGATGTATTCGATATGGATCTGAAATTCTATAATGTATTTTAGTATTTATAGGGCCTTCCACTGGTTGGATATGTTGCACTAGATTTTGAAGTCAGAGCTGTTTTTGATCAAGAATTCATCAAGGTAACTAAATCGACTCATATCATTGATTATATATAAAATCCTATATTTCATAACTTTGTAAGAATTTATGAATTATAGGTTAAGCTCTCTGATTGCATTGGAAAGAAATATGTCATTTTCTTTTTCTACCCTCTTCATTTCACTTTCGTTTGTCCAACATGTGAGTTTCACTTTCACTTTCACAATACTTTTAAACATAATTTGATCCAATTTTTTTCTTAATTATGTGTTTATCATGATGAAATCACTGCAATCAGTGATAGACAAACATAATTTTACAAGAAAAACACAGAGATATTGGGTGTTTTAGTAGACAGTGTGGTAAATTCTAATTCTTCCTTTACCTTGATTTTTTCTTAATACAAAATTTTACATTATGATTTATGAATTTATGATTCTATTTTCTTTTTCTTAATACAAATATGACCTGACTGATTTTTGTTGTTATTGTAGTTGCTGTGCTGTTTTTGGGATGAGATCAAGCACATACGACATGCTATTGCATTCCTGGTATGCATATAGATATTATTGCCTAATAAAAATCATTTAATAATCATGTATATAAGTCGTGATGTTGGTTTTTTTAGGTTACCCAGCAAAAGCGAAAGAGGACACTGCATGAAATAAGTTATGACCTCAGTCCTGTAAGTTTTTGCAAGTTTGTGCAAACTTTGAGATTATATTTTATCATATTTAAACTTTCACCTCACCTGCATGTGCAAACTTTCTCCTGAAGTCAGTCTCAGGATCTTATATTCTTTTTTACTTCTTTTACTAATACCTATAATTCCTCCATTCTTCCAAAACATTGCCCCTAAATTTCAGGTTTTTGCTACTCAAATGGTTTAACTTAAAGACTGTGATGGAATATGCATGCAGTATACTGTTCTTGACAGATGAGCTGACAAGATCAATGGATCCAATTCAAGGCTATGTTGTTTTTGTTGTGTTGCTTTTTCCTGTTGTTGTTTTATGTTTATTGTTTGTAAATTTTCATTTTTATCATCTCTACTTGTTAAATTTCACTTGATTGGAATTGTTTTCTATGATGTTTTTTAATTGTGGAAAGTGTTTTTAAATTTTAATAGGTGGTTATGTAAGTTTTTATAATTGTTTTATTATCATATCTTCTACTTCTGATGTTTGTAAAGGTTAATATCGATGCCATATGTATTAAGGACCAATGAGATAATAAAATCTATATGATTTAATTTACCATCTTTATATTATTATTTTAGTAAATACAGCTGTAAATTATTCAATACTTACCTAGTTTACCTCCTTCTCAATTGTATACATCGGCTATATAGCCTTTCCCTGTACATTGATTTTATATATGAAAAACATACTTTTTCACAGCAACCCTAAATACCTCATATGGTATCAGAGCCCCAATTACTCTAAAGAGTCGATCCTATATCTATTCCTTCTTCTTTCTTTCCTCGCCACTCATAATGACAAAGGCCACAATCCAAGTCACATCAGCAACTCATTTTCCGATCAAACTCACCACCAATAACTTTCCTGTCTGGCGCCGTCAAGTTGAATCCACCCTAATAGGGCTTGAACTTGACACTTTCATCTCTGGCGATCAACAACCGCCCAAGCGCTTTCTAGATGATAAAGACAGATCCAAACCAAACCCAGAGTATCTTTCCTGGTAACGCCAAGATCAAACTATTATTAGTGCAATCCTTGGCTGCTGTTTTGATTCCATTCAACCCTTGATCTCGTCTGCCACTACCTCACGAGAGGCTTGGGATCGTCTTAAATCTAGCTTTGCTAGTGCTTCTCGATCTCGTGTTATCTCCCTCAAATCCAAACTTGTCAAAAACCCAAAGGGTACTCGCTCAATAGCTGAATATCTCCAAGACATGTGCGTTATTGCTGACGATCTTGCACTTGCACAAAGTCCTATCTCTGAAGAAGACATGCTTGTTCATATTTTATCCCAACTCGGTGATGAATATGGAACCATTGTTGATGCCATTAAAGTCCGTGAAACACCCCTCTCCTACTCATAACTATTCGACAAATTGAGTGATTTTGAACGTGCCCTCAAGGAGAACACAACCTCCTATGATCTGGTCATCACCACAGTTGACTACACCAGTCGACAACAGAATCGATCACAAGCAAAATCTGATGGTTCCTACTCCCAACGTGCCTCTACTAATCGTCATTCAAGCTAGCAACGCAACTTCACCAATCGACATAACCGGTCTTCTTCAAATTCAGGAAGCAATCGAAATCACAAGCCCAACACCTTTTGTCAATACTGCAATATCCCAGGACACATCACTCGTGACTGCCGGAAACTATCTCACTTCCTGCGAGAAAACAATGTTTCTTTCAACAAATCAATCATCTACTCCAATTGCCAATGTCACAATGTCAGGTCCCTCTCCTGTGTCTCCATCTTGGATGTTTGACAGTGGAGCCTCCAATAATGTCACAGGTGACCGTTCCACTCTTCATAATGTGTCTGACTATGGTGGACCAGATGAAGTAGTTATTGGGAATGGTAACACCTTGCAAATCTCTCATGTTGGCTCTGAACGCATTCACACACCACTTAAAACTTTACAATTACCTAATGTGTTATGTGTTCCACAATTGAAAAAGAATCTTATTTCTGTGGCAAAGTTATGCAAGACTAACCGGGTGTCTGTTGAATTTTTTGCACGTTTCTTTATTGTGAAGGATCTTCGCATGGGGGCGCTTCTCATGTGGGGGGAGAACCATGAAGATGTCTACTATGCCAACCTACCACCTCATCTGCAACTGAATTTCACCATTAAAGCATCCCCAAGTCATTGGCATCATACCTTAGGTCATCCATCCTCCAAAGTTTTCCGGTGTCTGCTCTCAAAATTAGGCCTTAGCTCTAAACTGCCTGATATGCATTGTTCATCTTGTCTAGTTAATAAAGGTCACAAACTACCTTTTGGATCTAATTCCTTTGTTGTCTCAAAACCATTGCAATTACTTTACTCTGATGTGTGGGGCCCTATTCAAAACTCCATTGATAAATTTACCTACTATGTGATTTTTGTGGATTATCTCACCAAATATGTATGGTTTTATCCTATGAAAAAGAAATATGAAGTTGCCACCATTTTTCCTCAATTCAAACTTTTGGTTGAAAAATTCTTTCAAACACCCATTGTATCCATCTTTACTGATAATGGTGGTGAATACATTGGTCTATCACCCTTCCTCAAAACTCATGGCATCTCTCATTATACAACCCCACCTCATACACCTGAACAAAATGGTGTCGCTGAAAGGCGACACAAACATATAGTCGAAACAGGCCTTGCCCTCCTTCATTATGCCAAACTTCCTTTAACCTTTTGGTCACACGCATTTGAGACCGCGGTCTATTTAATCAACCGGCTTCCCACACCAATCCTCCATAATCAAACCCCATACCAACATCTATTTGGTCAATCACCCAATTACAACAAACTCAAACCTTTCGGGTGTCTATGTTATCCCTGGTTACGCCCGTATACTATCTCCAAACTCCAACCACGATCCACTCCATGTCTTTTCCTTGGTTATTCAACCTCTAAATCAGCATATAAATGCTATGACCCCCTCACCCACTGGTTATATCACTCGCGACATGTCCAGTTCATTGAGAACCAATTCCCCTCCCTATCTACATCTCATGATCCCTTACCTACACCTGACACATCCCTCACATCAACACAATCAACCCCACCAACATCCTCCTATACTCATTTACCACCTACACCTGATCCAAATCTTACCCCTCCTATCACCTCCACCACCAATACATCCTCAACAACAACCACCGAAAACACCAACCCTATCTCTGATCCTTCACCTACACAACAGTCCGATCCTTCACCTTCACAACAGTCCTCCACACCACATTGTCCCTTTACCTCCTACCCCTTGTCTACTCCAGGCGTACTAATAACACCTCATCCCTGTCATCCCCTATTGTTGTTGGACAATCGTCCTCACCCCTTTCCCCTCCACCACCAACCTCCGACCCACCCACCCCAATCATCTCACCTGATACAACTCCTGATACTCTCTCCACCAATACTGCTATACCCCCAACACCTCCCCATACTGTGCGCCCACGCAAGAAAAATCCAAAATATTTCAACCCATCATTCATCAATGCTGCAACACTTCATCCAATTCCCCACACCATTGAACCTCATACACACAACCAAGCTCTCAAAGACCCTAACTGGCGTCATGCCATGGATCAAGAATTTAATGCCCTCATGCAAAATGGCACTTGGGAATTAGTACCACGTGGCAATCACAATCCGATTGGTTGTAAATGGGTCTTTCGAGTCAAACGCAAACCCGATGGTACAATCTCAAAATATAAAGCCCGTTTAGTTGCTAAATGCTTTCTTCAACAACACGGGAAAGATTACTTTGGTACCTTCAACCCTGTAGCCAAACCGGTTACAATTCGTGTCATCATATCCCTAGCTCTCTCTCACAACTGGACCCTCCGTCAACTAGACGTGAACAATGCATTTCTACACGGTACACTCCATGAAGAAGTTTATATGACCCAACCTTCAGGATTTACTAACCCTCAATTTCCTGCTCATGTTTTCAAGTTGCGGAAATCTCTTTATGGCCTGAAACAAGCACCAAGGGCATGGTACATGGAATTAACCTCCTTTCTTCTCTCCTGTGGTTTTCGAAAATCCCAAGCTGATGCCTCTCTCTTTATCTACAATCATGCCAATATTTAATCTTTTTCATGGTGTACGTTGATGATATTGTCCTTACTGGCAACAACAATTCATTTCTTAATGAGTTCATTGACACCTTGGCAAAACGCTTTTCCATCAAAGACCTAGGAAACCTTCACCATTTTCTTGGTATCGAAGTTATTCCAACCACTCATGGTCTCTTCCTATCCCAACACCGTCACATCCAGAACCTTCTAACCCAATTCAATATGGATGGTGCAAAAGCAGTTGCTACTCCCCTTAACTCGTCTCAGGTTCTCCACCCTATGGATGGCTCCCCCAGTGTTGATCCAACACCGTATCGTAAACTGGTAGGTTCGCTGCAATATTTAGCCTTTACAAGGCCTGATGTTTCCTTTGCTATTAATCGTTTAGCCCAATTTATGCATTCCCCATCCGAGATTCATTGACAGGCACTCAAGCGAGTATTGCGTTATCTTAAGGGTACTATACACCATGGGTTGTATCTTAAACGAGGTTCCTCTCTTGAGTTAAAGGCTTTCTCTGATTCAGACTGGGGAGGCATTATGCATGGAGGCCGCTCTACAACTGCATACATACTTTATCTTGGCTCCAATATCATCTCATGGAAGTCATCACGCCAGAAGTCTGTCTCCCGCTCCTCCACTGAGGCATAATACAAAGCACTAGCCAATGCAGTGGCTGAAATTGCTTGGGTTCAAAACTTGCTCACCGATCTTGGTGTCTCACAAACATCATCTCCTACACTTTTCTGCGATAACACCGGTGCCACATATCTCTGTGCCAATTCTGTCTATTATTCACGCATGAAACACGTGGCACTAGATTATCACTTAGTTCGCGAGAAAGTTGCTGCTGGTTCTCTCAAAGTTTTGCATATCAACTCCACTGACCAACTTGCAGATGCTCTCACCAAACCACTCAGTCGAAGCCCGTTTCTTCGTCTACGGTCCAAGATTGGAGTCTCCGATGGATCCTCCATCTTGCGGGGGCGTATTAAGGACCAATGAGATAATTAAATCTATATGATTTAATTTACCATCTTTATATTATTGTTTTAGTAAATACAGCTGTAAATTATTCAATACTTACCTAGTTTACCTCCTTCTCAATTGTATACATCGGCTATATAGCCTTCCCCTGTACATTGATTTTATATATGAAAAACATACTTTTCAAAGCAACCCTAAATACCTCATAATATGCTCTATAATTTATAAATAAAAACTTTTATATTTAAGAAGCTGGGTACCCGGAACCGGAACCGGAACCGGTTCCAATTTTCTAGGAACCGGTGTAGGCAGATCCGGTTCCGGTTCCAATAACTTAAAAACCGCCGGTTCCGGGAGCGGTTCCGGTTCCAACAAAAATAAGCGGGTACCTGTTTATGTCCATCCATAAACTCACTGGTGGTACCGACAACCCCTTGCTTTTTAAGCCGTAGTGGAAAAAAAATTTAAAATTTTTAAAATTTTTATATTTTCTATTATGATGCAACCCCTAAAATCTTACGTCCGCCCTAATATGGATTTGGATCTACGTACCAATGTCATGTAATCATCATATCAACTAACCAGATAATATTTATAGAATTGTTTTTTTTTTTTTTTTATAATGAGGACGAAAACATTCACGTCTTTTTTTTCGCAAACATCAACAATCCATCCGTCCCACCTTTTTGTGGAAAAATTACACATTACGGTGAGTGTGTATTTAATCTTAGCCATTTAAACTCATTGTTTACGGTCAGCAATCGGTTTCTCGCCGACGACCCTCCTCTATATATTACGATCACCTCTTCCAAACGTCAGTTCTTTTCTACTTACTTTCCCTCTCTCTATGTGGGTTGATTATTAACTATTTTATTTGATTTATTGCAGATGAAGAAGATGCGCAATTAGTGGTGTCGGATGCAGGGTTCAAGTGATCATCTGTTTTGGGTTTCTCTTTCCAACAAGAAACTCACCAAGAGATATTCCTAAAAGCATCACGTCCCTGTTTGTCTCATATGGTTCTATACTTGATGTGAATTCATCATACAAGAATGTTTCTATAGCCAATAGAAAGTTAAAGAGATCAATGGAGTTAAGTTGAATTCATGGAGTTGCATCCAGAGTTCATGGTTTGGTGATTGGTGTTATAAATTCGTCCATGGAACTTTTGTTGTCACATAACACATATACAGTGAAAGAATGTAGCTTGTTTTTTTTTTTTTTTTTTTTTTTTTTTGTTTTTAATGATCGATCATTTGAATTTTCTCACAAGCCATCCATTCATACTTTACCTTTTGATTGTTAATTTTTTATTTGCTTTTATAAATTATAGTTTACCATTTATGTTAGATTATTAGGTTAACTTTGGTGACACTAATCATCAATGATAAATTCGGTTAAAATATATAGTTTTTTATATTACATTGTACCTATTTATAGCATCTAAAAAAGGCCACTCACTTTGTGAAAATTTATTTTTTCACTATGTATAATACTTTTTGTTTAAATTGAAATATTTCATTTGTTTAGTTTTAAGTAAAGTTATCTCAATTATATTATTTTGTGGTGGTTTGTAGGAAAAAATATGGAATTAAGAATTCCAAATTTAGACTTAATAGAAGCATTGAATTATAAATGCTACTTCTTCCAAGGAGGAGTTTGATAAGAGTCAATAGTATCATGGAAGTGGCTATTGTTGTATAAATCATTTCAGATCTCTTTAAAGGTACACGTGTCATTTTTTCCATCTCTCATTTTTAGTCAATAGTTGAACTCTTATTGCTATGCTTCTATCATCATAGAATGTCTTATGGGATGCTACTAAAGGGTTGTATTGTCCAGTTAAAGAAACTGTTCTTTGTATGGAGAAACACCATCAACGCATCGTTTTTTTTTTTTTTTTTTTTTTTTTTTTTTTTTTTCATACCAACAAAACTTCAAAATTCAAATTACGTTATTACCCCCCAACCAAGATGGAATCTTCAAGGTTCTATCATGTTCTTTTAAAAAGGAAATAACCCAATGATTGGGTCAAATGCAAGAAATAGTTAATATTTTGGGTTTCATTAACAAGGACCCATGATCTTTAAGGTTTGTAAGTTTTTCTTATTTTCCTTTTTTTTTACCACATTAATGTTATAATATTTTTTTTTTTTCCAAATGATATCATGTTAAAATGATATATACCCTTTTGACTCTAGGAAGAAACTTCAAATTCGTTAATAAGACTGCAATTTTCCTCTACCCTGTTGTTTGGTGGGCCATGTTCTTGATGTGCATTGATATCTTTGGTTAATTGCAAAAACAGAAAATACATTGCAAGAAATAGCAATGTACTTTAAGTTTTGTAGTTTAAAAAAATGTTTCTGAATTGGTTTTTTAATAGGAATGTACTTTAATTAAAAAAAAAAAGCGCTTTTAAATCTTATTTTTGATTGTGTATCATTTCTAGGTTAGGTCTAAGTTTATAAAGTTTTTTTTCTAATAAAAAAATGTTTCTAAAATGGAAATTTTGATAGAAAAAAGATTACATAATTCATGTTAAAGCTGTTATTGGTTCTGTGTGACCATCAGTTAAAATAGTGATATTTTTTTCATGTAAACAATCAACTTGAAAATAATTTAAAACTTTATTATAACACATTTATAAAGTTAGAAAAACTTGACAAAAAATGGAATATGGTAACTAAGAGTCAACTCTTCTTCATTCATGTCATGTGTTTGAATAGCATTCTAACATTTTTTAAGCTTATAGTAATGTGCGCTAAATGTGATTCTGTTTATGCACAAGTACATTGCTATTTACTTTCAAAAGATATAGAAAGATAATCGGATAGATTTGTCATGTACATAACTAATATATAAAGGAATGAAAGTAATATGCTATAAAAATAAGATACATCAATATTATTGTTTATACATTTGTCAATAACTAATATATAAAGGAATGAAAGTAATATGCTATAAAAATAAGATACATCAATATTATTGTTTATACATTTGTCAACCTGTCCAATGAAAGTCACTAAACTAGGCCATGGTCCACCTTGACCAACCATTGACCCCATCCAGGTAAGTGTCTAATCCAATTGCCTAAGTTTCATTTTATAGTACTTTCCATGCATTTATGTTTCTTACTTGAAACGATGTGGGATAACATTACATTGCATATTTCCACACAAACTCGGTTCCTTCTACACCCCTGCTTTTAAAGCATCAAATGAAATATGCATTGACAAAATATTAAATATATTTCACATATTGGTTTTCTTAAAATGTTATTCATCTCTAATAAACAAACAAATGTTTCTTTTATGAATATTGTTATAAGCCAGGCAACAAAACAAATCAAACCCAAAACAAAACAAAGAGATATATTTACATGTGTTGTAATTTTAACTTTTTATTGAATGAATATTTTGTTTGACAAAAAGCATAATCATCATTAACTCACTTTGATTGAAGAGATTCTTCAACTTAGTCATGGTTGATGAAGTTTTCGTAAGTGTTTTGATACAAAATGTCAATGAATTGATTATCCTCAGAGTAAAATCAAAATCCAAGAGTTAACAAAAACTAAAACGACTAGTTATGCTTTTGATGGTTACCATCATTAAGGTGGGTTGATGGTGATCATCTCAAAATTAAGCACTTCAAAAGGAGTTGCCTTTGAGTTCGAATCTCTCATACTACAACTTTGGGATGACCTACCTTTCTATAAAATATTTTATTAATTATTATCTTATAAACAAGACAATGTTTTTATGAATCTTGATATAAAATACACATACAAAAATCAAACTCAAAACATAATACATTTTCGTGTCCGTTACCAATTGTAATATTATTTGAATTTTTTTCTTTAACAAAAACTTTATTTTATTTTCTCATTTGACAAAAAGCACTAATCATACAGTGATACACGTAGAAACACTTTGTATAGTGAAAACTTGAATCAGAGGTTACCAAATAGCCCGTTAGGGCTGACAATTCTCGACAAGACCCGTGACACGACACGAGTTGAGTTTTTCAACCCGTCAACCCGTTTATTAAACGGGTAATATATGAGTTTCTCAAAAAATAAATGGGTTGACCCGCAAACCCGTTTATATTTTTAATTAAAAAATATATATTTTTTTAAATGTAACTCCTAAGGTCTTAACTCTCTATCCCGTAAGTCTGTATTCTGTAAACATTTGATTTTCCCGATTTTTGCACTAACTTAAATCGCGTATCGGCCATCTGTATAACAACTATACATTTTTATAGTTTTACTTGTATGTTTAACTTTGGCTATTGTTTCTACTTGAAGGTTGAAGTTCACCATAAAGAAGAAAATGGTGTTGGAGAATTAACTTTGTTTTTTGGGAGAAAAAAATAGGAATTGTGGCTATTACTTTAGCACTTGAATTATCTATGTTTGTATTAATGTTTAGTTTGGACATGTTTCTATGAATGTTTTTAATTTTCATTTTGATGTTTAAGACTTTAAGACTTAAGTAGTTAAGTGTCTAAAATTCGAATATGTTTGCATCAACCATCAAGAGTTTATTTATGTTTAATTATTAATTTTATTTATGGAATCTGACCCACGAACCTGGCAACCTGTGAACCCGTATAAATAAATGGGTTTGCGAGTCATATATGGGTTTATGTTCCAAACCCGTCAACCCGTGACCGGTATATTTAAATGGGTCGTGTTTAGGTTGACATATTTTGACCCGCAACACGTCAACCCAAACACGACACGATTGTCAGGCCTATAGCCCATTATATTCAAGGTTCAACTTAAAGGACAAAAAATGTTAGACTTCCTAATTTATCACTAATTGTAAATATAAAGTAAACTACAAGAGTTGGTTATGAAAACAAACTTTAGATCAACACTTTATAACACTCACCATTTGAGGGTACTAAAAACCCAACAAAAAATTTTACTACCAATGAAATGTAAGAGTTTAATTAGTCCATAATTTTTTTTTTTATAAATTTAATCAAAATCGTTAAAAAAAAAAAAAAAAAAAAACTACAACTCCCATCTAAATAATGTAAGCCTTTATAAAGTTATTGATGATTTATGCTATAGATAATTTGATTAAAAATGAATAAAAAAATGTGACTGATAAAAATATACAACTTTTCCTTCATCATGTATCTCTTAGAGGAGGATAGATCCATGTTTTAGTTATCTGTAAATAGCAACACCATCAAATAAAATACAACTTTATGGAGGGTATTGATGTCTTTTTGCCCTTTGCTATTGAAGTGATATTTGTGAATTAAGTTATCATATTGTGTTTCTACTTACATCCTCTTTGCCAGATTGGTGTTCCCTTCTTTCAAGTCCTTCATGGCTTTTGTTGAGGGTTTTATCAAGTTGCCAAAAACTGTAATATATTGGTGTTCCCTTCTAAGACGATTTTGCCCCTGGAACTTTTTGGTGCCTGATGATGCATTTTAATTAGGGGTGTTATTCGGTTTGGTTTTTCGGTTTTCGGTTAATACGGTTCGGTTTTATCGGTTTTTTTACATTTAAAATTAACCATAACCAAACCAAATAAGGTCCGGTTTAATCGGTTTCGGTTTATTCGGTTCTGGTTTATTCGGTTCAGTTTAACGGTTAAACTGAATAAAATTCAACACGTAAAAATAAATATTAAACTAAAAGAAAAAAACTTATTTAACTATTACCAAACAAAGAAACTACATTAATATATAAAATATTATATTCAAGTTGTAGAGATAAGTTTATTTAACTTTAATCGTATATGAAAATGAAAGAAACAACTAAAAGTTATTTGATTAATTTGTTTTTGCTTTTTAATACAAAATATAAAACAATTATAACTTTTTATTGGTTAATAATTGAGAAAGTCATGGAAATCTTAGTAATTAATCAATAAATTTATATATAAAATGTTGATATATATATATATATATATATATATATATATATATATATATATATATATATATATATATATATATATATATATATATATATATATATATATATATTCGGTTTTTTCGGTTTAACCAAATAAATGAAAATTTAACCAAAACCAAACCAAATAAGGTATCCTTATTCGGTTAACCAAACCAAATTAACCGAAAACCAAATAACCCGAACCAAATGAACCAAACTTCATTTGGTTCGGTTTGGTTATTCGGTTTTGGTTTTTGATGACACCCCTAATTTTAATGGTCTAAAACACGGTTGATGTTATTAATGGGATTACTGGTTCACATTATGGCTACAACAGTTTTTCTTAGCTCCTATTTCAAAGCATAAAAGTCAAGCTCTAGTTCAATTCACTTGTCTTAATCCATAATCATTTCTTGATTTTTTGGTGTTGTCTTTTGTTTAGGTCTCTGTAGAGTGTGTGTTGTTATGGCTTATTTCCTTTCTTGTTTTCTACTATGCGGGTCCACGTTGGTTAATAAGGAGTTGGTTTTCCTACAATCATTTTTCATCACAAAATTATAGAGCTCTGCATACATGCATACATATTGTATAACACATGCCATTTGAGTTCACTAAAAACACAAGTAATTCAAAGGCTATAACACATGCCATTTGAGTTCACTAAAAACACAAGTAATTCAAATGCTATGAATAAGATAAATAAAGTGCAAGGGTTTAATCTCTAAACTTTTTGAAAACCTTAACTGATAAAGAAGTGAAAATATGTTGTGTTTTTCTGTATTTTCCCCTAGGCTAAATAGATAACAAGCACAATTTTGCATCCATCATGGATGCAATTTCCAGCCACCCTCCGCATGGGCTTTAAATAGGGTGTGTAAAACTTAACCGATCCAATTCAAACCAATATATCCAATTACGAATTGACTACCGATCGATTGGATTGGATATCCGGTTACAATTGGATTGGATATGTTTTGAATTTTCAAAATCCAATTGGATTGGATCTCGATTACCCTGAAAAATCACCGGATAATCGAACCGGACTACTCAAATGTTCATCCAAATATATATCCAATGAATATCCAACAACTATCCAATATTATTATCCAATTAATATTATAGAAAATTACAAATATAGCTCATTCTCTTAATGATTTTGCATGTTTGAACCTTGGTCGTTGAAGTTGAAGACTTGAAGTGTCGCTTGTTAGTTTTATTTAGTATAATTGTAAGTAGGGATGAACATATGGACCGGGGAACCGACCGGAACCGGTACCGGAACCCGATGGAACCGGTCGGGTCGGGCCGGGACCGGGACGTTATTTTTATGGATTTTTGGAATCGGGAACCGGTAGGAACCGAAACCAATATAACCGGAACCGGTAGAACCGGCAAAAACCGGCACCGTATGATGCTATTTTTCGAGGACCGGTTCCAACATTTGAAGACACGACAAGAACCGGTAGGAACCGGGAACCGGTAGAACCGTCGGGCCGGTTCGGTTCTTGATTTTGGCCAAATCCGGTTCCCGGTCCGGGTCCGGTTCGGGCCGGTTCAGTCCTTTTGCTCATCCCTAATTGTAAGCGATTTTAATTTAAAATATCATAATTATATTTGGTTTTTATTGGATAGAAAATGGATTAGAATATGTTGCATAATGGATAGTCAATCAAATATATCCAATGGATAAAAATATTCAATTGGATTGATTCAGTTCGGTTGCATAATTGGATTGATTCGGTTCAGTTGACAAAATCCAACATCTAATGGATAATAGGATTGGATCAGGTCTATCAAAACTCATTGGATTTAAACCGATGAACACCCTTGGCTATGCTCTGCTATGTCATGCAGGGCCGGTCCATGTGTTTTTCATGACCCGGGCAAAAACACTTATCGATGCCCCTATATTTGTACGGAACCAGTATACAAGGTAGAGTAATAAAACCAAAATAAAAATCATTTTTATATATAAAAATTTTGTATACATAAGAACAAAAACTTGCTAACATCACCTAAATTGATGTCTTTGTGTTGGTATATTCTTTGTTGCAAAAATATCAATTACGCTTAACAATTCAATCCAATTCAATCTTTCTTACGCCATTTAGTCTGCATATATAACCTCTACAATTTTTAATTTTTAAAAACTTCTTTGTTACATTATATAATGGATGGACAAAGCTTTGGATTGCAACAAGTAGATTGTTTCTTGTGATATGTAAGTTATAGTTTCAATCCTTCTAATAAACATGTAAATTATTGGATAAAGGCACAAATTATACTGTAATAAACATAAACAATAATCAACTGAAAATCAAACAAATTATCATTAAAATACTCTAATAAACAATGTAAAAACTCTACGCATGTTAACAAATTGTTGTTTTATTAAAACCAAAATTAGCACACTTTAGTAAACATCAAAATACTCTAATCTTATTCAAACAAACTCACACGAAACTACACTCTAATGAACAATTGAACACCCAAATTCTATTAACCAGTGTTGGTTCATTGTGAGAGCAATTAGACAAATCATTTAATTACTCAAACAATATGATTATTTCTTAATTAATGACGATAGATTGAAGCGTTTATAAATTATAAAACAACAACAAAATTTGTATTTAAACTTTATACAAGAAAACTATTGCTTCACAATATTCACAAATCATATACTCAAACAGCCAATTAGTCAAATACTTGATGGACTTGGTCCTGTTCGAGCTACTAGCCATACATCGCACATGCCACAACTTCAATGAAGGGAATAACTAAAAACAATGACTAAAGAGATTGAGAAATTAACTCACAAGGAACAAGTAAGAGAGTAGAGATGAAACTTGAAAGAGATTACATATTAGATACAATGTAGAGAGGAGAGCATATGGGAATTTATAATACTTAAATCTTTGATTAATTGATTTATTAGGGAAATCGCAGCAGGTAAAGACGCAAGTTAGCATTGATCCAATCGATTCCTCCCCGTCTCCTCGTCTTCTTCGGTGCTTTCAGACTCCTTGAATTAGGCGTGGAGATTGTTTTTCCTAAAAAGACGAAAGCATCTACTTGTTTCTTGTCAGTGACTCTCGTGCCTTCTGAGACCTACACCCTTATCAAGTTGGATTTATGTTGTGATTATTATTTTGGGCCAAAAAAATACATACATTAAAATTTGATGCCCCATCATTTGTTGCTGCCTTGGGCCATGGCCCAGTTCGTCCGGCCTTTAGGCCGGCCGTCATGTAATGGATGATACACCTGCTTCACTTACTTGTAAACATTAACACTATCAAATAAAATTGGAATTTATATACAAATTATGGAAGGCACTCATGTCTTTTGGCTTCCTACTGAAGTGATATGCTCCTTTTAACTTATCATATTGTGTTTCTTTGTGCATAAATAGTTGCAAACTGTGACATCCCCATTTTTTTCACGGCCAGAAAATACCGATTTTGTTTATGCTTTATAAAAATCAGAGTACCTTTTTAACAAAAATGTTGCGGAATTTGTTCCTAGAAAAACATGATAAATGTATTATCAAAGTATTTCTGAAGAAATTCATTTTAGTTCTTTTAAAACTTCGGGATGTCATCGTCAATACAAAAACAAAAGCATAAACAAACCTTACATTTTTTTTTTGAAAGAGACCTTACATTATTTTACACTAGTGATCTACATCTCTTATAAATCTTTCAGTTTAAAGTAGCTTCGTATCGACACATGTGATAAAAATAAACTTGAGTGGGTCAGGTTGGGAAACCTGGTGAGTACATAGGGATTTCAATCCCACAATGTTATATCATATATATAATTTAAAACTCATAGAATATACAGTTTCACCATATATATAAGTAACTCTTACCCTACCCCGTCGATCCTCCCAACAACATTATCCCCACTCCCGGACCTTAAATTTTACCTCTTAATTAATCCATACTCTCGGATCTAATCCATGCTCTCGGGTCAATGACTGTGCCCATTCCATACTCTCGGACTAGGGACAAATGTCTATGTCGAAATCCATACTCCCGGATTAATGACAAATAACCATGTCCTATCCATACTCCCGGACTAAGGACAACTGACTATGTCTTAATCCATACTTCCAGATTAATGACAATTGACTATGTCCAATCCATACTCTCGGACTAGTGACAATGACTATGTCTAATACATGCTCCTGGATCAATGACATATTTTAAAGTTCTATTCTCCGTGTATATCTCACTCGTACTCATAAGAAGATACTACCCAATATTCCTTATAATTAATTTAGGTTTACTCTTTATCCTAAATCATAATATATTATCAGGTATGTTCTTTAACACATATCTCAGACAACACCAAATAATTCGCACATAAACATATATTTAATACTTCAATCAATACTTGTATTAAAATCATGTTCATGAAAGGGACTATGCACTCACTTGTCAAGAGAAAAGTGTCAAGTTATAATTTGTATAAATTTATAACTGTCGGTTATGACACGCATTTTCTGTTTTATGACATATAGAACATTACTTATGTTGTTGGAGGTTTTATGACATGCAAATATTTCTGTCATAAAGGCTCTATTTGTGTAATTTCTTGACACAAACTTTTATATTGGATATTTATAAAATACTCCATGGTAGTTTGCAAAATAGTCACAAGGTTCCTATTTTCAAAAATCACTAGAAATGGTGTCCACTTAGTAAGGTCCCTTTTTATAACTTTTGTCTTTAGACATGAAAGCATAGATAAAGGGGTTAAGTTGAACACACCCAATAGTTGGGAGGCTCTTTGGTACAAAGTATCCTCTGTTCTTTATGACATTTAGAAATTCTTCGTTCATGAGTATATTACTAAATAATAATCTAATAATATTTCACACACACATACAAACATACGTATATATGCAATCATTTAAGAATTTAGGCAAGATTGACTTGTACTCTCCCCCCAAAACATTAAAACATTGAAAAAGGTGGGGTATGAAGCTCACTTTGAGTTAGTTGAGGAGTTGCTTGGAGTGGAGATTCTAAGCCTAAACTTTGGCTGAGATGAGAAACTTCCCTAAGAGGGATGTCTTCCTAAGGATGATCATCACATATTATTATGAATAAAATAATATGGATTCATCTTGAAATATTATAAAATATTAGACGAGTAGAGGAATTTACCTTACAACTCCAGGGAGAAATTGAGAATTTTGTCTTCAGCAAGATCTTATTCTTGCTCTTGAAGTGGATCTTTGAGATAAAATGAGAGGAGTGAGAGAAAATGTGAAGTCTAAACTCCTTACCGACGTTGCTTTGAGGATGTAAAAAGGAAGGGAATCTTTTGTGCATGGGGATCTGATGGTCCATGCATGGATATTTGGTGGGTAAAGCATTGAATACTGTGATTTTCATCGGAAATGAGGATTCCATCAACTCACAAAGTCAACCTCTTTGTCCTTTTCTAGATTTAGGATAAGGTTTTCCTAAATCCCAAACATTTATTTTTATGAAAAATATGCTTAAAATAATTAATTTTAGCATTAAATAGGGGTCTTAGTTAAGAAAAACACGAGTTTGGTGGGATTCCCGACCTCAAAATACCTTAAAATGAAAAAAAGGACCGAAAATGACCAAAACCCGGAGCTTAGAAGCGAAATCCGAAATTCTTATGAAATTTCCGGAGCAAAGGAGTAAATTCCGAAGCAAGTAGTTCAAATTCCGGAGGGGAGGGTACATCCTGCGAGGCTCCAAAGTGGCAGCATGGGAGTTCCGGAGGTGTTGGGCCGATTCCGAAGCTTCTCTCCTGATTCCAGAGTACTCCCTTCGGATACAAGAGATCTGATCCGGACCGAAGATGCGAGGCAGTCTAACCCTTCCGAAATGAGGCGAGGCGAGGTCTTCCGGAGATGATCCGAAGATCCGAACATGGTGCTTCTGGAGTGAAGCCTTCCGAAGTCCATTATAAGATCCGAAGCAAAGGGTTCCGGGGTGAGAACCTTCCCGGTTCCTTAGAAGGTGTCCGGACCAAGAGGGTCCTTTTGGGGTTTCCTCTTCCGGTTTTGAGCTTTTTCGACTGAGGAAGGTACTTAGGGAGATTTGAGAGACGTGGAGAGATTTCACATACTTGTAGAGACTTTGGAGAAATTTCACATACTTGGAGAGATTTGGATTCTAACACTATATGGCTCCTTGGGAACTCATATTGAACACTTAGGTGTGTTAGCACAAGTCTCATAATAGTCCTCGTTTACTTGAGGATGAAATTTCCTAGCCAAAAAGGCTAGTTGTGACACATTTGTATATATATGTATACGTATATATGATTTATACTTTATTTTAATACGTAAATATTCTATTATAATTTATAACTCATTCATACGAACTCCGTTTTTGACGTTCTTTATATCCACGCGTAGGCGGGACCATACCCTACAACTTTCGTTTAGACTTTGTCGGCTAATTTTGACTTTATTTTTAAAGTTATATTTTTAACAGGTTGGGACAGTAAAAGTCCGTTAAAATTTCATAACTTCTTCATCCGACGTCTGTTTTTGTCTGTCTTTTTACCGTTGTGCTACTATTAACGAGATCTTCGATTCTCGTTTAGGTTGCATTGGCCAAGAATTGATCGATCTAAAATTCGAATTTCGGGTTGTGCATTGTTATGCCAAATCTTAGAAAAATCATAACTTCCTCATACAAACTCAGATTTTGACGTTCTTTTTA
The DNA here is from genome assembly GCF_002870075.4 of Lactuca sativa. NCBI lineage: Eukaryota > Viridiplantae > Streptophyta > Magnoliopsida > Asterales > Asteraceae > Lactuca > Lactuca sativa. The sequence continues at coordinate 135,647,584 of NC_056624.2, forward strand.
TGCACTCTCGGTTTAACGTATACTACGACTTTCGTTTAGATAGCTAAGTCTAGAAAGTATTTTATTGTAAATTCACTTTTTACGATTCCCGGTGTCGTGCCGGTTTTGTCGAAAAACTTCAACGGGTCATATATTCTTTGTTATAACTTGGATTTCAGCGTTCTTTATATGTATGAAACCCTTGTGACATATAATATAACTTGGTTAAGATTATTCATTTTAAATAATCTCCTATCAATAAGTCATTTTTGACGCTTATTGTCTCTAAAGTGACTAGTCCGAATCTGCGGGTGTTACATAAACCTACGGCATTTTGGTTCACGAATTTCAAAGGAATTTGTAGGAATTGAAATGTAAATTCCAGTAAAAATTGTGTTTGGTTGAAAACGAATCAAAGGATCTTAATTTTTTTAAATTCCATTAGATTCCACGTCTTAAAGAATTGGTCATTCTTTGGCTAAAGGCAATATATATATATATATATATATATATATATATATATATATATATATATATATAGAGAGAGAGAGAGAGAGAGAGATTTCATTCCTTATGTTTTATAATAAATACAAAAATACCTACCTGCCTCCTCTTTGTTTTGATCATTATTCATCATATCAAAACATATTATCGTCACAGCTCCCATATTTACCCCACCCTACAGTTGTTCACCCATTCATATGTCCACCCTCATACACCCACCCTAAGACCTACACCCACGCACGCACCCTCGCTTGTATCAATATTTCATAATTAAGATCGAAGCACCACAAGATCAAAACTGTAATCGACCTAATTTGAATTACAATGACAAAAAAAGTATTATAAATGAAAGAGTAAATTGAAAATTTGGATATTGTGATATCCTAAAAAATTGTAGCTTCGGTCCATTTTGTTTTCATTTGCATGGTCAGTCCAAAATTGAATCTTTCATGCAAATTTGGTCTCTGTGGTATCCCAAAAGTACAAGGCCCAATACCAACCAGACCGACAATAAACAGTCCAACAGGCCCACATTCAACCTAAATCGGAATAATAAAAATAAAAAAATATCGGTCCAAAGTTATTTGTTATTGATGCTATAAACCGGGCTACTTCGCGTCTCAATGTCCGGACCGAATCCATAAGTTACAAGAAAATAATTTTATCAAAAGTGACGATAACGATACGACTGTAGTTTTGCACGAGACCGTATTTTTGAACGAAGAAAAGGTGATACCATCTCGATAAAACTCACAAGACACCGGTGTGTGGTAACGGGGCGAGTAATTATATGACGGGAAATCGGTCGTTTTTCTCCGAACGCAATGAAGGAATAACCGGGAGGGTTAAACTCAGTGATAATTCATGTGTAGGAATTAAAGGAAAGGGCTCTATTCTTTTCCAAGGAAAGTCGAGGCAACAACGATTGATGACGGAGATTTATTTCATACCGGATTTGAAGAATAATATTATAAGTCTCGGACAAGCAACCGAAGTCGGGTGTGACATTCGGATGAAAGACAACTATTTGACCATTCATGATGTCGATAATTGCTTATTAATAAAGGTACAAAGAACCCTAAATCACCTTTATAAAATTAAATTAAAAATCGGAGTACCTATTTGCCTTCATTTGAGACTAATTGAAGATACGTGGTAATGACATGCAAGACTTGGGCACATCAATTTCGAGTCAATGAAAAAGATGTCTAAGAAGGGTCTAGTCAAGGGGTTACCCTAATTTGATCATGTGAATTAATTGTGTGAGTCTTGCTTGGTAGGCAATCAAACAAGAATGTCATTCCCGACTATGATGACATACAAAGCAAAACGACCATTGGAACTAGTTCACGGTGATTTATGCGGTTTGATCATGCCGGCAACCAAGGGTCAAAATCGGTATGTTATCACACTAATTGATGACTTTTCACGATTTATGTGGATTTATCTCATGAAAGAGAAGAGTGAGGCGTTTACACACTTCAAAATTTTCAAATCTTTGGCGGAAAATGAAATCGGAAAGTCTTTGAATGTTTTTAGAAGTGATCGAGGAGGTGAGTTTACTTCTCTCGAGTTTAATACATTTTGTGATCAAAACGGAGTCAAACGCCACCTTACTGCCCCATATTCACCACAACAAAACGGAATTGTGGAACGAAGAAACCAAACACTTATGGAGATGACACGAAGCATAATGAAGGCAATGTATGTTCCAAATTACTTATGGAAAGAAGCGGTAAAACACTCTACCAACTTGATCAATCGTGTTTACACACGAGTCCTTGGGGATACAACTCCATATGAGAAGGTGTATAATAGAAAAACCGAACTTAGAAAATGTTTGTATCTTTGGGTGTCTAGCATATGCAAAAGTTGAACTGATAAATCTTAAGAAGTTGGATGCAAGATCTAGACCACTAGTACATCTTGGTTTTGAACTGGGTACGAAAGCCTATCGACTGTTTAACACGGCTACATAAAAAGTAATCATGAGTCAAGACGTTATTTTTGATGAAACTAAAGGGTGCGATTGGATTAAAGAAATAGGAACCGATAATAAAGAACCAAACTCATTCATAATACCATGGGACTACCCGAAAGATGAGACGAACAACAATCAAGGAAACAATGTAAACAATTATCCAATTGAACCGATTGAATCAGATCATGAGATTGAAGACGGAGCGAAAGTATAAGATAATGAACAACCAACTCCAGTCAACAATAATGTTCAACAAGGAGTTGCAAACCAAATGCCCTCGAGACTAAGAGTACCTCCAAAACGATTTCAAGATTATGAGCTTGATCTTGATAATCTCGAAGAACTTTTTTTTAACAACCAATGATGAACCGGGCTCATTCATAATACCATGGGACTACCCGAAAGACGGGGCGAACAACAATCAAGGAAACAATGTAAACAATTATCCAATTGAACCTATTGAATCCGATCACAAGTTTGAGGACGGAGCAGAAGTACAAGATAATGAACAACCAAGTTCAATCAACAATAATGTTCAACAAGGAGTTGCAAACCAAAGGCCCTCGAGACCAAGAGTACCTCAAAAACGATTTCAAGATGAGCCTCGAGACCAATGATGAGCCGGTATCGGTTGAAGAGACGAAGAAAGAACCGGAGTGGGTCAAAGCCATGAATGCGGAAATCAAATCGATAAACAAGAATAATACTTGGACTCTCGTGAATAAGCCTATGGGGGTGAAGTCAATCGGACTCAAATGGGTGTTCAAATTGAAGAAAAATGCAGACGACACCATTAATAAATACAAGGCAAGGTTGGTTGTTGAAGGATATGTGCAACAACCTGGTATAGACTTTCAATAAGTATTGACTTTCAATAAGTATTTGCTCTGGTAGCTCGAATCGAAACCATCCGTTTCTCATAGCCATAGCCGCTACTAATTCATCTGTACAAGTTGGTATCATTGTCTATATAATTTGTTTAGCCGTGTTAGGGTTATTCAGATTGTAACACAAAAGGTTTTGAGCTATTTTCCTTTTAATCGAAGAGTTTGTTGGATTAATTGTGTTTAAATTCATATAATTTGATCGGTACACAAGAATCACAATTTTCTACGTTAACTTCACTACGAATAGACTCGATTTGATGTAATTTAGAAGAATGACTAAGACGTTTGTGCTATATTTCAGATTCAACTCTAACCGTCATGATTGCAACCCTCTTATCCATATCTTCCATGTTGTATAGATGATTCTAACATCTACCCATGCCAATCAACTTCCTAATAGGTAAGTATTGAATGAAACAAAAATCGGGAACTAATATCATAAAACAATTAAGACTCTTAGTAATCTTACTAACTCACAGACAGTGACGTAGCCAAAATTTTGTTTTAAGATAGACCAAACAATTTACAAAATATATACGAGTAGCAAAATACTTCAAATGATAACAAAATGTAACAATATATGCATTTTAAAAGTAAATTATTAATTTAAGTTGCACACGACACTCTCTTACATTATTAAAATAATCTAAAATGAAGTCTTAACTAAAATTCTTAACGAAAATTAGCAGCATAATTTACAAAATATATACAAATATACGATAAAAGTGTAAAATCAACGCTTAATGCTAAATTTGTATGAACTAAGTCACTTAAAATTTATATAAGATATAAATAAAACAAATAATTGTAATTATGGAAATAAAAAAATAAGAACATTATGAATATAGAATTGTAATTAATTTAATAAAAAGAACGTGTTAGATGAATATAGAATTCACTATAGCAGCCCTAAATTTCCTTTTATTAAATAGACATATATATTAGGGAAAATGAGTCTTGAGGGTAATTAACTTTTGCGTTTGTACTCATTTGGTCTCTTTCCTTTTTCTTTAATTCAATATACCATCGAACTTGTTGTTTGTGTTCACCATAACCCTTTTGACCGGCTTTTGACCTGTGATAGCCGGTCAAAGGGTTATGGTGAACACAAACAACAAGTTCGATGGTATATTGAGTACAAAAAAAACGAAAGGGGCCAAATGAGAACAAATGCAACAGTTGGTTACCCTCCTGATTCATTTTTTCTTTACTTATTTACAGCAAATCTCACGTCATCTCCTACCAATATTATGAGATTCATTCTTGCTTCTCTTCAAAACATAACTTACGAAAGGACATTATTCATACATGTACAACTTTGTAATGCACTTGAATATTTATTAGGGGAATCTTGACTAAGCAGACGCATTTCATGACTACATTTACATTTCCAATCAAATGATTTATCATATCATGGATTTTAGACAAGTCTACAAACGAGTGGAATCATAAGTGCTGTGATTTTTGAGTTTGCTTAGCTTTAAGATTGAACTCATAGGATAAGATACAACATCAATATGTACAATATTATGGTGATGTTTCTACAAAAGCAGCATGATATTGTACATATTGATGTTGTATCTTATCCCATGAGTTCGATCTTAAATTAAGTTAAGTAAACTAAAAAATCACAGCACTTGTGATTCCACTCGTTTGTAGACTTGTCTAGAATCCATGATACGATAAATCATTTGATTGGAAATATAAATGTAGTCATGAAATGCGTCTGCTTAGTCAAGATTCCCCTAATAAATATTCAAGTGCATTACAAAGTTGTACATGTATGAATAATGTTCTTTCGTGAGTTATGTTTTGAAGAGAAGCAAGAATGAATCTCGTAAAGTCATTAATATCAGTAGGAGATGACGTGGGATTTGCTGTAAATGAGAAAAGGAAAAATGAATCAGGAGGGTAACCAACTGTTGCATTTGTTTTCATTTGGTCCCTTTCCTTTTTTTTGTACTCAATATACCATCGAACTTGTTGTTTGTGTTTACCGTAACCCTTTGACCGGCTATCACAGGTCAAAAGTCGGTCAAAAGGGTTATGGTGAACACAAACAACAAGTTCGATGGTATATTGAATACAAAAAAAAAAGGAAAGGGACCAAATGAGTACAAACACAAAAGTTAATTAACCTCAAGAGTCATTTTCCCTATATATATATATATATATATATATATATATATATATATATATATATATATATATATATATATATATATATATATATATATATATATATATATATATATATATATATATATATATATATATATATATATATATATATATAAAGAACATCACCTATTTTGATGTTACAAGCTAAGTTTATGTAGGGTGGGCCAAGGCTCACTGTTTGTATCTCTGTACCTACGCCGCTGACAAGAGGTTGCATCTGAATCCCGTTTCCCAATAAATAAGTAGATTTTTGCCACATGTCATCAACCGAGATATCATTTTGAATAGATATTTTATGATTTTAGTAAACTTAATATGCGAGAAATCTTCACCTTAATATTCGAGATTTTTCAGTTAATTAGCAAGGAATCGACATAAATTGTGAAGGTAATCTCACTAAATCAATTCCAAAATCACCGAGATTATTTAATCTCTATGTGTATACTATTCGATTATGGAGTGTTGGTTTTAACCAAAATAAGCTCTTCTCTTTTTTCACTCTGCATCGACTTGGAGGTTTTTCCGGTACATTTGGAAGTTGCTAAACCGGGATGTCTACAAGTGGTAAGTGTGTTGTTTCATTTTATTTTTATTTTTTGATCATTTTGTTTTAAGAATTGATATGCTCTGAATTATGTTGTTTAAGAGTTTTTGATATTACGTGTTTGATAAAATGTCTATGAGAATTGATATACTTAATAGTAGATAAAATAAGATAACATGACTCTTAGATTAGAATAAGGACCAGCATGAGAAGGTCCATTTGAGATCAGTGAAATCAGGATGGTGTTTAGTCCAGATTTAATCAAGTTCTAACATGATTTTGGTTTTAGGTGATTATTTTACTCGTGGTGACGAAAGTTATTGTGAACAATGTAAAATCTATATTGTTGTTCAAAACTGTTTAATCTAATTTTATTATGATTAACTTTTTGTTTTGTAAGATATTTTGGTACACATTTATTTAATCTTTTTTATTCTTCATGTTTAAGTTGTAATTTTTTTTTTATGATCATTTGAATAAAACTGACTCCTTTTTTTCACTCACTTTGACCAAAGCTCAAATACACATCGTTTTTAATTAAATACTTTGAAAGTGGAGATGCCAAGGTAATGTTGTTATGGATTATACTCATGACCATATTGATTATTTCAAGACAATATTAATACACCATGAAGTTGCAGCATTGTATAAAGGAAAATGATTAATTTTTCTCATGGACAATGTTCGTGATAGTCAAGGTGTCTTCCAGTTAACTTATGTTTCTCACAAATTAAACAAGTTTTTTTTTATTTTTATTTATTTTTTTTTTTTATTACATGTGCATAGTAATAACTTCTTGGTAATTTTGATGAACGGTATTGTTAAAGAAGATGAAACCTTCAAAGTGGCTTCTCTTGACCAGAAACCATCAAAATATCTCGAGAGCAAAACCATCAAGAAAAGGTTTTACATCCCCGAAAAGATTTTGAACATCATTTTGGAGCACAGATTTAAAAAAGTTGCTTCCCCATAGCATTTATTTCAGTTCTATATTATCAGGAATAAAAGTGCATTCATTTTAGAGGCTTATGGGGTGCAGAGAATTTAGATAGATAATTTTTTTTGTCGGAATTGCTAAAATTAATAGTAGATCTGTACATGAACTGTGCTTTCTTGTTTCACTTATTCTAATTTTGTTGTTTATTTATTTTTATTTTTTCAAAATATGTCACTTATATCATCTTAGTTATATGTTTTAAAAATAGTATTAAACGAAATAAAAGTTGGTTGCTAAAATTGTATTGATTTAATACTTATATGTTTTTAAAACATTTTTAACCCATAATGACAACCGACTATAATTCTTAACAAGGGAATTCTGGAAAAAGGGCATTTTGGTCCTTTTATTAAGGGTAAAGTGCATTGTTATGTACAATGCTATTTTGGATAAAAAAAATGAAAAATAGGACACTATTTCTATAGTTTCTACAATTCGTACAAAGTTGTCATGCCCTGATCATTTTCATTTTTTACACAAGGCCAAATCGGTAAATTGGAAAAGAAACTTATTTGCCTTTTATAAATTTGTTGTTTACACAAGGCCCTGATCATATATTTTGATGTTATTTGGAAGATTCGCATTCCCAACTCTTTGATACATGACATTATTGTCATTTGGTATTCTAACTAGCACATCATCATTTGAATTTCTTAAATTAAAAAATGCATCATTATTACAAGCAACATGTTCATTAGCTCCTTAATCAATTACCCAAGGAGTATTGAAAATGTACTTACCAACCATGTTTATCTATAGTTTTTGTGTGTCAGTTAGCTGCTTTATCAACTTAGTGTTTTGCTCCAAACTTAGCCCCGATATTGGACTAGCATTGAATTCAAAGTTTGTCGCCTTTGGTTTTGGTTTAACTTGCTTACGTTGATCTCCTGTTGTCTTCCGTTGACGCGTATCCCACCACTCTGTATAACGGATTTTCTCGAAACACCCATCAATGGTGTGACAAGTTTTTACACACTCTTTGCACTTCGAATTTTCACAATTTTTGTCAAGCGATGTTGAATAAAATATTGTCGCTTATTTGAGATGCATTATTATAAATTAAAATTGTTAATGCCAAGATATTGAAAAGGTTCGAGACACTAGCGCAAACGTCATTCAGTAATTATTCCATTATTAAAGCCGTGAAAAGTCATCGTCATACAAAAAAAAACAAGTGACAACTGTTTACGTTTTCAGAAAGAAAAAATATTATATTAAAAACCCGTAATAAAAATATATATATTACGGTTTGTTTTGAAGATCTAAACGTCATAAATATAATTATCACAGGAGTAGCTTTACACGAAAACCTAAAGTGATGAATTGGGTAGGGGCTGCGCGAACGCAAGCCCCCACTGGCACAAATTATGATGTAGGTTCGACCACTTGGGCCGACCTTAAAGCAGCACCCCTTCAAAGTGCAATGAAGGTCACTACTCTAGGCCATGAGCCATCTTGACCACTCATTGACCCCATCCAGGTAAGTAATTAACCCGTTGGCCTAGCTCCCATTTTATAATACTTCCCCTGCCTTTAGTTTTTTCTTTGAAGCGATGTGGGATCCCATTATTGCATCAAAACATTCTTCAGTACTCGTATAGTGATAAACATAAATACACTTTGATGCACTCTTTAACTTTTGATGAATGTATATTCAGTTGCTTATAGTAAAAAAAATTAATAAAAATTCATATTGTGTTAGTACCTAATTGGTGACAAGGTTGTGTCAATGATAAGACTAAAGAGTTGTTACCCTACAACCTTTTATCATCATGAATTTGTTATTACATCTAAAAAAAATATGAGATTGGACATAAACCCTTTCTTTATAGACGAGGTGTTGGATCAAATGCCTTAAAACCATATTTACAAGTTTGGTAAATATGTTGAATGTTGGAATGATTTCATTTAGAGATTACCAAATAGCTCGTTACATTCAAGATATAGTTTAAAAGTAAAAAGTATGTTGCTTCTCGCTTCCTAAATTATCACCGGTCTCCCTATATAATAAAAAAAATAAGGTGTTGTTTATTTTTTTGAAGTCAATATGTCTGTCTGTGGACCACATCCACAAGCCTCTGCGGCAGAAGAGATGGACCAAATGTATGCAGTCTGCAATAAGAAGACTGTTGTTTTTAACGTTTGCAGCTGTTAAAATAAATTGAATTTTTAAACTTAATTTCATGGTATAAACATTAAAAATGCATTTAAAAAAAAAAAAAAAAAAAAAAAAAAAAAAAAAAAAAAAACTGCACGGTGGCCCATGTTTTTTTTTGTTTAGGTTAAAATGAGGTCTGAAGACCTTTGAAGACAGTGGCTCATATCTGCGCCAGGAAGACCTCGCGCAAACGTTTTCTGATCTGCGCACTTCCAAAAAACAAACAATCTGTGAGGGTGTAACAGCCCGGAATTTCAGGTATCGTTATATTTATGATTTTGGGTGTTTTAAGAGGGGACTCGGCGAGTTGGAGCTCAGACTCGCCGAGTAGGATCGCGGGTTCGCGACTGGACTTGACGAGTCAGGATATGGACTCGGCGAGTTCGCGCTGTTTAGCGAAACCCTAACCGTCCAGGTTTGGGACATATATAAGGGGACCTTATGGCCGTCATTGTTCACCCTAGTCTTGTGAGTGAAACCCTAATTCGATTGAGAGCATCTGGAGCAAGGTAGAAGGCCATTATTGATCTTGGAAGTGTTATTTTGCAAAAAGGAGGAGGCTTGGTTAAGGGAACAACAGGAGAAGCCATATTCTGAGGGTTGGGGACACAGAACAACGTTATTCAGGTAATATTTCGAATTGATCCCTTCTAGTTTGATGTGTATATGGATTTAGGGTTATTGAACCCTTTTGTGGCTAGATTGAGTGTCTCCTTAGTCCCCCAAGCGATTGGAACCTTTCATTGGGACCTTTGGAAGTCCAAAGTGTCCCATGCCTGAGCATTTCGGGAATCAATGGAGGTTTTGGATTGGAATCCTTATGCCTTAGGTCAAAACGTAAATTAGGAGTCATGGGGTGTATTATGAGCACCAAAATGAGGACTTTACGTGAGGAATCAGTCTAGGAAGGCCAGACCTATGAATTGTCGGAGCAGATCTGACCTTAGAAAGCAGTTTGAGCGGTTGCATGGCATGGACTCGCCGAGTCCGATGAACAGACTCGGCGAGTAGCTTGAAGATTAACTGGGACTCGCCGAGTTGTTCTTCAGACTCGGCGAGTTGAGTCGGGGTGGCCCCGCGATTCTTCCAGGAGGAACTCGTCGAGTCAAGGGGGATACTCGACGTGTAGAAAGGGAATCTTAGAGAATTGGTGAGGACGTCTAGACTCGCCAAGTTGCCCTAGCACTCGCCGAGTCCGGTCAAGTTGACCGTTGACCGTTGACCAGAGTTGACCTATGTTTGACTTCTTAGGGATAGTCAAGCTTAGAAGATAAAAGTGTTAATAAGAGATGTATGATGTTATAGGGAGATTGTAGCTCGGCGGATCGAGCACGAGTGACTTTGGGATTTGCTAGCTTTCGATATTCGCGAGGTGAGTCTTCTCACTATACCGTACCCGGAAGGGTTTGACTGTGTGGCCGGAAGGTCGGATATGATATGTGATATATGTGTTATATGTGATAAGTTAATTGTTATGCGTACTATGTATGTTTATGTGGGCCGGAAGGCATTATAATATGGGCCGGAAGGCGTGTAATGTGGATCGTAAGGTTGGCGTGGATAGGACCGGAAGGTTTACCCAGCAGGGACGGAAGTCCCCTAATACACATGGACCGGAAGGTCAGGGCCTGGAAAGGCGTATGTGCGTAAGTTGTATTTTGGGGAACTCACTAAGCATTTATGCTTACAGTCATTGTGTATGTGTTTCAGGTACTAGCAAGGACCGTGGGAAGGCGCCGGCGTGATTTGTACACACTGATAGATGTTTTTCTGATCTTGGGATTTATATGATTTGTATTCTGACATGACACTTGGAATGTTTATGCCTTGTTTTGAATGAAAATACTTTAATTTGAAATGAAAATTTTGTTTGAAAATTTACGTTGTTACAGAGGGCATATGTCTGTGCGTTGTATGCGTGGCGCTGACAAAAGTGGTTGCGTAGATCTTCACACAAAAAACAAACAGTCCTTAAGTATTGCCACATGGTATTTTCTAAGTCCATAAGTTTTCAATGTTAAATTCCCAAAATACTCTATGAAAAATTAGCCTTTGAATTTATGCAATCCAATATAATCTTACCATCTTATTTATGTTGCTACAAAAATAATCTATAAAAATTTGAAAACAAAAACTTTGCACTTAGATAATGTTGACTTTGAAAATATAGACATATTATTTTAGTTAAAAATAAAAAAGTATTTTATACATTTGAAGGGTTCTATGTAGCTCTAACTCCATTGTAGGATGAAAATTGAGTTTTTTTTTTTTTCATGACATTTTTTTTCATTGTTATAAAAGTTTGAACTTATATTTTTAAAAAATTTAAATTTTTATTGAGATTGAAAAGGACATAGGAATCAAAGTTAGTGCCTATTATTTCCAATTTCACTTATTTATCTTTATTTTTTAACAATTGGATGAAGGAAAAATGTTCAAAATGATAACCGTTGATATTTCCATGTTCATTTGAGTGACATGTTTTTGACAAAATATCAAACCATTTTTAAAAATATCTGGTTGCAAATATATGACTAATACTAGGTTTTTTAAACTTTCATTTTTTTAAGAGATTACAACTATTTGCTTGATTTTTGTGGAAATTTGTTTTTAAAAAAGTTGGGATTCTTAGGTTTGCCTTTATATGTTTTTCACAATTTACTTTACTATTTTTGTTATACATCAGCAAGTTATTGAAATTGAAGGTATCAGAAGTATAGAAGGACATTACTATGGACTTCATCGTCTCCCATAGGAAGACAACCATATGGGTCATTGTTCATCATCTAAATAAATTTAGTCACTTCAACCAATTACATGGCATTGATGCTTGTTCACATGTTCCTCTCCAACATCTATCAACTTTATGGGTTGCATTGTTCAATTGTTTCGGGTCTAGACTCATTTCAAGAACCTTGACACGACACTCTTCTAATCTGGTGCATACGTATCACCAACAACACTGACGTGCTTCAACTGTTGTGTCAAGTCTTGTCTTCATTGATTCATAAATGATGAACCAAAGACTTGTAGTCGTTATTCACACCTTGCTAAGTTTGGTGCAATTCTCCATATCACACAACTACTCAAATGACACCATTTCATGCCCTTTACGCCCGCCTTTCGTTGAGCCTACCTGGCGGTATCACTGGTCGCATCTATCGACGACACCTTGCGCACCCATTCCTAAATCCTTGTAACTTTGAAGGAGAATTTAGTCCGACAACAATTGTCATCTCAAGCGGACCAACATCTTAGGAGAAGGTTTTTTAGATCGACAACAAGGTGGGGGGGATCTATGTCCGCCTTTAGGTATATCATCAACAATTTGTCCAACAAAACAACTCAAAAGAGAATGAAGAGTCATTGCGTTCCTCATATTTGTTCCGTTTCAAACCACAAAATGTAAAAAAAAAACAGTAGTTGTTAAGCAAAAACTTCAAACTAAGATATTGGGCAGGGGCTGCGCGAACGCAAGCCCCCACTGGCACAAATTATGATGTAGGCTCGACCACTTGGGCCGACCTTAGGCTAGCACCCCTGCTCAGTGCAATGGAGGTCACTAACCTAGGCCATGGTCCATCTTGACCAACCATTGACCCTATCCAGGTAAGTAAGTAATCCAATTACCTCGTTTCGTTTTTATAATACTTCCCCTACCTTTCTATTTCTTCTTTCTGGCGATGTGGGATCACATTAGACTTGCATATTTGATATTTCCACAGAAACGCTTTTCCTTCAACACCTTTGCAGAAACTCTTTGCTTTTAAGATGAAAGCATCAATCGAAATGCATTGACAAATTTTTTAAAGATTTCACATATTGGTTCCTTTAAAAAAAATTATTCATCTCTAATAAACAGGCAAAATCTTCTTTAATAATTATTGTTATAAGCCAGAGAACACAACAAATAAAACTCAAAACAAAATAATATTTTTACCTGTCAACTATTTGACTGTAATGTCATTTTAACTTCTTATTTTTAGATATATTTTATTTTATTTTTTCCGTTTGACAAAGAGCAGTAATCAAATAGAGATAAACATAAATACACTTTGATTACACTCTTTTAACTTTCGATTTAATTATATCCATTTGCTTATATTCAAGAAAATCAATACAAATCCATAACATGTTGGTACCCAATTAGAGACACTTGTGTGAATTATAAAGATTAAAGAGTTATTCTCATACAAGCATTTATCATCATGAATTTGTTATTACGACTAAAATATATATATATACATGAGATCGGACATAAAGATCCACATTCCACATTCCAATCATTTGAGGGTGCTAAAAACCCAACAATTTAACTACTTTTGAATAAGATAAATGAAATGTAAGAGTTTAAAATTATTTTTGTTACAAGTTCAATTAAAAAAAAACAATGTAATCTAGTTATAAATTCATAATTATACATCACTATTCTAATCAAATTAGTTAACATATATTATTAACTTGAATCAAGAGAACAAATAATGTAAGCCTTTATAATTGTTATCGATGATTTATGCTATAGATAATCTGATAACATGTAATCGATAAAAATATATAAAATTTTGGCTCCATTATGGATGCAATTTCCAGCCACGTTCAGCAAGTGCTTTTATCACATGCTCAGCTGCTTCTGATGTGTCTCTTAATGGAGGATAGATCCATGTTTCAGTTATCTGTAAATAGTAACACCATGAAAATAAAATACAATTTGATTGAGGGTATAGATGTCTTTTTGCCCTTTGCTATTTAAGTGATCATATTGTGTTTCAACTTACGTTCTCTTTACCAGTGAATGGTCTCAGCATCCCTCTTTCTTGCAGACATTTATGAAAATATGCAAACTTCCATGTACACCTCTCGGCTCCAATTACATAAACAGGCTTCCTGGAATGTAAAAGAAGAAAAATGAGTAAATTACCATTTTACCCTTCTGTCTACAAGTGTTATTGCTTAGGAGTGTAATTGTATTACCAGTTTTCCCTTATGTCTACAAGTGATGACGGATTAAAAAAAACTCATTTTTGGACTGAATGAGAGTAAATGACCATTTTACCCTTCTGCCTTAATTAAGAGACTTACCCGGCAGTGCAGGCCTCACTTATCATGCTGACTGAATCAGCAGTGATGAGAAAAGCATCAGCCATAGCTAAATGTCCCATGTGTGGATTTGGATCTACACAAACACAAACAATATATGAAAATGGCATTTACGTCTTTTTCACAAAACAAACATCAAGATTCAAGAGTCCTTGTCCCACTCCCACCTTTTTGTGTGGGACCGGATCAAAAGTTACTATTTTTATCCTACTGACATCAATCCCATTTCCCGTCTCAGTCCGAGTCCAACACATATCAAACACAAAATAAGTAAAACATGTTATGTTATATTATGTCATGTTTAACAAGTGGGGCCTATAGATAGATAGTGGAGTGGAGTGGGGTACCTTTTACATCCCAGATATAAACCTTAGGACGTTTACGGAATTCCTTTACTAACATCTCAGACACCTGTAATTTTGTCAAATATTATTTATATTAAAAAAATAGAATATTATAATTAAAAGAAATATATAAAAATATACCTGGTGTGGGGTTCTTCTAGAAAATGAAATTCTAACACTCCCACAACTTGGAAGAACGTTCATTAATGATGTTGTTGACTCCCTAGCAAGGTCGCCACCATATCTGCAGTAACCTATAATAAAACAATTAATTAATATTTTTATTTTTTTACAAAAAATAAAAAGATTAAAAATGAAATTTGAAAAATAAACTCACGAATAGGTCCTCCAACGTTGACCACAAGCAAGGGTCTGGACAATAAAGCCATGTCATCATGCCAGAGTTGAGGCTGCATGTTGTAATGCAGATGAATCTGTTGAAGACTGATTCAAAGTCAGTGAAATAAAGTGAAATAAGTGCTCTCGTGTGTGTCTTCATAACCGTTGAAGTCTTTCATATTTCCTGCTTTTACTTTTAGTCTTTTCATGTTTCCAGCATTTACTTTTTCAGTTGTAAGTGCTGCTATATATTGCAGCCTTCTGTTCTTTGTTTTTCACTGAATAATACACGAGAGTTTTTCAGCATTTTGCATTGTTCATTTGTTTTGAACCAACATTGTGGTATCAGAGCTTAGGTTGCAATCCTAAGTCTCTCTGGTTTGTTTTGATGGCACAGAACCTCAACACTATTAGCATGTCTCACCCTCAAATTCCAATCTTTAAGGGAGACTCCTACGAGTTCTGGAGTACCAAAATGAAGACTTTGTTCAAGTCACAAGATTTGTGGGATCTTGTTGAAAATGGGTATGCAAAAGCAAGCACAGATGAGACACGTCAGAAAGAAAATCAAAAGAAAGATGCAAAAGCCTTGTTTTTCATCCAACAAGCTGTTGATGAAACAATCTTTCCCAGAATTGCTGCAGCAAACATATCACGAGATGCCTGGGACATTCTCAAAACTGAATATCAAGGATCAGCAAAGGTGATCACAGTTAAACTCCAATCCCTAAGAAGGCAGTTCGAGACCTTAAACATGAAACCAAGTGAAACCATTCAAGAGTATCTTGCAAAAGCATCTTCGATTGTGATTCAGATGCGTGCTTATGGAGATAAAATCTCTGATGAAGTTGTTGTTGCAAAAGTACTGATGAGTCTACCTTCTAAATTCGACCATGTTGTGGCGGCTATTGAAGAGTCAAAGGATCTTACAACATTTTCCTTTGATGAACTGATGGGCTCACTACAAGCACATGAAGCAAGAATCAACAGATCTCATACTCAAGATGGAGAACGTGCATTTCGGATCCAAGGAGAACAAGGTAGATATTCCTTTGGTCGAGGAAGAGGCAGAGCATCATCTCGTGGTCGTGGTCGAGGGAGATCACAAGGGTCACTAGTTCAATGTGATCATTGTAAGAAGTTTGGTCATAAAGAAGAAGATTGTTGGACAAAGCAAAACCAAGCAAAGTACACTGAAGAGGAATTTGAAGAGAAGGAAGATTACTTGTTCATGACCCACATTCATCCGGTTGATGTTACAAAGGAGATATGGTATATAGACAGTGCATGTTCTAATCATATAACCGGTGTACGTGACAAGTTCAAAAGCCTGAACACGACAGGAAAATCACGTGTCCGTCTCGGCAATGGCCAACCAGTTGCGATAGAAGGAATAGGAGTTGTGACGGTTTGCATCGATGGAAAGGATAAACTCATCAATGATGTTCATTTTGCACCAGGTCTGGCCCACAATCTGATAGGTCTGGCCCACAATCTGATAAGTGTAGGCCAGTTAATTGAAAATGGATTGAAGGTAGAATTTGAAAATGATGCTTGTGTGGTAAAGAAACAAAATGGTGAAGTTCTATTATACTCAAAAATGGCTGGAAATAGGATGTTTCCAGTAGATTTTTCACGAAAAGAAGGATACATGATGATGAGTAGCAAGGATGATGAGTCAAGATTATGGCACTATCGATATGGTCATTTGTATGTAAAAGGTCTACAACTATTAACAAGTAAACAAATGGTGAACGGGCTGCCAAACATAAAAGATTCTACCCATGTGTGTGAAGGGTGTGTCTTGGGTAAGCAAACACGAAGATCCTTTCCGAAGGGGCAAGCAAGACGAGCAACAGAAAAACTGGAGATAGTATGTGCAGATATATGTGGTCCAATGAGGACAGAATCACACTCGGGGAGTAAGTACTTCTTGCTTTTTATTGATGATTTCACTCATATGTGTTGGGTCTACTTCATCAAAGCGAAA
This sequence comes from Lactuca sativa, assembly GCF_002870075.4. NCBI lineage: Eukaryota > Viridiplantae > Streptophyta > Magnoliopsida > Asterales > Asteraceae > Lactuca > Lactuca sativa. The sequence goes on from NC_056624.2 coordinate 135,664,585, forward strand.
TCTAAAGCTTTTGAGCACTTCAAAAAATTCAAAGCCCTTGTCGAAAAACAAGGAAGCAATGTAATCAAGATTCTAAGAACTGATAGAGGCGGTGAATTCATGTCAAAGGAATTCACTACATTATGTGAAGAAGAAGGAATAAGAAGAGAATTGACAGCTCCTTATACACCTGAGCAAAACGGAATCACAGAGAGGAAGAACAGGACTATTGTGGAGATGGCTCGATCAATGCTAAAAACAAGTAAGTTGTCTGACTCATTTTGGGCAGAAGCGGTAGCCACAGCTGTGTATCTCCTCAATCTATCACCCACCAAAGCAGTATGGAATAAAACACCTTTCGAAGCCTGGTATGAGTTCAAGCCCACTGTTGATCATTTGCGTGTTTTTGGTTGTTTATGCTATGCATTGGTCACCACAAATAGGCACAAGCTAGAAGAGAAGTCCAAGAAATACATCTTTGTGGGCTATTGTACAATGTCAAAGGCCTACAGGTTATTCGTTCCTATAAATAAGAATATTGTTATCAGCCGTGATGTGATTTTTGAAGAATATTCAAGTTATGTGGATACATCGGTTCACACAAACTTAATGCCACAGCCAAATTCATTTGAAAATGTAGAAGATAAAGTGCATGATCATCCGATCATTACACCCATGTCTCCTCCATCAAGTCCGACACCGAGCTCTACTCACTGTAAATCATCTTCTGCTACGCCCTCGAGGACCACACCTGGCTCTTCCGATGTGTCGTCTCCAGATACTCCACCACTCAGATATAGGAACTTGAATGACATTTATGATAGCACTCTAGCCCTATTCGCTGGTGATCCAGTCTCAGCAGATGTGGCACTTCAAGATGTTAACTGGAAGAAAGCAATGGAGGAAGAAATTATGGCGATCGAAAAGAACGAGACATGGGATCTGGTGGAACCTCAAGCTGGTAAGCATCCAATTCCTTTGAAATGGGTTTTTAAAAAAAAAGTTCAATGCGGATGGTAGTCTCCAAAAACATAAAGCAAGATTAGTTGCTCGTGGTTTTCGACAAGAACAGGGTGTAGATTTCAACGAAACATTCTCACCGGTGGCAAGAATTGAGACAATAAGGTTAATTCTTGCATTAGCTGCACAACAACAATGGGAAGTTTACCAGTTCGATGTTAAGTCGGCATTCTTAAACGGGGACCTAAAAGAAGAAGTTTTTGTTCAACAACCCGAAGGATTTATTGTTCCTGGGCAAGAAGGGAAGATATATAGGTTGAAGAAGGCATTATATGGGCTTAAACAAGCTCCGCGTGCATGGTATAGCAAGATTGACAACTTCTTTCGCTTCAACGGTTTTCAGAAAAGTCCTAGTGAACCCACCATGTATTTCAGGAAGCAAGGTGATGCAGGGATCATGTTAGTCAGTCTCTATGTTGATGACATGATCTACACAGGGTCGTCTAAAGAGCTCATTTATCAATTTAAAATTGAGATGATGAAAACGTTTGAAATGACAGACCTTGGAAAGCTACATTATTTTCTTGGGATCGAAATAAAGCAAACAAAAACCGGTATTTTTATTGCTCAAGAAAAATATGTATCAGACATGCTAAAGGGTCTCAACATGGAGAATATTGAACCAGTCACAACTCCTATGAACATCAATGAAAAGCTAACATGTGAAGATGGCACAGGAATGACAGATCCTCAAAATTACAGGAGCATAGTTGGGAGGTTAATCTACCTCACTCACACAAGACCAGACATAAGTTTGCAGTGGGAGTAGTCTCAAGATTCATGCACAAACCCAGAAAACAACACTATGGAGCTGTCAAAAGAATTATTCGTTACTTAGCTAGTACCAAGCACTATGGTATCTGGTATTTGAACTCAAAAAGGTTTGTGCTAAAAGGATACAATGACAGTGATTGGGCAGGATCACAAGAAGACAGGAAGAGTACAACAGGGAATTGATTCAGTACTGGGTCTGGAATAATTTCATGGCAGTCAAAGAAGCAAGCAACGGTAGCTTTATCATCAACTGAGGCGGAATATGTGGCGGTCACAATTACCGTGTGTCAAGCTGTGTGGTTACGAAAACTTATGGGTGATCTTATGCAGGAACAAAGGGAACCAACTGTGATTTACTATGACAGTCAATCGACAGTTGCCATGACAAGAAACCCAGTTATGCATGGGCGTACCAAGCATATTGAAATTAAGCACCACTACATTCGAGACTTGGTGGCAGCAGGTGTAATATGGGTGGAGTTCTGTCCTACTGAAGAACAATTGGCCGACATGTTCACTAAGGCTCTTCCGCCTGCACGTTTTCAGCGTCTCCGAGCTTGTGTTGGCATTGGAAGCTTTGAATCAAAGGGGGGTGTTGAAGACTAATTCAAAGTCAGTGAAATAAAGTGAAATAAGTGCTCTCGTGTGTGTCTTCATAACCGTTGAAGTCTTTCATATTTCCTGCTTTTACTTTTAGTCTTTTCATGTTTCCAGCATTTACTTTTTTAGTTGTAAGTGCTGCTATATATTGCAGCCTTCTATTCTTTGTTTTTCACTGAATAATAATCGAGAGCTTTTCAGCATTTTGCATTGTTCATTTGTTTTGAACCAACAGAATCAACTTGATGAAGGAAGGGCTCCAAGTGTTAGAATCGGGGATTCTGTATAAAAAAATATTTTGAATTAAAATTTAAGTTATTATTTATTATGAGCGAGGATAAGGATTTCAAGAAAAAATGTTACTGACCACATTTTTACGCAGGAGGTTGATTGGGAGTAATTAATCCATAAAGAAACCATGGAATAATATGTCTCTTTCCTTCAGGAGTGAGTAGATAATAATCATGATGAGGTGAAACCACCAAATTGTCTAGCATGAATCCAATATCACATATCATAACACATCTTCATAAATATCATCTAGCATGCATGACAACCTAAAGCTCATATCACAGCAAGATAACGTATTTCTAGCACATAAACAGTAGCATAAAGATTCACTAGCTAACATAAAAGACTAATTCGAATCATTCGATTTGTTGTAAAAAGTTGTAGTTCTTAACAATGTACCAAAGTTGGAAAAAGGATTTACTCACCTGTGATCTAAGTGATATAGGCAATGAGCAGAGGAAAATAAACACCCCGTCAACTAAATCACGCACCTTAAACCAGAACAAAACATCTCGATAAGAAAAACGACACCAACTAACAAAATTATTGATTAGGCGCGACACACATAATGGAACACGCTACCCTAGGGATGAGCATTTGGACCTCCTGACAGGACCGGACCGGAACCGGACCTGGTTTGGCCTCAACAACTCTGGTCTAAGGTCCACCAATTTCTGCAAAGTCCGTTATGGTCCAGTCCGGTTCAAAATACTCAACCTTATGTCATAATAGATAAACTAACTTTTGGTAGGGATTCAACAAGTTGTATCATATGCACTTAAAGTTGTACTGATCCAACGAGTACAAGAACCGGAAAACCCGGACCTGGACCACCGGCCTCAACCAGCACGGTCCAAGGTCCACTGCCAAAAACTCAAAGTCAATGGTCTCGTTTATTGTAAACGTCAAAAAACCATCGAGGCGTTGCACATATAGAGATGAGCGTTGCGATTTAGTGATAGTTATAAAACATCAGGATTTTTCGACTTCCATTAATCCATACCAGTTCTACTCTCACATTGGGGAGATTTCAACTACTAAAACTACCTTAACATGTTGGACCGATTAAGAACATGGGGATTACTCTATAACTCCAAAAACGCAACCAAACATCTTAACATGTGCATTGACCGACATCACACACATGATACCAACTACTATGACATCAAAACAAAATACGAGGTTAGAGATTTGGGATACTAAGGGTGCGTTTGGTTGTGAAAAACTGTTTTCATTTTCTAAGAAAATGTTTTCAGAGAATAGAATTGAGTTTTCAATTTCAGTTTTTAATAAAAATTTTAGAAAAAACGTTTGGTTGGAACCAGTAGATCTAGTTTTCATTTTCCATCTTAGAAATTGTAAAATTTTGGAAAACCTATAAAATCACTTTTCTAGTTTACATTCAATTTCAACTGGAAATTTTCATTTTCTTAGAAAACTTTGAAAAACTTAACGAAACAAACGCGTTTTCAAAATTTCCGTTTTTCTTGGAAAATTTTCCACAACCAAACGCAACCTAATCTTCTTGAAAAGACGTGAACACCCAAGGAACAAAACGAAAGGAATCAAAGACAATCCCACCAAGTATGGCTTCGGAACGTGTCACCGAAACCCTTAGTCGACTCCATTACCACTATATGACCATTACTTATCCCACTTTCTCATGGTTAGATAACGTTCATTCTTATTATTCCACAAAGGAGCTGACTGGGGCATAGCGACATGGTTTACTACCAAAATCACCTTGTTTCTCCGCCCCTGAACGACTTACGCCATCGCATCGTCATTAAGCATCATACTACCCCAACTGAGGGCCACTCGAGAGTCAATGCTACTATATAACTCTTAGGGGGTGTTTGGATTAGCTTTTTAGAGGCCAAAAGTCATTCCAAAAAGTTACAAAAAATCAGGTTTTCCTGAATTTTCCAAAAAGTTGATTTTTCTTCTATTCAAAATCCAAAAGTTGGTTTTAAAAGTCTTTTGCCAAACATCTTTTGGCTTTGATCTTTTACTAAAAGTTATTTTGGCATATGAAAAGCTAAGCGAAACACCCCCTTAGTTGCATCATTTTACTGGTGAGCATGCGGTCTAATGTTGCAAATTTCATTCAAGCATTTACCACGTGTCAACAAGTCAAATATTCATCCAAGAAAACCTATGACCCTCTAGAACCTCTTCCCATCCTCGATCAAATGTGGGTCATTGTTGATCGTCTAACTAAATTAATTTAGTGACTTCATCGATCTCGAAACCCAATTACATGGCATCAATGCTTGTTCACATGTTCCTCTCTAACATCTATCAACTTTATGGGTTGCATTGTTCAATTATTTCGGATCTAGACTCGATTCTAGAACGAGTTTATTAAAAAAAAAAAAAAAAAAAAAAAAAAAAAAACTCGACACGACACTCTTCTAATCTGGTGCGTACGTATCGTCAACAACCTGATGGTCTAACTGAGGTGCTTCAACTGTTCGGTCAAGTTTTGTCTTCATTGATTCATAAATGATGAACTAAAGACTTGGAGTCGTTATTCACACCTTGCTAAGTTTTGGTGCAATTCTTCATATCACACAACTACTCGAATGACACCATTTCATGCGCTTTACTCCTGCCCTTCGCTGAGTCTACCTGCCTACACGCTCGGGTCATCACCGGTTGCATCTATCGACGACACCTTGCACACCCATTCCTAAATCCTTGTAACTTTGAAGGAGAATTTAGTCTGAACACGACAACAAGTGTCATCTCAAGCGGACAAACATCGTACGAGAAGGCTTTTTAGATCGACAATTAGGTGGGGATCTATGTCTGCCTTAAGGTATATCATCAACAATCTCTCCAACAAAACAACTCAAAAGAGAATGAAGAATCATTACATTCTTCATATTTGTTCTAGGTTCGAACTACTAAACGAACAAACTACAATTCAGTTCATTACCATTATTTCTTTTTCATGTAATCGATATTTTATCTATAAGACACTTAAAAGTACATTTTAGGCCACAACCCTCCTATCTAATAAAAAAAAAGTATGTTGATGGGTTATATAGAACATTTTTGCTACATGAGTCCAAACTTGTCCACTTAAAATCACAAATAGTCAATACTGATTAAGAAAGTAATAGAAGTATTTTTTGTATTTTACACTAAGCATAGACAGATAAAAAGAGTCGTTCTGAAAGATTTTTTGCAGTGTATGCATATTCAAGTTAGTATCAACTTGAATTAGAATAACAGGGAAAGCATAATGAACTGTTAGATTAAGTAAGCAATTACAGAATAACAAAAGAAGCAAAAATCAAAAGTAAAAACAAGTAATTGTTAAGCAAAATTTTGAACTAATATATTGGGGAGGGGCTGCGCGAACGCAAGCCCCCACTGACACAAATTATGATGTAGGCTCGACCACTTGGGCCGACCTTAAAACAGCGCCCCTTCAAAGTGCAATGAAAGTCACTACTCTAGGCCATGGTCCATCTTGACCAACCATTGACCCCATCCAGGTAAGTATATGATCCATTAGCCTCATTCCCTTTTTATACAGTTAACTCGCTCTTTCTATTTCTTCTTTCTGGCGATGTGGGATCACACCAAAGTGCACCACTCTGCCTTCATACACCTTTATTTACAATTAGCTTGCCGAAATGCATTAATACTTCAAACCATGATACTTTATATTTTTTTCATTCAATAAGAAGTTTATTATCTTTGATTAGCGTGACAATGGTTTCTTTATAAAATGTAATATAAGCCAAAATAAAGATAGATTGTGTGTATCTTAGTTAGGGACTATAATTTTAAGTTTTTCTTGAAACAATAATCTTTTTTCTATTTTTTTTTTCATTTGGAGAGGTCAGTAATCGTCTTGTGATAAGCATGAACATAGTCTAATTTCAACACATCATTGGAACCATACAAAAGGAAACAATGAACTACTATGAGATGAGTATGGATCGAGACATTGAAGTACTATGAGATGAGTATGGAACGAGACATGAACTTGTAGCATAGACTCTTTGATCTTTGATGAGTGTATATTTAGTTAACACGATATGAAAATTAAGACTTTAGCCTAGTTTTCAAAAATTGTGTGAATAAGTAGTTTTTTTTACAACCATTTTTCATCACAAAAATTATAAAGGCTCACATACACATTGTAATACACTTACCATTTGAGTTTTATAAAAAAGCACAAGTAATTCAACAAATTTAAATAAGACAAATAAAGTGCAAGGGTAAGGTGGTGTTTGAGATTGCTTATTTAACTTAATACGCACTTTTTGATAAAAGTGATTATTTGCTTTATAGTTACAAAATACTATAAGTTAAAAAGTGTTTGGATTGCCTCATTTGGATTAAAAAAAATTCGGTTAATAAATCATAAACTAAAAAAATGTTTGGATTAACTTAGTAGGTTTAGTACGGGTATAAATGGTTTTTATTGTGTGTAAACTAGAAGTTGTTTCTTATAAGTCATAATTTTTAATTTCCATAAAACTATGTCCCGTAACAGAGGATACATCCATGTTTCACTTAGATGTAAACATTAACGCTGTCAAACATAATTGGAAAATTATATACAATTTATGGAGGATACTTATGTCTTTTGAGTTTGCTATTGAAGTGATATGTTTGTCTTAAGTTATCATATTGTGTTTCTTTATGCATAAATAGTTGCAAGCTTACATTCTCTTTGCCAGAGAATGATCACACCATCCCTCTTTCTTGAATACATCTATATAAGTATGTCGACTTCCGTGTAGACCTCTATGCTCCAATTGCATAAATTAGCTTCCAAGAAGACAAAAGAGTAAAAAAATAATAATAATAAAAGTAAATGACAATTTCACATTGATGTATATTGTATACAATAGAGTAAATTACCATTTATCATTCTATTTACAAGTGATGTTGAATAAAAATACTGAGTTTCTTTTTGGACCAAAATGAGAATAACAATTTGTTTCTTTTTTTTAATTAATGAACTTAATGGGTTAATACAAAACAATTATATATGGTTGTTTATTTTTACTTAATATGGATATAATAACTTAATGGGTTAAGCGAAAAAATATGCTTAATGTATTAAGATACAAACCCTTTACCTAGTTTTTCTTTTTCTTCTCTTAACTTCTCGTGTAAAAATTGATGAATATTGTGAAATTTCGTTTTTATTGGAATGTAATGGTAAATGTTTATTTAGATTTATTCATATACTCTGTTTAGTTCTTAAAATAAAGAAACCTTATGTACATGACACTTTATCTAGACAAACAAAACAAATCTTGCATATAGGACACTTTATCTCAACATACGTCATTTCCCCTAAAGCTACTTTATCCTTACAGGAAAAAGGAAGGAAACAACCCCAAACAGGCCAAAGTGATGCAAAATAAAGGTTACAAATTTTTCTTAGATGATAGTTAATGACCATTTTAATATTATGTCTACAAATGATGTTGAATAAGGAATGATTGTTTGTATAGAAACTGTTATATATTGAATATATGATGTCCGAATATTGAAGAGGCTCAATAAACTTACCTAGTAGTGCAAGCCTCACTTAGCATGATGACTAAACCAACAACGACCACAAAAGCATGAACCCATGGTGGAAGCTCGATGTGTGATTTGGATCTTTCTACTTGGTGTTGGTTATTATAATAACCAAAACATAAATTGCAGAAGCATGAACTTTAGATATTGGTTTTCGAATCTGATAAAAGAAAACTTAAACAAGAAAAGATTGATTACATATTTGTGTTCATTGTGATTTCCAAATCCGAAGAACATGTGTTCGTTGTGATTTTCAAATCTGAAGAACATGATAAGTTTTTCAGTTGATCTCAAGAATACTCTCTAACATTACACATGAATTGTATGCATGTATTACATATATTTTCATCTGCTCCTCATCACATGTATATATAGATGGATATATATCATAATATGATAAATGGAAGTATATAGAGGATATCGAATCAAACCGGATCTCAACCCACAAAAGTTAATTAAATATTTTATAAATCAGTCTATCAACTATTTATATCCTTACCATAATAACGGGATTCAATGAGAATTCAAAACATCAATCGAAATGCATTGACAATTTTTTTAAATATTTCACATATTGGTTCCTTTAAAAAAACTTAAAAAAGTTGTTCATCTCTAACAAACATAAATTTTCTTTTATGATTATCGTTATAAGCCAGAAAACATAACAAATCAAACACAAAACAAAGAAATATATTTTTACATGTGAAATATTGACAGTAATGTAATTTTAACTTCTTATCGAATATATATTATTTTTTTTTTTTTTTTGTTTGACAAAGAGCAGTAATCATATGGTGACAAGCATTAACTCATTGTGATTCAACGAGTTCTTTAGCTCAATCATGATTGATGAATTTCAATAAGAGTTTGATACAATATGTTAATGAATTTATTATCCTTTCGAGTAAAACCATAAACCAAAATGGTTTAGTGTTTAATCAACTTAGAATTAAGCACTCCAAAGGAAGTTTCAAAGTATTCTAATCAAATTAGTTAACATATATTATTAACTTGAATCAAGAGAACAAATAATGTAAGCCTTTATAATTGTTATTGATGATTTATGCTATACATAATTTGATAACATGTAATCGATAAAAATATATAAAATTTTGGCTCCATTATGGATGCAATTTCCAGCCACGTTCAGCAAGTGCTTTTATCACATGCTCAGCTGCTTCTGATGTGTCTCTTAATGGAGGATAGATCCATGTTTCAGTTATCTGTAAATAGTAACACCATGAAAATAAAATACAATTTGATTGAGGGTATAGATGTCTTTTTGCCCTTTGCTATTTAAGTGATCATATTGTGTTTCAACTTACGTTCTCTTTACCAGTGAATGGTCTCAGCATCCCTCTTTCTTGCAGACATTTATGAAAATATGCAAACTTCCATGTACACCTCTCGGCTCCAATTACATAAACAGGCTTCCTGGAATGTAAAAGAAGAAAAATGAGTAAATTACCATTTTACCCTTCTGTCTACAAGTGTTATTGCTTAGGAGTGTAATTGTATTACCAGTTTTCCCTTATGTCTACAAGTGATGACGGATTAAAAAAAAAATCATTTTTGGACTGAATGAGAGTAAATGACCATTTTACCCTTCTGTCTACAAGTAATGCTGGATAAAAAAAATTACATTTTTGTACTGAGTGAGAGTAAATGACCATTTTACCCTTCTTCCCGCAAGTGATGCTGCATGAGTAAATTACCATTTTACCCTTATGTCTACAAGTGATGTTGCATGAGTAAATGACCATTTTACCCTTATGTCTACAAGTGATTGCTTAAAAGTGTATAACCAGTTTTCCCATCTGTCTACAACTGATTCTGGATAAAAAAAATTACATTTTTGTACTGGATGAGCAAATGACCATTTTACCCTTCTGTCTACAAGTGATATTGTTTAGAAGTATATTACCAGTTTTCCATAATGTCTACAAGTAAATTGACATTTTTGGACTGAATGAGAGTAAATGACCGTTTTACCCTTCTGCCTTAATTAAGAGACTTACCCGGTAGTGCAAGCCTCACTTATCATGCTGACTGAATCAGCAGTGATGAGAAAAGCATCAGCCAAAGCTAAATGTCCCATATGTGGATTTGGATCTACACAAACACAACAAAACATATGAAAAGGGCATTCACGTCTTTTTCACAAAACAAAATATCAAGATTCAAGAGCAAGTCCTTGTCCCACTCCCACCTTTTCCATCCCAGATATAAACCTTAGGATGGTTACAAAATTCCTTTACCAACATCTCAGACACCTGTAATTTGGTAAAATAAAATTATTCATACATATATAAAAAAATAAAAAATTAGTATACATTATACGATTAAAAAATATATATACATAAAAATATACCTGGTGTGGGGTTCTTCTAGAAAATGAAATTCTAACACTCCCACAACTTGGAAGAACATTCATTAATGATGTTGTTAACTCTCTAGCAAGATCACCACCATATCTGCAATGACCTGTAACAAAACAATTAAATAATCTTTTTATTTTTTTTACAAAAAATAAAAAGATTAAAACTCACGAATAGGTCCTCCAATGTTGACTACAAGCAAGGGTCTGGACAATAATGCCAGCTCATCATGCCAGGTTGAGGCTGCATGTTGTAATGCAGCTGAATCAACTTGATGAAGGGCTCCAAGTGTTAGCATCTAGGATTGCATTTGCATATGAATATAATATTTGGAATTAAAATTTAAGTTTTATTATTTATTTATTATGTGTGAGGATGAGGATTTCAAGAAAAAATGTTACTCACCACATTTTTTCCTTGATTGGGAGTAAATAATCCATGAAGAAACCATGGAATGTGTTTCTTTCCTTCAGGAGTGAGTGGATAATAATCATGATGAGGTGTAATTATCAAATCAAATCTATTTAGATTTGATCTTGGGTGTTGTATCTATAACAATAATAGAATCATAGATGTGGTATTTTTCAATTTTGGTCCCAAAAGATTTTCTCTCTTGCAATTTTGATCCTTATTTGAGGTTTTTGTAACATATTTTGTCCCTGTTTAAGTGGGGAGCAAAATTGCATAACCAACTATACGTTTTGTTTGGAATAGGGACCAAAAACGTTACAAGATTCTAAATTATGGACCAAAATTGTAAAAAAAAGTAATTTGCTTTACAATTTACAAATAAAAGATGCACAATCAAACCTGTATAGTGAAAACATGGTCTGGAGCTAACCGTTTAATTGAAGTTGCAACAGAGATTGTATCACGCCCAGATGCAACAACCAACAATGGACCATTTCTATCAAAAAAAGAAACAAATTTGATGTTAAAAACATGGTTTTAAATTTAATAATGATGATATATTTTGATATGATCTCAAAGAAGAAAGAAAGAAAGAAAGAATACTTTTCAAAAGTCTCTATAGCATTGGTTGCAATTAGGTCAGCATCAGCTTCCAAGATTTCTGATTGATCTATAAACATTAGGATCATAAGACATTGGTTCCCTAAAATATCATCTATAGAAGCTTATTGATATGAAAGAAAATGATTTCCCATTTGATGAATCTGTTATTTATTGTAATTTATAGACATATAACAAAATCTAGAGTGTGCTACCTGTTCTTGCAACTGATTTCTTCCCATGACTAGAAACAGTTGACTGTGGATTAAAGATTTGGCTTTTCAATCGATCTAATCTTTTGTGGGTAGAAACAGGGAGGAAATTGAGCCACTTATTGATCCCATTTTTTGGCCTATGAACACGCTGTTCAAACAATGGGAACAAATCGGCGTACAAAGTGTTAACAATTTCTTGTAATAACAACGAGAAATAGGTTATGGAATGTGCCAATTCGATGTTTAACATGTTCAAACTCATTTGATGCGAATGCATATCGACAAAAATGGCTTGACAAATGTAATGATCTCGATGATGCAGAAGCTTGTCTTAACATGAGAAGTAGAAATTGATAATTTTTTCCGTTTTTTGGGGGCTCAAAACAGAAGTAATGAAGCATACGAATGATAAACGCTTACATACAAAGAAAGCCGATGAGATAGACCCAAAGCTCGAACCAATCCAACACACTGATTCTCAGCTCCGGCGAAACCATTTCCGATTATAACAGCTCGTCTAACAGTTCTGTGCATGTTTTAGTGTGTATGTAATGGAGGGAGTTGAGGTTTTGCTAGGGTTTTAGTTACAGCAGGTTCCTCCTTTGGGAGGACGATCGGATCCGGGTGTGGATACTACCCTTTAGAGTCGGGTGGGTTTTTGGATTTAGTACAAAAGTTTATAGTATAATTATATTATACTAAATAACTAATCACGCTTTGATTATATTTAGGGGGTATCAATTATGGACTAAGCATGACATGAATCCAACTAGAATATAAACAGGTTTGGATTGAATTTTCCGTCAACCCATTTATTATGTGGGTCGTGTTCGGGTTTTTTCAAATAATTTGACATGACATATCGTTTATAATTATGTTTTATTCTTTATAAAAATGTTTATTAAGTTATGCACGATAGTAAAATTGAGTTAATGAAAATATAAAATGATTCAATTAGCTTATATGATACCGGTATACAATAAGTGATAAATTGATTTTTAGTGTTTGAAATTTTTTGATTATACAACATAAAAAGGTTACTCTTATTATAACCAAACGAAGTTTTGCAAAAAAACTAAAATGTTCATGAACTAATTTTTGTGCATTATAAGGGTATAAACTCAATGCAATTTTGCCATTTAGATCACCCTATGAAAGTGAAGGCGTAAATCGGTTTCTTTGAATATATGTAATCTGACTTAGAGAAAGTCAAAGGTTTTGCTTAGGTGTATGCTTCGTATTCTCGTCTTCTATTACACATAAGAGCTTGAACTAGAATCCTAACCGATCACTTTGTCTTTCCTTGCACGAACCTTAATCAATCACTTTCTCAAACCCTAATTTGTCTAAAAATATCATACGTGAGAAGCCAATTGGCAATAGAGTTGATATATCGGGCAATGAAGTAGGCTTCAAAGAAATTTACTACCAAGCAAACAACATCTCCCGTTTTCACCAATGTCTAACTTGTCCTGTAAACCTTATTCCTGAAGTGTGGTTGTGTACCACATCGAGAGTTTGTGTTGGTCAACCAAATCAAATCAATTCCTCCACAAATTATGATGACTAGGTTTTTTACCGGGGAGATATCGTGGTTGCAAACATCCGATTGAAGTTTTTTCTCCCTTTGGAGATGTTAAGGCTCCATCAAGAATGAGACAATGACATTTGGGCTTATTTCAAAAAATAGTTTTTTGTTATTGCTTACATTTTGCTATTACTAATGGTTGGATTTTATTTAACTTGATAAGTTTATGTGGACTAAAAGAGCAAGTTATATAGAAATTTGCTAATGTGATTGGATTTTGATAAGTTATCTTGATTTTGATTATTCTATATTGGATTTGTATAAGTTATGTGTGGACTAAAAGATCATATGTTAATAACGCCATTAATTCAAGCTTGATATGTATTAGTAATGTATTTGATTTGAAATGATTATGTTAAGCTGGTACATCTATTAGTAATGTGATTGTCTTAATTTGAGTATGATTGTCTGAATTAAGTCAATCAAATTGATTGGATTATGGTCCCAAGAGAGTAAATGAAAGAATCCTCCTACCTACTGGTGAATGAGTTTTAGTGGTATGTTATTTTAGTGTCAAAATATTGTTCATGAAGTGTTCATGGGTATTTATTGATGTTGAAATCAAATGAAAGAATCCGATCACAATTGCTATGAATTTATTATATTAACCTTGATAAGTTACATATATGTTAAATTACAATTGCTCTAAATTGATTTTGTTAAACTTATGTATTAGTAATGTAACTATTATGTTGACGAGTTTTGAGTATTGTAATAATCCTACCACAATTGCTCTAAAATTGGTTTGTTCAGGAAAGAAAATTGGATGTGTGAAAGGTTGATGGAATTTACTGATAAAGTAGTTGTTGGGAAAATGATTAAGGTGATGCTTTCATTATTTCATAATAGCTCTGAATTGGGGTTTATTCAAGAAAGAAAAAATGGATGTGGGACAAGGTTGCCAAAAAAATACTAATAGGGCGGTTGTCGGAAGAAAGGAGACAAAGGTTACGAAAATTTACTGGAGTTGGACGGTGGATGGTGGTGGTGACTTGGAATATATGGACGATGATGGTGGTGGTATATAGTTCTTCAAGTGTTCAATGACATATCATCTCACATGTGTTATTTATGTGGTTTGACATAAAATATGCATGTCACCTCATATTTCATTAGGTTATACATGGTAACAAATTAATAAAAGGTTTTCTTCCTTTTATTAAACATGTCATAAGAAAATGCACAGAAATCAATTCAATTATCTTTTAATTTTTTTTAAAAACTTCGTTGGTTATAACGACAATAAACCTATGTAAAATAACTAAATATTACAAAGAAAATGAGACAATAAACCTATGTAAAATAACTAAATATTACAGAGAAAATGATAAATTGGCATGCGTATCGTGTTATCATTGATTATGAAAGAGGGAGGTTACTATCCTTATGGTCAAAATAGTGGCCATTTATAATAGGCAACTCATAAAACATTCTCATTATGTTAGAATAAAACGATTTATAAAATACTATTTATGTAATTCAATAAATATTAAAAAATAAAAAATAAATTGATAAAATCTTTGTATTTAAATATTTTTGTTTTATTTAATAATTAACACAAACAATCAAAAAAAATTGTTATCAGCATCAAACTCCAGTGGACTATGTATTTATAACATTTTTAAACTTCTAAATTATATCCCTTTTTAACAAATTAGTACTTTTTAAAATTTTATTAAAATTCTCATACTATCCACAAATTCTTCTTGTTACAATGATGGTGTAGAAACATGCTCAATTGGCATGTATAGTAGTATGAGGATTAAAACATACCTATTTAAATAAGCGTATAAGGCATACATAAACCTTTACCAAGAACAAAACATTTGGACTACGATATTGGGCAGGGGCTGCGCGAACGCAAGCCCCCACTGGCACAAATTATGATGTAGGCTCGACCACTTGGGCCGACCTTAGGCTAGCACCCCTCCTCAGTGCAATGAAAGTCACTAACCTAGGCCATGGTCCATCTTGACCAACCATTGACCCCATCCAGGTAAGTAAGTAATCCGTTTGCCTCGTGTTTTCTTTATACAGCTAACTCTCTCTTTCTTTTTCTTCTTACTGGCGATGTGGGATTACATTAAAAGTCATATTCCATTCCAAATACAACTCTGAGCTCTCGTAATCTTTCACACCTTTTACTTTGAAGACATCATTTTTGTTGAATGAATAAATGATTATTATCATGTGTGTGAAACAAAACAAAAGATTAAATTAATACAGGCTTATATAAGCCAGAATAAAAATACATAGTATACATCAAGCTGAAAACAAAGACATACATTTAAATGTCTATAATACATATTTTTTACTTTCTTTAAATGAGAATTTTACTTTATGGAAAAGCAGTAATCGTCTAATCATAAACATGAACACTATTTGATTTCAACTTATCTCACACACACACATTGAACTTCTATCTTTATCAAAACTAGATGTTGAATTTGTATCAGATTCCTTGAACTTTGATAATTTATCAACAAGAGATTGTGATTACAGCTAAAACACATTGAACCATTTGAGTTTACTAATAACACAAGAATGTCAAATACTTTTGAAAAAGACAAAAGACAAATGAAATGCAAAGGTTTAATCACTAAAAAAAATGAAAACCCTGATTGATAAAATGGTGAAAGTATGTTGTGTTTTTATGTATTTTTCTCTAGCCTAAATAGATAACATCATGGATGTGATTTCCATCAATGCTCGGCTACCTCAGTTGTGTCCTGTAATGGAGGATGCATCCATGTTTCACTTATTTGTAAACAATAACACAACAAACATACAATTGGAAATTAAATACAATTTGTCGGGGGTATTAGTGTCTTTTTCCGTTGCTATCGAAGTTTTAGGGTGGTTTTAAATCGTGTTTGTTTGTACACTTACATTCCCTTTACTCTTGTAGGCATTTATAAAAGTATGCAAACATCCATATACACTTCTTCGCTCCAATCACATAAGCTATAGGTTTCTAAAAAAAGTAATAAAGGAAAAAAAAAACATGGTAAATGACTGTTTTACTCTTTTCTGTATGGTGTATATCATGTTGAATTAGAGTAAATTACCACTTTACCCTTCTCTTTGCAAGTGGTGATATATTTAAAAATGATTTTATCTTTGGACCAAAGAAGAAACTACCTTTTTACCCTTCTGTCTCTACAAGTGCTGCTAAATAAGAGTAATGATATTTTACCCTTATGTCAACAACGTAAAAGATTGTTTCTTTTTGGGCCGACCGTCTGAATTTAATCTAAATAGAAGTAAATGATCATTTTATCATTTTTGTCAAGTGATGTTGAATAAAATATTTGAGATGCATTATTATAAATTAAAATTGTTAATGCCAAGATATTAAAAAGGTTCGAGACACAATAGGGCAAGCCTCATTCGGTAATCATTCTATTATTAAAGCCGTGAAAAGTCATCATCATACAAGAAAACAAGTGGAAACTGTATTCAGCTTTACGTTTTCAAATAGGAAAAATAAAATTTTGAAAAAACCGTAATAATAAAATATTACTGTTTGTTTTGAAGATCTAAACGTCATAAATATATGAAAAAAATTAAGTCAACAATTAGCTCATCACAGGAGTAGGCTTTACAAGAAAACTTGAACTGATGAATTTGGCAGAGGCTGCGCGAACGCAAGCCCCCACTGGCACAAATTATGATGTAGGCTCGACCACTTGGGCCGACCTTAGGCTAGCACCCCTCCTCAGTGCAATGGAGGTCACTAACCTAGGCCATGGTCCATCTTGACCAACCATTGACCCCATCCAGGTAAGTAAGTATTCCAATGTCCTCGTTTCCATTTTATACACCTCATCTCTCTATTACTTTCTATCCTCTGCCGATGTGGGATCACATAAAAAAATTCATGTTCACTATTCTAGTCTCGTTTCTTTTTCCTCTTCCTTCTCATGTGAACATCAAAATTCAAAACTAACGCATATGCATTTTCTTTTCAATCAAGGCTTATATATAAACTACAACTAAAACAAAAGCCAAAAAAGAAGATATACATTTACGTGTATGTTAATGATTAATCAACAAAAAATGTAATCATGATCGGACTTTGATTCCTATGTATCATTAGAATTTAAAAAATAAAAAAACAAAAAAATACGCTGAACTTGTAGTGTATTCTATCTCGTATATTGTACTAAATGTGTATGGATTATGAAGCAAAACTTATATCATAAACTCTTTGATATTTGACATAGTATATATGTAGTTGAATCATATTGTCATATGGCACCGCAACTAGATCCGTTGAAAATAACTGATACCTGATTACCTAGTCATCCCAACCCATTTTGAATTCGAGTAGATCGGGTCGGGTAAACAAGTATCAGATTCATAAATTCGGTAATTGGGTAACCCGATATTTAAATAAGTCGGGTATCATGTATGTTTAAAAAAAAATTGGGTATACCGGATACTCGATTAAAAAAACACCTAATATTCTTAACTTATTGATCCATATGGATTTATTAATTTATGTAGTTATTGTTCCTTCTAGTTTGAACCAAATACGACATGGATTTATTATTTATAAAGTAAAGAGTAAAAACTAAATTGCACTTTGAAAAAAAAAATAATGCTTACATATAAAGAAATATAACGAAAATGAATCGCACGATTAGATACTTTTTGATTACTTTTTTCGAAAATGAATGGGACGGTTGGATACCTTCTGAATACGTTTTTTTTAGTCAAATACACATCATATTTCAACTAATGTAACGACCCAAAATTATAAGGTAAATTTTCATTTTTAATTCAACCGGAAACATCGATTATCTTTTTTCTAGTTAGTCAAAAGTATTTCAAAATAAAAACTGTTATCAGAGTACAATCCCGAGATCATAAAGTTGTAGAAACATGAGTGGATACATTCCGATCAAGTCGGGCACTTCCCTTTCGAACCTGAAGTACTTGAAACCATAACCATAAAAACCGTAAGCACAAAGTTTAGTGAGTTTCCAAAAATAGCTAGCATCCTACATAACATACATTAGGCCTAGCCCTTCCTGATCCATGGGCCTAGCCCAACACACAAATGGGCCTAGCTCGTCATATAGTGGGTCTAGCCTAACATACAATGCAAGAGTCACAAAGACAACTAGCATAAGAGATCGTAGTGGGCCGGCATTGGTGCCTTCAACCCACGGGTACAATGAGGAGACTCGCCTTGATCCAAGATAACCAAATACACGAGTTGTTGCCACCGGAATCCTCACGCTGAACACAACCAAATTATCCATAATCAATATTTAAGGTATTTTCCCAAAATCCAAGGTCCAAGCCATATATAATCCTTCCAATGGGTAAAAGACCATTTTACCCCTCTCATAACCGACCCCACAACCTATGGCCTAAACTCCAAAAGACCCAAGGCCCGAAATGAGCATCTCAGGAGTACACCCTACGTATTGAACTCGTACGCCCCATGTACTGTTTTCCGATGCACAATGTATTACTCACCAAGCCTAAGGACGGGGACACCATGCTCTACACTGAGCGTACGCGTATGTACGACCAACGTACTTACCAGGTGACTAAATCCTTCATTAAGCACTTAATGCTTAATACCAAAACGTCTAAACTTCGATCTAACCTCTAAATAAGGTCTTAATCCATAAAGTTGCCAACTTTACTCCCTTGCATGCCTTAATGGGGACCCAAAACCCGTTTTTATCCATCTAAACCCATAATATGAACCCCAGCTTATGCATGATTCAACCAACCCCATCCAGATGACATTTTTATGCACCCACAACCTCAGAAAATGCTAAGATCTAACATTCTAAGCTCCTGGAATAGCTCATACTCACAAGAATGACTATATGGACCAAAATAAACCCAAAACATGCCTTATACTAAATATAACACATAGAGTCGTCAAGTTAGAAGCTTTATACCTCCTGGAAGTTGATAAAGATTATTAGAGCTTGGATCCACAAGCTCCAAGCCAAGCAATGATTCCAACAAGATCTCCTCCTTCTCCAAGGCACACCAAAATCATACCAAATCACTCAAAAGCCTCAAGAATGCTCAAATTAAGGCTAGGGGTTCGAATTTAGGGTTAAGGTTGATGGAGGCTGGAGATAATAGGGTTTGACATAAGTTAAGGACTTTAAATATGGTCCAATACCCTAAATTAGGGTCTGCACCTAACTGGAGTATGCCTTGCGTAACGTACTACAAGGCCATGCATGATCCATTTGAGATAGTATGCCTGGCGTATACCCTGTACACCCAGCATACTGGGCTTAGCCCAAAAACCTCCTAACTTCCGAAAGTCATAACTTCTTCTATCTAAGTCTAATTTTGACGATCCTTATATCTACGGAAAGGTAATGATAATATCTACAATCCTATCAACTCTCATTTGCCTTAAAACTTTTCGAACTTAAATCCAAAATTCATAAAATACTTAAATTATCACTTTACAATTATACCCATGGGCTCTAAAACACAAACCAAACTCTCGGATCTCATAATCTACATTATCCACATCCAAAGGGGTCTAAATCTCTATTTCCCCAAGGCCCCAAGCCTTATGATAACTGATCTTCAGGTTATAACCCCGAATTGGGAAACGATTCGAAACAGGGTGTTACAACTCTCCCCCACTTAAATTATAGTTTGTCCTCGAAATCACTCCTTACCACCCTCTTGACAACTAAACGCTCCGAACAATACCTCTTGATTCCCCGAAACACCGGAAAGGTTGACTCATACTCTCGGCGACCCTCCAAAGCTACCATCAAAACCTAGGGGTGGCAATTGATGACACGACACGAAAAAAATACACGAAACGAAACGAAATTGAGACAAAATTGAAAATTGAATTCGTGTTCGTGCCAGGTGTAAAAAACACGACGTCATGTCGTGTCGTGTTCTTATTCAAAATTTGACACGAAATTGACACGATTTAACATTTTTTGTCGTGTTTTTCGTGTTTGTCGTGTCTTGCATGTTATGTATGAATAAATATTAATTAAATACATTAATTTTTATTTCATGTTATCTTTGTCGTGTAGTGTCGTGTTTGTCTTTTTTTAATCGGTTTGTTTTCGTGTTAGTTAAAAAAAACACGAGATCGTGTCGTGTTGTGTTCGTGTTACATAATACCTTGTCGTGTCGTGTCATGTCAGCCAAAAACACGACACGATAGCCCGTTTTGCCACCCCTATCGAAACCCAACCTTATCATAACTTACACTCCCAATGATGAACAACTCACTGATCCCTTATCATACAAACAAACACCTTACTGCTATAATTCCTAAACCCCCAAAACCTTGTCTGACCTCCACACATGTAGGACCATCCCGAAACACAAGCACTAGGTCCTCTTACTTAATCTGAACTGAAAACATCATTTTGATCTTGAATTATCCAACTGGCACCCTTGGCAGGTAGATTCCTCAACCATAGCTTGTTGATGAAAATATCTTTTGTATATACAAGGACAACTCCCAACGTGAGTCTCGTTCATTTGTCAACCCGGTACATAACTCACATCCCAAAATCCAAATATTTACACTTGCATTTTGACCGAAATATTCTGATTCCACAACGACCTTCCACTAAACTAAGATATAAAATCCTCAATCCACCGTGGAGACTAACAGTCTCACCTTGGTCCAACCACCCGTCTCCTACTGAGAGTCTGACTGATAAAGCTACCCTAACATATACATCACATGGATACCAACCACTAACCACATATTCATCATACTCTAAATGTCATCCAATACCTTGCTCCAACCAATCTTCATCGGGTCTTACCCATACTATCATAACCATATGGGCCTTGCCCACGGGTCTTACCCATACTGCACAATCGAACGGGCCTCGACCACGGAACTGTTAGGTTTTAAGCATTCTAACACTCCTAAGTGTACATGCAACCCTAAATACCTTGGATCTATGTTTTCTCTATTATACATGCAAATATGAACTTTCCAAGGTATTCATCCTAACTAGCATAATAACATTGATTCAAATGAATATATCAAGTTAGAATTACATACCTCTTTGATGTAGATTATCTTCATGAAGCTTGAGTGCCTAGTGCCCTAAGTGTGACACCTCAAATGGTTCACATAACACCAAATACAATTGGAATAAATTGAGAGAACATACACACTTCATGAAATCGGCTAGCCCTTCATTCTCACACATAGTGGGTGATTTCTTGAGCTATTAGGGTTACACCATGTAACTCATAACTTTACCCATTCCTTATGATCCATGGATTTTAACCTCCATGGAGTATCCATGGGTCACCCCATGGACTTAGTCCAACATAAGGAATCTTGGATCACAATCCCACATATATAAGAATGAATGATTTACACAATCAACCCATATATTTAATTAGTCTCTTTTTGATCACTTAATTAATTCCAAATTAATTATTGATCAATACTAATTAAATAACCTTACTAATATATTAGAACTTATAGTATATTAACAAACCTTAAGTGTTATTTCTCTCATTATAGTCTATCCAAATGCATGATGCCATGCAACCCAAATGGACCATGACGAGTCGGGTCAAGTCTCACCAATTATAGTTATAGACTTATACATTAATCCAACAGTCTCCCACTTGGATAAGTCTAAAACTATTATTGCGTATGACTTCAAGAACCGACTGGCAATCGTAGCTCTCAAAAGCTTATGTCGAACTCTGACCTTGTCGATGAACTTTGACCTTTGTCAATGACTTGTCCATTAGATAAGGGATCATATATTCCTCCATTCTAGATATCATATGGACTGAGACATGGATTATAATCATTCTCTCTGTCCATTTGTTGTTTCCCGATTTCCGATTTATGACGACTGACTAATTGAACAAATCAAATCAGTCCAGGCCCGGCTGAGCACTTACATTTGTCATCATCAAATCATCGAGGGGCCCACAGATATCGCTTTTATCCCGAAGGTAAAAGGAATGGATAAACTTCGACTCATATGGCTTGTTCTACTACTTGTTGAATCATACATAAAGGCACGTTTTATAACATCGAGTTACCGAATGCGTTTCGTGCAATCAATGTACAACCAACTCATAGTAACAACTCATATCTCTAGGTTTGAAGAATATAAGATATTATCGTCTCATGATCACTTGTGATAAAATCCATGAAGTGATTCCAATGAGCGCGGGTTGAATCCAATACTCATAACTTATGAACACTCATGAGTGTTGTAGCTCTTTGTCCAACATCTTAGACCTCTACAAGCCAGCCCATGACAGTCTTAATTCATATATACTTCCAACATATGACCGACTGTGGATGGTTTGAATAACTTAGTCATCCAGAACAATGACCTAGTTATTCTGGAAGTTAAAACATGCAAAGTGAAACACAATAATAATTGAATCCAATATGGTATCAAAACCTATGAACATAAATAAAACACCTTTTATTTATCAACATATGATTAAACATTATTCATTGTATACTGTTTCAGCTATCAACTTTATTCTTGAATTTAAAACAATAGCTGTCCCATGCTCCAAGCATGTACATTATGTTTTCTAAACACTAGTCATGTCATACACCAAGTATGCATACTATGTTTGTCTATGATCTTTACTTTGTGAAATAGATCAATTGAACATAACTCCAATGATCCTCTTTTCACAGTCCCAAATCCTTACTACAAATGCAAGAATTCCAAATTCATGCCATTTACTGAAATTTGTTAGATTCTAAACTTATATGCATTGATCCTCTTGTAATGATTATGCACAAAGTCAGAAAGACTTGACCACAACCATTACAGAGCATTCCAAAGGATATCAACTCCTTGGAAACATCCTTCTTGCATTAAGTTTCCTAATCTTACATAGATTTAATAATTTATAACTTTGAAACATTTCCATATTCCATTTTAACTATCACTTCTGAACAAGAGTTGCCTCTTTACAGATTATGTCAATATGGTCCTTCCAGAATTATCACTATACTTCCAACTGTCCTTGAGCAACCAATCTTTGGTAAACCTTAGATTATCCTCGATAATTGTTTAAGCCTTTTAGTCATATCCAATTCTAGACCTTTTCCCCTCTTAATGCCCCAAACATTTGGAAAATTTTAGAAAAGATGAATATAGCACATGTAATCGATCCTATATCTGAAGCATATGGGACACGATTTCATGATGTCTCACATAAAGACTAAACCAGTCTTTTGTTATAACATATCCATTTCTATTTGCCAAGTTCTCATAATTCAGGTTATGAAAAGGGATGCCGTAATCATAATCGAATTTTAGAACGCAAATAATGGATCCATATATATAATTTTCTTATGTTGAGCCATTCCAACATAACATTCATATATATATATATATATATATATATATATATATATATATATATATATATATATATATATATATATATATACTTGACTAGATACGATTAAGACCTCAATCTAAGCTTTTAGATTTGAGATGAAGTATAATTTCCTCTCCCTCAATTATAGCAAAACAACTATTTCCCAATTGAAACTTTTTGTTTTTTATAATTAACATTGCTAACTTGCAACCTTTATCATAATTATGATGCTCTCACTAACATGATGATTATTAGCATAACACTTATGCTCCCACTAGCTTTGACATGTACTCAGAAATCAACTGGACTTACAAAAATCAATACTTTATTGACTTTCTTACCAAAGTTTAGATTTCTGATACTAGATTGCTTTGATAAAACTTTATCAATATCATACACCTTATCTTAGATAGCTCACAGGTGTGTCTAAACAATTTTACGAACTATGAAAAGGGATGTCGTAATCATAGTCTCGATTGTTTAGACCTTTGTCACTTCTCACAAGTCCATGTTAGTGTGTCGGTTAACCACACACGCTCCACTAAAGACTTTGAGAATGCAAATATCACAATTGCTATCTAGCTAAATACTACTTAGTGAAAGTGTTTCCTCACCATCATTTTCATGAATCAGAGAGAAACCTTATGACACTTAGATTTAATGGTGTATGTGTTCTTATCCATGTGAATTATCAAAACCATAGTCACAAGACAAGGATAATGACAAATCCAAACTCATATGGACTGAACTCAACCTTAATTTCTTGCTACCTGGCATCTTAAGGGTCTGCCATTGCTTCCAAGTTGTTGTGCAACCAATTGAGAATTCTAAGAAATCATATGCAAAGCCAACTTTAATTGCAATGGGCACAGAAATAGAAATATGTCAACACGATAGGTTATAAACCTCACGTCGTGTGCCAGTGAAGAACTTCAGTTTTTATTCTTGATTAGTTCTTGAGACTTTCAAGACCTTAAAGACTCCCACTGTCCTCTTGACATATAAGACTTTCTTGTCAGATATTCAAGAGATAGTGTGGATTCTAATCAAGACAAACACTTCACACAATTGGCCTTAGTTGGTCTTTGTTTTATCTAAAACATCACAACTTACCAATTTCAAATGTACAAGAGTAGAAAAGTTTTACTCTTACATTTGACATATGTTTTAAACCTTCTCTAAGACATGTCACTCAAGTTACAATCTTGGAGTATGACTCTAAGACTTGTATTGGAACGAAGTATGACTCATCTTCTTGATTTAACCATTTCAACAATTCAAAATTCATCTTCTTAGTCATAAGAATGCACTAAGATTTCCTTAGAGAACTAATTGTGCTATGGTTTCTTAATCATTAAGATGATCACAAAAACTAATACTAAAGTACTCTCCCATCTTTTCAGATTTGAGAAACTTTTATATTTCTGCCTAATCTGACTCTTCTTATTCGTTCTGCCTTACATTGGAACTTTTCCAATGTTTCAGAATTATACTTAAACTTGTAAGTATAACCATATTTATTAAGCTTTAGTAAATTATGACGAATAATCTTATCGATCTTTTGTGGTGGACTTGACCAGTGCACAATAATGTGTACTCGATCCCTTAGTCCGTTACTTGAGTCACACATCCATGTGAACAGGTAGTTAGTCTTAATTTTTTCCAGTGCTTGAAAGTTCTCATTTATCATGCTATATAACTTGCATGATCCCAAGTTCCGGTCCAATTAAAACTTGGGTGATGAGGATCTTTCCTTATTTGGTAAATTTAGACATTACCACAAATGAAAGAATCAATTTCATATTTCCACTCTTGCTATTAATGGAATCATATAAGAAACAATTTTTTCACAAACGCCACTGTAAGGATACATAAAATAAATAAAATCAAAAATTTCCTTTTATTTTTAAAAACTTTGCGGAAAAACTTATCCTTACAATCCATATGAAAACTTGTTGTTATCTATTCCTAAGCAATATCTCATAACTCCTAAGAAGTAGCTCAAGAATCCGATCTTCAAACTATGCGATAGAAATCCATCTACGCGATCAGATTCAACATATTCTTTCTTTAAGTGTCTTCACTTTTCTTTGATTCTTAAAACATCACCATGTGACCTAGTCACATCATGTATCAAGAATCTCATGGTAGAAAACTTAGCAGAGTTAGATAGTGGACTTTACCTGAAGTATAGTCAAATTTATTAACTTTAACACCCTTAGGTAAATTGGCAGCTTCACAACCAATGCCCCTTCCTTTGGCAATTTAACATATGGACGCTTTGGTAATGGAACATGAGACTATCACAGACTTAGCCTTTCTCTTTACCATTTGGTCAACCGGGTTGACTATGGCCGATCCCTTTCCATTAGGAAGAGAGAGCTTTACTGGATATCCAATGTCATTATTGTCAGTGTCCACAAGTTTTAGGAAGTTGATCTTAGCTAATAAATAAGATCATTAAGGGTTCTGTCATAGTCTGTTTCATAGGAGTCCCAAAGGAACTCACTACGTGACTTAGAAAGTGATTGAACCACCAACTTTCTTAAGACTTTGACACCCAACTCTCCCGGCTTGTCAATATGTGACTTCATCTCCAAGATGTGATCACACCTAGACCTTGCCTTGCCAATAGGGCTTGAGTGACCTTGAACTTGTGGGTTAGGGAGAATAATAAGAGGAGGTGAAAGAAGTATGATTTCCATGGGACATCATCTTCATTTAGGAAAGCTTGTTTCAAGAGATTTTGGGAAGATCATAAATGTCTACACCAGACATCTTTTGGGAGATATTCAAGATAGTTGATTTAAAGTCCTTAATATAACACCCAATATGAAATATTAAGGCTAGGACCCAACACAATAATTTTATAACTTGGAAGAGGGATGCCGTAATCCAAGCTATAAAATATTTGAAGGTAGGTGAATGACGATTCACCAATTTCCACCAAGATAAACGAAATGTATTATTATGTTTTAATTGGATTTGAAACTCCTAGATCTTTTGAGATTCATTGAACTGTTCAATGGCATGTTTCAATCTCGAGTATGCCCTTTAGGTTTTGTGACTGGGATGCCGAGGATCACAAAACAAGGTGTGAAGTAACCATGCAAATATAATTGGTACCCTTAATATTTACCCCTTAATCGATGTGTCGGTTAACCACACACGCTCCACCGATACTATGATAAATATTAAGTTACCCTTTACCTACCTTGTTAAGTCCAGGTTAGTGTGCCGGTTAACCACACACGCTCCAAGCAAAGTGCAAAGTGTAATTTCATGAGTTAGCACCTTATTCACTTTTTCCTAAGTAACTAAGATTGGGTATTTATAAATGGTTTAGTTACTTAGTATTTATCATTAATACTTTTAATGAATGGAGAATTATAGTCTTTGTCCTACCCGTTCGGCTAATGACCCTCCACCAGTCAAGGAAGCGGTGGGTGAGAGTGGACACCTATTAAACTGTCATTTTATAGGCGATAACCTTATACCCCCCTTATAGACCGGCTTCGTGAATGAGGCCTACTAACGGTAAGACTGACTTTACTCTTATAAATATAAGTATTATTAACTTATAATATTATAAAGTATAAGGGTTGAATTTTAACTTTTTAAAAATTCTAAGGGCTAATTTGGAATTAAAGTATTCATAAGTGAAAACTTTTCAAATTCCAAAACTTGAGGGCAAGTTTTGAAACTATTCAAAACTAATTAATTCCATAACTTATGAGTTTAAAGTAGTTTTAATTAAAAGACTCTTCAAGTTCCATAACTTGAGGACAAGTTATGGAAGACTTTAAACTAATAAAAGAATGTAACTTTTCTTTATTTTGTAACTTATGGAATTAATTAAGGTTACACATTTTGTTACTTAATGAAGTGACTCTTGAACCTCCATAACTTGAGGACAAGACTCTTCATTTTTGTAACCATTGCCAACTTTTATGAGTTTTATGAAACTTAAATGTGACTTTTCATATAACTTGAGGACAAGTTACAAAAACACATTTTAGAATCAACTCTTAGATTAAAATGGATTAAATACACATAATCAAACTTTTTCATGTAATTAGCATAACTTTTAAACTAATACAAAACATGAATCTATTGACAATTATCTTTGAAACTGGATTAGTATGAACATTACTACATCAAAAATAAGTTTATAAGTCCAAAAACAGCTTAGGGTAATGTTCCTAATCCATTTCTAGCAAAAAAAACTCGAAAATATGATGTTTGAGGCTCCTACTCGTCGAGTGTATCAACCTACTCAACGAGTAGGATGATTTTCTTCATGGACTCGGCGAGTTCATCAGTGGAATCGGCAAGTTCATCAGTGGACTCGGCGAGTCCAGTGCCCAGAAAGCTAGAAAATCGATTTTTTCAGCATTTTTCAGCAATTTGCATCAAGTATAATTGAAAACAAGCCTAGGCTCTGATACCGCTGTTAGGTTTTGAGCATTCTAACACTCCTAAGTGTACATGCAACCCTAAATACCTTGGATCTATGTTTTCTCTATTATACATGCAAATATGAACTTTCCAAGGTATTCATCCTAACTAGCATAATAACATTGATTCAAATGAATATATAAAGTTAGAATTATATACCTCTTTGATGTAGATTATCTTCATGAAGCTTGAGTGCCTAGTGCCCCAAATGGTTCATACAACACCAAATACACTTGGAATAGATTGAGAGAACATACACACTTCATGAAATCGGCTAGCCCTTCATTCTCACACATAGTGACCGATTTCTTGAGCCATGGGATTCTTTTATATGGTGGCTATTAGGGTTACACCATGTAACTCATAACTTTACCCATTCCTTATGCTCCATGGATTTTAACCTCCATGGAGTATCCATGGGTCACCCCATGGACTTAGTCCAACATAAGGAATCTTGGATCACAATCCCACATATATAAGAATGAATGATTTACACAATCAACCCATATATTTAATTAGTCTCGTTTTGATCACTTAATTAATTCCAAATTGATTCTTGATCAATACTAATTAAATAACCTTATTAATATATTAGAACTTATAATATATTAACAAACTTTAAGTGTTATTTCTCTCATTATAGTCTATCCAAATGCATGATGCCATGCAACCCAAATGGACCATGCCGGGTCGGGTCAAGTCTCACCGATTATAGTTATGGACTTAGACATTAATCCAACAGGAACTCACCCAATCGAGTATTGAGCGGCCCTAACATTGACTTAGACCCAACGATCCTTGTACCAACAAAGAAAAATCCTCTGACAATATTGTCGGCCTCGATCAAGGCATGTGATGATCCTCTTTCAACCTCACGACCATTCCAACAATTGCCTACCTCAATCTGATGAATACTGCGAGTCCATCACAGACTTACAACACTTCCTTGACAGCCTATCATCCTTGTGTATGTTACGACTACCCCGTATTCTTGCAACACTCCCACAACTTCCTGACAACCCTGTGAATGCTACGGCTGCCCCATAGTCTTACAACACTTCCATACCGCCTGTCAACCATAATCATCATGATTTGAACCTAAGTTTCTATGTCCCAATCAGGTGTTCGGGTCATGCTTCGAACCCCGAAGCCTTCATCATACAATCAGGGGTTATGCTTCAAACCCCTTAACAACTGTCATTCCTACTGAGCAACGCTAACATTTTTTTAACTTTGACTTCGTTTTTGAACTAATCTTGCTAATCTGTCCACTGATCTTCCAAGTGATACCCCTAAATTGATTCCACCATTGGCACCCAACAACTACCTGACCATCAAAATCCAGCTCAACAAGACGTATCCCACTCATAACTCTCAGCATGAAAATGTCATATAACAATACTTGATAATAAAAACTATGCATTAGCAGAGAATTAAACCAAAGATAACACCTTACACATACAAGTACATGATTCATAAGCAAATTTATACAGATAATAAGGTATGAAGAAAACAAAAGATAACGTATATGCGATAGCATCTGATGGAACTATGGTCTCCCATGACTAAAGCTACAATGCTCAAATCCTCATTGTTGGGGCTTATACCTTACCCTCATGACCATTAGTGATCCTCAAGGTAACCAGAGCAGGTGCACTCACTACTCCACCCCTCAACATGGACAATCGACCTTCTTGTGGCCCACCTGGTTGCACTGTAAACACCTCGGAACCGGTCCATGGGGCAATCCCTACTGGAACGACCCATCTGACCACAACTGAAACATCCGTGACTCATCTCCCAACATCCTCTCTCATGGGTCCTACTACACTTAGAACAGCGTCCCCGCCCCTGATGGCCTCCTAAACGTGAATCCCGAGTCTTGGGCCTCTTTTCGTGGCCCGCTGCGATTTAAAATTGCTCTAACTTCCTTTTCCTGAGGTACTCCAAATCGATATCCCACTCTTAGGCCCTATAAATCATATTATCTAGGGTCTCGCACTCCAACAAACTCACAAAATCCCTGATGTCATCCCTCAACATATCATGATACCTTACCTTATTTATCTCCTCGTCCGCTGCAACTGCGGAACCAACAGAGACTGCTCCTAGAAGTTGGCACTGATTTCTGCCATAGTCTTAGTCATCTGGAGAAGTTCTTGAAACTCCCTCGCCAACTGTTGCACCTCAATAGTTGGTGCAAACTTTACCATAAACTAGGTCACAAACTTTTCCCAAGTCATCATCTTTAGGGCTTTGCCTCCCAAAGCGAAGTCTACCTCCTCTCACCAATCTCGAGCTTTGTTTTTCAGAAGATAAGAAGCAAATATGACCTTCGACCCCACAATGCAGAAACTCGTCCGGAAAGTGTTCACCATATCTACCAACAATCTCCTACTAGCAATGGGGTCTTTCTCCCCAAAGAATGTGGGCGCTCCACAAGCACGAAACTCTCTTAAAGAAAGAATGTGAGCACCCACAATAGCCATAATCTCAGTGCGGAATGCACCCGTACGCTCATCCAAAATCTCCATAATCTCATACTTAACCATTCCAAAGATCACAAGAGTCTGCCCCAAAATACCGTGGATAATCTCCGACGAGATGAACTCCTACACCCACTCATCAATCGACTCAGTATCTATAACATCCCGATGTTGAGGTATTTTTTCAGTTATAACCCTATGTATGATTAAACATTGCATTTTGGTCCCCGAGTACAAAATGGTTGGAATGCATATATACCCTAGGTGGGATTACATCTTGTATGCGGGGCGTATGTAGAGAAAATGCAAACCCTAATTTTTAGGGTTTGGTCCATATATAAACATCATTATCTCTTATTTCTCATTACCTCACCAACCTCCCTCTATGAAAAATCGACACCAAGCAAACCCTAAGTGAGAAGTGTGCATTTTGAGCCTATCGGTGTACTTTGGTAGTGTTATTGAAGAAGAAGAAGGTAGTGAGAAGTGATGGGTTTTGAGCATTCTAACACTTCCTAAGTGTACATGCAACCCTAATAACCTTGGATCTATGTTTGTCTAATTATCATGCAAAGTTGAATTCCAAGGTTATATTCCTATCTAGCATACATGGGGAACAATTTTTAACTTGAATAATAGATAGAATAACTTACCTTGTTGTTGCTTGTGTTCCTTGAAACCTTGTGAGCCTAGCACCCCAAGTGTGATGCCTCAAATGCTTCACACAACACCAAATGCTCTTGGAAAGACTCTTGAGATAATACACACTTCTCAAAATCGGCCAAGCCCTCTAGTTTCCTTAGTGTCTATAAGTGTAGCCGATTTTGGTGGAGAATATGCTTCTTATATAGTGTTGACACATCTAGGGTTACACCATGTAAACCCTAATGTGTCATGACTCTTCATTTCCATGACCCATGGGTTTGTAACTCCCATGGAGCATCCATGGAGCATCCTATGGGTAGAACCCAACTTGATAATCCATGGAGCCTCTTAGCCCACTATACAAGATATGGATGATTTACATAATCAACCCATATATTTAATTAGTTATCCTTTGATCACTTAATTAATTCCAAATTAATTCTTGATCAAACTAATCAAATAATATTATTAATATATTAGAACTTATAATATATTAATAATCTCCAAGTGTTATTCCTCTCATTTAGTCTAACCAATTGCATGGTGCCATGCAACCCAAATGGACCATGCCGGGTCGGGTCAAGTACAAGCCCGAAATAGTTATGGACTTAGACACCTTATCCAACAGTCTCCCACTTGGATAAGTCTAATAACTATATCTCCTAGTACTTCAGGAACCGACCGGCAATCGTAGCTCTTTCAAGGTTTCTCGGAACTGAGAAGATGATGGTACGCCATTTAAGATAAGTGATCATATAATCCTCTGTTCTAGATATCATCCGGACAAATACATGGAACATTGTCTTGCTTATTGTCCAGCATTTGTTTCCCGATTTCCGATTTGTTTGACATAGAACTTAATTGAACACATCAACTTAGTTCTGACCGGGCCCGGTACATAGGTCAAAACAAAATCATCGAGGGGCCCAGATATCAGCTTCTAATCCAAGAAGGAACAGATAAACTTCGACTCATATGTTTGTTCTACCACTCATTGAATTATACACAAGAGCACGTTTTATAACATCGAGTTACCAATGTGTTTTCGTATAATCAATGCATAACCAACTCATAAGTAACATCGAGTTACCAATGTGTTTTCGTACAGTCAATGCATAACCAACTTGTAAGTAACAAATCATATCTCTAGGTTTGAAGACTTATACGATATTACCGTCTCACGATCACTCGAGATAGAATTCCATGAAGTGATTCCAGTGAGCGTGGGTTGAGTCCAATGCTCAGAACTTATGAGCACTCATGATTGCTGTAGCCTTGTCCAAGACCTCTACAACCAAACATGACAGTCTTGATTCATATCTACTTCCAACATATGACCGACTGTGGAGGTTTGAATAATATGTTATACCAAACAAAATTATTCTGGAAGTCAAAACATGCAAAAGAAATATAGTAAACGATCGACAAGAGATAGCAACACTTTACTCATAAATAAAACTCCTTTTATTCATCATCTAATGTCAATTACACTTTACAAATTTCTGGGTTATCTAACTACTAAAACTTATATCATCCTTCAGCCCTATGCTCCGAGCATGCTGGAGATGCTTAACCCTACTCAGTCCCTTCGTGAGGGGATCTGTCGGGTTCTCATCCGATGATACCCTCTTTGCCATGAGGAGTCCTTCTTCAATTCGATGTCAGATAAAATGGTATTTTCTGTCGATGTGTCTGGATCTCCCATGATCCCTTGGTTCCTTGGCTAAGGCAACAACACTTTCACTATCACAGAAAATTTCCATTGGCTCTTTAATAGCTGGTACAACTCCAAGGTCTCCAATGAAGTTCTTCAGCCATATCGCCTCCTTTGCTGCCTCGCTAGCTGCAATATACTTTGATTCACAAGTAGAATCTGCCACTGTCTCTTGCTTGGAACTCTTCCAAGAAATTGCTCCTCCGTTTAGGGTAAAGACCCAGCCCGACTGAGAGCGGAAATTATCCCTATCAGTCTGGAAGCTAGCATCACTATACCCTATAACTCTCAAGTCATCACTCCCACCGAGGGTAAGAACCCAGTCCTTAGTCCTCCGTAGGTACTTGAGGATATTCTTTACCGCAATCCAGTGTGCCTTGCCAGGGTTCGCCTGATACATGCTAACCATGCTCAAGGCAAAAGCTACATCGGGTCGAGTACACGTCATAGCATACATGATCGATCCTACAGCCGAAGCATAAGGTGTTCGACTCATTTCTGCTATCTCAGCCTCAGTGCTAGGGCTTCGTGTCTTACTCAATCTGGTGTTACTCTGGATGGGTAACTCTCCTTTCTTGGAATCCTGCATGCTGAATCTCTTCAGCACCTTATCCAAGTAGGTACTCTGACTAAGTCCAATTAGTCTTTTACTCCGATCTCTCAAGATTCTTATCCCTAGAATATAGGCAGCTTCACCAAGGTCCTTCATAGCGAAACACTTCCCAAGCCAGGACTTAACTTCCTGCAGGGTTGGAATGTCGTTTCATATGAGTAGTATGTCATCCACATACAATACCAAAAAGCTAACTATACTCCCACTAGCCTTGACATACACACAAGATTCATCTTCACTCCTAGTAAAGCCAAATTCCTTGACCTTCTCATCAAAGCAAAGATTCCATCTGCAAGGTGCTTGCTTTAATCCATAGATGGATTTCTCAAGCTTACACACTCTATTAGGGTACTCGTTGCTGACAAAACCCTCTGGCTGACTCATGTAAACATCTTCAGCCAACTTTCCATTAAGGAAAGCGGTTTTGACATCCATCTGCCATATTTCATAGTCATGAAATGCAGCTATGGCTAACAGAACCCGAATAGACTTAATCTTGGCTATCGGAGAAAAGGTCTCATCATAGTCCACTCCAGGAATTTGAGAGAAGCCCTTTGCAACCAGTCTAGCCTTATAAGTGTGTACTTTACCATCCATGTCGGTCTTCTTCTTGAAGACCCATTTGCACCCTACTGTCTTACGACCTGGTACATTTTCAACCAAGTTCCAAACTTGATTGTCATACATGGATTGTATCTCGCTATCCATAGCCTCTTTCCATTTAGCAGACTCGGGGCCTGCCATGGCTTCCTCGTAGCTGTTAGGGTCATCTTGACTTACTAGTGTCTCATCACTAATAAGTGTCTCACCTTCTGCAGTAATATGGAATCCATAGTAATGCTCAGGTGCACTCCTAACTCTCGTGGAATGCCTTAGAGGTACAGATTTGTCAATTGGCTCAACAGGAGTATCCTCCTCAAGTTGAGGGCTAGAGTTTGAAGTTCCTTCACCGCTTGATTCTTGAATTTCTTCAAGATCAATTTGCCTCCCACTGTCTCCTTGGCTTATAAACTCTCTTTCTCGAAAGACTCCTCTTCTTGCTACAAAAACCACATTGTCACTAGGTCTGTAGAAGAGGTAACCAAAGGAATGCTGTGGGTAACCGATGAAAATACACCTCTCGCTTCGAGGTTCGAGCTTATCATGAGTCTCGCGTCTCACGAAAGCCTCGCAACCCCAAATCTTGATGTGGTCTAGTTTAGGTACTTTACCAGTCCACATCTCGTGAGGAGTTTTGGCAACTTTCTTTGTAGGGACTAGATTAAGAATATGGGCGGCAGTCTCTAAGGCATACCCCCATAATGAGATTGGTAGCGTAGCTCGACTCATCATGGAACGAACCATATCTAACAAGGTTCGATTACGCCTCTCAGCCACACCATTCAACTGTGGTGTCCTGGGAGGTGTCAATTGTGAGACAATCCCACATTCCCTAAGATAGTCGAGGAACTCTGAACTAAGATACTCACCTCCTCGATCGGATCGAAGCATCTTAATGTTCCTGCCCAATTGATTCTCGACTTCCTGTTTAAATTCCTTAAACCTTTCGAAAGTCTCTGACTTATGCTTGATCAAGTAGACATATCCATATCTACTGTAATCATCAGTAAAAGTCAAATAATAACGATTAGCATCCCTTGTGGCATGTTTGAATGGTCCACACACATCCGTGTGTATAAGGTCCAACAAACCTTCACCCCTCTCACACGAACCTGTGAAGGGTGACTTTGTCATTTTTCCAAGTAAGCATGATTCGCAACTATCATTTGACTTTAGGTCAAACGACTCCAAGAC
The DNA here is from genome assembly GCF_002870075.4 of Lactuca sativa. Classification (NCBI taxonomy): domain Eukaryota; kingdom Viridiplantae; phylum Streptophyta; class Magnoliopsida; order Asterales; family Asteraceae; genus Lactuca; species Lactuca sativa. Next base: position 135,700,081 of record NC_056624.2, read on the forward strand.
TCCATCCTTTTGGAGTTGGCCTATGCGCTTCTTGCTTATATGTCCAAGACGACAATGCCATAAAGATGCTTTATCCAAGTTATTATTAGTAGTAGAATCAATACATAAAACATTATTTCCCAAGTTATCTACAACAGATACAGCTTCATACACACCATCACAAGGTAATGCTTTAAAATAAAAGACATTATTATAGAAAACATCTATAGAACCAACTTCATTATTAAATGAAAAGGTAAACCCTTGTTTGTACAAAGCATGAAAGGAAATAATATTTCTTGCCATTCCTGGTGAATAACAACACTTATTCAAATCTAAATTAAACCCACTACTTAGCGATAAAGTATAAACTCCAATCTTGGTAACAGGTATAGCTTTCCTATTCCCCATGATCAAGTTTATCCTTCCTTGCTCCACATCCTCACTTCTTCTTAGTCTCTGCAAGTCACAACAAATGTGAATACCACAACCGGTATCAAGGACCCAAGAATTAGAATGGGGTGAGTTATTAGAAATGATAGTGTAAATACCTGCATGGTTGGGTTTGACTTTCCCATCCTTCACATCTTGCTGGTATTTTGGGCAGTTCCGCTTCCAATGAGATTTTTCATGGCAATAGAAGCATTCAGCCTCTTTTGGGTCAGAAGAAGGAGTAATGAAACCTTTCTTGGTTCCACTTGAAGAAGAGCCATCAAGGGTCCGAGCCTTGGTACCCTTCGAAGATCTCCTTCTCTTCCTCCCTCGACTTTTCCCGATTGCCAAAACCGGAGTTGATTTTGGAGTAGGAGTGATAGCAACCGACTTCCCCTTAAGACCTGATTTTGCGGTCTTGAGAAGTCCCTGAAGTTTGCTGAGGGTGACTTCTTCCTTGTTCATGTGATATGTCATGCGGAATTGATCATAGCACGATGGTAAGGAATGCAAAATAATATCTATTGCAAGATCCTCCGGGAAGTTCACATTAAGCTTCAGCAAACGATCCACATACCTTTGCATTTTCTGCATGTGGCTCGTGACGGATTCCCCGTCCTTCATCATGGTTGTTATCATGGAGCAGATGATTTCATACCTCTCTTGTCTTGCACTTTGATGGTATCTTTCCATCAAATCTTGGTGCATTTCATAAGGGTAGAAATCCTCATAAGACTTTTGGAGTTCCGCTGTCATCGTGGCCATCATGATGCAAGCCACTTTCGTAGCATCCCTTTCATGTGCCCGAAATTCAGCGATCTCCTGAGGAGTTGCAGTGGTCTCATCAATCTCCTTAAGCTCCTTGTCAAGGACATATTCTTTGTCCTCGTAGCGGGTAATCATCCTGATGTTTCTGATCCACTCATTGAAGTTGGATCCATCAAAGGTGACTTTCCCACACAAGTTCATAAGGGTAAAGGAGCCATTAGGATTAGAGCCAGAAGCATTGTTGAAAGACATCTGAAGAAAAGAGAACAAGACTAGTTTAGATATAAGAGAGTCCTTAATAAAACACCCAAATGTAATATTAAGGCTAGGATCCAATCACAATATAATATAACTTAGAAGAGGTATGCCGTAATCTAAGCTATATCATATTTGAAAGGTAGGTGAATGACGATTCACCAATTTCCACCACGAAAACCGCAATATTTTAGTATTAGGTTTTTGAATGGTTCTTAGAAATTCCTAGATTCTTTGAGATTCAATGAACTTTTCAAAGGCATGTTTCAATCTCGAGTGTGCCCTCCAAGTTTTGTGACTGGGATACCGAGGATCACAAAACGAGGTGTGAAGTAACCATGCAAATCACTTGGTACCCTTAAAGTTTATCACTCAATCGATGTGCCGGTAAACCACACACGCTCCATCGATACTATAATAAACCCTAAGTCACCCTTTACCTACCTTGTTAAGTCCAAGTTAGTGTGCCGGTTAACCACACACGCTCCACCAACGACTTAATCAAAGTGTAAAGTGTATTTCATGGAATAGCACCTTATTCACATTTTTCCTAAAGTAACTAAGATTGGGAATTTAATAAAACATTTAGTTACTTTATAATATTCATCATACTTTGAATGAGAATTAATAAGTCCTTGTCTTACCCGTTCGGCTAACGACCCTCCACCGATCAAGCAAGCGGTGGGTGAGAGTGGACACCCATTAAGTCACCATTTTATAGGCAACAACCTTATACCCACCTTATAGACCGGCTTCGTGAATGAGGCGTACTAGCGGTAAGACGACTTTGTTCTTATACATATATATATATAATTATTAAATCATAATAATATAAGTATAAGGGTTGAATTTTAACTTTTAAAATTCTAAGGGTTGGAACTAAAGTTTTAACTTAACTTTACTTGTTCCAAAACTTGAGGGCAAGTTTTGTAAACTTTCAAAACTTTTCATATCTTGTAACTTATGAGTTTAATAGAGTAATAAAATGAGGACTTTTCATTTTTCTAACTCTTGTGTTCTTTTAATGGTTTTTTTTAATCCAAGAGACTTTTGGTTTTCCATAACTTGAGGACAAGTTATGGACTCCATTAAAACACATTATGATCATGAATTAATCTACCACATAGGTTACAAATAATTCCTATGATCATCTAAACATCATAAGAACAAGAATATGAATATGAACACATTCAAGAATCAAAATCACATTTAATCTTTGTAATTTTGATAACTAGTTGTTGTAAATGAGTTAGAAAAGACATTACACCTTCTAAAACAAGTTTTCAAGTACCAAAACAGTTTAGGGTAATGTTTCTAATCCATTTCCAGCAACTGAAGTCGAAATTGTGCACTCTGTCGACCCTACTCGCCGAGTGCATAAACCTACTCGCCGAGTAGGTTGAAGATACACATGAACTCGACGAGTCCTCCCCATGGACTCGCCGAGTCCATCAGTCAGACAGCAAGATTTTCGACTTTCTTCAACTTTTAAGCACAAATAACAAACAAACAAGCCTAGGCTCTGATACCACTGATGGGTTTTGAGCATTCTAACACTTCCTAAGTGTACATGCAACCCTAATAACCTTGGATCTATGTTTGTTTAATTATCATGCAAAGTTGAATTCCAAGGTTATATTCCTATCTAGCATACATGGGGAACAATTTTTAACTTGAATAATAGATAGAATAACTTACCTTGTTGTTGCTTGTGTTCCTTGAAACCTTGTGAGCCTAGCACCCCAAGTGTGATGCCTCAAATGCTTCACACAACACCAAATGCTCTTGGAAAGACTCTTGAGATAATACACACTTCTCAAAATCGGCCAAGCCCTCTAGTTTCCTTAGTGTCTATAAGTGTAGCCGATTTTGGTGGAGAATATGCTTCTTATATAGTGTTGACACATCTAGGGTTACACCATGTAAACCCTAATGTGTCATGACTCTTCATTTCCATGACCCATGGGTTTGTAACTCCCATGGAGCATCCATGGAGCATCCTATGGGTAGAACCCAACTTGATAATCCATGGAGCCTCTTAGCCCACTATACAAGATATGGATGATTTACATAATCAACCCATATATTTAATTAGTTATCCTTTGATCACTTAATTAATTCCAAATTAATTCTTGATCAAACTAATCAAATAATATTATTAATATATTAGAACTTATAATATATTAATAATATCCAAGTGTTATTCCTCTCATTTAGTCTAACCAATTGCATGGTACCATGCAACCCAAATGGACCATGCCGGGTCGGGTCAAGTACAAGCCCGAAATAGTTATGGACTTAGACACCTTATCCAACAAGAAGATCTTGGAGCTTGGAAGCACTTTGGATCTTAGATTATCCTCTTGTTAGCAACCTCTTGAAGGTAAAAAGTTCACAACTTGATCGCTTCATCATGTAGATCTAGCCATTTCTTCCTTTATGCCACTTTTTGGTCCCAAATATGGTGATTCTTGAACATGGCATGTTCTTGATCAAAAAGGTCACCCTTTCAGACCTTATGGGGGGTCTTAAGTCATAAAAATGTATTCTTTACGGTTGGTTTTACTCCATGCATGCTATAGAAGGTCTTAATGCATTAAGATGTTGATATTTTATGTTTTAAGCACTTATTGAACATGCAAAGTCATAAAGTAGGAAACTTTATGACTCGTGATGGTATTTTAGCCTTGGATATGCAATTGGAAATATTAAGTCAAAGAAATACGTGCTTAATAAGCTAAGAGGAGGGTTGTTGCGTACGGTTGGCATACCGCAAGGTACGTTGCGCCTACACATATCTGGACCTGATACCTTGTGCGTGCTTGTACGCCCCTCGTACGAAGCCCGAGTCAACTCGGCTGAGTTGACTCGGTTGACTAGTTTTGACTAGGGGTATTTGTGGGGAAATGTTTTTAATTTAGAATGGAAATGTTTTGACATTTAGGATTTGGGTTGAGCCAATATTTAGGAGCATAATGTTGATCAGATATTTGTCAAACTGTGAGGTGAATTTTCCTTACTGTACTTACAGGTCGAAGCCACCAAGGCCGACCCATTGGATTGATATTTTGGTTACTATATGATGTTCTGATGTTCTTATGTTATGACCCGTTAGATTTGTATGATTATTTGTATATGTTGGTTTCGTGTTCATGTTTGTTTGTTTCATATGTTGACATGTTGGTTTGGTGTCACAACTAGGAATTTTGGTGCCTTGTAACTACAACACCTATAACAACTATGAATCAATAACATGAAAACATGCATGATGCTTATTCTATAACAACAAAACTTCATCAAATACTTCATTCTAGCACTACAAATGGTCAACAAAGAATTGAAAACCTTTGAAATCCTGGTTTAAGTCCATTTTGGACTAGGATTTCCTTATTGGGCCTAATGGACTAATAAGTTTCCAATTTATCCATCTTGAACCTAGAACTCTCTAATGGGCCCTAATTGGACCCATATACATGAAACATAATAATTTTGGCCTTAATGGGTCACAACCAACTTAATTTAACCCTAATAGGTCATAAAAATTATACCTTGATTTATTTGGGCCAAGCATCATCTAAATTATCTATAATGTGGGCTTAAGAGCAAAAAGCCCAAATTTTTTTTCTCTTTTCTCCTCTCTCTCGGCCCAAACTACAAACCCAAGAAGAAGGGTTGACTTTTGCTAGCCACCTCATTTTTATTTTATGGATAACTAGGCCATTTATTCATCATACATCCAAGCCCTCACTCATGTTTCCATGCACCCTCCCCTCTCTCTTTTTCCTTCGGCCAAGAGCAATAGAATAAACACACACACCTCACAAAACTCTCTCTAAATCACTCAAGAATCATCCACTATTCTTCATCCAAAATCTCAAAAATTAGGCTTGAAGTCTAAGGATTTTCATCAAGTAATTCATCATCTAAGGTAAGTTGATGACTAATCCATGATCTAACTACTTCATTTCATCAAAAATCTCTTCTAAATCCATTAAATCTTGTGATCTTGCATCTTAGAAGCCTCTAAATTCGAGATCATCCAAGAGAGCTTACTAGGATCGAAATTTTCTCCACTCCTCTCTTCAAAACCGAAACCACAACTCAAGGCGAGCTTCATACCCCTCTCTTTTCGGTTTTCATATGTTTTATGGGGGAGAATACAAGAAAATGTGTAGATCTATGTGTATGTGTATGCTATGTGTGATTTTATGCATGTATGTGTGTGATTTTATGTGTTTTTGTGATAAATATGTAACCAAAAGGGGTGTTAACTCGAGATATATGACATGCGAAAGGAAACAAACATAATCTAAGTTATTTTACACTAAAAAAGTCAAGAAAAATAGCTTATAAGGTTATGAGGAACATATTCTAACATAAAACCCGTTTTAGGGCTTAAATTGTCAAAAATACAAAAACTTCGGTTAAAAATGTCAAGTCACGGTTTCTTGAGGGTAAAAAGGGTCAAAACAGTTTCTATAATCATTTTTCTGAATATTAGAATTTTCAAAGGACTTGAAATGCAAATTTTTAGCTTAATGGGCTAAATTTGGGCTTTTTGGCCCAATAAGCCCAAAATTGAGAAAAATGAAGTTTAAAGGGGTTGAAATGAAACTTTCTGCAAAACAGGGGATAAGAAGTGTAATAAAACTATTTCAAAGGTCAAAAATGCTTTTCAATTCCAAAAAGGATAAAAAATGTAAACTTTTTGGATTTTGGGCCAAAACTGTAAAAGTTGCGAAAAATAGGGTCTTTACCGAGAAATACCATTTTAAAAGGGCTGAATCTGTTAACAAAATAAATTTTGGGTTAAAAACTACCATCGCAACAAATTTATGATGCAAAAGTGTCAAGAAATTGTTTTAAGGACTAAAAATGAAATTCTTTTATTTAAAGGACTTAAATTGTTATTTTTATAAAAGAAAGGAAATGAAAAGGTCAAACTTATATTTAGACAAACTATTTCATTAAGTCAAAATGCAAAACTACGACTACCGACAAATCAAAAGAAGAATACATGTTTGACTCCAAATATCGTGATACACGAATCGATTCGGTCTCGAATCGATACAATATAACTAACGTTAAAATCAAACTTTCCAAACGATATGCGATACCTTCGATGTGTAAACTTACAAACTTTGGGCTTATGAGTTTCAAATCATGCTTGTTGGGCCTTGCAAACCCATCGACATGATCTTTGGGCCCAAAGGGATAACACTTATATGTTATTGGGCCTTCAATGACCCAATATTTTATAAAAGGACTTTCAATAGCTTTTATGTGCTAGTGGGCCAAAGTGTCCCGTTAGAAAAGTTAGTAAGGTCACAGTAATCAAATGCGAGTTGGACTATCGTGTCTTTCGCATCCACGACAGCCTAAGGTACTTACGATAGTAGTGAGACATAATGCTCCTTTTCTCTTTGTTCGCTAAGGCTTACGAGAAATCAAAGTAGACGAAATTAGGACGATATACAATATGGAGAAGTCAATATTCATTTGTTAAGACAATACAAAAATCAGTAATCACGAATACATTTCAACATTCGGAAAACATCGGGTTTTCCGGGGAATTCAATAGTACTCGCTCGAAATTTTATAACTATAATACAAAATACCCTTCACATATATGTTTTTGAAATCATTCATGCATCAACTTATGGATCTTCACACTTTGATAAACACAAGTCTTTTCAGAAAATATCGGATTTTTTGGGTTTTACAAACCTCACAAATCATTTTATCACAACATTGCTTATGAACTCACCAACATTTCATATGTTGACGTTTTTCCAAAATAACTTGTATTCTTAGGTAACAGGTAAGCGGAAGAGTAATATGAAGTAATGTTAGGATGTTAAGTTGTTAAAAGCACTCAAACAATTTATGTTATGAATGTGTAATGTTAAAACAACGTACTTGATGTGAAAAATTCCAGTTGTAATATATTGATGCATGGTGACGTTTATGTTATGATTCATGTATATTCATTGTGATGATATTCAATTAAAGTCACGCGAGCCCTCGGACGTTTCCGTCGTCTGGTTCGGGGGTGTGACAGGTTGGTATCAGAGCATTGTTTATTGTGAACTAGCATATCTAACCACACATTGATATGCAACTATAAACCAAAGAGAGACTAACCCAACTCTAAACAAAACAAAACAAATAAAAACACAACTATAAAACACCTTTGCCTGTGTGAATTAGGAAACATAATATAATACCAAACCAAACAAGATAATGCTATCATCTCGGGTAAGCCGGGACTGTACATGGTTGTATCAAGGAGAGGATGTAGCCTGTTCAACTACATTTACCCCAAGGTACAACTATCACGTGTCCCGAGGAAATCGCGATGGTAGGAAAACCTAAAAACATACCCCTTTAATACCGAAAAGAGAACCGCAACTTAGTCTATACAATAATAGAAGCGTCATAGGAGTAATGATAGCTATTCGCATGCCTCTTCTCAGTCGACATGGAAGGAGAACACCAGGGCCTTCAGTTTCACCAGGTCCTAGTAGCCCACGGGATGATTGAAGATGAGCCGGAAGGAGATCAGGGGGAAGCACACGCCGTGGGACCTGATGAGTATACAGACACTGACTACAAGTTCGATGAGGCTGAGGACGACATGGAGGAAGAACAAGACACCGCCGAGGACACTGCCACGACACCTGTCAGCGAGGCGTAGCCGAACCATCCCGCCCCACCAGTAAATCCCGCAAGGGAGAACCGCTCCCCAGAAGCTGAGATTGCCGCCCTGCGGCAACAGTTATTTGCTATGGAAGCACGAGCAGTGCAAGCTGAGCATGAGAGGGACGAAGTCATTGGGGATATAACTGAGATGGCCCAGTTGTTGGCACAACACTTCGACATATGACCTCGCTGTAGTCGTAGGACGCTCCATCGAGTATTAGGAGTAGACTTACCCTACTAGTACTAGAATCTATGCTTTGTACCCCGACTCTATGTTTAAGTGATTACACTACTCATAGAGTCGTTATGCTGCCGAATTTGCACCACTTATGTATGCTCTTTTGAGCAAAATTTTCATGTATCAAAAATGCGGATAATATTAATGAAAGGTTTTATGTGTTCTAATGTGATGTTGTAATCTGCCATGTGTTATATATCCATGATTGTATGCTAAGTTATGAAATCGCTTAAGTTCGTGCCACACACCTAGTTTATAAGATCACAGTCTCACAAAACCATAGGCACTCAACATCTTTCCGTTCCATGACAGAAAGATGCCTCGACGACCAACTCGCGGTAACACTAGACAAACCCCTCCCGAAGTTGACCAACACCGCCGCAATGGCACAGATTCACCAAGTGAACAATGGAGGAGTCAACGGACAAGGGGCAGGAAGTTCGAATAACGGGATCAATCAAGGACCGACCAAAACATGCTCCTACAAAGATTTCACCAATGCCAAGCCGCGAACCTTTAATGGCACAGGTGGTGTGATAGCCCTAAAAAGGTGGATTGAGAAGGTGGAATCAGTGTTCGAAATATGTGAATGCACCGAGGAAGTGAAAGTGAAGTTTGCCGCGTGCACCTTTGTCGACCAGGCTCTCACCTGGTGGAATGGACATATAGAGGCCATGAATCTCCATGTAGCCAACTCTATGCCATGGACGGAGCTGAAGGAAATGATGATGGCTAAGTACTGCCCTCGTGGCGAAATCCAGAAGATGGAGCAAGAGTTGTGGGATCTCACCGTCCGAAACTCTGATATAGATGCATACATATCAAAGTTTAGTGAGCTATCATTATTGTGCCCTGGCATGATTACGTCTGAAGGGAAGAAAATCGAACAATTCATCTGGGGACTGACCTCCCCAATTCAAGGAAATGTGATTGCTGCAAAACCTGAAACGTTCGACAGTGCCAAGAGATTGGCCAAGAAACTGTACGACCACAACAACAAAAAGGGCGAGAAGCCAGCGGAAATTGAAGGCAAGAAAGAGAATGACAACAAGAAAGGAAAGAATAATAAGAGAAAAGGGCGACAAGGCTCGGAATCAACAAAGAAGCAACAAACAGTGACGGTCAATGCTGCGACCACTCAAGTACCCTTCACTCCACATGCTCCAGCCTCAGCTAATCCAAGTGCTCCTAGGCAGTATTCGGGAACTCTTCCAAAGTGCAACAAATGCGGTCTCCACCGTAATGAAGAATGCAGAGAAATGCATTGCACCAGTTGCAATCGGAAAGGTCACACGTCAAAGTATTGCAGGACCTATCCTCCCTAGAATCAACCACAAGGAAACAACAACAGCAACAACAACCGCAACAACAACAACACCAACAACAACAATAACACAGGATCAAGCCCCACTTGCTACGGATGTGGAAGGATAGGGCATATCCGTCGGGACTACCCCAACACCAACAACCCTAAGAACGCAGGAACAGGAAGGGTGCTAGCTATGGGTCAGGGAGAAGCGGTTCAGGATCCCGCTGTTATTACTGGTATGTTGCTCCTAAACCACACTTATGCATGCATCCTATTTGATACCGGAGCAGAACGAAGTTTTGTGAGCAATAAATTCAAACACTTGTTAAATCAACAACCCCAGAAGCTTAATAAAACCTTCACAGTGGAAATGGCTAATAGGAAGACATAATTTACTGGGGAAATCTATATCGAATGTACCCTAGCCTTAAATCACCACGTCTTTCAAATAAACTTAATGTCTGTTTCCATTAGGAGCTTTGATGTGATTATCGGCATGAATTGGTTAAGCCCCCACCATGCTGAAATTATGTGTCACGAGAAGGTCGTTCGCCTTCATCTCCCAAATCATGAAACCCTAGTTATTTATGGGACAAAACCAGCACGAACCTTCGTCTTATCTCGTGCATTAAACCGCAAAAGTACATACGAAAGAGGGACTTGACGTTCCTGGATCACATAGTAGACAAATCCAAGAAAGAGGTCAACATTCAAGACATTCCAGTAGCTTGTAAGTTCCCTGATTTCTTTCCTGATGAACTTCCAGGGATACCCCCAGAAAGACAAGTCGAGTTTCGAATTGACCTTGTACCAGGAGCTATCCCCATCGCCAAATCGCCCTACAGATTGGCTCCTGTGGAGATGCAAGAGTTGTCCAGTCAACTCAACTAGCTTTTGGACAAAGGATTCATCCGACCCAACTTCTCACCTTGGGGAGCTCCGGTTCTCTTCGTTAAGAAGAAAGACGGTACCTTCAGGATGTGTATCGACTATAGAGAACTTAACAAGCTCACTGTCAAAAACCGATATCCACTTCCATGAATCGACGACCTATTTGACCAGCTCCAAGGAGCTAGTCACTTCTCAAAAATAGATCTGCGATCTGGATACCACCAACTCAAGGTCCGGGAGGAGGATATTCCAAAATCCACCTTCTGAACTCGTTATAGTCATTACGAATTTGTTGTAATGCCCTTCAGTCTAACGAATGCTCCTGTCGCATTCATGGATCTAATGAATCGAATCTGCTGACCTGTTCTTGATAACTTCGTTATCGTTTTCATTGATGATATCCTTGTATATTCCCAAAACGAAGAAGAACACGGCCAACATCTTCGACAAATCCTGGAAACCCTGCGAACCGAAAAGTTATACGCAAAACTCTTTAAGTGCGAGTTTTGGCTCCGAAAGTGTGAACTTTTTGGGCCATGTTGTTAGTCAGGAAGGAATTCATGTGGATCCTTCTAAAATCCAAGCCATCGAAGGATGGGCAATTCCAACAACATCCACATAAATTCGCCAATTTTTGGGTCTCGCAGGCTATTACAGGAGATTCATCTAGAACTTCTCTAAAACAGCCAAACCGCTTACCATGCTTACACAAAAGGGCGTACCCTTCATATGGACGGACAAGCACGAAGCCACGTTTCGATCTCTGAAGACAGGACTCTACAGTGCGCCAGTGCTATTGCTACCCGAAGGAACGGAAGATTTTATAGTTTACTGCGATGCGTCAAATCAGGGTTTAGGCTGTGTACTCATGCAGCGTGGAAAGGTGATAGCTTACGCGTCCCGACAACTAAAGACTCACGAAGTGAATTACACGACCCACGATCTGGAGCTGGGAGCAGTGGTCTTCACCTTGAAGATTTGGAGACACTACCTTTACGGTACCAAGTGCACTATCTTCACTGACCATAAGAGTCTCCAACACATCTCGAATCAAAAGGAGCTAAACATGAGGCAACGAAGATGGGATGAACTGCTAAACGACTACGAATGTGAAATCAAGTACCATCCAGGCAAGGCTAACGTGGTAGCCGATGCCTTGAGTCGAAAAGAATACTCAAATCGTCGTGTGAAAACTCTCCCAATAACCATCCAATCTCACCTGACCTCGCAAATCAGGACAACCCAATCAGGTGCAATGAAGGCGGAAAACAAAACAAGTGAAGTGTTGCGTGGAATGGAGAACTTGGAGGTGAAGGAAGATGGAACATATTACTTCATGAACCACATATGGGTCCCTAAACTTGGGGGATTCAGAGAGGTAGTCATGAACGAAGCCCACAAGACGCGATACTTCATCCATCCGGGTTCAAACAAAATGTACTTGAATGTTAAGCAACATTATTGGTGGCCAATTATGAAGGCAGAGATTGCTACTTACGTGAGCAAGTGCCTCACTTGTGCTAAAGTAAAGGTGGAATATCAGAAGCCCTCTGGATTACTACAGCAGCCAGTAATTCCCGAGTGGAAATGGGAAAGGATTACCATGGATTTTGTGACCAAACTACCCAAGTCGACGGACGATTTGGACACGATCTGGGTAATAGTTGATAGATTAACGAAATCCGCCCATTTCCTACCAATAAAAGAATTGTACAAGATGGAGCGCCTGACAAGAATCTACATCAAAGAAATCTGGAGACTCCACGGAGTACCGGTATCTATCATCTCAGATAGAGATAGTAGATTTACTTCACGCTTTTGGCAATCGCTTCAGAAAGCTATGGGAACACAACTTGACATGAGCACTGCCTACCACCCACAAACGGATGGTCAAAGTGAGCGAACCATTCAAACACTAGAAGATATGTTCCGAGCGTGTGTAATAGACTTTGGAAAATCATGGGATACCCACTTGCCTTTGATCGAGTTCTCATATAACAACAATTATCACTCGAGTATCAAAGTTGCTCCTTACGAAGCATTATACGGGCGTAAATGTAGATCGCCATTGTGCTGGGCTGAGGTAGGAGACACCCAACTAGCGAGAGAGCAAACACCGAACAACGCCTTAACGGGACCGGAAATCATACGCGAGATGACCGAGAAGATAATTCAGATCAGAGCATGACTGCAATCGTCACGAGACAGACAAAAGAGCTACACCGATAAACGACGAAAGCCCTTGGACTTCGAAGTCGGAGATAGGGTGTTACTAAAAGTCTCTCCTTGGAAAGGAGTGATTCGTTTTGGGAAGTGGGGAAAACTGAACCCTCGATACATTGGACCCTTCGAGATTCTTGCCCGAATCGGTCCAGTAGCTTATAAACTGCAACTACCCGCTGAGCTTAGTAGTGTACACCCTGTGTTCCATGTTTCCAACTTGAAAAAGTGCTTATCCGACGAGACTCTCGTCATTCCATTAGAGGAAATCGAAATCAATGAGAACCTTCTGTTCATCGAGGAGCCAGTTGAAATCATGGACCAAGAGGTGAAGCGTACCAAGCAGAGCCGCATTCCAATTTTGAAACTTCGATGGAACGCGAGACGCGGACCAGAATTCACATGGGAACGCGAAGATCAAATGAAGTTGAAGTACCCTCATCTATTCTCGCATTCTCAAATCTAGCTTTCAAAAGAATTTCGGGACGAAATTCCCTCTAACGGGGGGATGATGTCACAACTAGGAATTTTGGTGCCTTGTAACTACAATACCTATAACAACTATGAATCAATAACATGAAAACATGCATGATGCTTATTCTATAACAACAAAACTTCATCAAATACTTCATTCTAGCACTACAAATGGTCAACAAAGAATTGGAAACCTTTGAAATCCCGGTTTAAGTCCATTTTGGACTAGGATTTCCTTATTGGGCCTAATGGACTAATAAGTTTCCAATTTATCCATCTTGAACCTAGAACTCTCTAATGGGCCCTAATTGGACCCATATACATGAAACATAATAATTTTGGCCTTAATGGGTCACAACCAACTTAATTTAACCCTAATAGGTCATAAAAATTATACCTTGATTTATTTGGGCCAAGCATCATCTAAATTATCTATAATGTGGGCTTAAGGGCAAAAAGCCCAAAATTTCTTTCTCTTTTCTCCTCTCTCTCGGCCCAAACTACAAACCCAAGAAGAAGGGTTGACTTTTGCTAGCCACCTCATTTTTATTTTATGGATAACTAGGCCATTTATTCATCATACATCCAAGCCCTCACTCATGTTTCCATGCACCCTCCCCTCTCTCTTTTTCCTTCGGCCGAGAGCAATAGAATAAACACACACACCTCACAAAACTCTCTCTAAATCACTCAAGAATCATCCACTATTCTTCCTCCAAAATCTTGAAAATTTGGCTTGAAGTCTAAGGATTTTCATCAAGTAATTCATCATCTAAGGTAAGTTGATGACTAATCCATGATCTAGCTACTTCATTTCATCAAAAATCTCTTCGAAATCCATTAAATATTGTGATCTTGCATCTTAGAAGCCTCTAAATTCGAGATCATCCAAGAGAGCTTACTAGGATCGAAATTTTCTCCATTCCTCTCTTCAAAACCGAAACCACAACTCAAGGTGAGCTTCATACCCCTCTCTTTTCGGTTTTCATATGTTTTATGGGGGAGAATACTGTTGGATATAGTGTCTAAGTTCATAACTATATTTGGTATGTACTTGACCCGACCCGACATGGTCAATTTGGGTTGCACTTCACCCGAACAATTTATGGATAATATTTGAGAATAGTACAAGTTATGATTTATTAATATATTATAAGTTCTAATATATTAATATAAGATCATATTATTTAATTAGTATTGATCTATAATTAATCTAGGATTAATTTAGAGATTAAAGATATTACTAATTAAATATGGGCTTCTATATTTATATAGTGTGGGCTAATGCTTATTCGGAATGGGATAGGCTTGCATGGAAAAGTCCATGGATACTCCATGGAGCTTTAACCCATGGATCTCATGGAAATGAAGAGACATGGGTATTAGGGTTTACATGGATGTAACCCTAATCCACCACACTATATAAAGGAGACTTTGGTTCTTGAAATCACACTAGTTGACACTTGTTGAGGTGAGGGACGATTTCAAGATAGTAGTGACTATTCTCTCAAATTTCCAAGTTTGTGGTGATTTGTGATTTCCATTTGAGGCATCCACACTATTGGTGCTAGGCTCTAAAACTCCAAGCAATCAACTATTACTGTAAGACAAACATAGATCCAAGGTTTTATTAGGGTTGCATGTACACTTAGGAAGTGTTATAATGCTCAAAACCCATCAAATACAAGAAAATGTGTAGATTTATGTGTATGTGTATGCTATGTGTGATCCTATGCATGTATGTGTGTGATTTTATGTGTTTTTGTGATAAATATGTAACCAAAAGGGGTGTTAACTCGAGATATATGACATGCAAAAGGAAACAAACATAATCTAAGTTATTTTACACTAAACAAGTCAAGAAAAATAGCTTATAAGGTTATGAGGAACATATTCTAACATAAAACCCATTTTAGGGCTTAAATTGTCAAAAATACAAAAACTTGGGTTAAAAATGTCAAGCCACGGTTTCTTGAGGGTAAAAAGGGTCAAAATAGTTTCTATAATCATTTTTATGAATATTAGAATTTTCAAAGGACTTGAAATGCAAATTTTTAGCTTAATGGGCTAAATTTGGGCTTTTTGGCCCAATAAGCCCAAAATTGAGAAAAATGAAGTTTAAAGGGGTTGAAATGAAACTTTCTGCAAAACAGGGGATAAGAAGTGTAATAAAACTATTTCAAAGGTCAAAAATGCTTTTCAATTCCAAAAAGGATAAAAAATGTAAACTTTTTGGATTTTGGGCCAAAACTGTAAAAGTTGCGAAAAATAGGGTCTTTACCGAGGAATACCATTTTAAAAGGGCTGAATTTGTTAACAAAATAAATTTTGGGTTAAAAACTACCATCACAACAAATTTATGATGCAAAAGTGTGAAGAAATTGTTTTAAGGACTAAAAATGAAATTCTTTTATTTAAAGGACTTAAATTGTTATTTTTATAAAAGAAAGGAAATGAAAAGGTGTGACATCCCCAAAATCTCGGCCAGAAAAGACCGATTTTTATTTATGCTTTTAAAATATTTTCAGAGTAAATCCTTTTAATTTGAAAGAGTTGCGGAATTTGTTCCCAAAAACAAAACATGATAAAACAATGTTTACCAAAGCATTTCATAAAAGAAATGTATTTTCATTGTAATCAAAACTCGGGGTGTCATGTTCCGATACAGACCAATAAGCATAAACGATAACATTACAAGTCTTTCAACAAATATAAACATATACAGACTTGTAAACAAAACAATCGATGGTTCATCCATCTCATGCCCTTGCGCCACTTCCTGTAATACAAATAAACTGAGTGGGTCAGGCTTGGGAGCCTGGTGAGCATATAGGGTTTTCGACCCACAATAAATAATCATATTTAATTTTCACCAACCAACAATAACCTAATTACCCATTCCCGTTATTCTCACTTTAATGTCCCTAAGACAACTAACATAAGGGACATAGTTTAAGAATATTTAATCGAGGCGACAACACATGCTTCGGGGGTACCTCAGCAATATAAGTCAAATAAGGTAAGCATGAGGGGGATGGAGTACAGCGAATGAACACCCAAGTTCATTAACACCTACAGGTGGCGAACCTGATAATGTTCCACAAGACTGTCTAGATTAGCCCGTGGTCGTCATCTAAACTCCGCTAGATGACTAAATCAAACAACAACGAGGCCTCTCATCTGTTTATTACACACCAACTATCTACCCATGTTCTACCCAACATAATAGTAGATAAAAATATACATTTGTATACATAGTTTAAAAACCTGTATAGCATTCTTTAATCAACACATATTTCACATAACAGATGAGGCACACACACATAACACTTATCTCATAGAGAATAAATCATATCTATGAGTTAGAAGAAAGTGAATACACATTCACACACATAACCACAAAATTATACACATAATACGTATTCCGTATAAAATACTTCAAAATTATGCGTTAGAAGAAAGTAACTACACACTCACACATATAAGCAACAATATACTTAATACACTCACACATATAAACAACAATATACTTAATACACTCAAACCATACTTGTATACACTCAATTGATCAGAAGATGATCGGACAGCACTACGGCTTGCAAAAGTAGTAATCCACAGCAGATCTGGAAGATCTCTACAAAAATCGAACTTCTCGCGAGCAGAGCTTCGGCTCGGGAACCGCACTTCTCGGGATCTTCGGGACCTCGGGACTTGCTTCGGGGCTCGGGAATATTACCGGGGCTTCGGGATGGCTTCGGGGTTTACGCGCAGAGCTTCGGCACAAAAACGAGGAGAAATGAGCAATTATGCCCGGACCCCTCGCATCCTATTTATAGGAGGCTGGAGCCTCGGAGTACGCGGGGCGTATGCGTCCGAATTCGTCACTGCATGCGTCATCCGAAGCCACTTGCTACGAGTGTCGACACCTTCGGAGTACGCGGGGCGTACTTCGGATGAGTCCGATGACTCGTCCTCGGATAATACCGGATTTTTTCAATTAAATTTAAATACAAAATATTTAATAAACTTCGGAAATTCATATCTTCTTCATACGAACTCCGTTTTCAGCGTTCTTTATATCCACGCGAAGGTGAGACTACGCTCTACAACTTTCGTTTAGACTTCGTTGGCTAATTTTGACTTTATTTTTATTATTTATTTTTAATAGGCCGGGATAGAAACTTTCGTTATAAATTGATAACTTCTTCGTTTGACGTCTGTTCTCGCCTAACTTTTTATCGCTTCGATACCAACAATGAGATCTTCGATTCTCATTTAGATTGTTTCGGCTAAAAACCGCTCGATCTCAAATCGAGTATTTCAGGCTGCATACCGCTAAGCCGAAACTTCGATAAATCATAACTTCCTCATACAAAGTCAGATTTGGGCGTTCTATATATATTCGGAAACCTCGTTTCAACTACTACAACATTATTCAAAGATATTAAGTTTATTTTACACTTAAATTTTGATGCTTATTTCTATTCTTAGTTAATCAAACCACATAATTAAGCAATTAAGCACAAAACACACAATACTTAAATAATACAATCTTATTATTTCAAAACGGGTTACAAAGGTTAACCTAGACTATTACATTGCTAAAACTGGCAAGCCCGGAAACACAGGCGTTACAATTCTCTCCACCTTAGAATGATTCCGTCCCCGGAATCACACATCAACAAACAAATGGGGATAGCGACTCAACATGTCACTCTCCGTCTCCCAGGTGAGATTCGGCCCATTCGTGTGTTTCCATCGGACAAGCACTAACCCAACCATTTTGCGTTGTAACTTCTTAGTCTTTCGGTCAACAATTGCCTCTGGTTCTTCAATCAACCTTTTGTTCTCATCAATTCTCAATTCAGAAATTGGAATTATGTCAGGAACTTCTCCCGTGAACTTCCTCAAATAACACACATGAAAAGTGTTGTGAATTCCATTCAGTTCTTCGGGTAATTCGAGCTTGTAAGCTTGGTTCCCAATCCTCTGAAGAACTTTAAACGGTCCAATAAACCTTGGACTCAACTTTCCCCTTTTACCAAATCTTATAAGTCCCTTCCACGGCGAGACTTTAAGCAAAACCGAATCTCCAACCTCAAAAACCATCGGTCTTCGCTTCTTGTCAGCATAGCTCTTTTGACGATCTTGAGCTGCTAACATTCTTTCCCTAATTATTTTCAACTTTTCAGCAGTTTGATGAACCATCTCCGGTCCCATAAACTGCTTTTCCCCAGCCTCAAGCCAACAAGACGGCGTACGACACTTCTGTCCATACAAAGCTTGATAAGGTGCCATCTTAATGCTCGAGTGAAAACTATTATTATAGGAAAATTCTACCAATGGTAAATGTTCATCCCAATTACCTAGGAATTTCAAGGTACATGCTCTCAGCATATCTTCAAGTGTTTGTATTGTTCTTTCACTCTGACCATTAGTCTGCGGATGGTAAGCTGTGTTTAAACATAACTTGGTACCCATTTCCTCTTGTAGACATTTCCAAAACCTTGAGGTGAAACGTCCATCACGATCCGATACAATCGTTAACGGAACACCGTGAAGCCTCACAATTTCCTTCACGTAAGAATTCACAAGCTTCTCCATAGATCATTTCTCCTTGGCTGCTATGAAATGCGCACTCTTAGTGAATCGATCAACGACCACCCAAAGCATGTCGTGACCATTCTTTGTTCTGGGCAGTTTAGTGACAAAATCTATAGCAATGTCTTCCCACTTACCCATAGGCACAGGCAATGGTTCTAAACTCCCATAAGGTTTCTGATGTTGTGTCTTGACTCTCGCACAAGTCACACACTCAGCCACATACTTTGCAACATCAAACTTCATCGTCGGCCACCAGTAGTAGGGTTTCAGGTCCCTATACATTTTAGTGCTACCAGGATGAATTGAGTACATGGTCTTGTGAGCTTCTTCCATCAGAAGATCCCTAATTCCTCCTGATTTAGGTACCCAAATACGATCTTGGAATACCTTCAGTCCATGACCGTTTGTACCAAACACCAACGTTTTACCCAAACGTTCCTCCTTTCAGTCATTTTTCTCAGAAGCTTCCTCTTGAGCTTTCTTTATACTTTCCATAATGGTCGAGACAACTTCAATTCTCAACGCTCTTGGCCTTTTCCTTTCAAGATTGACTTTCCGACTAAGAGCATCAGCAACAACATTAGCTTTATCGGGGTGGTAAAGTATCTCGCAGTCGTAGTCTTTAAGTAATTCTAGCCAGCGTCGTTGCCTCATATTCAATTCCTTCTGATTAAAGATATATTGGAGACTCTTATGATCAGTAAAAAGTTTGCACTTCGTGCCATAGAGGTAATGCCTCCATATTTTCAGAGCGAAAACTACCGCTGCCAACTCAAATCATGAGTCGGGTAATTCTTTTCATGCTCCTTCAGCTGTCGAGATGCATATGCTATCACCTTTTCTCTTTGGGTCAAAACACAACCCAATCCAACACCAGACGCATCGCTATAAACAACGAAGTCTTCAACTCCATCGGGTAGAGAAAGTATCGGTGCCTCGCATAGCTTCTCCTTTAGCTTCTCGAATGCTTCTTTATGCTTATCACTCCAAGCATAAGTAGCTCCTTTGTGGGTCAAAGCTGTCAATGGAGTAGCAATCGAAGAAAAGCCTTGGATAAACCTTCGGTAATATCCGGCTAATCCTAAAAAGCTTCGAATCTCCGTGAGACTTTTTGGTTGTTCCCACTTCATTACAACTTCAATCTTAGCTGGATCAACCATTATCCATTCTTGGTTGACCACGTGACCCAAGATTTGGACTTCACGAATCCAAAAATCACATTTGGAGAACTTCGCATACAGCTTCTCCTTCTTCAAAACTTATAACACTTCTCGCAAGTGTCTGCCATGCTCCTTCTGGCTTTTCGAGTAAATCAGAATGTCGTCTATGAACACTATCAAGGATTTATCAAGGAAAGGATTACAAACCCTATTCATTAAATCCATGAATGTTGCCGGAGCATTGGTTAGTCCAAACGACATAACCAAGAACTCATAGTGTCCATATCTAGTTCTGAATGCAGTCTTCTCAATATCTTGCTCTCTTACTTTTAGCTGATGATATCCTGACCTTAGATCGATCTTCGAGAAATAGCTCGAACCTTGCAATTGATCAAATAGGTCATCAATCCTCGGCAACGGATATCTATTCTTTATTGTTGCCTTGTTCAGCTCTCTATAATCGATGCACATTCTCATACTTCCATCTTTCTTCTTCACAAATAACACCGGAGCTCCCCAGGGCGATGAACTAGGTCTAATGAAACATTTGTCCAATAACTCCTGAAGTTGCATCATCAGCTCCTTCATCTCCGTCGGTGCTAATCGATAAGGTGCTTTTGCTACGGGCATGGTTCCTAGTAACAAGTCAATTCTAAACTCCACTTTTCTATCAGGTGGTAATCCAGGAAGATCTTCGGGAAATACTTCCGGATAATCACACACCACTAAAATACTCTGCATCACCTTCTTTTCCTTCTTAGCATCAATCACGAATGCTAAATATGATGTACATCCCTTGGTCAAACACTTTCTAGCTTTCATTAGGGAAATGATTCCAGAATTCACTCTGCGTTTGTCCTCATACACCATAAACGAATCTTTTCCAGGTGGGTTTACTTTAACTATCTTCTTCTTGCATAATATTTCGGCATCATTGGCGCTAAGCCAATCCATTCCCAAAACGATGTCGAAACCATTAAGATTGATGGGCAATAATTCCTCGTGAAACTTATTCCCATTAAGGTCGATTAAGATGTTTTTCATACGATGGCTAACAGGTACAAACTTGCCACTAGCAACTTCGACTAATAAAGCATTATCTAGTCTATCAACAGGCAAAGCTAGCTTTCTACCAAACTCATGCGAAATAAAGGAGTAGTTGGCTCCAAAATCAAACAAAATTTGAGCAGGTAATTCGTTAAACGAGAAAGGTACATGAAGCGACATCAGCTTCATCTTTCGCAGCCTCAAGTGTCATCTGGAAGGCTCTCGCCTTCGGCTTTGGTGGAATGTTGGGCCTAGCTGCCTCCTTCTTCTTCGGACAGTCTTTCAAAATGTGCCCCTCTTCATTGCAACCAAAACACATCCTTTTGTTGTTCGGACATTCATTGGCAAAATGTCCAACCTTTCCACACTTGTAGCAGGTTACATCCTCGCTACATTTTCCAAAGTGCTTTTTCTTACACTTATCACACCACTTTGCTTCGCCTCCTTTTCCTCCAAACTTTTTCGAATCAGATTTCGAAATTTGCCTTTCTTACCAGAACCAGATGTTCCCTCAAACTTTCTTTTCTCACCAACGTCAACCTTGTCGGTGGTTCTTCCCTTAATCATGTTCTCAACAGACTTGACAGCCCAAATAGCTGCCTCTAGAGTATGTGACTGACGTACTGGCACCTCGTACTCCCATGGGATTCCCTTCGCATACCGGTCCACCTTTTTCAGCTCATCTGGAACGATACGCAAGGCAAACTCCATCTTATCGGTGAAGTTATTGGTGTATTCATCAACTGACATGCTGCCCTTGGTCAATGTCAAAAACTTGTTCTCTAGTTCCAACAGATTTTGAGCCGAGCAGAACTTGCGCTTGAATTGCACCAAGAACTCTGCCCATGACAATTGCAGTGGCTCATTAGGGCTTAAAGTCTTCCCTAGAGTGTTCCACCAACGAACGGCTCCACCTCGAAACTGACGCACGACATAGATAGTCTGCAACTTACCTCTGCAGCCACAAGTCATGAAGGCTAACTCCATTTCGGAGATCCGATCTATAACCCCAATCGGATCCTCCTTTCCATTGAAGGTCGATGGTTTGCAAGTTAAAAAGTCCTTGTACTTGCATCCCATTCCATCATTCCTTCCATCACGGTTGTCTTGCCTAACTATCGGTGGGTTGGCTTGACCAACAGACCCACTGAAGTTTCCTCCTTCCGAGTGCCCTTCATTTAATTCAGGCTCTTCCACACGAATTGACAGTTCTTCACGATTCTGTTGAAGCAACCGTCTAGTTTCATCCATATGACGATCCAACATCGTCTGAATCATCATTTGCACACCAGCCATGGTTATTGGCTCAGGTGCTGCTGCTACGACAGGTATTTGTTCAATCACTGGTGGTTGATTCCTGTTTTCGTCAGCATTTCCAACTCCACTTCTTGTTCTCACCATTTTGATCTACACACCGAATAAGGTGAAATTAGATCCTCAATCACGATAGATATTCAAATCATCCTTATCACTCCGAAACGTTTACATGCTAGTTCTAATGTCGTAGACGTACGCTTAGAATCCTACACACATAAGGTTTCTAGATCCGGTCGGCAACATACCATAGATCCGAACAAATAATATCATATATGGCAACATATAACATTTAGCACATAAAGCATTTTAGGCAACTTTCCTAAAATAAACTAGTGCTCGTGTCTAAAACATAACAGACACACATCTCAAAATTCCACTTAACATTCTAAGTTTAAGTCTAGAAATCCTACAAATTCCTAGTTCGCTTAAACTAATGCTTTGATACCAACTGTGACATCCCCAAAATCTCGGCCAGAAAAGACCGATTTTCATTTATACTTTTAAAATATTTTCAGAGTAAATCCTTTTGATTTGAAAGAGTTGCGGAATTTGTTCCTAAAAACAAAACATGATAAAACAATGTTTACCAAAGCATTTCATAAAAGAAATGTATTTTCATTATAATCAAAACTCGGGGTGTCATGTTCCGATACAGAACAATAAGCATAAACGATAACATTACAAGTCTTTCAACAAATATAAACATATACAGACTTGTAAACAAAACAATCGATGGTTCATCCATCTCATGCCCTTGCGCCACTTCCTGTAATACAAATAAACTGAGTGGGTCAGGCTTGGGAGCCTGGTGAGCATATAGGGTTTTCGACCCACAATAAATAATCATATTTAATTTTCACCAACCAACAATAACCCAATTACCCATTCCCGTTATTCTCACTTTAATATCCCTAAGACAACTAACATAAGGGACATAGTTTAAGAATATTTAATCGAGGCGAGAACACATGCTTCGGGGGTACCTCAACAATATAAGTCAAATAAGGCAACCATGAGGGGGATGGAGTACAGCGAATGAACACCCAAGTTCATTAACACCTATAGGTGGCGAACCTGATAATGTTCCACAAGACTGTCTAGATTAGCCCGTGGTCGTCATCTAAACTCCGCTAGATGACTAAATCAAACAACAACGAGGCCTCTCATCTGTTTATTACACACCAACTATCTACCCATGTTCTACCCAACATAATAGTAGATAAAAATATACATTTGTATACATAGTTTAAAAACCTGTATAGCATGCTTTAATCAACACATATTTCACATAACATATGAGGCACACACACACATAACACTTATCTCATAGAGAATAAATCATATCTATGAGTTAGAAGAAAGTGAATACACATTCACACACATAACCACAAAATTATACACATAATACGTATTCCGTATAAAATACTTCATAATTATGCGTTAGAAGAAAGTAACTACACACTCACACATATAAACAACAATATACTTGATACACTCAAACCATACTTGTATTATTATCGTGTTTATGAAAGGTAGTATACACTCACACATATAAACAACAATATACTTAATACACTCAAACCATACTTGTATTATTATTGTGTTTTTGAAAGGTAGTATACACTCAATTGATCAGAAGATGATCGGACAGCACTACGACTTGCAAAAGTAGTAATCCACAGCAAATCTGGAAGATCTCTACAAAATCGAAATTCTCGCGGGCAGAGCTTCGGCTCGGGAACCGCACTTCTCGGGATCTTCGGGACCTTGGGACTTGCTTCGGGGCTCGGGAATATTACCGGGGCTTCGGGATGGCTTCGGGGGTTTACGCGCAGAGCTTCGGCACAAAAACGAGGAGAAATGAGCAATTATGCCCGGACCCCTCGCATCCTATTTATAGGAGGTTGGAGCCTCGGAGTACGCGGGGCGTACGCGTCCGAATTTGTCACTGCATGCGTCATCCGAAGCCACTTGCTGCGAGTGTCGACTCCTTCGGAGTACGCGGGGCGTACTTCGGATGAGTCCGATGACTCGTCCTCGGATAATACCAGATTTTTCAATTAAATTTAAATACAAAATATTTAATAAACTTCGGAAATTCATATCTTCTTCATACGAACTCCGTTTTCGGCGCTGTTTATATCCACGCGAAGGTGAGACTACGCTCTACAACTTTCGTTTAGACTTCGTCGGCTAATTTTGAATTTATTTTTAATAGGCCGGGACAGAAACTTTCGTTATAAATTCATAACTTCTTCGTTTGACGTCCGTTCTCGCCTAAATTTTTATCGCTTCGATACCAACAATGAGATCTTCGATTCTCATTTAGATTGTTTCGGCTAAAAACCGCTCGATCTCAAATCGAGTATTTCAGACTACATACCGCTAAGCCGAAACTTCGATAAATCATAACTTCCTCAGACGAAGTCAGATTTGGGCGTTCTATATATATTCGGAAACCTCGTTTCAACTACTACAACATTATTCAAAGATATTAAGTTTATTTTACACTTAAATTTTGATGCTTATTTCTATTCTTAATTAATCAAACCACATAATTAAGCAATTAAGCACAAAACACACAATACTTAAATAATACAATCTTATTATTTCAAAACGGGTTACAAAGGTTAACCTAGACCATTACATTGCTAAAAATGGCAAGCCCGGAAACACAGGCGTTACAAAAGGTCAAACTTATATTTAGACAAACTATTTCATTAAGTCAAAATGCAAAACTACGACTACCAACAAATCAAAAGAAGAATACATGTTTGACTCCAAATATCGTGATACACGAATCGATTCGGTCTCGAATCGATACAATATAACTAACATTAAAATCAAACTTTCCAAACGATACGCGATACCTTCAATGTGTAAACTTACAAACTTTGGGCTTATGAGTTTCAAATCATGCTTGTTGGGCCTTGCAAGCCCATCGACATGATCTTTGGGCCCAAAGGGATAACACTTATATGTTATTGGGCCTTCAATGACCCAATATTTTATAAAAGGACTTTCAATAGCTTTTATGTGCTAGTGGGCCAAAGTGTCCCGTTAGAAAAGCTAGTAAGGTCACAGTAATCAAATGCGAGTTGGACCATCGTGTCTTTCGCATCCACGACAGCCTAAGGTACTTACGATAGTAGTGGGACATAATGCTCCTTTTCTCTTCGTTCGCTAAGGCTTACGAGAAATCAAAGTAGACAAAATTAGGACGATATACAATGTGGAGAAGTCAATATTCATTTGTTAAGACAATACAAAAATCAGTAATCACGAATACATTTCAACATTCAGAAAACATCGGGTTTTCCGGGGAATTCAATACTACTCGCTCGAAATTTTATAACTATAATACAAAATACCCTTCACATATATGTTTTTGAAATCATTCATGCATCAACTTATGGATCTTCACACTTTGATAAACACAAGTCTTTTCAGAAAATATCGGATTTTTTGGGTTTTACAAACCTCACAAATCATTTTATCACAACATTGCTTATGAACTCACCAACATTTCATATGTTGACGTTTTTCCAAAATAACTTGTATTCTTAGGTAACAGGTAAGCGGAAGAGTAATATGAAGTAATGTTAGGATGTTAAGTTGTTAAAAGCACTCAAACAATTTATGTTATGAATGTGTAATGTTAAAACAACGTACTTGATGTGAAAAATTCCAATTGTAATATATTGATGCATGGTGACGTTTATGTTATGATTCATGTATATTCATTGTGATGATATTCAATTAAAGTCACGCGAGCCCTCGGACGTTTCCATTGTCTGGTTCGGGGGTGTGACATTTGGGTTGAGGCGGTCCTGCTTTATGCTGTAGGCCAAGACATATGGAGATGACCGGATAGATTGTTAACCCTATGAGGCGGTCCAGTCAGGCCAATGGCATGTTGAACGGTTTGGATAGGTTGCAGACCTTGCGAGGCGGTCCAGTTAGGCCGGCTGCTCATGGAGCGGTCCAGATTGGTTGTAGGCCCTGCGAAGCGGTCCAGTCAGGTTGGTTGCTCATGTTTGCATGCTTGTTTGTTATGTTTATATGGTGGTACTTTGGGGGAACTCACTAAGTGTTAGCTTGCAATTTTAGTTTTGTTTCAGATACTTCAGAAGACGGTGGCAAGGCGAAGGCGTGACCGTACACATCCTGGGTTTTATGATTGACTAGATCTTAGGAGACTCTGTTTTGAATAATGTTTTGAGAACAATGACTATGTAAACACTTATTTTCAGTAAATGGGTTGTTTTTAAAAGTTTAAATTTATTATGATTTTTTAGATGTTACAAGTTGGTTTCAGGGCCTTGGTTTGAGTGAATGCGAGGAATATCCGTGTGAATTCAGTCTCAGACTAAGGAACTGCAAAAGTTTTAAAAATGATTTTCAAAATTGTTTTCAAGATTAATCAAGAAAGGATGTGATGTGTACGACCAACCGGAACCAATAAGTAGACCCCAAGTTACCACATTATTATTTGATATTATGTTATGACAACATGTTAGTGATAGGTCAGGGATCTTCGGGAATTTCATGATAGAGTTGCCTGATTATATGATATCAGATAGCCTAGGGTTTCTTCCTTACATGGAATTGACATCATTACTGTAGTTGCTTAGTGTATGCATCAGAATTGTACATAACTTAGATTTTATAGCATAAGAATGTTTGAATTGGCCTTATTCATGTTCTTTTATTTGGTTGTGGGCTTAATGTAGAATCAAATATTCGACTGTCTATAGGATCCAATGTTATGTATGATTAGCATACACGAGTGTTGCATGGTTGGTGGAAGTTTCATGGATAAGTTATGTAGGGTCAGTCGACCTGTCGAGGGATGTCTATCCTTTCTCTAGGAAGCGATAACAGAGTGTATACTTATTTTAGTGAGTGTTGTTATGGTTGTTGTGATGATATTCTGAGATAAATACATGTAGGTGTGGAAGATAGTATGGGCTCGTACTACTGGAAGCACAGGACCCGTACACGTAACAGGGAAGTCACAACCCCTAGGGTCTTGATGTGGATTAGTTAATATGGTGTGATGTGCGCTTTATCTGATATCACTCTGGTATATTTTCAGTTTAGTGTTCATGAGAGGATCCGGATCAGGAGCGAGTGGCCAGGATAGGCCAGGGTTGAACGAGGATCAGGTCAGGGAGATGATTCATGTTGAGGTTGTTTCTAATGTCTAGGGGCAGATATCGGAGTTGTTTAGGTCTATCAAGACCGCCATGATGGAGTTTTTGATGACCGATACATTGCAATTTCAGTGGCTGTTGTTGATGCAGCCACCGCAGTCGTTGCTGTTGCGGGGGTTGGAGGGGGAGAGCCTTCCAGTATCAGGACTTCGACAATATGAAGCCCCGGGTGTTTGAGAGAGTCCAAGATTTGATCGTAGCCATGAGGTGGCTCTCTGACGTTGAGGGATGTTTCTTTATGTGTTCCTACCCAGCTGACCAGAAGGTCACTCTATCGCTAACGAACACGGGGTTTTTGCATCCAGAGTGTATCAGGGTTGTGTATTGGAGATCTTCGGGGTGTCTTATCCAATTGATTTGATCCCTATCCCCATTGGGGTGTATGCATGATAGTAGGGATGGATTGGCTGAGCAAGTGTGGTGCTATGATCGATTGTGAGGGTCAGCGAGTGAAACCTCAAACCCCAAGTGGGGAAGAACTGGTTATCTACAGAGAGGATACCAGGGTTGGATAAAGATTTTGTTCGGCAGC
Organism: Lactuca sativa; assembly: GCF_002870075.4. Taxonomy (NCBI): domain Eukaryota; kingdom Viridiplantae; phylum Streptophyta; class Magnoliopsida; order Asterales; family Asteraceae; genus Lactuca; species Lactuca sativa. The sequence goes on from NC_056624.2 coordinate 135,728,225, forward strand.
CAGGGCTCAACAGTATATTCAGCATGGGTGTATGGGTTATCTTGCATATGTGGTTAATACTCGGGTAGGGGAGCAAACTTCGGTTTTAGAGGTGCCAGTTGTCAAGGAGTTTGTTGATGTGTTTATGGAGGAGTTTCCCGGTGTGCCTCCTGAGAAGCAGGATGTGTTTTAAGCACTTATTGGACATGCAAAGTCATAAAGTAGGAAACTTTATGACTCATGATGGTATTTTATCCTTGGATATGCAATTGGAAATATTAAGTCGAAGAAATACGTGCTTAATAAGCTGAGGAGGGTTGCTGCGTACGCTTGACATACCGCAGGGTACGCTGCGCCTATGCATATCTGGACCCGATGCCTTGGGCATGCTTGTACGCACCACGTACGAAACCCGAGTCAACTCAACTAAGTTGACTCCATTGACTTTTACCAGTTTTGACCAATGGTATTTGTGGGGAAATGTTATTAATTTTAAATGGAAATGTTTTGACATGTAGGATTTGTGTTGAGCCGGTATTTGGGAGCATAGTATTGATTAGATATTCGTCAGACTGTGATGTGACTTCTCCTCATTGTACTTATGGGTCGAAGGCACCAAGGCCGGCTGATATGTGTATTTTTATACATATTTTTATACGTTATATCTTAATATTTTAGCCTTTATTATTCTTATTTAGAACTAAAAGGTACTCATAATGCTTTGAATTATAATTTACAACTATTAGTTGTCGATAAAGCGGAAAAGAAAAGATCAGAGCGGAAATCGGACTTAGAAGCAAAAAGAAAGAAGGTTGTTGAAGATTGAATTACGCCCAACGTAATTCAAATTACGCCAAGCGTAAGGCTTAAATGAGGACTATGCCCCACATAGATACAATTACGCCCAGTGTAGTAGGCTTGTGTCCCGAAGTATGGATCGCAATGGAATTCTAGCTACGCCCAACGTAATTCGACCTACGTCCAGCATACGTAGGTCGGTTCTAAAAGCTATAAATAGAGGATATCGGCCAACCGGAAGGAGGATTCCGACTACCATCGATCCTTAGTCGACAAGTAACATATATTTGGCCGTTTTGAGGGTCTAAAAGGCAGTCGGAAGGCCGTTAAGCTGACAGGAGCGAATATCTAAGGGATTGGAGAGCGGATTCATGTCGGTAATCATGTGGTTTGTTATCGTGACCATGTTAGCATTCCATTGTGATGACATTATGTGTTTACTTTCTGATTTAGGTGTTAAAACCTGTTACTTTGTGCTTATGACTGAATGAATCTTCGAATTATTGGTTTAATTGCTATTTGGATTATTTATTCTTATTTAATTTATTTTGTCAAGTTTGATTGAAGATCCATATGTGTTAAAGATTGTTGTTTGGTTTCCTATTGCTGAATTAATAAAGTTCAGATGACCATCTACCTGTGTTAGTTTGAATCATTGTTGTCCAACGATCATTGGTGATTATGGCTAGAGTTTTGACCAAAACCTAGGGTTAAGAAAAAAAATAATGAACTTTAATGTGTGTGCATGAGTAGAATGACCATTCGATGCATGATTTAACCTCTAAGTCTATTAGAGTTAAATAAGATCAAATCTTGCTTAATACAAACCAAATATTGATTTGCATAATTGTTTGTTCACTTGATCAATGAGTTAATAATTGTGTTGAAATCAAAGGATGAGCAGTCATGACCATGACACTAGTCATATTAGGAATCGGTGAATAATGAATAATTATCCATTGTATCAGTCGTTAGCCATTAATTTAAGAAGTAAATTATCTAAATCAAAGTACCTAAAGAAATTTGTCTTCTAGTTAGTTTATCGATATTTGATGTTAAGTGGTATTTAAAGTATTTAATAAAACTTTTTTTATTACTTATGTGTTTTGTGTAACCTATAATCAAACATTCTAAATTAATTCACCACCATTCCACTTGTGTTCAACACCATTGCTTATCAAAGCTATACTATACTCGATCGGGTTTGCTAACTGTAAGGTATGGTTTAGATGCGATAAATTAGGAATTATAAATAAAAAACTAGTGCATTAAATATTCACATCAAGTTTTTGGCGCCGTTGCCGGGGAACGGCTTTCAATTAATTTAGTTTATTTGATTATTCGTTATGTAACAGCCCGAAATCTCAGGTATTATTAAATTATGTTTTTGGGGTAATTTAAGAGGGGACTCGGCGAGTTGGAGCCTAGACTCGCCGAGTAGGATCGCAGACTTGGTCGCGGGTTCGCGACTGGACTCGACGAGTCCAGATATGGACTCGGCGAGTCGACGCTGTTTAGCGGAAACCCTAACCGTTCAGGTTTGGGACGTATATAAAGGACTCATTGGCCGTCATTGTTCGTTTTAGCCTTCTGAGAAGAACCCTAAATCGATTGTGTGCATCTGGAGCAAGGATCTTAGGCCATTGTTGATTATAGAAGAGTGGTTGTGCAAGGAAGAGAAGGGATTGGCTAAAGGAGCAGCAAGGGGGTCACATTCTGAGGATTGGGGATACAGAGAATACATCATCCAGGTAAGAATTCGTGTATGCTCTGCTATATTGATGTATTTATGGATTTAGGGTTTATGGAACCCTTGTATGATTAGATTGACTGATACCCTAGTCCCCTAAACGGGTGTAACCCTGTATTGAGACCTATGGAGGTCCAGAATGTCCCATGTCTATGCTTTTCGGGAATTGATGAAGGTTTTGGATTGGAATCCTTAAGCCTTAGGTCAAAATGTAGAATATGAATCACATGGTGTATCATGAGCACTGAAATGAGGACTTCACGTGGTAGATCATCCTAGGAAGGCCAGACCTAGGAATGGTCGAAGCAGTTCTGACTTTAGGATGCAGTTTGAGCGGTTGCATGGCATGGACTCGCCGAGTTCGATGAGCAGAGACTCGCCGAGTTGTTCTTCAGACTCGGCGAGTGGAGTCGGGGTGGCCCCGCGATTCTTCCAGGAGTAACTCGTCGGGTCGAGGAGGATACTCGACGAGTAGATAAGGAATCTCAGAAAGTTGGAGGACGTCTAGACTCGCCGAGTCACCATGGTACTCGCCGAGTCCGGTCGAGTTGACCGTCGACCGTTGACCAGAGTTGACCTAAGTCTGACTTCTTAGGGATAGTCACACTTAGAAGGGATAAGTGTTAATGAGATATGTGATGTTATAGGGAGGTTGTAGCTCGTCGGATTGTGCACGAGTGATTTCAGGATTTGCTAGCTTTCAACATTTACGAGGTGAGTCTTCTCACTATACTGTACCCAGAAGGGTTTGACTGTGTGACCGGAAGGTCGGATATGATATGTGATATGTATTCTATATGTGGTAAGGTAATTGTTATATGTGCTATGTATGTTATGTGGGCCGGAAGGCAATATGTTATGGGCCGGAAGGCGAATATGTTATGGGCCGGAAGGCGTGGTATTGATGACCGGAAGGTCAGGGCCTGGAAAGGCGTATGTGCGAAAGTTGTATATTGGGGAACTCACTAAGCATTTATGCTTACAGTTGCTATGTATGTGTTTCAGGTACTAGCGAGGACCGTGGGAAGGCGCCGGCGTGATCGATACACACTGAAGAATGCTTTTTATGATCTTGGGATTTTGAATATTTGTATTTGACAGAATACTTAACTATTTATGCCTTGTTTGAACGAAAATAATTATATTTTAAAAATGAAAAATTTGTTTGAAAATTTGCGTTGTTACACGTTATTTGTTTTTATTTTTTTAGTTTTATTTTCATTGATATCATTTCACTTGTCGGGAAGGTTTTTGTTGTTATTTGCAGGAATTCGTGATCATACACATTGATTGGCTTTACCTTTTGCATGGGTTTCGAGATTGCAAGCGATTAGGGAATTCTAGACATGTTTAGTCTACTACTTTGGTGATTTGTCCAACTCAATCCATGAGGCATAGTATAACAAGGCGTATTGACGGCGAACTTCACTTTGGCAGAGACTACAGCAGTGACATGGGAGGGGTTTACTGCCATGTTCAGGGATGAGTACGTTCCCCCGGTGGAGAGGGAACGATTGGTTCAGGAGTTCTTAACCCTCAAGCAGGGTACTGATTCTGTTGCAGTGATCACGCGGAAGTTTCATGAGAGGGCGATGTTTTGCCCCGAGCTGGTGGCCACAGAGCAGGCTCGGATGAGCCGGTACTTGGGTGTTCTGAGGAGGGAGATCTGGGAGTTTGTGTCAAACTTCACTTACCATACTTTTACTGAGCTTCAGGCGAATGCCAGGAAGCGTGAGATCGAGTTAGAGACTCAGGCCAGGGAGGAGGCCGAGTCTCAACAGACAGACCGGCGGCCGGCTCAGTCTCAGCCGGCAGCTAAGCGGATCAAGTCCGCCGATTCGAGGACGGGAGGTTCGAAGAGCCGCACTTGCGGAAAGTGCGGCAAGGGTCACGATGGGGCGTGTCGAGCCGGTGCTTGCTACAAGTGTGGCAAGGAGGGGCACATTGCTAGGGAGTGTCCCAAGGGATTTACGGTTTGCTTTCATTGCAACCAGACCGGCCATCGGAAGGCCGAGTGCCCTCAGCTTCGTCAGGGATCTGCACCTGCTGCCAGGACTACGGAGACTCGATCGGTGAAGGTCGAGGCCCCGAGGGCTCGTGGGAGAGCCTTTCAGCTGACTGCGGAGGAGGTCCGCGCTGCGCCCGATGTTGTGGCAGGTATGTTGTAACTCATGTATTTATTTTTTAATGTCGAGATGTTATGCTTATGTTATTATATGCGTAGGTACTTTTCTTGTGAACTCTGTGCCTGCCTTAGTGTTATTTGACTCGGGTGCGAGTAGGTCCTTTGTATCTTTAGCCTTTAGTCAGCATATCAGCATGAATCGTGAGTCCTTGAGTCGACCTTTGAGAGTTTCTATAGCTGACGAGAAATCGATTTATGCCACGGAGGTTCTTCGGGGATGTGTGCTAGAGATTTTCGGGGTTGGGTTTCCGATTGACCTGATTCCTATTGCGATGGGTGACGTCTGTGTCATCGTGGGCATGGACTGGTTGAGCCGATTCGGCGCTGTCATCGACTGTGAGCGTCAGTTGGTGACTATACGAGACCATAGTGGGGGAGTTCTTTCGGTGTACGGCGAAGGTACCCGTTCGGGGTCAGCGTTTTGTTCGGCCGCTAGGGCGAGGCAGTGTCTACAGCAGGGTTGTAAGGATTTTGTGGCGTATGTGATGGATACGCGGGAGGTTTCCGAGAGACCAAAATCAGTTGAGGAGGTTCCCGTGGTGCGCGAGTTTTCAGATGTTTTCCCCGAGGAGTTGCCGGGAGTACCTCCTGTGAGGCAAGTAGAGTTTGGTATCGACCTAGTTCCGGGGGAAGCGCCTATTGCTAAGGTGCCTTATCGTCTTGCACCTCCAGAGATGCAAGAGTTGTCCTCGCAGCTCCAGGAGTTGCTGGGGAAGGGATTCATTCGGCCGAGCAGCTCGCCGTGGGGAGCTCCTATTCTATTCGTCAAGAAGAAGGATGGTTCACACCGGATGTGCATTGATTACCGGGAGTTGAACAAGTTGACGGTCAAAAATCGTTACCCGTTGCCGAGGATCGATGATTTATTCGATCAGTTGCAGGGAGCGTCTTGGTTTTCCAAGATCGATCTGAGGTCAGGGTACCATCAGGTGAGAGTACGGGATGGGGATGTCCAGAAGACAGCGTTTAGGACGCGATATGGGCATTATGAGTTTGTGGTGATGCCTTTCGGGCTCACCAATGCCCCGGCTGTGTTCATGGATCTCATGAACAGGGTATGCAGGCCGATGTTGGATCGGTCAGTGATTGTATTTATCGACGACATTCTGGTGTATTCTAGATCTAGAGAGCAGCATGAGGAGCATTTGAGGGAGGTCCTCGAGGTGTTGAGGTCGGAGAAGCTTTATGCAAAGTTCTCCAAATGTGACTTCTGGCTGCGGGAGGTCCAATTTCTAGGACATGTTGTCAATCAGGAAGGGATATTGGTCGATCCGGCCAAGGTTGAGGCGGTGATGAGTTGGGAGGTGCCGAAGTCACCCTCTGAGATCAGGAGTTTCCTTGGGTTGGCAGGGTATTATCGGAGATTCATTAAGGATTTCTCCAAGATCGCAGTGCCGCTCACCAGATTGACCCGGAAGGGTGTTGCATTCTCATGGGGGCCCGAGCAGCAGACCTCCTTTGAGACACTTCGCCAGAGGTTGTGCGAAGCCCCGGTATTAACTCTCCCAGAAGGGATGGAAGATTTTGTGGTATATTGCGACGCATCGATTTCGGGATTGGGTGCAGTGTTGATGCAGAGGGGTCATGTGATAGCTTATGCGTCGAGACAGCTGAAACCTCATGAGGCGAGATACCCTACGCATGATTTAGAGTTGGGAGCAGTAGTGTTCGCTCTCAAGATTTGGCGTCACTACCTGTATGGGGTTCGATGTACGATATATACGGACCATAAGAGCTTGAAGTATTTAATGGATCAGCCCAACCTAAATATGCGTCAGAGGAGGTGGTTGGATGTGGTCAAGGATTATGATTGTGAGATCCTGTACCACCCAGGCAAGGCTAATGTGGTAGCCGACGCGTTGAGCCGCAGGGCGGAGAGTACTCCATTGCGAGATGTATGCTTGAGATTGACTGTGATGACTCCAGTATTGGACGCTATTCGTGGGGCACAGGCAGAGGCTGTGCGACCAGAAATGCAGAAGAAAGAGCGGGTTGTGGGGTTAATTTCAGAGTTTGTTAAGGATAGTCGAGGGCTCATGATGTTTCAGGGTCGGATCTGGGTACCGTTCGTGGGCGGTACGCGTATTACTTTGATGGAAGAGGCTCATAGATCGAAATTCTCGATCCATCCCGGTGCTACAAAGATGTATTTGGATTTGAGGAAGGAGTATTGGTGGCCCTGTATGAAGAGGGACGTGGCATGGTTCGTTGAGAGGTGCTTGACCTGCCGTAGGGTTAAGGCCGAGCACCAGAGACCGCATGGCAAGTTGCAGCCATTGGAGATCCCCGAATGGAAGTGGGAACAGATCACCATGGATTTCATCACCAAAGTGCCGAGGACTGCTAGGGGAGTTGACGCAATTTGGGTGATTGTGGATAGGTTGACGAAGAGTGCACACTTCCTTGCCATCAGTGAGAGTTCTTCAGCGGAGAAGTTGGCAGAGATATATGTGAGAGAGGTGGTATCTCGGCACGGGGTGCCGATCTCGATTGTTTCAGACCGTGATGTGCGCTTCACTTCCAGATTCTGGAAGAAATTCCATGAGGAGCTGGGTACTAAATTGCATTTTAGTACCGCATACCATCCCCAGACAGACGGTCAGAGCGAGCGGACGATTCAGACGCTGGAGGACATGCTTCGAGCGTGTGTGTTAGACTTCGGGGGTAGCTGGGATGCATATTTACCCCTAGCAGAGTTTTCCTACAACAACAGCCATCATTCGAGCATTGGTATGCCACCTTTTGAGCTGTTGTATGGTAGGAGGTGTCGGACCCCATTTGTTGGGGAGAGGTGGGACAGAGAGTGATGGGCAGTACGGAGATCGTGCTTCAGACGACGGAGCAGATTCAGCAAGTGAGACAAAGGTTATTGACTGCCCAGAGCCGACAGAAGAGTTATGCAGACAGGCGCCGATCCGAGCTCAAATTTCAGGTCGGCGACTTCGTTCTCCTGAAGGTCTCTCCTTGGAAAGGAGTGATTCGATTCAGGAAGAGGGGCAAATTGGGGCCCCGGTATATTGGGCCATTTCGTGTGATTGCAAGGATAGGCCGTGTAGCCTATCGGTTGGAGTTGCCAGCGGAGTTGGGTCAGATCCACGACACTTTTCATGTGTCGCAGTTGAGGAAGTGCATAGCCGATGAGTCGGCGGTGGTTCCATTGGAGGATATTCAGGTGGATGCGAGCCTGAATTACGCAGAGAGACCAGTGGCTATCAGAGATCGGAAGATCAAGGTTCTGAGGAACAAGGAGGTACCTCTGGTGTTGGTTCAATGGCAACACCGTAAGGGATCGGAAATGACTTGGGAACCGGAACGTGAGATGCGGGAGCAGCATCCGGAGCTATTTGCAGAGTGAGACTTCGAGGGCGAAGTCTAAACCTAGCGGGGGAGAGTTGTAACAGCCCGAAATCTCAGGTATTATTAAATTATGTTTTTGGGGTAATTTAAGAGGGGACTCGGCGAGTTGGAGCCTAGACTCGCCGAGTAGGATCGCAGACTTGGTCGCGGGTTCGCGATTGGACTCGACGAGTCCAGATATGGACTCGGCGAGTCGACGCTGTTTAGCGGAAACCCTAACCGTTCAGGTTTGGGACGTATATAAAGGACTCATTGGCCGTCATTGTTCGTTTTAGCCTTCTGAGAAGAACCCTAAATCGATTGTGTGCATCTGGAGCAAGGATCTTAGGCCATTGTTGATTATAGAAGAGTGGTTGTGCAAGGAAGAGAAGGGATTGGCTAAAGGAGCAGCAAGGGGGTCACATTCTGAGGATTGGGGATACAGAGAATACATCATCCAGGTAAGAATTCGTGTATGCTCTGCTATATTGATGTATTTATGGATTTAGGGTTTATGGAACCCTTGTATGATTAGATTGACTGATACCCTAGTCCCCTAAACGGGTGTAACCCTGTATTGAGACCTATGGAGGTCCAGAATGTCCCATGTCTATGCTTTTCGGGAATTGATGAAGGTTTTGGATTAGAATCCTTAAGCCTTAGGTCAAAATGTAGAATATGAATCACATGGTGTATCATGAGCACTGAAATGAGGACTTCACGTGGTAGATCATCCTAGGAAGGCCAGACCTAGGAATGGTCGAAGCAGTTCTGACTTTAGGATGCAGTTTGAGCGGTTGCATGGCATGGACTCGCCGAGTTCGATGAGCAGACTCGGCGAGTAGCTTGAAGATTTACTGGGACTCGCCGAGTTGTTCTTCAGACTCGGCGAGTGGAGTCGGGGTGGCCCCGCGATTCTTCCAGGAGTAACTCGTCGGGTCGAGGAGGATACTCGACGAGTAGATAAGGAATCTCAGAAAGTTGGAGGACGTCTAGACTCGCCGAGTCACCATGGTACTCGCCGAGTCCGGTCGAGTTGACCGTCGACCGTTGACCAGAGTTGACCTAAGTCTGACTTCTTAGGGATAGTCACACTTAGAAGGGATAAGTGTTAATGAGATATGTGATGTTATAGGGAGGTTGTAGCTCGTCGGATTGTGCACGAGTGATTTCAGGATTTGCTAGCTTTCAGCATTTACGAGGTGAGTCTTCTCACTATACTGTACCCAGAAGGGTTTGACTGTGTGACCGGAAGGTCGGATATGATATGTGATATGTATGCTATATGTGGTAAGGTAATTGTTATATGTGCTATGTATGTTATGTGGGCCGGAAGGCAATATGTTATGGGCCGGAAGGCGAATATGTTATGGGCCGGAAGGCGTGGTATTGATGACCGGAAGGTCAGGGCCTGGAAAGGCGTATGTGCGAAAGTTGTATATTGGGGAACTCACTAAGCATTTATGCTTACAGTTGCTATGTATGTGTTTCAGGTACTAGCGAGGACCGTGGGAAGGCGCCGGCGTGATCGATACACACTGAAGAATGCTTTTTATGATCTTGGGATTTTGAATATTTGTATTTGACAGAATACTTAACTATTTATGCCTTGTTTGAACGAAAATAATTATATTTTAAAAATGAAAAATTTGTTTGAAAATTTGCGTTGTTACACGTTATTTGTTTTTATTTTTTTAGTTTTATTTTATTTTTAGTTTTATTTTCATTGATATCATTTCACTTGTCGGGAAGGTTTTTGTTGTTATTTGCAGGAATTCGTGATCATACACATTGATTGGCTTTACCTTTTGCATGGGTTTCGAGATTGCAAGCGATTAGGGAATTCTAGACATGTTTAGTCTACTACTTTGGTGATTTGTCCAACTCAATCCATGAGGCGTAGTATAGCAAGGCGTATTGTGCTGGTTAAGTGGAAGACCGAGCTCTTGCTGTTCTTGACTAGTTAGGTCACCTCTTATTCTACTTTTAGTTAAAGGTGCGAAGAAAACAAAGGAAATATTCTAACAGGTCCCGAAAGTTGTTGTTTTCACAAACCATTTCTTGCGAGCAAGAGTTTTAATCAACCATTGTTGTTTGATCTCGACAAAGACAAGTGATCATGATGTCTCATTTATTTTTATAACGTATCACTTGTCTGAAAGTTGTGGCTGTTGCAGCAATTAAAACATTAAGAGTCTCCAATTTAATTAGATGGAATAAAGTGGAAAATTCAAATAAGCAACAAGGGACATTTCACAAAAATTACGCCCATCGTAAAAGGAGTACGCCAAGCGTACTCAACCTTTGATCGCGATTGAGTTTTCTTTGAGCGGTACGTACGCCTCACGTACAATTGTTATACGCTTAGCGTAATGGCCCGGAACAGGTACGCCCAACATACGGTGTAGTTACGCCCCGCGTAAATCGTCGACATGTAATATCCCTGTCCCTTTGACTTTTTTTGTTCTTCTTTGCAAACTTATTCCAAACCTAAGCTGTTACGACCGAGTTCTCCCCAAAAAGTCTCGATTTTCTTTCTTTTCTTGTGAAATTCGACACAAAGGTATGTTATTCATTTACTTTTTGGCTTTAATATGTGTTTACCTTCATGAAATTTGCTGCATTAGGCTTTATAGAAATCTAGGGTTTACCGCACTTCTTTAATTAGGGTCCGATTTCACTTGAATGTATGTTTGATTATGGAGAAATAGATCGATTCGGACCAATAGACTAAACCCTCGAATTCAATTTAGCCTTTAGCTCGTGTATGAACCTTCTACTTGGTCATCTGGACATACGTCTAGCATTGGTTGGACGTACGCCCTGTGTATCACCTTGTGTACCCAGTATTTCGACTGCCTTGCGTATTTCCTGCATATTAATTTTGTCTTACGACCTTTGAACGAGCAAGACACAGTTTTGAGTTCCTGGATGTACGCCCAACGTACACTGGATGTACGCCTAGAGTAAGATCATGCCCAACTTACTATTTTTCATATAAAATATGTTTAATGATGTAGGTATTTATGTTTTGGTTTTCTTTTGTTCTTATTTTTGCAGATTATGGCTCGTAGAACTCAAAGGACAAATCCACCCGAGGACGTAACCGATCACCGTTTTTTGCAATTCCCACAAACTTTGAATGATGAAACTCTGGGAAAATATGTGAATAATTTGAGTTTGTTTCTTACTAAGGAAATTGACATTGCACCTTTGTTCGATTGGGGACTGGCGTCCCAAACTGGACTTGACGAGCTGATCCGGAATTTTTTGCAATGCGCCCACTTGGACGCAAGTGGTGTGTCTTTGTTCGTATGCCGAGGTTGGGAAAGACTGTTCAGGATTCAGGAGTCTGTTTATCGGGAATTTTTGCTAGAGTTCTTGATATTTGCATATTTAGCCTCATATAATAAGTATAGATTTTTATCATTTATTAGCTAATTTATTGTATATCATGGACAAAAGATACTTAAAAGTGTTTGAATTGTGTTTTCAGTCCAAAAGCGAAGCTCAGAAGCAAAAGGAAGCAGGAGAAGCGGTTGGGAGCTCGGGAGTTGAACAAAGAAGAAAAAGGCTTAAAATACAAGGGACTCGGCGAGTAGGGTCGATTACTCGGCGAGTAGCATCGAAGATTCGAGAGGATAAAGACTCCGTGACTTACCGTGTACGGGAATTAAGGGATGGACTCGATGAGTCGGTATTGTGTGACATCCCTATTTTCACGGCCATAAAAGACCGATTTTGTTTATGCTTTATAAAAATCAGAGTACTTGTTTTAATAAAAATGTTGCGGAATTTGTTCCCAGAAAAAAAAACATGATAAATACGTTATTAAAACATTTTCGAAGAAACGTATTTTATTCATTATAAAACGTTTGGGATGTCATCATTAATACAGAAACATAAGCATAAACATAACTTACATTTATTTACACTAGTGATCTATATTTCTTTAAATCTCTCGGTGTAATGTGACTTCATATCAACACCTGTGATATAAATAAACTGAGTGGGTCAGTTTGGGAAACCTGGTGAGTACATAGGGATTTCAACCCACAATAATATAATTATTATGTTTAAACAATCAAGCAATTAAACCCCATTACCCATCCCCATTATATTCTCTATTCTTAAGGATCTACCCTAAGAATCAGCTTATTCCTCGTTCATTCGTTCCTAAGGATCATCCAAAGGAATCGACACGAAGTCCATCGTTGCCATGGTTTACACAACGGGCACTAAGTCTGCATAGTCGCCAGGGTTTAGGCACTAAGTCTGCATAGTCGCCAGGGTTTAGGCATCAAGTCTGCATGATCACCAAGGTTTAGGCACCAAGTCTGCATGGTCACCAAGGTTTAGAGTACACCGGGTGAACACATCGTTCACAACACCTACAGGTTGCGAGCCTGCTAGTGTTCCACTGGACTGTCTAGAATAGTCCGTGGTTGTCATCCATACTCTGCTGAATGACGGGGACATCGTTTGGGAAAAAGGCTTCTCACATCGTACACCTCTCACCCATACCTCATGGTGTATATCACCTCTCAACTCATCGTCCAACTCATATCTCATCTATTATATCTACCCATGTTTTACCCCAACATTTTCGTAGATATAAAATACATATATAGTTTAAATCATTTAAAACATGTATAAAATCTTTCACCGAGCATAGACAGCAAGTAAACAGACAATATGCACACATAGCACGTAGTAAATACTTCATATCTATGTGTAAGTTGAAGGGGACCATGCACTCACCTGAAAGGTGGTGACTCAGCACTCGGACAGCGCTTCGATACTCTCAAAACAATTTTCCTTCGATAAAACCTAATACCAATACCACTAGGGTTTAGTCTAACGATAACCGCGGCAAATTAATAGTCTAGCTATTATTATTATTATATAAGCGTTAAATAACACTCAATATAACTCATAATAATAGCCCAAATACTCATTATAAGTTCCTAATAACGTTACTATATTAAAACATAAGCTATACTAAAGATAGGGTAGGCATAGCTCACTTACAGCGGATTTTCTCGAAAACCGGGCTTCGTTGGAGCAGCATTCTCGAGCCGAAAGGATCTTTTCTCGAGGATTCCTTCGGGTGCTAGGGGGTTTACCTAGGCTTTAGGGGGGGGGGGGGTTGGGAGGCTAGAGAGAGAAACTAGAGAGAGAAAGTGAGTTTGGGAGGTGTGAAGAAGAGGCTAGACCCGACACCTCTATTTATAGTGAAAATATCTGATGGACTCGCCGAGTAGGGGGACCTACTCGCCGATTTGGTGCATGTGGTGGCCTTCTGGTGGTGCCACGTGTCCAATTCTGGTGGTGCCACGTCACCCCCTATCGCGTATCAGCCTTCAAACTTAGAAAAATCATAACTCTTGCGTACGAGCTCTGTTTTCGACGTTCTTTTTTTCAACGCGTAGGTAAAATCAAGATCCACAACTTTCATTTAGACTCCGTCGGCTAATTCTCGACCGATCTCAAATTTAACAGTAGGAGGCATTTAGACTGTTAAATGACCGCGAAGAATTCGTAACTCCTTCATACGGACTCCGTTTTCGTCTATCTTTTTACCGTTGAGTTCCTATTAATGAGATCTTCAACTCTCATTTAGGTCGCGTAAGCCAAAAACCGCTCGAACTAAAATTCGAGTTTCGGGCCGTGCACTACTAAGCCGAAACTTCGAAAAATCATAACTTCCTCATACGAAGTCAGATTTAGGCGTTCTTTTTATGGATTTTCTCGGTTTAACATACTCTACGACTTTGGTTTAGATCACCAAGGCTAAAAAGTCCTCTAACGTAAATTCACTATTTACGTCTCCCGGTGTCGTGCCGGTTTTGCCGAAAAACTTCGACGGGTCATAACTTCTTCGTTATAACTCGGATTTTGGCGTTCTTTATATGTATGGAACCCTTGTAACATATAATACAACTTGGTTAAGATTATTTATTCTAAATAATCTTTTGACGAAAAGTCGTTTTTGACACTTATTGCCTCTAAATTGACTAGCCCGGATCTACGGGCGTTACATATTGGACTCGGCGAGTCGGTTCGCATCTATAAAAATAGCTGTCCAGATCGACATAAGTTATTCTGGAACCCTTAGGGAGAAGCAAGCTACGAATCAGAGCCAGGATAGATCTGAAGAACGAAGATACAACCTAGACTTCAATTCCGAAGGAGATTTGAGGCAAATTCTCATCATTCTACTTAATCTATTGTTTTTCAATTATGGTTAAACAATTAGAATTCGTTTTATTATTGTTAATTACCTCAATCATGAGCTAAAACTCTTAAAATTCTGTTTGGGGATACAAAATTGAGACTATGGTTTGATTATTGGTAGGATTAATTCAATATTGGTGATTTTGTTGATTTTAGCTTGTTAAAGAACCTTGTGTATGAATGATAACTATTTTTCTGTTGATAGGAAGATAATTAAATAGTATGAACATCTTTTAATTGTCAACCACATATGTTTATGTGACCACTTTATCATATGTCTAGGAATAACGAACGTGAAACTAGAATTAATAGAAAATTTGGTAAATTCACGTGTGAGCTTGTTTGATGACCATCAACAAGAGGTTAACTAAAGGACCAAATTAGTTAGCTATTACAAATCTAAATTAACCTGAACAAATAATCTAGTGAATTAAATTAAATTAGACAACTGATCACTGTTTGAGTTAGTTTGTTCTCTAAGGATTAGTGCAGCGAACGCGAAGCTAATCACTTGAATCGGTAGCCAATAGAAGACTTAATCCATTGCACTATTACCATAATATCAACCATAGGATCAATTGAGTTGAACTAAACATAAGTCCCTCTCGTTATTGAATTTAGTTAAATCTTTGTTTTTTTTAGTTTTTAGCCTAAGTAATATTAGTAAGTTTCTAGTCTTGTAAAACTAGAGAAAACCCCTATTTATTATTTAACTTAGATAAAATTAGTCTTTAGTTTTAATTTACCGTTCCTTGTGTTCGATACCCTACTTATTTAGCTGTACCACAATTGATAGGTCCACTGCCTTTGTGTGTTCATTTTATAATTAAAAGTAGGTTTAAAACTAGTTGAGTTTACACACATCAAGTTTTTGGCGCCGTTGTCGGGGAACGGTTCTAAATTAGCATTAATTTCTATTTTTATCAATCCTTTGTGTGAGATTTCTCTTACACAAATTTAATTCTTAGGTAATTTAGTAGTTAGTATAGGTTTTAATAAATATTTGTTTTAATAAGTAATTAGAAAATTTTATGTTTTTGCCTTGAACTCGCCGAGTGCACTCGTGACAACTCGGCGAGTCCATCGCTGTTCACAGTTTTAATTTTTATTTTATTTTTGTTCTTTTTACGCGTTTCTCTTGTTTTATTTGCAGTTGTTTCATGAACCGAGGATCTGATACACCTCTGGTCCCTCCTCTCGAAGACCTGGAATCCGCACTAAGGAGGAACAAAGGAAAATCCGTTTCTTCAAAGAATTCGCCACTAAAGAACCTCAAGTCCGTTTTTAGCAAGAAGAAGAGCAGTAAATCAGGAGTATCCAGCGCCTCTGTAGCAATCGAAGACCCGATTAAAGAAGACACCGAGTACGAGACCGAGGAAGAAGAAGAACCTACATACGAGCACGAATCCGATTTTGAGGACGATTTAGCTATTACTGTGGCTAATATCGATGAAGTCCCCATGGGGGAATGGAAGAAGAGGATGCGTGATGATACTGGCCCGGGACTTGTGCAACCCACAATTCCCGCTACTGCTACGGCCACATACTCGCTCAACTCAAGGAGATTCCCTTCTATGGAAAAGACCACGAAGATGCTTACAAGCACTTGGATGAAGTCAATGATGTGGCTGACTACTTCAATGTACCAAATGTGCCATGCGAAACCCAGCTACTTCGTATGCTTCCAGTAACATTTAAGGGTGCTACAAAGGATTAGCTCAAGTCACTTCCCCCCGGGTCGGTCACCACATGGGCTAAGATGAAAGAGGAGTTCATAGACCATTTTGCCCACCTTCTAAAATAGCCACGTTGAAGAAAGCTATTGCCAACTTCGAGCAACAACCCGGAGAGTCCCTTTATGAGTCGTAGGAGAGGTACAAAGGTATTCTCAGAAATTGCCCACACCATGACCTTAATAGCCAACAAGAAGTCTCCATCTTCTATGATGGAGTCAATGTTACCACAAGGCAATTGCTCGACTCGCAAGGCCCGCTCACAAAGAAGGCCACCCCGGTGATCAAGGAATTAATTGAAGAATTCTCTAAACATTCTAGAGAATACCACAACCCAAGAAATGAAGTAAGTCGGGGGGTGGTGAACTCGGTCAATGATGGCATGGCGGCAATGATGGCTAAGCTTGATAGTTTAGATAAAAGGATGACAAAAAAGGATCAAACAATCCATGCTATTCGAGTTGGGTGCGAGAACTATAGAGGACCTCATCTCACGAAGGATTGTGACTTGGATGAAAATGGAAACAAAAAGGCGCAAGTGTTCTATTCAAGTGGCGATAGATACGACGAGAATTGGCGGAAACCCAAGAAGAAATGGCTCCCGTGCGAAGAATACAGAAAGGCAAAGGAGGAGAAATACAAGCAGAAAGAGAGGGGTTTCTATCAAAAGGAAGAACCGGTTGTGGAAAAGAGAGTTGCCTTAGAAGAAATGTTCACAAGAGTTATAGCCGCATCCAAGAAAAGACATAATGATCATGATGCTGCAATACAAGAGACCAGAACTATACTTAGGAATCAGCAAGCATCTATTCTCAACATTGAGAAACAGCTAGGACAACTTGCACATCAAGTGAACGAGAGGAGACCGGGTGAACTTCCAAGTAAAACCGAGAATAATTCGAGAATGGAGAATGTGAATGCTATAACCTCCAGCTATGGAGAAGTTTTCACTCCTATGACCCCTGCACAGAAGGTCTCAAATAAGGTGCATGCAGAAAAGACAGAAGAGTCGAGTTCAGCTAAACCCAACCAGACTCGCCGAGTCCCTCTAATGGACTCGACGAGTCCATGCCCTGATGACAAATTTGTTGTTTCCTTAAAGCCTTACAACCCTCCTCTGCCATTCCCAATCAGAACCATACATGATGAAAAGGTTAAAGCATACAGAGCTTTCATGAAGCATGTTAAAGCCCTTCAAGTCAACGTCCCATTTGTGGAAACGATGCTTCAAACACCCAAATATTTGAACTTGCTAAAGGGTCTCTTTGCTGCTAGAAAAGATTTGGTTGAAGTCGCGGAGATAGTATTGAGTGAGCTACCAGAAAAGAAGGGCGATTCGGGAAGCATCATAATTCCTTGTCAATTTGGAAATATACTTGCTACTCAAGCGTTGACCGATTCGGGTGCAAGTATTAACTTAATGCCTTTTTCTTTCTTCAAGAAGCTGAATTTACCGGAGTCAAGGCCTATGAATATGAAGATCCATTTGGCGGATAAGACGATTATTCGTCCAAGAGGTGTTTGTGAAGATCTCCTCATTAAGGTGGATAAATTTATATTCCCCGTGGACTTTGTAGTACTTGATATGGAAGAAGACCCCGAAATTCCAATTATTTTGGGGAGATCATTTTTGAATACCGCATGCGCATTGATAGATGTATGTGAGTCCACATTAACATTGAGGGTAGGAGATGAGTCAGCAGTGTTTAAAGCTCTACCAGAGATTAAGCAAGAAGAATGAAGAAAAGAAGAAGTTTCCTTCATTGATTTGGATGATGAAATACTACAAAAAGAACTTGCACGCTTGCAAGAAGAAGATCCAAGTAAGTTTTTGCTATCGTCTGAAGGAAACTTTGATGCTGATAAAGACTTAGAAGAGATGGAGAGGTTGCTTGGGGGAGCTGATCCAGAAGAAACGAATAATTTTATGGAATACGCTCCGACTCGCCGAGTCGCTTTGACAGACTCGACGAGTCCCGTCGAAAAGTGCAGAAAAGAAGACAGCCTTGACTTGCTTGTTACCAGCCCCTTGCATGTTCTGGACATGAAGATTTTTCCTAATTCTTTAGAAGATCAAGCAGCAGAGGGCGGAACTGTTAAAGCATATGGTGATTTTCAACACGTTCAAGTAGCATGCCTCGATACAATAATGCAAGAAGATGAAGACATTCCACTTGAAGAGGAGGTAAGCTTTGGAGAAGAGGAAAATGCAAAAGATAACCCATTCATTGAGTCACGTATTAACAAACCTCGAGCCCGAGTTTTTACCAACTATGAAGTAATGAAGTTTAAAGAAGGAGGAGTGCAAAAGAGGGTGCAAGAGAATGGGGTAAAGAAGAAGAAGGTGAGGAAAAGGGAAATTCATGCAGCTGAAGATGATGCTACAAGGAAAAAGAGAGAAGAATTAAGACGGGCTTACAAGAAGAAGATACACGCTTACAAGACAAAGTATAAACCGCAAAAGATTAGGCGTGCATTCCCGATGCAGGAAAATGAAGAAACGTAGATGGGAAAGACTCCAGCTAACGACTCCTTAAAAAGAAGCACTTGGCGGGAGGTAACCCGTTATTAGAGTTTGCTTTCTTTTATCTTTCTCGTTGTAGTTTTGTTTGATTTTCGTTTTTAGGATTTTATTTTCATCTTATAAATCATCAAACATGATTGCTTGAGAGTGCGTATGGGCTGAGTGTGGGGAGGAATGAATTTTTTCTTTATGAATAAATGATAAAATGATATAATTTTTGAATTGTTTGCAAGTGACTCGCCGAGTCTGACCCTGACTCGACGAGTCTATTCAGATTCCAGATGAGTTTCAATTCGCGACCAGACTCGCCGAGTCTGACCTTGACTCGACGAGTTGATTTTATTTATAGAAAAAATTTAATTAAAACAATTGTTACATCTGGTAAAACTCGGGTTTTTAACCCTAATGAGATTATATTTCCTTCATACTCGTCGTGCGCCTCTCTTGCTTTTTCTCTCTCAAGCACTCATCAATTTCTTCACTTTTTCTTCCAAATTCTCGAATTCTATCAAAAAAGGTACTTAATTTCTTCCATAATTCTGTTAAAGCCATGATCTTTAGATGTTCTAAGGTGTCAATTTCATAGAATACCGGATTTTGAAGTTTAGTGAATTTTTTTAGGGTTTTGATTTTGTATTAAATGTGTTGTTTTGGATGGTTATTCTTGCTCTAATACATCTTAGGAACGTCCATGGACAAAACCCTTGAAACAAATTTCGAGTTTTTATGGTCAAATTTCGCTCGACCCGTCAACTGACTCGCACAGTTCATCCGACTTGCCGAGTCGTTCATGGACTCGACGAGTCTAGTTGGGGACCCAGATGGATTCTGTTTTAATGTTTTTCTATGTCTTCTGGGTTGTTTGTTCTTTGTTTTGCAGGTACCATGTTTTCAAGAGGATAGAGCTCAAGTGGAAACCAAGAAGATTTTCCTTGGTTGAATCTCCCTCAGATTGAATCTGCTTCAACAATGACAAAATGGAGGAAGAGGCTGGCTGAGGTCAGGAAGAAGGAGGTTTGTGTACCTAATAGGGTTGACTGGGATTGGTTAAAGAATGTCCGATATGAGGAAGAGTTGGCGCCTTACCTTTTTAAGGAATTTACTTACGATGGGGAGTCAATTATATATGATGGATGGAGCCGGGTTTTCAGAATTCAAGAGCCGGTGTTTTGAGAACTCTGCTGGGAATTTTTCTCCACGGTATCTTTCCGAGGAGGAGATGATTGCTACCACCCCGAGATTTTAGTTTTTGTCTTGGGGGCGAATTCCATCGATGTTCTGTCATTGATCTTGCATGCCGGTTGGGGATTTATGACCGACCATTGGTCACTATTGCTGTCTTCCGTGCCTTCTTGGAACAATCTCATAAGGTGTTCCCCGACGGTGTTACAAGTACTGGTTGGTGGAACACAATCTCCAACAAATTATATATTCCGAAATTGGCTCAAGAAGGGAGCATTAGGTTACCCACACACCGCCTTATCTCCACTACAATCAATCAAAGAAAGGACGACGACAAGTTTTCCAACCTTGACGTATTTTATCTTTGGAGTATCATCACGCATGACACATTCTGCAACATTCCATGGTGTTTGGCCTCTTACTTGGCGGAGTGTGCGGTCAAGGATCGCAAAACCTCCAATTCCTATGGGTTGATGACCTGCGGTGCATGGAACTTGATGATAATGATTCCTGCCCCTCCCTTTAATCCTATTCTTTTTTCGGAGAGCAAGAATTATTGAAGATTATGGCGGTGGTCATTATGCTATCCCACATGACGATCTGGTGGTCGTGCCCGAGGCACCGGGAAGGAGGGTTAGATCGAGATGTGAGTGCGAAGTGGAGGAGGAACCGCCGGTGATTCCGGTGGACAATGATGAAGTGCCAATGGATTGGTACAATGTCGAGATGATGCGGCTACAAAACCAAATGGCGAGGGGTATCGATTTCAGCAATGAATCCCACGTGCGACTTTTTGACCATTTCCATATTCCACACATTGATGGGGGTAACTTCCCCTACATACCATCTTGGGATGAGATCATTAATGCAAGGCGGAGTGGAGCTGGTGGGAGCGGGGCTGCACATGGCAATGATGAGGAAGAGGATGATTAGTTTTTTTTTATGTTTTGATTGAACAATTTATTTTTGTTTTTGTTTTGTTTGGTGTGTTTTGAATTCTTAGTTAAGACTTTAAGTTATGTGTTTGATGTTTTATTTGCCTTGGTGACTTTCAAATTTTGGATTAGGAATGCTTGCATAAAGGGTTTAGAGTTTGAGAGAAAGAAAAAAAGAGTGGAAAAGAGTCAAGGAAGGGCGAAGTTTAGAGTTAAGGTGTCGAGTCCGGTCCTAAGGGACAAGAGTGACTAATTGTAGAAGTTATGGGAAGTTCTTGAGATTTATCAAAGGATGGAACAAGTGTAGAACGTTTATTTTTCCACCCAGCGATGACTCGCCGAGTGCAATTAACCAACTCGACGAGTCGAGATATATGTTCACACTTTTGAGGCTTTCCGTGACTATACTCGACGAGTCGTTTATATGACTCGAAGAGTCACTTATTTTTATACCGAGTAGACTGCTGATTCGATGCTGTTGAACATACCACTTGACCACTTATTCTTTTCGATTAATTCCAGAAGATTTTACACTATTTTTCCTGCATATTTGGAGCTGCCACATGCGATTTGATGCCCAAGACGTGGATGAGCTGTTCCCATGTCTAAAGTCAATTGAAGATGGAGTTGAAGAGAAGAGATATCAACCTAGCGACTGGTACCCCAGGGGACTTTGTTCCAATTCTCTCTACATTTCATGTTTTTATTTTTCATGCATAATATGCAATGAGGACATTGCATAAAATAAGTGTGGGGTAGGGGGTTGGTTACATCCTAGTGAATTGAGAATCTTAATATCCTAATTTAGGACTATTTTAAAAAAATTTGCATACCAAAAATGTTACTTAGGATTTAATCTAGAAAATTTTGGTAAAAAGTAATTAGGATTCCATGTTAGAGTTATGTTGATGATTGCATGAAGACCCAAATGTTTAGTTGAGCCTATATACGTTCTAGTGCATTTGTGGCTTCCTTATTCCAGTGAAATCATGGGACAAAAACACGACTTTGCTTAGCCCGAAGGATGCAATATGTTTAACATCGTGTACCAGAAATGTATCCAGGAAAATTATTATCGTTAGCCAATAAAGGTTGAAGTGGAGCGCCCCTGCTTAAGCATGTAGGGTTTTGAGAGAAAAAAGTGAGTTACATGTAAAAAAAAGAGAGAATTGCAAGAAAAGTTTGAAGAATTTTGGAGTAATTAAAGTGAAGATCAAAAGATCAAAATTCCAAGAGTTCAAAAGTTGAAGATACCAAAAATCAAATCAAACACGGTGGTGAATTCACAAAAATCAAAGGTCAAATTATCAAATAAGGGAAGAATTCCAAAGAGCTCCATAGTGGTATCATAAATTGTAATTCTAAATTATGTATGCTTGGGTTGCTCAACTAAAAATACCTTGAGGATAGGAGGTTTTCTGCGGATAGATTCGGAGGGATGCATAAAATGAGCATTGTTCGGGATAAGTGGGCGAATGTTTATGAGGATTATGAGTATTTGGAGTATGGGGGGTTATTAGGAAAATTTTTAGACACAAATGCATGCGTTGCGGTCTTGGCATAATGGCTGGGTTGGATTGGAGTTGTCCTATGTGATTCTAATGTGCTAAAATTTAGTTTTGCTTGGGGGCAAGCAAAAGTCAAGTGTGGGGTATTTTGATATCTGCATATTTAGCCTCATAATAAGTATAGATTTTTATCATTTATTAGCTAATTTATTGCATATCATGGACAAAAGATACTTAAAAGTGTTTGAATTGTGTTTTCAGTCCAAAAGCGAAGCTCGTAAGCAAAAGGAAGCAGGAGAAGCGGTTGGGAGCTCGGGAGTTGAACAAAGAAGAAAAAGGCTTAAAATACAAGGGACTCGGCGAGTAGGGTCGATTACTCGGCGAGTAGCATCGAAGATTCGAAAGGATAAAGACTCCGTGACTTACTGTGTACGGGAATTAAGGGATGGAATCGACGAGTCGGTATTGGACTCGGCGAGTCGGTTCGCATCTATAAAAACAGCTGTCCAGATTGACATAAGGTATTCTGGAACCCTTGGGGAGAAGCAAGCTGCGAATCAGAGCCAGGAGAGATTTGAAGAACGAACATACAACCTAGAATTCAATTCCGAAGGAGATTTGAGGCAAATTCTCATCATTCTACTTAATCTGTTGTTTTTCAATTATGGTTAGACAATTAGAATTCGTTTTATTGTTGTTAATTACCTCAATCATGAGCTAAAACTCTTAAACTTCTGTTTGGGGATACAAAATTGAGACTATGGTTTGATTATTGGTAGGATTAATTCAATATTGGTGATTTTGTTGATTTTAGCTTGTTAAAGAACCTTGTGTATGAATGATAACTATTTTTCTGTTGATAGGAAGATAATTAAATAGTATGAACATCTTTTAATTGTCAACCTCATATGTTTATGTGACCACTTTATCATATGTCTAGGAATAACGAACGTGAAACTAGAATTAATAGAGAATTAGGTAAATTCATGTGTGAGCTTGTTTGATGACCATCAACAAGAGGTTAACTAAAGGACCAAATTAGTCAGCTATTACAAGTCTAAATTAACCCGAACAAATAATCTAGTGAATTAAATTAAATTAGACAACTGATCACTGTTTGAGTTAGTTTGTTCTCTAAGGATTAGTGTAGCGAACGCGAAGCTAATCACTTGAATCGGTAGCCAATAGAAGACTTAATCCATTGCATTATTACCATAATATCAACCATAGGATCAATTGAGTTGAACTAAACAGAAGTCCCTCTCGTTATTGAAATTAGTTAAATCTTTGTTTTTTTAGTTTTTAGCCTAAGTAATATTAGTAAGTTTCTAGTCTTGTAAAACTAGAGAAAACCCCTATTTATTATTTAATTTAGATAAAATTAGTCTTTAGTTTTAATTTACCGTTCCCTGTGTTCGATACCCTACTTATTTAGCTGTACCACAATTGATAGGTCCACTGCCTTTGTATGTTCATTTTATAATTAAAAGTAGGTTTAAAACTAGTTGAGTTTACACACATCAGTTCTATTCTACAGTTTCCTATGATCCTAGGAAGACACCTGATGACAGGACAACTTTTTCCTTTCGACTTGGTGGTGTGAGTCGGGAGTGCAGCGCGATTGAGCTTGCCACTAGAGTTGGGATTTATATTGCAGACGAGACAAGGAGTGCCCACTTCCTGACATTCCTTGTTGATTGTCTTACGGGACGGCGGGGTGACTACAATGAAAATACTTTTTGGGCCGAGATTACTGGGGGAGTTTACATACCATCTACTGCTCGGGGGAAGTTGATTCGGTCTACCACTTACAAATTACTGCATCGTTTGATTTCTATATCTCTCACACATCATAAGAATAGTGAGAGAGTGCATTCTACAAATTTGTATTTCCTGTGGACTCTTGTACTACAGGGAGGCACCTAAACTTCCCGGTTGCTTTAGCTACTTACATGGGGAGGAGGGCCAGGGGGCTTCGTGAGGATAGCCCGATTTTTGGTGGCCACTTCATCACACGCTTGGATCGATCGTATCAGTTGTTGATGAGGGAGATCACTAGATCCATGGTGTCTTATGATATGAGGCCGATGAGTTTACAGTTGATGGAGTCGATGCATGTACTTCAACGAGGTGAGAATGGTATTATCCGGATACGACCAGATGACATGGCCAACGAGGAGGGGGCAGATAAGCCAACACCTGAGAGACGAGGGAGGCGTAGACGTGCTCCTCGAGGAGCACAGCAGGGACCGGAGCCAGAGATTGATATACGTTACCTGGACCAGCGCATGGACGAGGGATTTCAGTGTATTGACGAGAGATTTCAGATCCTGGACGAGCGCTATGCACACGTAGAGAGTTGACAGCAGTGGTATGGGGATGTGTTGACCGCATTCATTGCCCATCAGGGTTTTCAGTACCCAGTTCCTTTTTCCTCAACCATACCAGTCGCGAGATGATGGAGCAGGCCCATCAGGGACGCAGCAGCATGACGACAGGGATGATGAGTGACATAGTTATCCTTTTATGTTATTTTATTTTATTTTGTTATACTTATTAGTTTTTATTTTTATTTTGGTATGTTTTTTAGTTTAAATTAGGATGCTTTATTTATGGTTTATGTAATTTTGTTTTTCATGTTGATGCTCTTTGATTGTTTTAGATCTCTGCAGAATTTTCGCTCTTAGAAAGCTGGCAGTAAGTTCCGCAGCTAGGTCCGCTGTTGCTTTATTACAAGAGAGAAAGTCGCGTGAGAGTTTGAAATTTATAGTCAAGACCCACAATTTTTCATAAGTGTGGTGTGCGTGTCGATATGGTGAGAGTATCTTATTTAGAAGAGTGGCGTTTCTATTATATTTTGACTCCTATGGTATGGATGAGATGTTCCCACACCATAGAGTTTTATTTCGACGCGAGGTAGAGGTATCATCCCAGCTGCCACGAAATGGTTGACACTTTCCTATGTCATGGGGGAGCTTTTCGTCGCAAGAGGAGGCTGTCATTCTTGATATGACGACGTGGTCGACACTTTTCCACGTCATGGTTACTACACATTGCATTTATTTGCAATTTTTTGCACCACATTTTAGAAGTCAGCGTTCTTGATTTATTTTTCCGGCAAATTCATAAGCAGCAGTTCCAGTTTCCAGTTTTCCAGCACATTTATGGAGCAACTTTTAGCAGTGCCATTCGATCTCGCCACAACTACCCCAGGGGAGTATGTTCCTTATTCTCCATTTTTATTGTTTTTATGTGCTTAATTAGTTTTATGCATACAATGAGGGCATTGTATGAAATAAGTGTGGGGTAGGTGTCGAATAAGAAAATTAAAAAATGCTCGTTTTAGAAAATTTAAAATTTTAAAAAATTTATAAACTTGAAAAATAGTTTAATTTAGGAAAATCTAGTGATAATTTAAAATTTTTCTAATATTGTATGGGATGATCCGATGAGAACTCAAATGTTTAATTGAGCCTATATACGTTATAGTGCATTTGTGCCCCCCTTTATTTTAGTGAAATCATGGGACAAAAACACAACCTCGCTTAGTTTGAGGAAAGCAATATGTTTAGCAACATGTACTTGAAATGTATCTAGGAAAACTAATACCTTAACCAATAAGGGTTGAAGTAAAGTGCCCCTGCTTAAGCATGTAGGGCTTTGAGTGAAAAAAGTGAGTACATGTAAAAAAAGAGAGAGAAATTACCAAAAAGTGAAAAACTTGAAGAATTTTTGGAGCTATAGAAGTATCAAACTTTGAAGATCAAAGATAAAAAATTCTGAGGTATCAAAAGTTGAATATACCAAAAATTACACAAAGATAGTGAATTCAAAGAAATTGAAGATCAAATATCAAGGAAGTGAAGAATTCAAGAGCTTCATATTGTGGTATCTAAAAAAGTTGTAATTCTCTATTTTATATATGCTTGAGTAGCTTTACAAAAATACCCTGAGGTTAGAAAGTTTTTTGAGGATGGATTGAGAGGGTTGCATAAAATGAGCATTGTTCAAAAGAAGTGGGCGAGTGTTTATGAGGATTGTGAGTATTTAGAATTGAGGGGGGTCCTTAGGAAAAATTTTAGACACAAATGCATGCGTTGCGGTCTTGGGATAATGGTTGGGTTTAAAATGGATTGTTTTATACGATATTGGTAAATTAAAAGTAAGTTTGCTTGGGGGCAAGCAAAGGCTAAGTGTAGGGTATTTTGATATGTGTATTTTTATACATATTTTTATACATTATATCTTAATATTTTAGCCTTTATTATTCTTATTTAGAACTAAAGGTACTTATAATGCTTTGAATTATAATTTACAGCTATTAGTTGTTGATAGAGCGGAAAAGAAAAGATCGGAGCGAAAATCGGACTTAGAAGCAAAAAGAAAGAAGGTTGTTGAAGATTGAATTACGCCCAGCGTAATTCAAATTACGCCAAGCGTAAGGCTTAAATGAGGACTACGCCCCACATAGATATAATTACGCCCAACATAGTAGGCTTGTGTCCCGAAGTATGGATCGCGATGGAATTCTAGCTACGCCCAACGTAATTCGACCTACGCCCAACATACGTAGGTCGGTTCTAAAAGCTATAAATAGAGGATATCGGCCAACCAGAAGGAGGATTCTGACTACCATCGATCCTTAGTCGACAAGTAACATATATTTGGCCGTTTTGAGGGTCTAAAAGGCAGTCGGAAGGCCGTTAAGCTGACAGGAGCGAATATCTAAGGGATTGGAGAGCGGATTCATGTCAGTAATCATGTGGTTTGTTATCGTGAACATGTTAGCATTCCATTGTGATGCCATTATGTGTTTACTTTCTGATTTAGGTGTTAAAACCTGTTACTTTGTGCTTATGACTGAATGAATCTTCGAATTATTGGTTTAATTGCTATTTGGATTATTTGTTCTTATTTAATTTATTTTGTCAAGTTTGATTGAAGATCCATATTTGTTAAAGATTGTTTTTTGGTTTCCTATTGCTGAATTAATAAAGTTCAGATGACCATCTACCTGTGTTAGTTTGAATCATTGTTGTCCAACGATCATTGGTGATTATGGCTAGAGTTTTGACTAAAACCTAGGGTTAAGAAAAAAAACAATGAACTTTAATGTGTGTGCATGAGTAGAATGACCATTCGATGCATGATTTAACCTCTAAGTCTATTAGAGTTAAATAAGATCAAATCTTGCTTAATACGAACCAAATACTGATTTGCATGATTGTTTGTTCACTTGATCAATGAGTTAATAATTGTGTTGAAATCAAAGGATGAGCAGTCATGACCATGACACTAGTCATATTAGGAATCGGTGAATAATGAATAATTATCCATTGTATCAGTGGTTAGCCATTAATTTAAGAAGTAAATTATCTAAATCAAAGTACCTAAAGAAATTTGTCTTCTAGTTAGTTTATCGATATTTGATGTTAAGTGGTATTTAAAGTATTTAATAAAACTTTTTTTTATTACTTATGTGTTTTGTGTAACCTATAATCAAACATTCTAAATTAATTCACCACCATTCCACTTGTGTTCAACACCATTGCTTATCAAAGTTATACTATACTCGATCGGGTTCGCTACCTGTAAGGTATGGTTTAGATGCGATAAATTAGAAATTATAAATAAAAAACTAGTGCATTAAATATTCACATCACCGGCCCACTGGATTGATATCCTGGTTACT
Organism: Lactuca sativa; assembly: GCF_002870075.4. NCBI lineage: Eukaryota > Viridiplantae > Streptophyta > Magnoliopsida > Asterales > Asteraceae > Lactuca > Lactuca sativa. Next base: position 135,756,084 of record NC_056624.2, read on the forward strand.
GTATGATGTTATGTATTTATGATCAATTAGATCTGTATGGTTATCTGTATTTGTCGGTTTCGTGTTCATGTTTGTTTGTTGCATATGTCGACATGTTGGTTTGGGTTGAGGTGTTCCTGCTTTATGTTGTAGGCCAAGACACATGGGGGCGACCACATAGGTTGTAGGCCCTGCGGGGCGGTCCAATCAGGACCGCGACCCGTAGAGCGGTTTGGATAGGTTGTAGGCCCTGCGCGGCGGTCCAATCAGGTAGGATGCTCGTGGAGCGGTCCAGATAGGTTGTAGGCCCTACGAAGCGGTCCAGTCAGGTTGGTTGCTCATGTTTGCATGCTTGTTTGTTATGTTTATACGGTGACACTTTGGGTGAACTCACTAAATGTTGGCTTACAGTTTTAGTTTTGTTTCAGGTACTTCAGAGGACGGTGGGAAGGCGAAGGTGTGACCGTACACTTCCTGGGTTTTATGATTGACTGGATCTTGGGAGACTCTGTTTTGAATAATATTTTGGAAACAATGATTATGTAAGCACTTCTTTTTAGTTAATGAGTTGTTTTTAAAAGTTTAAATTTATTATGATTTTTTAGATGTTACGGTACCTGCACCTGAGCCTGAACCGGAACCTGAACCTGAACCTCCTCTATGTGTGCTCATCATCATTTTGAAAAACAATCATACAAATTATCATAACATACCCAAGAATCCTCAACCCATAGGCTTCCTTGATTCTTTGTGACTTTCCTCAATTCGAGTATGTATCTTGTGCTTTCATTAGTACGGGCCCAATACTATCTTATACACTTATCCATACTTTCATCAATAATTATCCTGAATCCTCCAGGTCACCTTCTCAAACTGGTACTCCAAGTACTTGCTAAACAGCGTAACCCAACCACTAAAGCACTTCCTAGTCTCTCATAGGTTCCGACCTCACCCTGCCATCAGCTGCTGAATAACTCCCACTAATGTCAGCTAACTAGTTCATGAATATAACCACATGCTACAAAGCTTAGATAATCCTTCAAGTAAAAGACTCAACCCCACAACGGTTAGACTCAAACGAGAGTTGTGCAATAGAATCAAATCCATCACTCTAAGATTATTTAACCTTTGCAACATGTAACATAACACATCTACTTAATAGTTAACTCACATCAATAAGAGTCCCACAAAGCACAAAGCAAGAAACATGCATGTAGTAACACTCTAAGGTGCTATTTTTTTCTGAGGCAAAATGTTTGCAGTCTGCGGACCACATCTGTAGATCTCTGCAGTAGAAGAGGTGGACCAAACGTTTGCAGTCTGTAAAAAGAAGAGTGCTTGTTTTTTTAACATCTGCGGGCTACTAAAATAAACTAAAATCTAAATAAACTGATTTTTTAAACTTAAAAGTGATTTTTTTAATATTTTTATGACTTTGTTATAAATAATTAACTAATCTAGATCAACTTTTATGTATTATTGTATAAAAAATAAAAATAAAAATGGTATGAATTAACGTATATATTTGATAAAAACCAACAACTTTGGTTGCAAAGTTATAACTAAACATTATAATTAGTGATCAAAGAATTTGATACATAAATGGATGGAAATAAACTTCGATTTTTTCAATTAAATCCATTAACAACGTATCATAAATATTTTCTCGAGAAATTGACGATACTGTATTAAATAATGTTTTATAAAATTTGGCAAAAAAATATAAGAATATATTATGATTTTTTTCATATTTATAGAAACAACTTCAACGACTATTATTGTAATAAATCTTTATTTATAAATTTGTCAAAAATATCATGTTTGTATCGTTGAACGTTTTTTTTAAAGTTTTGTAATATTTTTTTCAAAAATTTTATCATTAATAAAGTTAGAAAAATTATAAGTTAAAAAGAAACTTTTAAAAAAATAAAGATATATATGTTTTTTAGGCTAGAAGATGTCTGAAGATGTTAGAAGACTCTGGTCCACATCTGCGCCAAGAAGAGGGTGCACAGAGATTTTTAGGTTTGCAGTCTTCAAAAAAACAAACAGTCTGCGAATGTTAATGTCTGCGCGTGGTCTGTGCGACACAGACAGAAGAGGCCACGCAGATCTACAGACAAAAAACAAACACTACCTAAGCCATAGAACAAACAAACAACCTCCCAAGCTCACTTTACTACGACCCATGCTAGGAACTTCCACTCTCATTACCGGTTGCCTTATGTATACAAATTATACATAATATAATATCAAATAGACTGTCGAATAAAAGACTCTACCCTAGGACCACAACCAAATGAGGAACATGAAATAAGGCCTAATCAATCATTATAGGGCTATATGATCCTAACCGTATATAATTTTTAAAGCATACATTTAGCAACTACTGTTACATATTCCCAATCATAGCATTCAATGCTTCCTAGGCTACAAGGCATCACATATCAGGTCGATCTATCATGCAATTTCTGAAAGTATCCCTAACTTTATCTTATCATGCAAACATTTATATCATATAACATATCAACATGTATGGGTATTCTGGGAATCACTTACTTTAGCTCGGTCGATTGCACGCATCACCCTCTTTTTCTTTACAAAAGTCTTTTTAGAATTTTGTTTTTTTAATGTTACTAATTCCTCAGTTTGAGTTCAGTCACACCCGAAAGTGTACCTGGATCCCTCAAACCAAGGCTTTGATACCAACTTCTAATGACCCAAAAATTATAAGGTAAAATTTTATTTTTAAGTCAACCAGAAACATCAATTATCCATTTTCCTAATTAATCAAAAGTATTTCAAGATAAAAACAATTATCATAGTACAATCCCAAAATCATGAAGTTGCGGAAACATGGGTGGATGCGCTGCAATCTAGTCAGGCCATTTCTTTTCGAACCATAAGCACTTGAAACCATAACCATAAAAATCGTAAGCACAAAGCTTAGTGAGTTCACCAAAATACCACATACCATACATATCATTGGGCCAAGTCCGCACATTGGGCCCAACCCACCATAATGGGCCTAGCCCTCATACAATGGGTCCGACCCAACATATAAATGCAAGAGTCATAGAGACAGCTAGCATCTTACATAACATACATTGGGCCTAGACCTTCCTGATCCATGGGCCTATCCCAACATACAAATGGGCCTAGCCCAACATACCATGCAAGAGTCAAAAAGAAAATTAGCATAATAGATCCTAGTGGGTCGATATTGGTGCCTTCGACCCACGGGTACAGTGAGGAGACTCACCTCAATCCAAGATAACCGAACACACGAGCTGCTGCCATCGGAATCCTCACACTAAACATAACCAAGTTATCCCTAATCAATAATTAAGGTATGTAAACCCTAACTCTTGTATTTTTGATTTTACTAAGGTTTCCATGGGGTTTGATATTTATAGTATCTTGTTATTGGTTGTCAAGACATATATTTGTATGGGTTGCATATGCCCTTAAGTGTTAAGTGATTTTTCCACATTCACATGTAATTTTATAACCTATAAAACCCTTCAGTGGTATCAGAGCCTTGGCCTCACAATTGATTGCGCACGAGGTTAATTGATCTAGCTATGGTTTATCGAAATAAACCCTTGCCTCTTGTATTTTTTGATAATTTCTAGGGTTTCTTGAAACTTTACCCTCCTTGCCTATTTTCGAAAATGCTTATGGTTTCCTTAAGGTTTCTCGTTTCCTTATTTGTTATTTTAAATGCCTTAAATTTTGAACAATTAAATCTTGGTAACCCTAACCCTAATTTCGCAAATCATAAGGATTGGGATTAATTTTGAATTATTTAATTAAATGCATAATTAAGGTAATTATTTAATTCTTAAATGATTAATTTAATTTAATTAATTGTTTAATTAAAATAAACATTAAATCATAGTAGGTTTAAATTGATTAATTAATTATATGATTAATCCATAAAATTAATATTTAAACCTTTTCTTAAAAAGGTTTTAAAATACATCCTTATATATATATATATATATATATATATATATATATATATATATATATATATATATATGGGTGAGATCGGTTGAGAACTCATATTTTCCTGAAAACTAAAAGTGGAGCGTTAGATCAAAAGTAATTCATTAAGGACATGATCGTCATCTTACCAATCTCATGTAATGTTTAATTTTTTTTTGTGTGTTATTTAACATATTAATATAAATGTCTAAAAATTTACATCATAAATCAAATTTTCATATTTTTTTAAAAATAGTATTTTTCGTTTTTTTTAAATGTAGATTTTCAAATTTTTATAGTAAACATGAATTTTTGAAAAAAAAATATATTTTTTTAAAAAACTACAATTTTTTCAAAGAACTGCAATTTTTTTTTTTAAAAAAAGCTGCATTTTTTTTCAAAAAAAACTGCGAGTTTTGTAAAAAAATCCAACTTTGTTAAAAACAACATTTTTTTAACAAAATCAACGTTTTAGGTGCAAACATATTAATTCAAATGCATATATACATATTTCTTATACTATAATATTCGTAAGTAAATTATAAAAAAAATCTCATTTTTATTAATCAATCTATAAGTATAATAAAAGTATTTTATTCGATACAAAATAAAATATAAAAAACACTACAAAGATTCACAGTGTTATCATCTCTTCATATCAAGATTTTCATATTTTCTTCAATTTATCACTTTTCACCTCTTCAATATTTTCCAAAAATTCTTCAAAATCTACAAGAAAATTAAAAAAATTGATTAATGCAAGAACACGCACAAAAATGCACATGTATATATCACGTAAGATTCACATGTGATTATATAATGTGATATTCACATGTAATTATATCTTTTAAGATTTAAATGTGAAATTCACAAGAAAAAAAATTTAAAAATAATTAACGAAGAACACTTACACAAAATGCATGTGTGCATATAGACATAATTCATATGTGATTCACTTGTGATTTACATGTGAATCACATGTAATTGATATGTGATTCACTTGTGATTTACATGCGAATTACATGTGATTAATGTGTGAATTACATGTAAATTACATATAATTCATATGTGATTAACTTGTGAATCACATGTAATTCATAGGTGATTCACTTGTATTTAAATGTGAATCACAAATTAATCACATGTGAATTACATGTGAATCACATGTAATTCATATGTAAATTATATGTTATTTACATGTGATTCACTTGTGATTTACACGTGAATCACATGTAATTCATATTTACATGTGAATCACAAGTGAATCATATATGAATTACATGTGATTTATATGTGAATCATATGTGAATTACATGTGAATCACATGTAATTCATATGTGATTCACTTGTGATTCACATCACATATGAATTACATGTGAATCACATGTAATTCAAATGTGATTCACTTGTGATTTACATGTGAATCATATATGAATTACATGTGAATCACATGTAATTCATATGTAAGGTTTGCAACCAAAACACTTCAATAAAATTATATTTTTATTTATATGTTATACTAATGGATTAGTTTATTGGATGCTAATATGACCTTTAGCTCTTCTTCTATTGATAAGTTTTTAGGCTTGTAAGCTTCAATGGGCCCTGTTCTTGAAAAAGGCTTTTTTAGTTTCAAGAATCTCCCACTCTTGGTTATCTTTCACATTTGTTATATCCATGCTAAAGTAAAAAGTTTACATCAATATGTTGGAAAAGGCAGTGACTTTATTAGATTTAGTAAATGAGTTAACTCACCTGACTTGTAAAAAGATGACCTAGCCCAAGTGCTCCAAACATATTGAGTGGAATCATAAGAAGCCCATATCTGATAAATGGACCTTTTCTTCCCCATATTTTGAACCATGAAGCTGAATTCTGAATTTTAGCAGCATTTGTATATTCTAGTTTGTTAGTAGTATTAGGTTGTTGATTCATTGTTGTTCCAATTGTTGTCATCCTTAAACGCCACAAAATCAGGTAAGATTTTGTATGTATAAACCATGAAAAGAAATAACATTCCTTGTCATTTCTGATGAATAGCAACAATTTTTTTTAATCTAAACACAACCCATTACTGAGAACTAAATAATAAACACCAATCTTGGTAATAGGAGACAATCTCCTATTGCCCATAATAAGGTTCATCTTCCCAAGCTCCACATCCTCGCTTCTTTTTAGTCTCTGCAAATCAGAGAAAATGTGAAAACCACATCCTGTATCAAGGACCTAATAATTAGAATGCGACGAGTTTTTAGATAGGATAGTGTAAATACCCGTCGAGGTTGGCTTAACTTTTCCATCCTTTATGTCTTGCAGTTGGGAAACTTCGTTTCCAATGCCCCTTGTCATGGCAGTAAAAGCAAGTAGCCTCCTTAGGATCAGAGGCGGGGGAGCTTCAGAACCAGCTTTTCCTTTGGGTCCATTGCTTGAGGACCCGACCTGGGACTTTCCCTTCCAGATCTATTTTGAGGGGGCTTTCCTCTTCTTCTCCTTCCCTTGCCCGTTGGCCAAGATGGGAACAGCAGCAGCAGAAGTGGAGGTAATACTCTTTCCCTTCATTTCACTTTTAGTGGTTCTCAGTAAGCTTTGGAGTTGACTCAATGTGGTTTCCTCTTTGTTTTGATGATAAGTCATAACAAACTGATCATAACAACCAGGAAATGAGTGTAAGACTATGTCAATAGCCAATTCCTCATCAAAGTTCACATTGAGTATCAACAGACAATCCACATAATGTTAGATATGTTGCAAGTGGGTCGTGACGGACTCTCCGTCCTTCATCTTGTTAGTTATGATGAACTTTACTATCTCGTATCTTTCTTGATGATCTTGTTGATGGTACTTTTCCATTAAGTCCTTGTTCATCTTATACAGACGATAGTCCTCATAGAACATTTGTAGCCCACGAGTCATAGTAGCCACCATGATGCATGAAACTTTTGTCGCATCATTGCAATGTCTCCTATACTCGTCTATCTCTTCAGGAGTAGATTTTGTTTCATCAATCTCGTTCAGCTCCTTTTCGAGAACATATTCCTTGTCCGCGAAGCGCAAAGCCATCTTAATGTTGTGTATCCAATCATTATAATTGGTACCATCAAAAGTGACTTTTGAGTAGATGCTCAAGAGCGAGAAGTGGTTGGAGTTGTTGTTGGAGGAACCAGGAGCGTTATTGGAAGTTGACATCTGAAAAGGAAAAAGGACAAGTTTTGATTAGATAAGGAAATTCTCAATATTACACCCAAATGAAAAATTAAGATACATGATCCAACTAAATAATTCACAATTCAGAAGAGGGATGCCGTAATCTAATTAAAAATTATTTAAAGGTAGGTAAATGACGATTTATCAATTTCACCACGAAAAACAAAATTTAAACGAATTAGGTTTTAAATGAAATTCCTAGATCTTTTGAGATTCATTGAAATATTCAATGACATGTTTAATCTCGATTATGCCATTTCTATTTGTAATTGGGATACAGAGGATCACAAACAAGGTGTGAATAACCATGCAAACTAGTTTGGTACTCTCAATGTCATTTATCACTTAATTAATGTGACGGTTAACCACATACGATCCATTAATCAATGATAATTTACGAGACTCCCATTGCCACCCTCTATTAGTCTATATTAGTGTGCCGGTTAACCAGATACGCTCTACTAATGACTTTTATAAAGTGCAATGTGCAATTTCATGGATTAGCATCAAATTCACATTTTTCTAAAGTAACTAAGATTGAGATTTAATAAAAACATTTAGTTAATTTATTTATTCCAATATACTTATTAATGAGAATTAATTGTCATATCAAACCCGTTAGGCTAACAGCCCACCACCAATCAAGGAAGCGGTGGGTGAGAGTGGACACCCATTCAACCGCTAATTTATAGACAGTTTCCTTATACCCCTCTTATTGATCGGCTTCGTGAACGAGGCATACTAGCGGTTTGACTGGCTTGTCTTATACATATAGTAAATATTTAAACTTTTAATATTACATATAGTATAAGGGTGTATTTTAAACATTTCAAAATACTAGGGTTTTTAAATATATTAAAATTTTGAAAATTAAAATCAATTTTAATTCAAATTTTAAAATTTAAAACCTTTGATTTAATAATTATCTATTAATTAAACATTAATTAATTTATTTAATTGATAAAGAATTATCCATTAAATTAAACAAATTAATTTAACCTAATCCATTATCCCCTGATTTTAAAAATATGTGAGGGATTTATAAGTTCCTATACTTATCTAGTAAAACAATTAGGAAGATAATTATCAAATATAACAACCCTATCAAACCTTTGATTTTCGAAATCTGGGACTTGGAGTGGAAGGCAAGGCTTTCAACCTTGCCTTATTTTCGAAACCATAGGGTTAGGAAACCTTAGATCTCAAAAATATGGAGGCCAAAGGAAAGGGTATAAAAACCCTTAACAATTATCGATGTAACACCCCGAACCTTGCAGGTATATCTTGAAAACCTTCTTCCTTTTATAAGTTGTCATGGTTGGTCCTTGGAGTTGGTTGTGTTGGGTTGTGAGAAGTATAAGGACTAAAGTTACAACTTTAGGACTGGGAAGAGTACGCTAAGCGTACATAAGGGTACGCTAAGAGTACTAGGCGCGCCCTAGTACGTTGGGAGTACTTATGTCCGATGAAAACCCTAATAGTTGGGGTTGGGGACTATATAAGCATCCTTATGGCTCATTCTTTTGATTACCCTCAGCTTCCATACCTCAGAAAACGTCCCAAACCTTAGTGTGTGTGAGAAGTGTGAGTTGGTGTGCGTTTTGAGCCTTGGAAGTGAAGACATTGCACCAAGGAGCTAGAGAAGGAAAGCAAGGCTATAGATCTGAAGTTGTATTGTGCCATTGAAGCTCCAGAAGGTAAAAAGCGTGGAACTTTGTGCTTACTAGTTATAGATTTAGACATTTAACTTTATGAAAGTCTTATTGTCCCAAGAATCCCCAAGATGGTGCATGTGGTGTCTTAGACAAAATAAGTTGTCCTTTTAGACCTTAGGAGAGGTCTTGAGTGATAAAAATCAGTTCCCAACAATTAGGCTTGTCCCATGCATGAATGAGAAGGTCTTAATGGGTTAAGACGATGAGTAAGGACTTTCTAGATGTCCAAAGTGATAAAGTCTGGAACTTTATGGTCCCATGGCATATTTGGTCGATGGATCTGGGATTTGGACTTAAGAGCTTAAGCCATTAAGCACTTATTAGGGTTTTGGTAAAACCCCGCATACGCCCAGCGTAAATTCTGTACGCCCAACGTACGAGGTCAACTGTCCCGATGGCAGTCAGCGTAGAACGACATTATGCCCAGCGTAACCAGAGAGGTACGCCCCGCGTACGCTCCCTGTTGGGCTCATGTCAAATGGGCTTAGGGTTTATGAGCTAAATGGAGTGGGGCCTTTGTTGGACTCTGCAAATAGAATGTTTTGGGCCAGGTTATGATAGTGGATCATGGGGTTAGGCCCAATAAGAAGGTTGGGGCCCAATTTGGTAAATTGGGCCAATAATGGACTTTAGACTATGGACCTTCAAGATAAGGACTTGGTGTTGGGCCTTGGCCCAACAAAAAGGAATGGACTTTACGAATTACGTGGACACTTAGTCAAGGGAATGATGTCGAGTAATAACCTAGTATTTATTATGTGTGTCAGCTCGGGATTTCCAGGGAGGCAGCGTTTAGAATTTCAGCATTTCGGCACTACTAGTCAGGTGAGTTTTCCTCACTATACTCAAGGGTCTAAGGCACCAAGTTCGGCCCTTGAATTGTCATTGGTTACGCTATGCTAGTATGATATGTTAGTTAGATATCCTAGAGGGTAGGATAATACTATATGTTATGTGGTGTGATCCGGTATATCAGTTTGTTGTCTATAGACTGTTATGTGATTATCTGTTACATGTGCACATGTTTATTTATTGGTTGAGGCTTATCTACTTTGTGCGAAAGCCAATAGACCTGGGCATTCCAACCTGTTGGTTGTGGGCCTGGAGTATTCCATCCCGAGGATGACTGGACGCATAGTATGTGGGCATTCCAACCTGTTGGTTGTGGGCCTGGGTATTCCATCCCGAGCATGATTGGACCCAAAGTATGTTGGCATTCCAACCGAAAGGTTGAGGGCCTGGGGTATTCCAACCCGATGGTTGATTGGACCCATAATATCCTGTTTATGATTATATTTGTATTGTGTGAGTATGGGTATTTTGGGGGAACTCACTAAGCTTTCGGACTTACAATTACAGTTTATTGTTTCACGTACATCAGGGGATCGCGGCGAGGCAACGGCGTGATCGTGCAGCTCCTCACATTTTGTTTATGTTTATGGGAAAACTCTGATAAGGACTATTTTGAAAACAAAGATTTTTAATAACTCTTGGATTTTAAATGTTTTGAAAAGTTAAAATTTGGTTTAAATTTTATGGGTGTTACAATCGAAAACCAGGGTTATGAAACCCTAATTTGCAAAAAATCCAAGGCTTAGGTTTTAATTGCCATAAACCCTAATTTTGTCAAGTTCAATAAATTACATCAAATCTAATTAAAAACAAAAACCAATAGCTCTAATACCACTGATGGGTTTTGAGCATAGCAAACAATCATATGTGTGCATACAACCCTAATTGTTGGATCTATGTTTTCTCTATTAGGCATACAAGCATTGAACACAAAAGCTAGAAACCATAGGATGCACGTAAAATTTTCGAAAATAACATTATAATAGGGTTAGGATACATACCTTTATTGTTATTAGTAATAACAATGGTTTCCTTGTAGATCTTGAACTTTAAGAGCAAGTGTCACAAGTGTAACACCTCTAATGGCTCACAAACACACTATGCAAGAGGATGAGAGGAGAGAGGAGGGAAGTTGCTCAAAGTTTCAGCTCTTCTAGGGTTTCACAAGGATGGTTGAAACCTAAAAGGGGAAGCTCCTTTTATAATTAAGGTTGCTTAGTCCCAAAGCTAGGGTTTGCTGGTGGAAACCTTAATTTCCAGCTTAAGGCCTAAACACCCATGGACTCCCCTTCTCAAGGCTTTGGATGAAAATCCCTATGTCCTCCTTATAATTTTCTAACAACACTCTTTAGTGTGATCCAATAGACCAAACCACAACTATTAATTAATTGCAAAACAACCCCTGAACATTTAGTTAAATCATTTAATCCCAAAATCAATTCAAATTAATTCATGATTAAATATTAATTAAATAACATGATTTCTAATTAATATATTATTTTCATAACATATTAATAAATCATTTTATATACTATTTTATTATTCCAAATAATAAATTCAACCTCTCTCTCCAAAAGTCATCCTGTCAAGTTGCTAGTATGAAGGTAACCCAAAAGGATTGTGATACCATCAATTCAAGTACATACCAATTATAGTTATGGGCTTAGACACCTAATCAAACAACTCCATCCCTCTCATTGTTGCCTTTTGAAATATATTGTTGAGGAATATCCTAAGCAGTGTTGTCCATCCCGATGATGATCCTTACGCTAGATCCCTTGAATTATATGATTTGGGGACAAAAAGTGAGGATAACGGGAACGAGTAATCGGGTTGAATGATTTTGATGAATATAATAAAATTAATTACTGTGGGTTGAAAACCCTATGTGCTCACCGGGCTCCCAATCCTGACCCACTCAGTTTCTTGTATTACAAGTAGTGGCCATAGAGCACATAAGTGATGATCTGATGAGAGATCGATAAATTATATGTCATTAGAATAATAAATGTTGTAAGGCTTTTACTATTTCTGTTTATGCTTATGTACTGTATTGACAATGACATCCCAACGTTTTTAATATAATGAAAACACATTCCTTTGGAAATGCTTTGATAATTTACTTAACATATTTTTGGGAACAAATTCCACAACATATTTATTCAAAAGTACACTCTGGTTTTCAAATAAAGCATAAACAAATTGTTCTTTTCTGGTCTTGAAATTGGGGATGTCATATCTCGTAAGACGAGAAACTCATGACAGACTTGAGTCGAGGGCTGAGAGTTGTATTTTCATTTACTACCCACAAAATTCCTTTGGATACTTCTTCTACAAACCTAGTGTGAACGTGGTCTTTATAGCTAGAAAACGAGTCTTTCATGAGAGATAGCTCATATTCAAAGAGGACAGTGGGAGTGTTAGGGATATGGAATAAACTCTAGAGTCATCCAACGAAGGAACCTTAAACGACACCCGTACTCAACCAGAGGATGATATACCTTTTGAGCTGATTGACAACTCATTACCTATTCATCGTTCCAATGGAGTTAACATACTACCTGAGTTATATTGGTTCCACATTAATACAAATGGGGATATGTTTATCAGTGATAACACGCTGATAAATTTGGATGAACCTATTAACTATAAGGAAGCGATGGTAGACCCCGAGGCTACAAAATAGAAATAGGTTATCGAAATTGAGATCCAATCCATGTATGATAACCAAGTATGGAACCTGGTCGAAAGACATAAGGTTGCAAGTGGATCTTCAAGAAAAAGACTGACATTGACGGAAAGGTACACACATTCAAAGCTCGACTGGTTGTAAAGGGATTTACTCAAACCCAAGGGGTTCACTATGATAAGACCTTATCACCCGTGGATAAGATCAAGTCTCAAGATAAGGCTTGCCATTTCTACCTTTTATGATTATGAGGTATGGAAAATGGATTTTAAAATTGCTCTCCAAAATGGGAAGTTAACTGAGGACGTCTACATAAGCCATCCAAAAGGTTTTGTACATGCCAAATTTCCTGATAGAGTGTGTAAGCTTGAGAAATCCATTTGTGGATTTAAACAAACATCTCGCAGCTGGAATCTTTGCTTCTACGAGATAGTCAATGAGTACGGATTATGTAAGAGTGAGTATGAGTCATGTGTGTATGCCAAAGCTAGTGGGAGTATAATAACTTCCCTAGTGTTGCATGTTGATGACATACTCCTTGTAGGAAACGACATTCCGACCTTGCAATAAGTGAAATCTTAGATTAAGAAATGTTTTGATATGAAGGATTTAGAGGAAGCGACCTATATTCTTGGGATTAGAATTTTAAGAGATATAAAGAAACGTCTTATTGGACTTAACTAAAGTACATACTTTGATAAAATACTGAAACGTTTTAGTATGTAGAACTCCAAGAAAAGGAAATTGCCTATTCATTGTACTGTTAAATTGAGTAAGACTTAATGTCCTAGTTATGATGAAGAGATAACTAACATGAGTTGAGTCACATATGCTTCGGCTATAAGATTGATCATGTATGTTATGACGTGTACTCGCCCTGATGTGGCTTATGCTTTGAGCATGGTTAGTCGATTTTAAGGGAAATCCTGCCAGAGCCCATTGGACTGTAGTCAAGAATATTCTTAAGTATTTACAAAGAACAAAATAAATGTTTCTAACTCTTGGTGGGAATGACACGTTGAAAGTAAGTGGTTACAGTGGTGCTAGCTTTCAAACAGACCGAGACAATTTTTGTTCTTAATCCGGTCGTGTATTATTGTTGAACGGTGGATCAGTGACTTGGAAAGGAAAAGTTCCAAGCAGTCAATGGTGGTTTATCCCACTTGTGAATCATATTACGTTGCAACGAGTAAGGCATCATAAGAAGCGCCTTGGTTGAAGAATTTCATCGTAGATCTTTGAGTAGTCTCGGCCATTCAATAGCCAATGGAACTCTTATATGATAATGAAGGCGCGATTGCTTTGACCAAATAACCAAAGGATCATTGGAGGTCCAAACATACTGACAGAAAGTACCATTACATCGGACATGCGGTTGAAGATGGGCATCCCCAGGTGAAACGAGTGTCATCAGAAGATAATCTTGCAAATCCTTTCACGAAGGCTCTAAACAGGGTCAAGCACATCCAGCATGCTAGGAGCATTGGCTTAATAGATGATGTTAGTTTTAGTAGTTATTTGATAGATTAAAACTTTGTAACAAAACAGATGTAATTGATTTTGGTGATTGAAAAAAAGAGAATTATTTATGAGTATGGTTATTGCCTTCTTTAATTATTTATTCTTGTGTTTCATTTTGCATATTTTTACTTCCTGAGTAATTTTTGATTATTCGAAATTTCACAGCCGCTCATACTTTTGGAAGTAAATAATGAATTAAGCTTGTCATGAATCGATTGTAGATTGTCTATGGAGATTGGATATTGCATAGAGATTGCTGAAATATTCATGAGTACTTACAAAATAAAGATTTTGAGTATTGGATAAACCCACGCTTAGAGATTACTTCGTGGAATCAATCACGAGTAGTTTTAAGATAATAATATCTTATATTATTCAAACGAAGATGCATGAGTTGTAATTTACAAGACGATTATGAATTGGCGTTGCGTAAACGCATCAGTAACATGATGTTATAAAATGTAGTGTCATGTATAATTGTAACACCTCAAATTTTAAACCAAAAATTTCATTTTTAAATTACCAAAATATTGTTCATAAGCCAAGTCATACAAAACATAAATGTCAAATACAAGTCATCATAACAAAATATAAGAGTATCACAGACTGACCCAATACAAATCTCCCAGCGAGTGTGTACAATCAGACCTTCGCCTTCCCGCGATCCTTAGAACTACCTGAAACACATATATCAACAACTATAAGCATGAATCTTAGTGAGTTCCCCAAGATACCACATACAACACAACATAAATAAACAACTATGAGTTATCAGCAATCCTAGGGACTATCAACAGTCCCAGTGGGCAACAACACTCCCTATGGGTTACCAGCAACCCTGGAGACTATCCGCAGTCTTAGTCACCAGTTAGACCTAACTGGTCATCACGAATACAACTATTTCAGAGCAGAGACATATTCTAGAGTTCTAATTCGATTTCAGATCCGGAAAAGTGCGAAAAATAACCCTTGGAAGGAGATCGATTGGAGATTAAAGATTTGAATAATCGTAGCAAGAATTTACATTACATATTCGGTTTGCATTAGATTGAACATGTTTAGCTTGAATTCTTATGCGTTTTTGTGATTATTTTCTGCCATGAGTAACTAAAGCATTAGGCATTCGTTTAGTGTAAATGAACCCTAATACTATGTGTTAGTTTCTTGCTTTTCATGGATTTTTATGAAGTTGGTTTTAGCTTGTGTTTGATTATTATTACCTAACATGTTAAAGTTCTAATCTTTGTTGCTTTAATTCAAGTTAAGTGTAATTGAATGACCATTCGAATTGCATGAACTTGTTTATCTAGTAGTTAGTGATAATTAAATTGCTAGAGCTAGGAGTAGCCAAATCTTAGATAAAGTAATATAGGTAACAACTTTAACTGTGTTAGAGAACATAATTTGATCATAATTGTGTTTGATTATTTGTCTTGATTATAGATAATAATCTTAGATATATCTTACATAGGTCAATTATCTTTAATAATCAATTTTGTGTTTACTTGTGTATGAACGTTACATAGTAGTTCATGAATTGGTGAAAACATTAGAGATCGGATCAAGACCGCTAATTATATTTATATTGGTAACCAACTAAATAAATCCATGTTTAGAAACTAACCATAAGAAAAAAAGGGGATTCAAAGCTAAACGAAAGTGATCTTGATAGTAATCGTTCTTAGTTAAGTGTTTGATTAGTTTTTAGTTAACTGAATAGTTAAGTTAATATGAACTTGCAAAATCAGACAAAACCTCTTTTTAGTTATTGTTTTTAGATTAATTTTTAGTAGTTATTTTAATAGCTAAATTCCGTTTTCTATGATCGATACACAACTTACTTTATTATACTATAAACTGGCTAGATACATTGTCTATATGTGCATTAGTAGATAAGTAGTTAGATTTATAAATTTAAAAGTTGATAGGTACTTCTGCAAATACACATCAAGTTTTAACCTGCTACTAGAAAGGAATAAAAAGTAAGCATTAATGGTACTTATGACATATAGGTTCTTTATTCCAACAATGTCCAAATCCCTTTTCATTTTCTCTGAAGTAGTGTGCAAAATTAGGAAAGAAAACAAAGGATGTAAGAATCATAACTGGTGGGGTGAGATTCGAGACTTAATTTACTTCTTCCTTGTCTATTATTTTGGTCAACCTTGAAAAGAAAGAAAAGAAGAAACATCCTTAACCATTTTCGTATTGTGGTTGAACGATGTGGGAAAGAAGACTAGAAAGAAAATAAATTAGACATAACTCACTTACTCGAAGAAGTATTACAAGTACGCAACACCGTCAAGCAACTTTTGTTCCCCTTCCCAATCCAACACTTTCTTCAACGAACCCTTAATCAAAGTCTAGCACACCAATAACCTACTCTAAATCGAAACCTAACAATCCATCTAATTATTCATCTTCCCAGTTAGCATCTTATACTTATTGAAAGATTTTAAGGGGTAGCATGGGTTATCCCTAACTATAACATCTTATATTTCTTGAAGATTTTAAAACATAACACGGATTACCTCTAGCTATAAGTTGAGTCTGCCCCTGCTCATATAATTTATAGCTTTTAGTCACATACCACCTTCTATCATCTAATTATTATTATTACTAGGTTATAACCCGTGGAATCCACGGTTCACAAAGTAAAATAATATATAAACTATAATAATAATTATTATTATTCATAGATTTGTAATTTTTTTTTATAAAGTTTGATGTGTTAACCATAATTGGATTAATAAAAAAAATATATTAAATAGAAAGGAGTAACACTATGGATTTTAAATACAATATTTTCAATAAAAGCATTTCCATTAGAGGATAGATGATCCAAACTCGCCATTCATTGGAAGGTTTTGTTGCACCAAACCACCCCCTTAAACAAAGCAATTTAGATATATAGCTCACACCTAAAATTGAGTTGAAGTTTCTTATCGTAGATAAATATTATTCAAAATAAAGAA
The DNA here is from genome assembly GCF_002870075.4 of Lactuca sativa. Lineage (NCBI taxonomy): Eukaryota > Viridiplantae > Streptophyta > Magnoliopsida > Asterales > Asteraceae > Lactuca > Lactuca sativa. The sequence continues at coordinate 135,773,009 of NC_056624.2, forward strand.
TATCCTTTTGAGAAATATATCCAACATAGCAAACCGAAATGTCTAAAAAGTACATTCAGATTATCTTTGAATAAAAAAAATTAGTCATTACATTAATATAAAAGCACAAATATAAACAAATATTGAAACCTCGTTTTTAGTTTCTATTTTATGTGTGGAACATTGAGTTGCTCTGCAACCTGATCATGATTTCGATAACTTGACCTTGTTGGATGATCTTTGCAATGACTATTTTTTTTCTTCATTCGCTACAATATTGGAAAAGAAGAAGCATGGGTCATAGATGGTAATCTTGTGTTAGGCCATAACTGCTATACATTTAAAAAAACAGAAGCAATAAAAAGAATTATAGTTATAAACCTATAATTTTCTTACATGATCATCATTTGTAACATCCATTTATTGAAAAGTGTGTTGAACCCCATTTTCGATTCCCATCCGCTAAGTTTTTGATGAAAAGCCGAAAAGAGATTAGGTCATTAGCAAACCAAGTTTCTCACAATTATATCCAAGTCTAGGCTGGTTTAAGGGAAACAAACAAACATCCATTCAAGTTAGAGTAGTACTTGGACAATGAATTGTAAAATAACATAAAAAATAAAGTTTTTTCCCTACAAAGCGAAGCTTGATTAGCACATAGACAATGAGTATTGTGATTGTGAAACTTCTTAGTGTTAAACATTTTAAAAAGATCACAGGAAATAGATATTTTAGTTTAGTTGTAGCATTTAATAACTAAAAAAAGGGCGAGAAAACATATTATTTAAAATTACTTAAATGAGGATGTGGGGATGGAAGTCAAATAACCAAAACTAAAGTTTTAAGAAATCTTTACATATCCATGATGTATGTTACTTCTTTAGGAGTAAAACTCACAAAAGTATTACAATAGGATCTATATTTCAACTTTTACAACCACCTTGTAGATATTATACTTTAAATGATTCCAATAAATAAAAGTTTTGAATATCTCTATGTTTGTATGCACCTTAATCCATCAGAAAAAGTTGGAATAAAACTGAAATGGAATAAAATTGGATGTGGAAAGAGAAACTGAAAGTTGTCCCATGTTAATTATATGATTAACTTTTGTAAACAAAAATTCATAAGATGGAAGCATTACATACAAAGGCTCCTGCCACAGTCCCTTCAAATCTAAGGAGATAGATGTATCTTAATTCACATTAAAAAAAAGATAGCATGACATAAATAACAAATGAGCTCAATAATAAACTCAATACTTAGGCTTCTTACATTCTATGGATTTTAGGAAAGCTAAGCTCCAAAAGGTTCCTCAACTCATCAGTCATTTGTCCTGAATAAACTTGAAGAAGTCAACATATAAACCTACAACCATTACTTCCACAAAGCCACTTAAACCAAAAAACACATTCAAATCAAAATTATTCTCATAATTGGATAAATAGAATCGTTTAGATTAGCTCAATCTTTGCAATCGAGATCAAAAAATAGTTGGAAACCAATAGATATTGTGTTAACAATAGAATCCAGTCAAAATAGGTTGTAACACGAATCAAAAAGGCTAGGTAAGCATTGTGATTTAAATATAATCTTTAAAAATAAATGACTAAAGAAAAACGTTGAATAAAGAGACCGACAAATACAAACCAAAAGAAATGGACGCTGACAGTGGAGAATAAAATACAGATACGAGGAAGACCTACTTACAATCGTAAAAGATCTGATGTGGAGGACCGAAATCTTTTTTGATTTGACACTTCATCGGAGTGACCTTATGACTTCCATGGCTTTGCTCAAGAATCATATTACATCCTTGATTGCAACATACACAATAAGAGTGAAAAGGATGCATTTATCAACTTTAGAAAAAGAAAAATAGAGACCAAAGGAAGTTATCAGTTAGTCTTTCAAGTAGCATTAAAATGAAATATAGATGCATAGTGAGATAAAATATCCTTTACTTGTATGAATCAAATCATATTTCCACTAAAAGGAAAAAGGAATATGAAAGAGTTAAATTGCTCCAATATTTTGCCTGTTTTTTCATTAAGAAACACTCTCAGGTTCAACACCTTTCGACATCTGCAAAAAATATCACAGTGTAAGCCCTATATCATGCATTATTTCAAAAAACAAATGGTCCATATAAGTCTGACACTACCACGACAAAATTTCTAGAAAATAATATATCAATATCCATGGTTGTGAATGTTTAAAAAAGATTTTAAACTAAAACTTGCATTCACATACACACAACCATTCACACCAACCCAACATCTTCATCCTTAGCTTCCACCAAGGTCTCATTTCCAACAATATGTAAATGAAAAAAAATATATTATTGTTGACAACAATTCGTGATATGGACTTTTTCCAATAAAGCTCTATTTTGTGAATTCATTGAATGGGAAGTTCAGAGTTTATAAAACCAAACAAATATGAGTAATTTCCCAATATTTTAAACCAAGCATTTAATCAAACGGTTGGTATGCATTCTGATATCCCAATAATTGGCCTCATACAATTCTAACACATTCATGCAACAAAACCCACAAACAAAAGAAAATAGAGTAACAGTTTAATACTCCATACATAATATGATCAAACACAAGAATTGATTAAATTTTAGTAAACACGTGTTAGGTTACTGGCTTGCGACGAATCGAATAAAAACTGTAAAAAGAACAAAAGTTGAAAACATTGGGACTTACCGGCTATTCAAAAATTGAAGGAAAATAAAACATAATTAAAGAACACATATAGATTTACCTCCTATGGTGATTGAACAAACATTTAGCAGCTTCACGGAATTGAAGTGAGATATTCTTCACAATTTGTTGATGCTATCTCATTTTTTACCCAAACCCACAAAGAAAAAGTCAAATGAGAAGATCAACGAAGAAGGAGAAGGTCTTTGCAAGGAATTTTGAGGGCAGTTATTATAAGAATATTTAAAGTGTGTGAGTTTGGAGGAGATCACATAATTTACGGTATCAGATTTGGGAAGAATGCAAGATGATGAACGAAAATTAGGAAGGGTTATTTAATAGTGTTTATTAAGTAATAAAATTTGTAATCGTGTATATTGATGATTTATTGGGATTTATAGGGAAACAAAACAAAAACAGCTAATTTTAAGCGTGTTAGTTATCAATTATCAAATTGAAATGAATATATTTTTGAGTTGGAAAATAAAAATTGAAGCTTTAGAGTGATGACACGTGGTAGAAACATGATGTAGAAAGATGACACGTCACATAAATAGGATTCATTTATTAGAGAGGTAGATTATTATTATTATTATTATTATTATTATTATTATTATTATTTTGCAATAGGGTTTTTTCCAAAATAGACCTTATATTTACAGTTTTTTTCTATTTAAACCAAAAACTTTATTTATTTCCTAAAAAGACCACACATTTTGATGTTCCTTGTTATTTATTATGCATAACCGGTTGACTAGTCAATAGCCGGTATCACGAACGTATCCTTCTTGCGTACCCTTTCTTTTCTTGCGTACCTTTCTTTTCTTCTACACTCGCTAGGTTTCATTCGTTCACTTCAAGATACACAAGTCGATATGAAAATCTAGGGCTTTTTCTGAAATCGCACAACAAGAAAGTCATGGCATCCAACAACGATGCCAAGAAGAAAACTAAGAAACACAAGAAAAAATACACAGATTATGAGGATCCCGAAGATGAAATTCTCATATCAGACATGCCCATGGACTATGAGAGGGAAAAGGTAATAGCTGTTTCATTCCAATCTGTTAACGATCTTTTCTTACCAAACTTTTTGAAGACGAATCTGAGATTTTTGGTGAAAAAGATGAATATGTAGATGATTTAGTTCATCTAGAAGATGACGAGAATGACATTGGTGGTTCCAATTCTGTCCATGATCCCACCATAGAGTGGAATCTCATGGAACCAAAGGTTGGAGAGAAATATCAAAATTTTTCTCAATTGAAAAATTGTCTTATTAACTACGATGTGGCCCATGGGTACCCCCTAAGGTTTGAGAAACTTGAAAGTACTAGGTTAGTAGCTAGATGTGGTAGAGATACAGACAAAAAAATGTGATTTTCGTTTGTATGCATCATGGATGAACACAGAAAGAACAGTCCAAGTAAAGTTAATGAAAAAGAAGCACTCATGTTCAAGAAAGTTTACTTTTGGACACCTTGTATCCCCTCAGTGGATTGCTTCTCATCTTGTGAAGGAGATTGTTTTCAACCCATCTATTAAACTTAAAGAATTAAGGCAACTCATTAAGATAAAATTCAAGATCACCCTATCTATCAGTAAATGTAGCAGGGCTAAACATAAGGCAATGGTGATGATTGAAGGGAAGGCTAGTGATCATTATGCTAGAATTTGGGACTATGCTGCAGAAATACAAAGATCCAACCCTGGTAGTACTGTGCAAGTGGGTGTAAACCTTAATCCTAATGGAAAACATTACTTCCATAGATTCTATGTATGCTTTCATGTATTGAAACATGATGGATTGCTGGATGTAGAAGAGTGATAGGATTAGATGGATGCTTTTTGAAAGGGCAAGTTGTAACGACCCAATTTTCACGTCCAAAAACTTCGTTTTAAAAACATTACTTTAGAAAACATCAACAGTTAAAAACATTGTTGGATCAAACCATAACACAACGTAGACCATGTTTAAAAGTCAAATCATACAACCCATCAAAATATTAGAGTACAATCCCAGAGAATCTCGTAAATGCGGAAACCAGTGTGTGTCGATGATGTACCGCTACCGCGCCAGCTCCTTCCTCTTTGAAGAAGAGGTGCCTGAAACCAAAACTGTAAACTGTAAGCACAAAGCTTAGTGAGTTCCCCCATCGTACCACATACCATACAAACACATAACATACATACTGTCAGGCTATTCTGGGGTGCCTGACTACCCGGTACGGCCATTCTGGGGTGCCGACCTACCCATGCGGCCATTCTGGGGTGCTGTCCTACCCATGTCAAGCCATTCTGGGGTGCTGACTACCCATGTCAAGCCATTATGGGGTGCTGACTGCCCATCGGTCCTAACAACCGATCCTCGGGGACTGGTCCCCTCCTATTACCTCTATCGCATAACATAATAGGCCAGCATGCAAACATATCATCACGTACTGTCAGACATTTCTGGGGTGTCTGAGTACCCTTCAGTCCTAACAACCGAACTCTACTACTATCACATATAACATATCATGCTAGCATATAACATATCAGGTAGTAGCAACCTAGATGATATCACAAAGACAATCATCTAACATACGACTCCTACTGGTGGGCCGGCATTGTGGCCGTAGACCCACCACTACTGGAAGGTAACTCACCTCAAAGTAGCTGCTGATCTGATCGGGAACTGATTGTTTGCTGCTACTCCGGAAATCCTCCGGCTGCAATTCCCACAACATACTCAATCAAACACTGCTAACTGTCCTTTGGGTAAAATGACCATTTTACCCCTGATCATGCCCTAAGTCAAAGTCAGAGTCAACTTTCAGTTGACCCGACTCGCCGAGTTGGCTCTCCAACTCGCCGAGTCCCTACCCAGACGATTGTCCTGAGTCCCGTTTCTACTCGTCGAGTTAGGCTATGACTCGACGAGTTCTTCTTCTAAACTGATATTCAAGTCCTTCATCCTACTCACCGAGTTGTATGAACAACTCGTCGAGTTCATCTTCATCCGATGAACACTTATGCGGCGACTCGCCGAGTTGTATGAACAGCTCGCCGAGTCTGTTCTTGATCTAAGGAGATTGCCTTGAACTCGCCGAGTCAGGGCATCGACTCGCTGAGTTCCTCCATAGATGAGTTCAGCTTCCAACTCACTGAGTCACACCCCGTGACTCACTGCACACTCGACACTACAAAAAGGGGACAAACTCGGAGACTCGCGAGCAAACTCGCCGAGTCACATGAACGACTCGCCGAGTCGTTGCCATGCACCTACTAAATACATAGATTTGCTCGATTCCAGTCCATGCCATTCACAGATCTGGACTCCTAGAACACGAATCACACGTAAAGTTTCCAGCTTTACGTGTAGATATTCACCCTTAAGGGTTTTAGGGTTCAAAATGTACCCAAGAGGGTAGATCTAGGGTCTTCATGCAATGGGGGTCCATAAAGGCAACAAATCTGAGCTCCTGGAGCTCAACCATGCCTAGATCTAAGGTCCAATCAGCCTATTACGAAATAATTTGCACATACAAACTTGGGGATTGGCTCAAGAATGACTTAAATGAAGTAATAAGCATAGAAACAAGGGGAAAACAGATTATACCTCAAAGGAACTGCTGAAGGAGTACAAAGATGCCTGGATTCCTTCCCTTCCTCTTGACCTACTTCCCCTTTTGCCTCAAAACCTTCAAGAACACACAACAATTGCCTCAAACTCTCAATGAACAAACTTAGAACGAGGGTTGGGAGCTCTGGGGGGTGAATGGGGGCTGGCCTGGGGCAGATATGTTGCTTAAATAGGGTGCAAACCCCTAGAACTTAGGGTTTCATCCAACAGCGGTGACTCGCCGAGTCGCCAAGTTAAACATGTCCCGGGTCTCGTCCTTACTCGACAAGTCGGGCCTATGAATCGCCGAGTCCATGGCAAAAAGAAGGAGAATACTCAAATAAGATTTACGTACCAGGAACCAGGTGCTACAAATCTCCCCCACTTATTTTAGACTTCGTCCTCGAAGTCTGCTGCTCGATCCTGAAACAGCTCGGGGTAATGCTCCATCATCTCATCCACCGGCTCCCATGTCCATTCCGAACCCTTGCGGTGCTGCCATTGCACCTTCACTAGCTCCACTTTCTTGTTCCGCAAATCCTTCGACTTCCTGTCGACGATTGCGACTGGGCGCTCAATGTAATTCAGGCTGTCATCAACCTGAATATCCTCTAACGGCACTACCGCTGAATCGTCCACTAGGCACTTCCGCAGTTGAGAAACATGGAAAGTGCTGTGGATCTGGCTGAGCTCGGCTGGCAGATCCAGCCTATACGCCACCTTGCCCACCTGGGCTACAACCCTGAACGGTCCGATGAATCTCGGGCCCAACTTGCCCCGCTTCCTGAATCGAATGACGCCTTTCCAAGGCGGCATCTTCAGGAGAACCATATCCCTGACTTGGAACTCCAAGTCAGATCGACGCTTGTCGGCGTAACTTTTCTGCCGACTCTGAGCAGTCTGAAGCCTGCTCTGGACCTGCTGGATCCTCTCGGTCGTCTTGAGCACCACTTCGGTGCTCCCCATGACTCTCTGGCCAACTTCACCCCAGCATATCGGGGTCCTGCACCTTCGTCCGTACAATAGCTCAAATGGGGGACGGTCAATACTCGTGTGATAGCTGTTGTTGTATGAGAACTCGGCCAGGGGAAGATAGGTATCCCAGCTACCACCGAAGTCTAGCACGCATGCCCGCAACATATCCTCCAGAGCTTGGATGGTCTGCTCGCTCTGGCCATCCGTCTGCGGGTGAAAGGCGGTGCTAAAATGCAAACGAGTGCCCAACTCATCATGAAATCTCTTCCAAAATCTGGAAGTAAAACGCACATCCTTGTCCGAGATCACCGATACCGGCACCCCGTGCCGCGCCACGATCTCCCTAATATAGATGTCGGCCAATTTCTCGGCCGATATGCTCTCCTGAATCGGAATAAAGTGAGCACTCTTGGTTAATCGATCCACGATGACCCAGATCGAATCCACTCCACGCGCGGTCCTGGGAAGCTTCGTAATAAAATCCATCGTGATATCTTCCCATTTCCACAGTGGAATATCCAACGGCTGCATCTTACCATGCAGTCTCTGATGTTCGGCCTTGACCTTCCTGCAGGTCAAACACCGCTCAACGTACCATGCCACATCCCGCTTCATGCACGACCACCAATAATCTAGACGAAGACCCCTATACATCTTCGTCGCCCCGGGATGAATAGAGAATCGGGACTTGTGCGCCTCCTCCATCAAAATCTGGCGCACGCCTCCGTGATACGGCACCCACACCCTACGGTGTAGTGTCAAAAGTCCTCAGCTATCATAATCGAAGGAGGAAACCTGACCCACCACACGCTCGCTCTTCCGATGCTCCTCCTTGATAGCCTCCTGTTGAGCCTCCCGAATTCGCTCCAACAGGGGAGTCACCACGGTCATCCTCATGTATATGTCCCTGATCGGCGCCGCTTTGCGGCTAAGCGCATCGGCCACCACGTTGGCCTTCCCCGGGTGGTAAAGGATCTCGCAATCATAATCCTTCACCACATCCAACCACCGACGCTGCCTCATGTTCAGATTTGGCTGATCCATGAGGTACCTCAGACTCTTGTGGTCCGTGTAGATGGTACGTCGAACCCCGTAGAGGTAATGCCGCCAATTTTTGGGGGCAAAAACCACCGCCCCCAACTCCAAATCATGCGTCGGGTAGTTCGCCTCGTGAGGCTTGAGCTGCCCCGAAGCGTAGACAATGACATGCCCCATCTACATCAGTACCGCGCCCAACCCTGAAATGGACACATCACAATAAACCACAAAATCCTCTACGCCCTCTGGCAGGGCTAAGATCGGTGCCTCGCACAATCTCTGTCTCGGCGTCTCAAATGCAGCCTGCTGCTCGGGTCCCCATCGAAAGACCACGGCTTTCTTCGTTAGCCGCGTCAGGGGTACGGCTATCTTGGAGAAATCCTGAATAAATCTCCGATAGTAGCTCGCTAATCCCAGGAAACTCCGAATCTCAGATGGAGACTTCGGAACCTCCCATCTCATCACGGCCCCGACCTTGGCCGGATCGACCAGAATCCCGTTCTGGTTGACGAGGTGTCCAAGAAATTGCACCTCGCGCAACCAAAACTCACACTTGGAGAACTTGGCATACAAGCTCTCCCTCCTCAGGGTCTCCAAAACCTCCCTCAGATGTTCCTCATGCTCCTCCTGAGTCTTGGAATAAATCAAGATGTCATCAATAAAGACTATCACAGACCGATCCAGCATCGGTCTGCACACGCGGTTCATGAGGTCCATGAACGCGGCAGGAGCGTTGGTGAGCCCAAACGGCATCACCACAAACTCATAGTGGCCATAGCGCGTCCAAAACGCGATCTTCTGCGTATCCTCCTCCCTGACCCTCATATGATGATAACCTGAACGTAAGTCAATCTTGGAGAACCAAGATGCTCCCTGAAGCTGGTCAAAGAGGTCATCAATCCTCGGGAGTGGGTAACGGTTCTTCACCGTTACCTTGTTCAGCTCCCGGTAATCTATACACATCCGATGCGACCCATCCTTCTTTTTCACAAATAGGATCGGGGCTCCCCAAGGCGAACTGCTCGGACGAATAAATCCCTTGTCTAGCAGCTCCTGCAGCTACGTAGACAAATCCTGCATCTCGGGAGGAGCCAACCGATACGGTGCTTTGGCTATCGGAGCCGCACCAGGAATAAGGTCAATCCTAAACTCCACCTGTCGCTCCGGAGGTATCCCAGGTAGCTCCTCCGGGAAAACATCTGCAAAATCTCGAACCACCGGAACCTCACTCATTGTCGCCTTACCCGCCTCCCGGGTATCCATCACATACGCGACATATCTTGCGCATCCCTGCTGAAGATAGCGTCTAGCCCTCGCTGCTGAACATACAGTGGGTCCACACTGCGGCCTTTCGCCATGAATCTCTAACTCTCCCCCGCTTGGGGTCCTAACCCGTACTAGCTGCTGCGCGCAATCTATCACCGCCCCATTAGGGCTCAACCAATCCATGCCAATAATCACCTTGTTCCCGCGCAACGGAATGGGAACCAAGTCTACTAAGTAACGCTCCTCAAACAAACGCAGAACGCAATCTCGAAACACCATTGATGCACGCACTGATCGATCATTAGCAATCTCTACCTCTAAAGGGTAATCTAACTCGCCCGAAGTCTCATGAAACTTCTTGCTAAGTGCAAGAGAAACAAACGATCGGGATGCACCCGAATCGAACAATACCTGAACTGGGATGTCGTTCACATGGAACGATCCTAATGCATACATATACATACGGAGCACATATCAATATCATAACATCATAAAATAAAAAAAATAGAGGGAAAGAATCATACCCGTCACCACATCGGGTGCGGCGCGTGTCTCCTCAGTAGTCAACTGGAATGCTCAGCTCCTCACCACCGGAGCCTCTGCCTTGCCCTGCCGGCTATCCGTGATCCGCAGGGTCGCTGGAGCTGGCGCCTTCACCGGTTCTGAAACTGTCAACTGGGGGCAATTGGCCTTCTTGTGGCCCCTCTGGTTGCAGTGGAAACACAGCAACTCTGATGTCTGGATAACTGCTGTCGGAGCAGTGCAATCCCTGCTGATGTGCCCAGACTTGCCGCACTTGTAGCAACCTGATGATCCCATCCTGCACGCCCCCTCGTGTGGCCTTCCGCATTTCCTGCAGCGGCTCGGTCCTGACTGGCCTTTCGGCCTACCATCTGATCCCTTGGGCTTCTTCCCCGAAGCCCCTCCTGTCTGTCCCTCCTCTAATTTCCGTTTCCGGATGTGCTCCAAATCTATCTCCCTCTCCCTCGCCCTGGCAATCATAGAGTCCAAGGTAGGGCAAGCCGAAAAGCTAACATGCTCCTGGATGTCAGCTCGTAGCATATCGTGATAACGAGTCCTCCTCATATCTTCGTCACCAGCATACTGGGGCACCAACAAAGCCCTCTCCCGGAACTTGGCGGTGATCTCCGCCATAGTCTCCGTCGTCTGCCTCATGTCCAAAAACTCCCTGGCCAGCTGCTGAAGCTCGACAGCCGGCGGAAACTCTGCCCTGAACCTGGTCACAAAGTCCGACCATGTCATAGCCTCGATAGCTGAGGCTCCCAATGAGTCACCCACTGACTCCCACCAATCCCGAGCTCGGTCCCGTAAACACCCCGCTGCATACCTCACCTTCGACCCCTCGGGGCAGAAGCTAGTCAACTGTGCAGACTCGATGTCTGCAATCCTTCGCCTGGCAGCAATGGGGTCTTTCACCCCATGGAAGTCCGGCGCACCACTGCCCCTGAAGTCCTTGAAGGACAGTGTGCGAGATCCCGACTGGCTAGATGCCAAATCACTCCTGAATGCCCGCAGGCGATCCTCCATCAACTCCATGATCCCCTCCTTGATCGACCCAAAGAGGATGGGGGTCGACTCAAGAATGCCTCTAGTGATCTCTGATGCGATGAACTCGCGTAGACCCTCATCTACCGGTTCGGAACCTGATCCCGAACCTGACCCCTCTCCTGAACCGCCATCTACCAGCCTCGATCGAAGTACCACCATTCTGCAATACATCACAACAATCATTAGAGATACTGATATTTCCTGAGGGATCACATTTACTTACAAGTTCCCTGGTCTTGTCTTGGCCTTCCTTGGTTCGGGTACAGATCCTCTGCTTTCAGTAGTACGGGCCCATACTACCTTCCATATCTATCCGTACCCTCTTCAAGGATTGCCTCGACTCCACCAGATCCCTTTCGCTATTGCTGATCACCACTATACTCATCCCAGGCTCGCCCTAGGGAAATCTCCGACTCTACTCGATCCAGTCCTCAGCTGCTGCAGGCCTCCTGGTAATGCCAATTAGCCATTACCCGAATACCATCACACGCGACGAGACTCAGATAATCCTTCGAGTACCCGACTCGTCCCTACAACGGTTGGACTCAAACAAGAGCTGCGCAGTAGGATCAAATCTGGTACTCTAAGATTATTCAACCCTGATCACATGTGACGTGACGTATTCCCCTGGTAGCTAATTCCCATTATTCGGAGTCCCACATAGCACGAAGCAAGCAGCATTCAGACAAGGGTAACAATATCAATCGACTCTATCTGCTTACAGGAACTGCACTAGCATAAAGTGCTAAGCTCATACTATCAGGCATAACCTAGTCAGGCTATCCTACCGCTGTCTACTCAATAACTAGCATGTAATTTTCATTCAACCGGAACATATAAAACAGGCACATAAGGCATCACTCCTAGATCCTTAGTCCTATTCTAGCATGATGTTCTACAAAAGCTGATAAACATAACATAAACTTGTATGGGTACTTTGGGGAATACTTACTTAAGCTCGGCCGGTCGCACACATCACACACTTCGTTCTTTCTTAAACTCTTTTCTCAATTTTAGAAAACATTTTCGTTTTAGAAATCTTTTAATCCCTCGATTTGAGTTCAGACACCCCTGAAGGTGAGTCTAAATCCCTCAAACCAGGGCTCTGATACCAACTTGTAACGACCCAATTTTCACGTCCAAAAATTTCGTTTTAAAAACATTACTTTAGAAAACATCAACAGTTAAAAACATTGTTGGATCAAACCATAACACAACGTAGACCATGTTTAAAAGTCAAATCATACAACCCATCAAAATATCAGAGTACAATCCCAGAGAATCTCGTAAATGCGGAAACCAGTGTGTGTGGATGATGTGCCGCTACCGCGCCAGCTCCTTCCCCTTTGAAGAAGAGGTGCCTGAAACCAAAACTGTAAACTGTAAGCACAAAGCTTAGTGAGTTCCCCCATCGTACCACATACCATACAAACACATAACATACATACTGTCAGGCTATTCTGGGGTGCCTGACTACCCGGTACGACCATTATGGGGTGCCGACCTACCCATGCGGCCATTCTGGGGTGCTGTCCTACCCGTGTCAAGCCATTCTGGGGTGCTGACTACCCATGTCAAGCCATTCTGGGGTGCTGACTGCCCATCGGTCCTAACAACCGATCCTCGAGGACTGGTCCCCTCCTACTACCTCTATCGCATAACATAACAGGCCAGCATGCAAACATATCATCACGTATTGTCAGACATTTCTGGGGTGTCTGACTACCCTTCGGTCCTAACAACCGAACTCTACTACTATCACATATAACATATCATGCTAGCATATAACATATCAGGTAGTAGCAACCTAGATGATATCACAAAGACAATCATCTAACATACGACTCCTACTGGTGGGCCGGCATTGTGGCCGTAGACCCACCACTACTGGAAGGTAACTCACCTCAAAGTAGCTGCTGATCTGATCGGGAACTGATTGTCTGCTGCTGCTTCGGAAATCCTCCGGCTGCAATTCCCACAACATACTCAATCAAACACTGCTAACTGTCCTTTGGGTAAAATGACCATTTTACCCCTGATCATGCCCTAAGTCAAAGTCAGAGTCAACTTTCAGTTGACCCGACTCGCCGAGTTGGCTCTCCAACTCGCCGAGTCCCTACCTAGACGATTGTCCTGAGTCCCGTTTCTACTCGTCGAGTTAGGCTATGACTCGACGAGTTCTTCTTCTAAACTGATATTCAAGTCCTTCATCCTACTCGCCGAGTTGTATGAACAACTCGTCGAGTTCATCTTCATCCGATGAACACTTATGCAGCGACTTGCCGAGTTGTATGAACAGCTCGCCGAGTCTGTTCTTGATCTACGGAGATTGCCTTGAACTCGTCGAGTCAGGGCATCGACTCGCCGAGTTCCTCCATAGATGAGTTCAGCTTCCAACTCACCGAGTCACACCCCGTGACTCACTGCACACTCGACACTACAAAAAGGGGACAAACTCGGAGACTCGCGAGCAAACTCGCCGAGTCGTTGCCATGCACCTACTAAATACACAAATTTGCTCGATTCCAGTCCATGCCATTCACAGATCTGGACTCCTAGAAAACGAATCACACGTAAAGTTTCCAACTTTACGTGTAGATATTCACCCTTAAGGGTTTTAGGGTTCAAAATGTACCCAAGAGGGTAGATCTAGGGTCTTCATGCAATGGGGGTCCATAAAGGCAACAGATCTGAGCTCCTAGAGCTCAACCATGCCTAGATCTAAGGGCCAATCAGCCTATTACGAAATAATTTGCACATACAAACTTGGGGATTGGCTCAAGAATGACTTAAATGAAGTAATAAGCATAGAAACAAGGGGAAAACAGATTATACCTCAAAGGAACTGCTGAAGGAGTACAAAGATGCTTGGATTCCTTCCCTTCCTCTTGACCTACTTCCCCTTTTGCCTCAAAACCTTCAAGAACACACAACAATTGCCTCAAACTCTCAATGAACAAACTTAGAACGAGGGTTGGGAGCTCTGGGGGGTGAATGGGGGCTGGCCTGGGGCAGATATGTTGCTTAAATAGGGTGCAAACCCCTAGAACTTAGGGTTTCATCCAACAGCGGTGACTCGCCGAGTCCGGAATATGGACTCGCCGAGTCGCCAACTTAAACATGTCCCGGGTCTCGTCCTTACTCGGCGAGTCGGGCCTATGACTCGTCGAGTCCAAGGCAAAAAGAAGGAGAATACTCAAATAAGATTTACGTACCAGGAACCAGGTGCTACACAAGTAAAGGGTCAACTCCTAACAACTATAGGAAGGGATGCCAATAACCAAGTATATCCTATATGTTGGGCTGTGGTAGACATTGAAAACAAGCAAAACTGGAAATGGTTCTTGGAGCTTCTTCGTGAGGATGTTGGAGTACAAGAAGGTGGCGGTCTTACAGTTATATCAGACCAGCATAAGGTATATTGTTATTCTTGTCCCTTATGTCATAAATTTCAAAGTTTTTCTTGTCCATTTTTTCATAAAAAAAAGGTGTCAAATAACATTGCTATTCTTTTAGGGGCCACTTGAAGCAGTAAAGGAGGTCTTGCCAAATGCGGAGCATAGACAATGTGCTCGCCATATATATATGTAAACTTTAAGAAGTCATATAAAGGAGAAGAGTACAAAGATCTATTTTGGGCTGCTGTTGGTTGCACTGTCGAACCTGAATTCATATCTGTGATGGAGAGATTGAAGGCTATAAATGTGGGTGCATATGAATACTTAATGTCCCATAACCCGAGCTCATGGAGTCGTGCTTACTTTTGTCAAGGTAAGTATTACATTTTCCTTTTTACTTAAATTTGTCTTTATACTTTAATATAGCACTTAACATTTGGTGTTTGCACTTAACATTTGTGGTTTGGATGTTTTTGCCCTTGTTGATGTGCTAGATTGAACAAAGGAATGAGCAATTCCAATGCAACCAAAGTGGATGAATTTGTAAATCAAAGCGGATAAGGTTGTTGTAATTTAAGTAAAGCTGAAAATAGAATTCTGAAAACAAAAATCTGAAAATTAGAAATCTGAAAATCAGAAATCTGAAAAATAGGAAATCTGAAAATCAGAAATTTGAAAAACAAAAATCTGAAAATATAAATATGAAAATAGCAATCTAAAAATCTGAAAATAGCAATCTGAAAATCTGAAAATATAAATCTGAAAACAGCAATCTGAAAATCTGAAAACAACAATCTGAAATCTGAAAATAGCAATCTGAAAATCTGAAATCTGAAAACAACAATCTGAAAATCTGAAAAACAGGTATGTTTATTTGAAATCTGAAAAACATAAATATGAAAATAGGTGTGTTTATTTTTTAACAGATAGAGCATGTGAGACTTTTGAGAATGGTGTTAGTGAAAGCTTCAATGCGATGATTGTTGATGCTAGAAAGAGGCCATTGCTAACAATGTTGGAGATGATACGTTTAAGTGTCATGGAGAGAGTTTCTTTTATGTATAACCTACAACAAACGTGGGAGCCTCCTATTTGCCCTGCAATCATTAAGAAATTAGAAACATTTGGTGAACACTACAGGTTAGTACATTGCTTGTATTTGGAAACATGTGTTGGCCTATTACAACTTCTAATAAGTGCATTTAATGTATTTATAGGTCATGGTCTGTCATACCAAGTGGTGGAGGGATATTTGAGGCAAGGTCAACCTATGAGTCATACTGTGTAGATTTGCAGTCTTGGTACTGCTCATGTAGACTATGGGAATTATCAGGGATTCCTTGTGTTCATGCAATAGCTGCAATGTTTTACAATCAGCAAAATCCAGAGGATTTCATCAGTCCTTGGTTTTCAAGTGAAAGATTCAAGGATAGTTATGCTACTTTTTTACAACCTATGAATGGTAGCAACCTATGACCAACAACTCCTTATGAAAAACCTTTGCCACCTATGTCTAGGCAGATGCCTGGGAGGCCTACTGTGAACAGGAAGAAGCATGCCAGTGAGAAAGGAGACGGCGGATCTAGGAAAAGAACTGTTAAGTGTAACAATTGTCAAGAGTTTAGACATAATAAAAAGTCATGTAAGAATCCTACAAAGGAGCCTGAGCCCAAACCAAAAAAGAAGATAGGAAGGCCAAGTGTGAAGATTGAAGGTACTTTAAAAAGACCAAGAAAAAAAAAACTAAAGTTCTATGTGCATATTCACAAGCAGTTGTTGATTTGAGGGAGTCTGGATACATTTCCCAAGAAACTGAGGAGCTAATGGGTACAAGGGATGATGTTACCCAAGAAACTGTGCAACTACCAACAATGGATGATGTCACACTTGAAGCACAAGGCATTGCAGAAACACAAATGGATGATGTAACTTTTGTACCTGAAACTATTGCACCTGGTTCGACCCCGGCAGAACCAATGACATTGGACTAATAGAGTAGAGGTGATTGTATTTTTGTAGAGGGGGTGGGGGTATTTTTGTATAGTACCATTAATATGGCCATTTTGGTCTTTTTGTTGCAACTTATTATTTGGCATTTTTGTAAGTGTTAATGATGGCCAAGTTCACACCCACATGTTATTTAGAAACTGATCCACTTTGGATTAACATTCCCCTTTGTAAACTGTTTATGAAATGTTGTGTACTTTGTTTATTTTCTATATTCCTTTTTGTCTTTTTCTTATTAGGACATTCTACTTTCAAATATCTATCAAATTATATCATATTAGTTTATAATAAAGGCCATATAACAGCCCCATATTAACAATTTTTTTTAACTTAACAACCCTTATATTAACAGTTTTTTTTTTTTTTTTTAATAAAGTTACCCTTTTAGGAAAAACCAAATTTAATAATGAATGTATGCCTTAAAAGGGTAAAATTGGAAACTGAAAATAATATATATATATATATATATATATATATATATATATATATATATATATATATATATATATATATATATAAGGTTAGGTTATTTTGTTTTTAGTATTTATTGTGTGTATGTATGACTGATTCTGGACCAATCATTTTAGTTATTTTAAGAAAGTAATTAATGCATATTACATCTTGAAGATATAATAGGTATTAATTACATCTTCAACATTTAATATGCATTAATTACTTTCTTAAAATAACTAAAATGATTGGTCCAGAATCAATCATACAGACACACAATAAATAGTGAAAACATTTGAACCTAACTCTCTCTCTCTCTCTCTCTCTCTCTCTCTCTATATATATATATATATATATATATATATATATATATATATATATATATATATATATATATATATATATATATATATAAGTACTTGTATTATCCTACGAAACCTAACCAACTATTTTCACGACCCGATATTAAAAAAAAATGAAAAAAGGTTTTTACAACATTTGGGTCGGATAAAACCCACATGCCTTTCACGACCCGATATATTGTAATCCAATCGACGGTAACTTAAGGTCTTAAACCCTAACCCTGGTCACTGACGAACCATCACCGGAGTAACCTCTCCTCCAGCATCGACACCATTGCAATCAACCATGCCGAATGCCGACGGAGGTCCACCGGAGGTAACCCTGGAAACATCAATGGGTTCTTTCACCGTCGAGGTAAAATATTCGACTACTCTCGAGCTTTTCTCACTGTTACAAAAGAACTTTGAACAAACTAATTGATGTCAAATTGATCAGATGTACGATAAGCACTCCCCCAAAACCTGCAAAAACTTCATTGAACTATCTCGAAGGGGTTACTACAACAACGTTAAATTCCACAGAATCATCAAGGTCTGTAACTCCAAAAATCCCCAACTTTCAACACTTTTGTGTTTTCGTTTGTCGAGTAATGATAATAATCCATGGAAGTAAGTGCTAATTCTGGATAATTGTTTATATTTTTGTAACAGGATTTCATAATTCAAGGAGGTGATCCCACCGGCACAGGAAGGGGTGGAGAATCCATTTATGGGTACGTTTTCTCATCTCCAATTAAGCTTTCCTTTTACGATTTTTATGCTTCAATCTTACGAACTTGTTAGATTCGAGATTGTTGAAGTTAATCCATACTTCTGGAATCCGTAATCCCAATCAAATCTGTCGTTTGAAGTCTGAACACAAAAAAGTAGATATCAAAACTCGAATTCAAATTGAATTTCAACAATCTACTGGCAAGTTGCGCTTATGTTTGAGAAATTTGACTTTTTTTTTTGACATGAGTTTGTTTCCATTGTTGAAGCTCAAAGTTTGAAGATGAGATCACTCCAAAGCTGAAGCATACTGGAGCTGGTATCATATCCATGGCTAATGCTGGTCCAAATACAAATGGGAGTCAGTTCTTCATCACCTTAGCACCAGCTCAATCACTTGATGGTAATTATATTTTTTCAAAAAGGGACTATTTTGATCAATTTGCTCCATTTTAATATTTATACTTATCATAATTTCAGGAAAACACACGATATTTGGAAGAGTATGTAGAGGAATGGAGATTGTGAAGAGACTTGGTAGTGTTCTGACTGATAATACTGATAGGTATATTGCTTTCTTATTCTATTTATTTGGAAAATGTATGATTGATTTTGATAAATTCTTGTCTTGTTATTATTATTATTATTTTTTTAATGTTTTGTTTTGTTTTAGGCCTGTTCATGATGTGAAAATACTACGAACAAGTGTTAAAGATTGATGGTTTTTGGCACCATAGATTTCTCAAAGCAAGGTGTTGCTACTATCCATAATCCCATGAATGTAATCGAATTATATAGGGCTTCATATGTATGCAATTTAACAAGAAAACATTAGTATCTTGTAATTTGAGATTGTAACAAAATTATGATTTACTCCTCCATGTTCTAATTTGGTCAAGTTATTGACTTCTTGTGATTTGCATATAAAGATAGTGTTTTTTCATATGGTCAAAAAAGGTTGCCAAATGGTTAGGTTAAACCACAATCACAACAAACCTTCATATCTTCTTCTTTGTTACTTTACTGATTTTTTTTACTCTAATAAATAAAACCATTTTTGTCGCTGGTCATTCTCTCATGCATCATGTTACATGTCATTTTGTGGTAATTTTAGATTAAATTATATCCATATATGTCATTTATTTATTTTTTCTATTTATTAAATTTCATATAATATTTAAATGAAAAAATATAATATTAAATGCATATCAAAATTTTGTGGTTTTTTTTTTTTTTTTTTTTTTTTTTTTTTTTTTTTTTCCATTTTACTGTATTAAATTAATTATAATATTTACTCTAATAAATGAAGTTTTTTGTTGTCATTTGTCACATTTCCATTCAATTTGTCAAATCTCATTTTGTGGTTGTTTTGAATTAGTTTTTTGTCCACATGTCATTTTATGACCTTTTCTATTTTATTAAATTTCACATAATATTTTAATGTAATAGTTGCAATAAATATACTAATAAATGAATATCAATTTCATTAATAAACTTATTTTTTAATTTCAAAATTCCTAAAATTAAAGCTTATTAGTTTCTTTTATTTATTTAAATTATTTTTTTAATTTAAAAGATAAAAACATTTTCATTATAGTAATTCATTATTTTTTTTATTTTCTTATAAATTCAAAGTTTTCAAATATTTTGATATTTATACATGTCATTACACATGTCATCCTTCTTCAGTTCCATTTAATTTTAATTGATATCCCTATAATACCCTTAATGAGGTAATTGAAAATTAAAAAAAAAAAAAAAAAAAACACAAAATCACGTAAACAAAAAGAAGTAAAATCAAGTAACCAGTTTCTTCCATACGGCTCCAACCCTATTCTCATTTGATTATTCTCATTTGATTGTTCTCGTTATTCTATGTTGCACACATCGACATCGACATTGACAGCCATAGCCATCATAGACAACAAGTAAGGCAACATGTAATTTTTTCTTACATTCTCACTGCCCCGTTGGTATGATTATCTTCTTTATTGTTAATACAATTTTTGTTTTATTGTTGAAACAGTCTCTGGTTTGATTAGTTGGTTTGTTGTTAATAAAATCTTTGTTTTATTGTTGATATAGTCATTGATCAGTATGGAGGACGCAAATTTAGGTGAAGGGGATACAATTCTCAATCCTCAAGATCAAAACATTCCTAAAGTTGGAATGATGTTTGATTCAGAAAACGAACTTGAAGATTACTTTAAAAAATACACATACCAGATTGGATTTGGTGTACGAAAAGTTAGTACAAGAACAAAAAAATGTATTGCCACAACATACTACTCACTTGGATGTTCCAGAGGAGGTGTATATGAGCCTAAGACAAACAAACCATATCTAAAGTCTTCTAAAACAAATTGTCAAACAAATATTTGTGTAATTGCATATGGTGATGGAAGATGTACTATCTCTCGTGTTTTTCTTGAACATAACCATGCTTTAAGTCCCAAAAAATCTAGTTTTCATCGATCACATAAGAAAATGGATTCATATGCCAAGAGAAGACTTGAGTTGAATAATTATGCTGGAATTCCATTAAACAAAAGTTTTCATTCGTTAGTTGTTGAAGAGAAAGGGTATGGCAATTTGTCTTTTGGCGAGACAGATTGTAGATCTTACATTGCAAAAATAAGACAACTAAGACTTGGGCAAGGGGATGTTGAGGCAATTCGTAATTATTTTGCCCGTATATAAAAAAGAAGTTCAAATTTTTTTCTACGTGATTGACATGGATGATGAAGGTCGTATGCAAAATGTATTTTGGGCAGATGCAAGGTCTAGGGTAGCTTACGAGTCATTCGGAGATGTTATTTCATTTGACAACACATATTTGACGAACAAATATAATATGCCGTTTGCACCTTTTGTTGGAGTAAATCACCATGGACAATCTATCTTATTTGGATGTGGTTTGCTTTCTCGAGAGGATACAGAAACATATGTATAGTTATTCAAGTCATGGTTAGAATGCATGAATGGAGGGGCACCAAAAGCAATAATTACAGATCAATGCAAGGAGCTGTGGTACAGGTATTCCCCGAATCTCATCATCGTCTTTGTCTTTGGCATATTATGAAAAAGATTTCTAAAAAATTAAGTAGATTGGATCAATATAAAGTAATAAAGAAGACTCTAAAAACCCTTGTGTATGAGTCTACGAACACTCAAGAGTTTGAAGATGGGTGGTGCAAGCTGGTTGACAAATATGGACTTGAAAAAAATGAGTGGTTATGTTCTTTATTAAACGATCGAAGTCATTGGGTGCTGATGTATGTAAAAGTAAACTTTTGGGCAGGGATGTCTACTACACAACAAAGTGAAAGCATAAATGCTTTTTTTGATGCGTATGTTAATTCTAAAACATCATTACGACAATTTGTTGAGCAATATGACAATGCGCTAAAAAGCAAGATTAAGAAAGAAAATAAGGCTGATTTTGAGTCTCTTAATTCTTCATATAAGTTAGTAACTGGGTTTTATTTTGAGAGACAGTTTCAGGAGGCGTACAGAAATGCAATTTTTAAGTTGTTTCAAGATGAGTTACGGGGTATGTTGTTTTGCAATTCTTTATTGCTCAAAGTGGATGGTGCACAATATGTATTTCATGTCACAAATGTTATCGAAGGGAAACATTGAGATTTTAAAAAAAGAGTTGTTTATATTGTTAGGTATGATGCAATCGCATTTGATATACAATGTTCTTGTTATTTGTTTGAGTTTCGCGGAATTATTTATCGGTATGGTGAAGATATTGATTGAGAAGGATGTTAAAGAAATTCATCCACGATATATTTTGTCTCGGTGGAGGAAGGATGTGAAGCATGGACACTACTCGGTGATAAATTGTTATGAAGATTTGATGAGTGGTGAAAATGCTAAACAGTTTGACCACTTGTGTTCCAATTTTTATGAGGTTGCGCATATTGCTAATTCTCACGAAAAGTATGAATACTTGCTAAGTTGTATAAATATGGCTAAAGAAAAGTTAAATGATGATTCATTTTGGGGTTGTAGTAGTAACGTAAAATTGATAGTTGAAGATGTTCGTGTTCCAGACTCGACTAAAAAAATTGTTACCACCTTTGCAAGTACGTAGTAAAGGCCGTCCACCATCCAAGAGAAAAGAATCTAGAGTTGAACGGGTTATGAAGAAGAATAGAAAGAAAAATGTAATATTTTATCTATTTAGATTTTTTTGTTTAATGTAGTTTTTAATAACTGCGTTTATTTATGTACTTGAGAAAACGGATAACATACAACAAGATCCAATGGGTCCAAGTCGTGAGCATGGGGCAATTTCCTATAATGATGAGCCGAACTACCATTTTGATCTTAATGTACCGGTTTGAACAAGAAAGACCGATGAATATGTGGAAAAGACTGATTTTCAGTTTTAGTTATTTTTAGATTAATTATTTTGAAAGAACCGATTGGCATTGTGAAAGTATTAAGAATTGGATTTCTTGGTTTCAAAATAAAGGGCACATTGGTCATTTTTGGAATATTTATGATTTTATTTCTTTGAGGTTCAAAAGATGTCGCAATGTGTATTTTTCTTAAGTTTCCTATGATGTATACCAATAGAGTTTTACATGATACATACAAATGGAACCAAAAATAGCAATGCACTTTAAAAATTAAATCAAGAATAACAACGCACTTTCAAAATAAAAAGTGGGACAAATTACAAAAAAAAGAGTTACAAATAGAGGGGCATTTATGTCCCAATATTTAACAAAATGGAACCTTTGGCCATTTTTGTCCCCATTTACAAAATACAATACACGGGCATTTGTGTCCAAATGAGAAATGAAACTAATGGACATTTTAATATTATCATCTAGAAGAAAGAATAGATACATTGAACTTCGTTTGACACAAAAACACTTTCTAGATCAAGTATATGACCTTGTTAACCATGGTGACAACAACTTCCAAGATATCCCCTTTGAAAGGTCAAAACACAACACATTGATACTTAACAGGAAAAGTAACAAAACCAATGTTATCTCTAAGAAAGAATAGATACATAGTTTAATACAATAATTGATATTAAACCCAAATGGTGTGTTGTTTCTACCTAATGACATGTCCATTTTCTCCTCTGCCAATGTTATTATAGCGGTTATAAGTGGTTTTGTAGCCATCTGCACAAGTTCCTCCAAACATTTAAGCTTGATAAAGTGAGACAAAAAAATTATGTGATATACACATCCCATGAATATTTTATAAATAGTTAAAAGTAATAAATTGTAGTGATAAATGCAAAAATTAAATTGTAATTTCAATTTAACTAAAATATTTCATAAAAATATTTTTATAATCGTTAAAAGTTTTCAAATAAGTACCTTAAAATAACATAAAATAATAATGTTAAAAGTAACTCTATATAAATGATTATATTGTTACCTTTAAAATCAAAAAACAATGTTTGATGTTTTAAATAATTATAATGATAGAACTTAAAACATTAAGCAAATAAATTTTAAAAAATTAATGAATAATAACAACAACTATAAATAACATTAAACTATATATTATATTTAATTTTATTCATATGTAACTTGCGGATAGAAGTCATTCAAACAATTGAGATTATGCAGTTATAATAGATGTATATATTATCATATAATTCAAAATAATCAATATTATATCAATTTAGTATATGAATTATCATATCAAATTTAACAACAATGTTATTGTTATATTTAAATAAAACATATATTTGTAAAGACTTCAATTATATAAGTGTTTATGCGCAACGTGCGAGCATTCGCCTAGTAATATACATAAAACCGTTTCTGCCACTTGTCATTCTCTCATGCGTCATGCCAAATCTCATTTTGTGGTAATTTTAAATTAAATTATATCTATATATGTCATTATATGTCATTTTATGTTTTTTTTCAATATATTATATCAATTTAGTATATGAATTATTATATTAAATTTAACAACAACATTATTGTTATATTTAAAGAAAACATATATTTGTAAAAACTTCAACTATATAAGTGTTTCAGCGCAACGCGCAGACATTCGCCTAGTAATATACATAAAACTGTTTCTACCACCTGTCATTCTCTCATGCGTCATGTCAAATCTCATTTTGTGGTAATTTTAAATTAAATTATATCTATATATGTCATTTTATGTTTTTTTTTTTTTCATTTTATTAAATTTCACATACGATTTCTATTTTTTCTCATAATTATTTTAACCACTTAAATGCATTATTGCAAAAGGCGCGATGTTACGTCTAGTAATATATATATATATATATATATATATATATATATATATATATATATATATATATATATATAATATAATATATAATATAATATAATATAATTGTTTCTGTCACTTGTGATTCTCTCATGCTTCATGCCACGTCATTTTGTGGTAATTTTATATTAAATTATATCTATATATGTCATTTTGTGCTTTGTTTTTTCATTTTATTAAATTAAATATAATTGTTAAATATAATAAATATAATAATAAATGCATATCTAAATTTTGTGGGTTTTTTTCCATGTTATTAAATTCTAAATAATATTTAAAGGTAATAAATATAATATTAATAAAACCGTTTCTACCGGTTGTCATTTTCTCATGCATGATACCACGTCTCATTTTATGGTAATTTTAAATTATATTATATCTATATGTCATTTTGTGCTTTTTTTCCATTTTATTAAATTTAATATAATATTTAAATGTAATAATAAATGCATATTAAAATTTTGTGTTTTTTTTCATTTTATTAAATTCTATATAATATTTAAAGGTAATAAATTTAATATAAATAAAAACCTTTTCTGTCACTTGTTATTATTTCATTCATAATACCACATGTCATTTTATGGTAATTTTAGATTAAGTTATATCCATATATGTCATTTTGTGCTTTTTTCCATTTTATTAAATTTCATATAATCTTTAAATGTATTAAATGTAATAATAAATGCATAACAAAATTTTGTGGTTTTTTTTTTCATTTTATTATATTCGATATAATATTTAAAGGTAATAAATATAATAATCAATGCATATCAAATTCATTAATGTAACTTTCCTTATAATTTATAAATTTCTAAATTTAATCTAATTATTTTAATTGTTTATTTATTTAAATTATCTGTTTAATTTTTTTTTTTAAAATGAGCACTTCAATCTTAATAGTTAAATATTTTTCTCTGTTTCCTTCTAAATTCAAACTTTCTAATTTTTTCGATCTTCTTATATTTTCTAATTTTTTTAATAAACTCATGTAATAGTGGGTTTCACAATTAGTTTATAAATAATTAATGTATTGAATATGATCAAGAAAGCTATATAATTCATAATTGAAATAATGTTATAATTGTTTTACTAGAGGATGGATATGCAAACATTGTTGGTGAACCGATTACATTTTTTTTAGTTTTAAACTTTTATCAAAAAAGCAGTCGGATGAGAACACCAATCTGAACTAAAACTAGACTTTTGGTCCTAGAAAGACCAAATAAAAAGAAAAAATAATAATTAGATTTATATACAAACTAAAATAAAAAGAATTAGACTCGAACATCCTAAAAGGGCCGTATTTTTTTGTTTGTAATATCGAATTCTACATAACCGGATATAAATTGGTCTTTGTGATAAGAGTTGGTACTCACCATTATTTTTTCCATCTTTGTGTTTAAGTTGTTTTGATGTATGTGAAGATGCATATATCTAATGTTTTAAAAATATTAAATATTAAAAATAAAAAATAAAAAAATAACAACCAAGAAGAAGACTTGGGCTCTCAACATAGATCAAAGACCTTATTTCTAGAATGGGAAGGCTTACATACGTCAAGAATCATAATCATAATCACATTGAGGGCAACTCACAATAATACGAACATATACACATATTACCACTACATTTTCCCCAAATGGCTCTTTTTGCTACACTTATCTTCGCATCCTCTCACCTCACATTTCCTCATATGTCATTTTGTGTTTTTTTGTTTTTTTTTCATTTTATTAAATTCCATATAATATTTAAATGTATTAAATGTAATAATAAATACATATCATTTTTTTTCATTTTATTAAATTCGATATAATAATTAAAGGTAATAAATATAACAATAAATGCATATCAAATTCATTAATGTAACTTTCCTTATAATTTTTAAATTTCTAAATTTAATCTAATTATTTTAATTGTTTATTTATTTAAATTATTTGTTTAAATTTTTTGAAAAAAATGAGCACTTCAGTCTTAATAGTTAAATATTTTTCTCTTTTTCCGTATAAATTCAAACTTTCCAAAATTTTAAATATTCGTATGTTTTTAGTACATGTGATTATTAGTTTATAGATAGATAAATTATTAAATATGATCCAGAAAGGTATATAATTCATAATTGAAATAATGTTATAATTATTTTAGTAGATGATGGATATTCAAACATCGTTGGTGGCTTTTAACTGCTTACATTTTTTTTTAGTTTTAGACTTTTATCAAAGAAGCAGTCGGATGAGAAAACCAATCTGAACTAAAACTAGGCTTTTGGTCTTAGAAAGACAAAATAAAAAGAATAAAAATTATTAGATTTATATACAAATTAAAATAAAAAGAATTGGGCTATAAACAGTCTGATCCTAAAAGACCCGTATTTTTTGTTCATAAAGCCAAATTCTCCGGAAGTAGATAGAAACTAGTCTTTGTGATAAGAGTTGGTACTCATCATAATTTTTTCCATCTTTGTGCATAAGTTGATTTGATACATGTGAAGATGCATATATCTAATGTTTTAAAAGATTAAATATTAAAAAAAAAAACAACCAAGAAGAAGATTTTGGGCTCTCAACATAGATCAAAGACCTTATTTCTAGAATGGGGAGGCTTACATACGTCAAGAATCATAATCATGATCACATTGGGGGCAACTCACAATAATACGAACATATACACATATTACCACTACATTTTCCAACACCAAATGGCTCTTTTTTACTACACTTATCTTCGCATCCTCTCACCTCACATTTCCTCATGCTAATCGTCTTTTTGCACACGTGCTCCGGGATTCTGATACCATGAGCAACACCAAAGACCATAGTTGTGGTTGCACAAGCTATTCATCTCAAAATAAATATATATTCTTTTAAATAAAATGAAGAAATAAAGAAGTGACTTATGTTGGAATTACTATAACTGAATGAGAAAATAGAAATCATACCTGAAAAGAGTAGGAGTATAAGCAAAAGTGTTGGGAATTTGCTTGATTTTGATGTCTTCATTTTGAGGTTTGATGGTTAGGCTTAAGGAAGGTATGTTATGTATGCATTAGTTTATAAAGGGTTGTTTTGTTTCTTCTTTATACAGTTTGTAAGCCTCTACTTTATTCTATGCCTCTTTATTGTGTGTTTTTTAAATGATTATTGTGAATTTAAGAATTAAAACCCAATAAATATTTTATTAAAGTAAATGATAGTTGGAAAACTTTATATTTAATCTCAATAATAAATTTATTTTAGCAACTTCTATCAAGTTATAACAATGTGTAACGTGGTAGATTTTATAGAATATAATGTTCTAATAAGAAAACTAAATAAAAGTAGCGTGTTATAATAATTAATAAGGTAGATTTTTCAAAATATAATATTGTAATAGAATAAATAAAAATAAGATGTTATAGTACACATAAATAAATAAAAAACATAATTAGTTTTTTCAAACATTTAGGATTGCAATAATTACATGTTCTTTTCTTTGTGCTTACTCACTTCCCCTTTAGTTTCAATGTGATTTGTAAGCTTCATCAAACAAATGGCAGATGCTTGTTATGTCTCATGACACGTGGATATAAAATCTTCAAATGCTTTTTTGCTTTAAGACCTCTTTAAGACGAAATAGATCTTAAATATTTCCATTTCTAGTGAATGGAAAACATATTGAACTTTGAACAAGTCATTTGTAATGTATATGAACAAAAATTGAAACGATAGTTTTTTTTCCACACATTTTATTACTTTGTTCAACTATAATAGAACTGTAAAAGATAATGTTTGAATTTACTTTTTATTATTCAAGTGTAAGAATCAAGTAATATAGTTTGAACTTTGAAGTGTTTTAAGCATATTATGATTATGTAAAGAGTTCATAACCAACATGACTGATTTTTTTTTTTATATATTACCATAATAATATTTTCATAACTATAATAACGTTTTTACATCTTATTTATCATTAACATATAGAAGATCATTATTGATAGTTCTAGGGACATACGATTTTTTGTTTCAATTGGTTATTCTTTTTCAAAATCTGCACAAAAAAGTCATATCCAGATGTATTTTGAAATTGCAATTGAAATTAAAATTTGAAATGTAAGATGAAGATGATGAGGTTAATATGCTTATTAATACATATTATTCAAAAGATAAAGGAAGTTGGTCAATTACAAGTGTACTTAAAGTTTGAAAATATAATTTTGGTAAAGAATACTTCAACTTGTACGTTAAAACTTAAAAAGAATGATGAAAAATTGCTTATTGGAACAAGTTAAATGCAAATATTGATTAGAAATGGGTAAAACCAATGTAGGATGTTGTTCTTAAAATATGTAAAGTAAGAATATTTGAATGTACGATAGAATGCAAGTGAATTTGGAAATAGTCAATAAGTACGAAAAAATGTAAATAGAAGTAAATACTTAAAGCTTGAGGAAAAAGACTTGAAATTGGTAAAATGATCATTTTAGACATGAAAATAAAAGTGGAAAATGATTAAAACCTAATTAGTATGATTCCTTATCTTACAATGATACAAGAAGGAAAGAAATAACAAAGTTGGGTTCAAGAAAAAAAATGTATTTTGTTTAATCCTAAAAATAACCGGACAATGATAAAACTAAAAACTTATATATTTAGCACATAAAAGTGCAAGTGAATATACTATAGACTTAGAATGATATTTATAAAGGCTTGGGAATACATTAGAAGCAAAGTAGATGAAAAGTAATGAGTTTTACAATATTTTATGTTTTTGAAATTTTTAACGGATCAAATTATCAAATGTTGCATAAATAATAAAATTAAGCGATATTTTGAAATCTAATTATTGGTATTAATGAGAAAAGTATCAATAAAATCTCGAAACAAAAATTGATTTAAAAGAACCTATGAACATTTATACATGTTTAAAACACTATTGGTGCATGTATAGACTATGAGGGTGTTTGACTAAGTTTTTTAGTTTTTTAACTTATAGTAGTGTCAAAACAAAGTTTTTAAAAAAATATTTGGATTAACTTAAAGAAAAAAGGAAAAAAAAGACTTTTAGAGGTGTTGGACAACTATATGCTATAAGGAGTTTTGATAAGTTAGAGGTTAGTAACTTTAGAAAAATGACTTATCTTCGGTTTCACACTGTTATGAATTGTTTTTAAAAAATAATCTATCCAAACATTCATTTTAACTTATACCGGTGTAGATTCAGTAATAAGTTAACAACTCATTTTTTAAGTTTATGGCTAAACACCTTCTATAACATAACATGGAGTTAAACACAGTTAAGAAAGAAAATGACTAATTGGCCAAAAATAAGATAAGAAGACTAAAATGCCAAAAGTGATTACTAAGTTTATATGTATGTTTAATGTTGGAATGGATTTGAAATACTATAATAATGACTATATTAACATAGACATTAACATATAGATCATATAACTATGAGATTTGAAGCATTTTATTAAAATAAAAAAATAAGATCGTATAGTAAAAGAATGAAATAATACCAAGATGGTTTTAAAGTGAGACACATGTGGTTATTGAAACAACTTTGGAATGATGCTAGAATTACTAAAACAACATAGTTATTGCATGATCATGAGAATCCAAACTGATAAAAAGGAAAACTTCAAAGAAAATCCAAACGTATTTTTATAAATACTTAAAGAAATCACTATTTTATTTTTTAGTGCACTAAAATTATATTTTCTGAAATTCTTATTTAAAGTTTTTTAACCTTAAAAAAACCTAATCTATTTTCATGAAAGAATTAAAAAACCACCATATTATTTTTTTTAATACTTTTAAACCTTCATATTTTTTTGAAATTTTTTAATCTAATGAATTGTAACAATCAAAACATCGAGAATCAATTGTCTAGCATTTTCGGCTATCTAGGTACAATTTACCGAGCTCAATTCCGTATTAAAAAATATAAAATTTTTAACATACAAATAAATAATATAGTAGTTTTTTAAAACTTTGATGAAAATATGTTAAGTTTTTATAAGAATTTCCCCCATTTAAAAATAAACTTGTTTATGAAATAAATGGAACCTTTGATGTCAAACGACCTATGCAAATAAGACAATACTACATTAAAACAATTTTGGATTGGATGATCAATAAGTACGAAGATGGTGTTGAACTTGAACAAATTATAGTCAAATATGTCAATTCAAAAGATCAACTAACGAATGGTTGTATTTCGATGTAATAATCATTAAAATCTTATCAACTCTAAAAAAATCTACAAGAGCTGTATTTTTCTCTATTTTGTTAAATGTTTTAGAAAATTTCAACATGAATATTGAATAGTCATGAATATTGAATAGTCAGATTATAATGTTGGAGAAAACATCCAACATCCACAACTTTCAATGATTTCAAAGCAATAATCAAATCACAAAGTTGAAAACACAAATCCATACGAACACTAACATCTGTTTCATGAAAATAGTTTCAAAAGTTTCAACCAAATCCTTGATAAATCAACAAAAACACAAAACGAGTCTAAATTAAACATAAAACATATCAATGTCATAAAACAAAACTGACACAAAGATTTGAAACAAGCTCTCGACTTAATATCCACCCTTGAGATCATTGACAACATCATATGGAATCGGAGTTACAGTCTCTAGAGTCGTCCCTTCAACCATAAACCCTGGTTTCGGTCCAAGTGGTTGCCTTTTGGTACTGATCACAACCCCCTTCGCCTTCGCCTCCGCCTTCAGCTGATCGTTCTTCTTAATCCTCTGTTTCAGTTCCTCATTGCACCTCGAAGGCATCACATGTTCAATTCGAACATGAATCCTCTTCTTGATGATTCTGTTACCAACCTGTTTGATCGATACGTATTAAACACACAAATCGAACAAAAGGGGGATAATCAGAAACCCTAAAAGTACATCCAATGATCTCTCGAACCCAAATGCGAGATAGATCTTAAATAGCAACTAAAGTATCAAATTCTTGAGATACGCATAAAGAGAGAGGTGGGAAGGAAGGGAGATTTGACCTGTTTGTTCATTTCGACGCCGATGGCGCGCTTGGTGACGTTCCAGACTTGACCGGTGCGGCCATGGTAGAACTTGTGGGGCATACCTTTGTGAATGGCGCCGTTCACCTTGACATCGACGTAATCTCCGACGTGATAAGTTCTGAGGTAAGTGGAAAGATGAATGGTACCCTTCTTCCTGAATCCTCTTGCGAACAAATCCCTTGTTCTTGAACGTAATCCATGTCCCGCAGGCATCTTTCCCTCTCTCGATCGATACCAAAATTGCAGACGAAATCGAGTGGGTGTTTAGAAGAGGCTGTAAAGCTGTGGCGCGATATATGAGATGTTTGGTAGGTATCTAGGGTTTTTGATTTGGGCTTAATGGGCTTTTTGAATGTAGACTAGCCTAGGATATAGGGTTTTTGATTTGGGCTTAATGGGCTTTCATTTACTGGGCTTTTTGAATGTAGACTAGCCTAGGATATAATGTGCCTCACCTTCAAACATGGTTAAAGGAAATGCTATACAAAAATAAAATAAAATCTCTGGTTAGGATTTTTTTTTTTAATACTGATCGAGTTTTATAAATAAATATCATTCTAATTTGAATTATATAATTAAAGTATTGTAGATTTGTTTTATATAAAATTTAATAATTGAAACTTTAGTTTATTTAAAAAGAATCATTGTAATTAGGTATAAAAAGTTTTTGAGTAACACAAAACTTGGAATCTATAAAATAAGAGTAAATTACACGAATGGACTTTATGGTTTGGAGTAATTTGCGTGCTTGATACTTTTTTTTTTTAAATCGGATGGTTATTATTGTTGTTTTTGTTACATGTTTGGTCTCTATCTTATCTAAAAATAATATTATTTAAATAGAGAAAAATAGAGAGTTAAGTAAGGTAAGGTGAGGAGTGAGATTGAGGTGTTTTTTTTTAAATAAATTAAAAAAAAAAAGCAAGGGCAAAATACTATTTTTAAGTAAGACAGTGACCAATCGCATAACAAAAACAAACAATATAGACCTTTCGAGTTAAAAAAATAAGTTAGAAACTAAAGTTATCCTAAACCATAAGGACTATTCATATAATTTACTCTAAAAATAATAACTATAAATTGAAATTTTTGTTGTTTAATCATTCAAATTCTTCTTAATATTTATCCGCTAAAACTTTGATTATTAAAAAAACTACTTCATGAAAATAAAGGAGCTTTTCAATTATATTTATAACTTTTAATTTGTGTTTTAAAATTATATTTGATTTATCCACATAGGATGGTAAGTACTAATGATTTAAGTAGATATAATTATGTTTATTTGATTAGACATAAATCATATACATTTGAAAAGTTCAAGGAGGATCACAACGAAGTAAATATTCAATTGGGAATGAAGATAAATGTTTTTTAATCCGATAAGGAGGGGAATACATTAGTATTGAGTTCTACAGACAGCTTAGAAATTGTGAAATAGTTTCACAGTTAGCTTCCCTAAATATGCCGCAATTGAAAGGTGTTTCTGAAAGGAGAAATTAAACCCTGTTGGATATGATTCTATCTATGATGAGTCATGTTACTGTAACGTCCCAAAAATTAACACTAAAAATTTTGATTTTTAAATTAATAAAACCAAATCCAAAACAATATCATGAAAACCATAGTTATGAATTAGCAAATGGATCATAGATTTGAAATGACATAAACAATATAATCACAAACTGAAGCTCATATCATTGCTTGGAATCAATAGTTTGAATCAATGAATCCTAGAAATGAGAATAACCAAATTACCACCAATGGAACTAGAATTTGATTCAAACATCATGAAATAGCATCATTAGCCAAAAGATTGACAATTGGATCACTGATTGAAGGAAGATGTACTATCTAACTTCTAACCATAAACTCAAGCTCATATCATTGCTTGAAGCTTCAAATTCAGATTTGAAAATCTAGGGTTTTAGACACCCATCAAGTCACGTTCAAACTCATAAATCCTATAACTATTTGTTAGTCAAATTTTGTAGATGGGTCAATGAGTTAAACTACATCAACAATTTCACAATAATCACCCAATTTAAGCATAAACTCGGATTTCACCATTGTTACTTAAGAAAAATCATCAAAATAACTCCAATCTTACAATTCTCACAACCATTTGTTGGTTGGAGCTTGGAGATGGATTAAGGAAATGAACTACATCAATAATCTTATATAAACAACATATATGGAGTATAAATTTTGGATTTGCAATACCACATAAACTCTAAGACGAATTTGGGGGAAAAGGAAATGATTCTACCGTTAAAAGAAAGATCATGAAATAGATTGATCAATGTTTCATCCAAGAGTTCCAAGCACCAGAATACCATGAATATTATAGAGAAAATCAATCCAAAATTGTCACACCCCCGAACCAGACGACGGAAACGTCAGAGGGCTCGCGTGACTTTAATCGAATATCATCACAATGAATATACATGAATCATAACATAAACGTTACTATGCATCAATATATTACAACTAGAATTGTTCACATCAAATACATTGTTTTAATATTACACATTTATAACCTAAATAGTTTGAGTGCTTTTAACAACATAACATCTAACATTACTTCATATTACTCTTCCGCTTACCTGTTACCTGAGAATATAAGTTATTTTGGAAAAACGTCAATATATGAAATGTTGGTGAGTTCATAAGCAATGTTGTGTTAAAATGATTTGTGTACTTTGTAAAACCCATAAAATCCGATATTTTTTGAAAAGACTTTTGTTTATCAAAGTGTGAAGATCCATAAGTTGATGCATGAATGATTTTAAAAACATATATATATATATATATATATATATATATATATATATATATATATATATATATATATATATATATATGAAGGATATTTTGTATTATAGTTATAAAGTTTCGAGCGAGTAGTATTGAATTCCCCGGAAAACCTGATGTTTTTCGATGTTGAAATGTATTCGTGATTATTGATTTTTGTATTGCCTTAACGAATGAATATTGATTAATCTACATTGTATATCATCCTAATTTTATCTACTTAGATTTCTCGTAAGCCTTAGCGAACGAATAGAAGGGGAGCATTATGTCCCACTACTATCGTAAGTACCTTAGGCTGTCGTGGATGCGAAAGACACGATGGTCCAACTCGCACTTGATTACTGTGACCTTGCCAGCTTTTCTAACGGGACACTTTGGCCCACTAGCACATAAAAGCTATTGAAAGTCCTTTTATAAAATATTGGGTCATTGAAGGCCCAATAACATATAAGCGGTATCCCTTTGGACCCAAAGATCATGTTGGTAGGCTTACAAGGCCCAACAAGCATGATTTGAAACTTATAAGCCCAAAGTTTGTAGATTTACTCATTGTAGTCATCACGTATCTATTGAAGTGTTTTGATTTAACGATTGTTGTTTTGTATTGATTTGAGACCGAATCAATACATTTATAACGATTTTTGGTATTGAAGGTGTATTCGTTTTCCGTTTTGTCGTTAGTCGGGTATCTTGTATTTTGCCTTAATGAATTAATTTGTTTAAAAGTAGAATTTGACCTTTTCACTACCTTTCTTTTGTAAAAATGACACTTTTAATCCTTTATATAAAAGAATTTCATTTTTAGTCCTTAAAACATTTTCTTGACACTTTTGTATCATAAACTTGTTGAAAAGACAGTTTTAACCCAAAATTTATTTTGTTAACAGCTTTAGCCCTTCCAGAATGGTATTTCTCGGTTAAAACCCCATTTTTCGCAACTTTTATAGTTTTGGCCCAAAATCTAAAAAGTTTACATTTTTTATCCTTTTTGGAATTGAAAAACATTTTTGACCTTTGAAATAGTTTTATTTCACTTCTTATCCCCTGTTTTTGCAGAATGTTACAATTCAGAAGGTATAAAGTCTATACCTTGCTTGCTCTTTTGATAGATCCCATTTTGGGGAGTTTTAGGGCTTTTCTAAGCCATTTTGGTCACCAACCATGATTGCAAGCATGGTTTGAGGGTGATGTTTCAGATCTAGGTCCTTTGTGGGGTTTCAAGGCAAAAAGGAGTGGCTTTTGCACTCAAGGAAGGCCCCATGCATTGTGAGAGCTTGTTTTAGGACCTTTTGAGCTTAAAGTGCCATGCAAGCACGTAAAGGTTGTAACTTTACGTGCTAGATCGATTGTAGAAGCTTAGATCTACATTTTGATCAAGTGTTGTACATCAGAAAGCGAAGATTCAGTGAGTGGTTGTGACCAACTCGGCGAGTCCGTTCTTGGACTCGGCGAGTCCAAGGTTCTGTCCCATATCAGTTGAGGGTCATAAGGACCTAGTTGAGTGTGGAAAGGTTTTAAGGGGGTCCCAAGGGGTGACCCAACGTTCTGGACTAAGCCATTGTTCTGGAAATTCATGGTACTCGGCGAGTCCAAGGCAATCTTCTTAGGGATGAAGATGGACTCGACGAGTTGTTCATACAACTCGGCGAGTCAAGGGCAGGACTTGAGCATCAGTTGATGATGAACTCGATGAGTTGTTCATACAACTCGGCGAGTCGAATGAGGATTCAGTCGATGTTCATTGAGAAGGAAAACTCGTCGAGTCATCGCCTAACTCGACGAGTAGAGACGGGTTTGAGGTCTAATGGAAGGATAGGGACTCGGCGAGTTGGCGAGCCAACTCGGCGAGTCAGGTCAACTAGAAGTTGACTTTGACTTTGACTTGGTCAAGGGGTAAAAGGGTCATTTTAACCTAAGAGTAGATTTCAGTTTCTGACTAAGTGTTTTGTGGGAATTTTAGCCGGAGGATTTCCGGAGCAGCAGCAACAGTAGTTAGAGGATTCCCGCATGGTTCAGCAGCTACTACGAGGTGAGTCATCTTCCAGTAGCGGTGGGTCTAAGGCCACAATGCCGACCCACCAGTAGGGTTCGTATGATAGATGATTGTCTTTGTGATATCATCTAGGTTTGCTACAACCTGATATGTTATATGCTAGCATGATATGTTATATGTGATAGTAGTAGAGTTCGGTTGTTAGGACCGAAGGGTAGTCAGACACCCCAGTTACGTCTGACAGTATGTGATGATATGTTTGCATGCTGGCTTGTTATGTTATATGCGATAGAGGTAGTAGGAGGGGACCAATCCCCGAGTTCGGTTGTTAGGACCGAAGGGTAGTTCAGGCACCCCAAATATGTCTGATATTATGTTTGTGTTATGTCATATGTGATAGTAGTAGTAGGGGGTGAAATAGTCCCCGAGGTTCGGTTGTTAGGACCGAAGGGTAGTCAGCACCTCATAATAGCTCGACATGGGTAGGTCAGCGCCCCAGAATGGCTTGACACGGGAAGGACGGCACCCCAGAATGGCCGTACAGGTAGGTCGGCACCCCAGAATGGTCGTACCGGGTAGGTCAGGCACCCTAGAAATGTCTAGCAGTATGTATGTGATATGATTGTATGGTATGTGGTACGATGGGGGACTCACTAAGCTTCGTGCTTACAGTTTTTAGTTTTGGTTTCAGGTACCTCTTCAGCGAAGGGGAAGGAGCTGGCGCGGTAGCGGCACATCATACACACATATTGGTTTTCCGCATTATGAGATGTTCTGGGATTGTACTCTGACATTATTATTATTTTCATGTTTTGGATTTTCAGACACGAGATATGTTTTATGAAATGATATGATCGGATGATGTTTTACTACAACGTTTTACAAACCACTTATTTTAAATGAAAATTTTGGGCGTGAAAATTGGGTCGTTACATGTTGGAACCCCTGGAAGAGTGCTAGGGCTTGTTAGAGATAAGGATCTTGGATTGAAAATGTAATAGAAATTCAATGGCCCCCAGATTTAGTTACTCATATTAAGATACATTAATATCTGTTTCTGAAAATTTCTTCTGGTTTAGAATGGAATTGCATTTATGTAAATATAATAGGGAGGGAATGGAGTCATATAGTGGGGTTGGTTGGCTGCTGATTAGGGCTGGAACGGGCTAGAATCTCATGGGAATCAATAATATGTATGTATATAGTACGTTTGTGTTAGTGATTCAAGTACGGTTATATTCATGTATTATATTGATTCAAGTACGGTTATATTCATGTATTATATTGATTTATGACCGTATTAGATTGTATTTTTGATTGGGATATAGAGTACGGTTAAATAGTCGTACTTTATTAGTTAGTTTAATCTAACACTCCCCTCTATTAATATGACTCATCATTTGTACTATATGTATACTTTCAACCATATTAGATCACGGTTTTTATAGTAGTGCTTCTATTCGTATTAGTCATCCAAGAACCTAATAAAGTTGAGCTTACAATTCCAGTTGCGGTCCGGCCTCTCATCACTGAATTTTAGGAGGTATTTCCCGACGACATACCCCCAAGGTTGCCCATGATGCATGAGATTCAACATTGTATTGATTTTATACTCAAATAGGTAATCCCAAACAAACCCGCCTACCAAATGAACCCGACGAAATATGCAAAATTATATCGACAAGTGACGGAGCTACTTGAAAAGGGTCTTATTCGAGAAAGTATGAGTCTGTGCGTCGTTCCCGCTTCACTAACACCTAAACAAGGGGGTGCTTTCCGTATTTGTATCGATGGTCGGTCTGTCAACAAAATTACTATAAAATATCGTTTTCCTATTCCTCGTTTTGACGACTTAATATATCAACTTCATGGATCATCCATTTTTTCTAAAATTGACCTAAGGAGCGGATATCACCAGATCTAGTTGTGGCCCGGAGATGAGTGGAAAACTGCCTATAAAACTCGAGACAAACTTTATGAATGGATGGTCATGCTGTTCGGGTTATCAAATGCTCCGAGAACATTTATGCGTCTCATGAACCATGTGTTTAAATCTTTTATAGGCCATTTCGTTGTGGTCAATTTTGATGATATACTGGTATTTAGCAAGAATGTTGATCAATACATATCGCACCTTCAACAAGTTTTCATGGTTCTACGGGAACAAAAATTGTATGCAAATGCAAGTGCCATTTTCTTACCACAAAGGTTACATTCCTTGGGTATTTGGTGTCTTCAGAGGGTATACACATGGATGCCAGTAAAGTTAATGCAATATGGAGTTGGCCCACACCCACTTTAATTAATGATATTAGAAAGTTCCATGGTTTGGCTTCATTTTATCGACACTTTATTAACAATTTTAGCAGTATTATAGTTCTTATGACAGAATGTATGAAAGCAGGTGTATTTAAATGGTCAAAAGCAGCTGATGATGTTTTTGTTGCATTAAAACATCGGGTGACGCAAGCACCATGTTTAGTTTTTCCTAATTTTAATGATGTGTTCCAAGTGGAATGTGATGCTTCAGGGTTGGGTATTGGAGGAATATTGAGTCAGAATAAACGACCAATCGCATTTTTTAGTGAGAAGTTTAATGACGTTCTTCGTAAGTATTCTACTTATGATAAAGAATTTTCTGCAATTGTACACAGTTGAATATTGGCAATACTATTTATTACCCAATGGGTTTATTCTCTATTCTGATCATGAGGCTCTTAAGTTTATTAATGGTCAACATGCACTCAAACCCCGCCATGCCAAGTGGGTCGAGACGTTGCAAGCTTATTCTTTTGTTATCCGACACAAGGTTGGGGCATCCAATATCGTTGCTGACGCACTCAACCGCCAACATGCTCTTCTCTCGGCCATACACTTGTGGGGGAACAACCTAACAATGGGACCTTATTTTACTGCATGCTGAATTTGCTTATAACTGTTCAGTAAACTGTACAATAGGTATGTCTCCGTTTTGCATTGTTTACAGTCGCAATCCTATAACTCCCATCGACCTTTCTCCGATACCTCATGATAGGGTTGTTAATAGTAATGGGATAGATCACTCCCAATATATTAAAGAGCTGCATCAACGAGTACGCGACAATATCATTAAACACAACAAGTGTTATCAAGTTCAGGCCAACAAACATCGTAAACGGGTCGTGTACAAGGCAGGCGATCTTGTGTGGATTCACTTACGTCCAAAGCGAGTCCCGAGAGGCCGTTTCAACAAGTTACAACCTCGTGCAAATGATCCTTTTCGCATACTTCAGCGTATTAATGATAATGCCTATAAGATAGAGCTTTTGGGTCACTATAATGTTTATGCTACTTTTAATGTTATTGACTTTTCACCATATGAGTCGACCAATGACGAGGAGGTGGACTTGGAGTCGAGTCCTTTTTAAGCCGGGGAGGATGATGCAGATGCATGGGCAACTCACGTTGCTTCTTTTGGGTAATATCTCACATTTTAATAAATTGATTATTATTTTTAGATTGGTTTATTTCAGATTTTAAAGACCCATTATATATTTAGGGATTAGACTTTATCTTATTATTATTATTATTATTATTACTATTATTATTATTATTATTATTATTATTATTTTTTATAATGTCGTTTGGTTAAGCCGGACTTATGGGCTCTTCATAAGTATCTTATTTGCTATTTGTTTGGAGGTGATTTTTTGATGAATAAAAAGAATGCAACCAAAAAACTCTCTTCTGTTTGCATTTGTGAGTTTTGACCATTTGAGTATTGTATGCATCAGAGAAGTTGATGACACAAAGTTATTTATAGGTGCACAAGACGGATCGATTTTGCTCACCAAAAGTTGAAATCGGTTTAAGTCAAGATCGGATAGATTCCAAATCAGTTTCTGAGCAAAAAGATCCAAACTTGTATGAAGTTAGGAATCGGTTAGGATTGATTTGAAACCGGTTCGTGTGAACCTATTTTTCTGCTAGACTTTAAACTTGATGTTTGAATTTAATGTAATATAAATGGTTGATCAGAAACAAAAAAAATACCTAAAACCCATGGCAATGCTATGATCTTAAGTATTTTCCGGGCATTTGGGACCATTTAAAGGATTCAAACAATATTCTACGGGCATCTGGGTTTATAAAAGAGGTGAAAATCGGTCTTGAGAAACCTCTAAAACCTTGTATAACAACAAATTGAAAAAATAATGGATAAAAACCATATTTTGTTATTATATGAAAATCAATTTGTTATAGGTTCGAAAGCTAATTTGTAAACTGTATTTTCAAACC
This sequence comes from Lactuca sativa, assembly GCF_002870075.4. Lineage (NCBI taxonomy): Eukaryota > Viridiplantae > Streptophyta > Magnoliopsida > Asterales > Asteraceae > Lactuca > Lactuca sativa. The sequence goes on from NC_056624.2 coordinate 135,813,487, forward strand.
AGTTTCACCCAAATCGGTTTCATTTCTATAATCCAAAAACCGACATAAATCGACAGATAAGTTTTAAATCGAACCTATTTCACCCAAACCATTGGTTTCGGTTTTCAAACCGGTTCCAAATCATGAACCGGTTTTTTTCCCACGGTTATTGGACTCCATACGGAAGTCCAACTAACACAAAGTTATTATGTTATTGGAGATTTGGGCCTTGGAGTTTGGATGATCAGCCAATTGTACTACAATTTGGGCCACAGTCCGGTCCATAGGCACGAAAACCGACTCCAAAGTCCAAGCAACCCTCCAACATTCGAGAGCAGAACTTTCCTCCGATAGGTTTCCGCTGAAACTGAACGTTTGTGTGATTTCAATGGGGACTCGAGAGGTGTATGAAGAGAAGCTACGAACGGGAAATCTGTATCACGAGCCCACCATCAATCCTGGCCTCGGTACTCCCCGCTGCCCTCGTTGTCTCTCCCTCCTCGACTCAGACTCGGTGCGTTCGGTTGATTCATCGTCTTCTTAATCTCATCCCACTTTCATTATTTTATTCAATTTCATCATGTAGTTTTCTTTCTATCCTTTGAATTTGAGCTGATTCATGGTTTATACACATGCTATGCTTTCATTGATGCAGGACAAAGGTGAATGGACCATCACTCCAGTGTTACATGACGCCACCGCTGTGGTAAATACTTATCACCACTATTTTGCTCCAATTTTTCGATTTTAATATGTGAATCATGACAATTAAGCCATTCTCGTTGTTTATTGATTTTCAATTACGAAATTAAGCTCCTGAGAAGTTCTGGTTTTTGATCACTGATCAGGAACACATTTTAGGTTTTGATTATACATACCAGATTTGGTTCTTATATCAAAAAAACTAGATTCAACTATTCAAGCTTATATGCAACATGTGATATTTTCATTTCATCCGATTGCCTTATTTAGGCGTTAGGGTTTACATACAGACTTTTTGAAATTAAGTTGCAGTTTGCTGTATCCTAACAAACTTCTCCTGATAGGAATGATGGATTTTCATAAATGAACAAATTTACCAGTTATGATGGAAACATTTAGCTCTAAATGACGAATGATAATTGAAATACTGACCAGTTATTGCATTGTTTATTTGTTATAACTTACAAATTGCTCTACTCTAAAACCTAATGGGAGTTAAAAAGTTATTATTATTATCATTATATATTAATAGTTCTCATGAAATTACTATTTAGTTATTACATATATAACTGATAACATATGTTCTGGATTTCATAGGCTGGCTGTGGTTTAGGTGGAATGCTCAGTGCTTTTTATGGTCTGAATACAGGTATATAATATTTTATACATTTTATAAAGATTGACTTAATTTATACACAGACTAAAACATTATTTTATCACAGGAATGCCTTATCTCCAAAAACATGTCAAAGGGCCAAAGTGGCTTCCATTCGTTATAGGGGTATTTCTACGAATTAAATATTTTCCCTTTTTTAAGGAAAATGTCTTATGAGTCAACTCATTTTAAAATTCTCACAAGTCTCTTATTTCCACAGGTTCCTCCATTGTTAATGTTTTCTGCTGCAAGTGCTGCATTAGGAGGTATGTAATCAGTTCTCAAGTTAAAAAAAAAAAAAACTTTTTGTTTTGTGTGATGGATCGGAATTGGCCATTCCTGAAGGAATGTGATTCCATTCCATTCCATGATTCCAACCAAACCAAATTGGCTGTTCTATCATTTTTATTTAATATTATAGGATATGGGCTTCCAAATTTCACACAGCTGAGTGTGACATCATATTATGCTGCATCAAGTGCTTCTCATTATGGGATTTCATTAATTACAAGATACATTGAAGACACTTATATGACACGTTCACAAAAACAAAGGCTTCGGTGATTTCAGCCTTTCTTTTGTAAAACATGATCTGTTTTGGCCCTTGTAGTGTAGATATATGTATGATATTGTTTTTGAACTAGAATTATAATGATTCTAAAATGATTGAATAATGGAACTGAAATGCAAATATATGTTAAATGTATCAAGTATTTTACATGTTTGATCATATGGAAAATTAAGCCTAAAATTAGTTAACCATTCTTTGGAATATATAATTATAACCAACCCGAAAAAGCACAGATTTTTGTTAAGAAAGTTGTTTTTGTTTTATGAAAAAAATGACCATGTAGTTGCGGCTAGCTGTTAGGACCCCAAAATGACCATTTTACCCCTCTAGAGTTTTATTTGTTTTTAACACTGTAAAAAACGCCAACTATTCTTGATGATTTTTTTGGCAATCTGAAACTCTCGGACTTTTTTTCATTGATTTTGAAACTGAAAATGGCATCCTCACAAGTTTCTGTTTTTGTTTGTATAGTGGCGGACTCAGGAAAAAATATTACTGGGATTCATCTTATTTAAAAGTTAAACAAAATTTTAAAAGTAGAAAAAATCTGAAATTTTGAGATTTTTTGGGCAGTTTTTCTGTTGAAAATATATTACAAAAATAGATTTTTTCAGGAAAAATAAGTGCCAAAAGGGATAATATCACCAAAAGACAAGTTTTTTAGAGGTTGTTTTAGTAAAATAGGGGTTAGGATCCACTTTCAAGTTGGGTTCAGAGACCCCCCTTATTAACACATTGGATCCTATTAGGATCCATTTTTAAGTGTGGTCCATGGACCCCCTTATAACACATTGGATCCGATTCCACCTCTAAAGGTGCTTATTGATAAAATGAATCACTGTGTTTCGATTGTTTTGATAAAATGAACGTCTTGTTTGCTCATTTTTTAACTTTGTCAAATGCATTTTAGATGATGTGCCCTTGTTCTATTATGGTTATACCAAACACTATACAAACAATCAATCTTGTCTTTGTTTTATTATGTTTTTTTTATTAGGCTAAAGGGAGTGGTGACACTCTTAGCATCTTGTCACATCAACATTTTAAATGTCACTTCATTTTTCTCTTTTTAACATTTAAACTTAACATTTGGTAAGGAGTGATAACATTCCTAGCACTCAATTTTTTATTATTATTTTTTTTAATTTAATTTAATTACTATATTTTAATAAACAAACATTTTTTTATTTAATATTATATAAAATATATTTTTTGTATTTTCTTTTGGTAATTTAATTTAATTACTTTATTTTAATAAACAAATATTTTTTATTTAATATTAAATAATATATATATATATATATATATATATATATATATATATATATATATATATATAATACACAAACATTTTTTTATTTAATTAATGACATATATTTTTAACGACAAACACTTCATATTAAATAAAAACGATTACAATAACTTAAAACACGATTTAATACTACTTAAGACCTAAAACATTATTTAATACATAAAAAAACACACTTAATTATTAAAACTCACTTCATAAAAAAACACACACTAAAGCAACGAGTCTTCCTCCGAATACCGACCTTCCAATTCGTCTTCCGGTGGCATATTTAGATCAAGATTGTCCATCGTCCAAAGATGATCGGTCAAATGGCGGCAAAGATCGGTATGGATTACTGCACTCTGAATTATCCTCAATCTTTGTATCCATTATTGACCACCATATTCTAGTGATTGTGTCTCTGGGATGATTTAATTCTCGTCGTACACACATATGGCGTTTCCTTCATGTTCTACTATCATATTATGCAATATGATACATGTATACATCACCTATGTCATATTAGAAATATCACGAAACATGTATGGTTTTGCAACTATCTGCCAACGCTTTTTAATTGCTCCAAAGGCTCGTTCGATATCTTTTCTTGCTTTTTCTTGGACTCTCTTAAATTGGTCCTCTGATGGTCATCGGAACATGAAAAACTTTTAACAAAAACAGAAAGGCCAGGATAGATCCCATCCACAAGATAGTACCCAAATTTGTATTCTGTTCCTCGGAGTACAAATGATGAATCTGGTGCAGTACCGTCCTACACCTTGTTGAATATTAGTGAATTATTGAGAATATTAATGTCATTAAGCGAACCGGCACTACCGAGCATGCCAGATCCACAAATCCTGTGAGGTTACAGCTTCAAGTACAACCGTGAGATAATGATAATTGCCCTTTGTGTATTGCCCTTGATATGCATTAGGACACACATTCCATCTCCAGTGCATGCAATCAAAACTTCCTAACATCCCATGCAAACCATGCACATTTCCATGATGAACATACAATTGTTGTATGTCACAAGCAGTAGGCCGACACAAATATCGTGGACCATACAAAGATATGACAGCTATGCAAAATTCATGAAGACTTTCTCGGGCAGTATGTGCGGACATTCTAAAACTCTCGGATAGTGCATAGGGGGGTGGCATATGCTAACATACGAAATACAACAGTATATTTTTGAATTGGATCAAAGCCTAATGTACCTCTTGTGTCTGCGCGTTGCTGCATATACACTGACACTGAAGTCACACCTTCTACAATACGCATAAACAAATCTTTATGCATCCGAAATCGTCTGTGGAAATAATATCCTTCAAAGAGAGCATTCTCGTCTAAATAATCTTGCATGAGACGTTGATGGGCCGCTTCACGCTGTCTTTGAATATATCTTCTTTGTTTACGTTGAACATTGCTTGATTTAATGTTGTTAAGACGTTGTTGTAGCATGTTACGTACGGAGACGACCGACTGTACTACACTATCAAGAACATCGTTCGATGAAGATGACGAAGAAGACATTGAAGTAATAGTTTTGCTTTGATACAAATTGATTCAATGTTTGAAGAGTTAAGAATAGTTTTGCTTTGCTATGACTTGGAGTTAATGTTTTATATAAATTGAGTGATTTGATTCCTTGTGATTTGATCCTCTGCATATATTCTATGCATATGACACCAAAGCTGAATCACCAAAGTTGAATCCCAATTGTAATCTTTAGCGAGATCCCGCTTGGCGTTGTTAATAACTCGAGTACCCGATGTTCCTCTTCGAAAAATTGATCTCCCATAGGTGTTAAGTAAAGTTGTAATGCACGATTATTTTCCTTTCTATCACGGTTCATTTCTTTTAACTTTTTCACTTCCAAAAAACCCTCAAACTTATCGTCTAACCCTTTGATTGACTTTCTTATCTCCTCTGCTTCAGTCGACGAACTTTGTGCTCCTTTCAACTTTCTTTTTGCTTTGTCTCGTCCCATAGGACGAGTTGGAACTTCATAAGGACAGTCGTTGTTGAGGTCAATCCCTCCGATATGCGCATCAGAAGATTGACTATGGATGGACTCTGAAGTTTTGGTTCGTTTGGACATCCCCGCGTAATCGTCTGGAGTTTTTAGATCTAACCATTTTTGATTGCCCTTCACAACTCCCTAAAACGATTCATTGCCAAAAGGTTTTCCGACTTTCGCCTTGTAAATCTTTCGAACCTTAGCCATAACATCCACCTCAATTGAACCGCTTTGGGGATTTTTCATCGCGTTCATGTATATTCCATTGAACTCCATTGTGGCTCGGTTGGCATTCCTCCACTTCGAGTAAAGTGCGTCAAGGTTGCAGTACTTCTTATTCATGCGGTTGCAAAAGTTATTCCAAACTTTTTGGTTGAAGGTTGTTGAGTCTTGGTCTTTCCCGTGGATCGGGTCCTCCGACACATCTAGCCATGATTGAGCTAGTGACCTTTCTTCATCATCCATCCACCCTCTACTTGGAGCCCTCCCTTTTCCTTTTTTTGTGTGTGTGGTTCCACTTCGGGATCTTGAAAGGATTCTTGAACTGGATCTTCAACGGGGCCTTCATCAAAAGAATCGGATGACTCGTCGAGTAGGCAGCGTGGTTGAGATTGAAAGTTAGTTTGTGGTTGGGGTTGAGAAAAGAATTGAGTTTCTTGAACCGTTTCAAACGGATCAAGATCCATATCCGGACGATGTGTTGGTTGAGATTGGTTGTGGTAAAATCCCATTGGTTGAGAAGAGAAGGGATTAAATGGAAACATTTACGGAGCCATTGTAGGAAAGTAGAAGTTAGCGGGAGAGTGAATTGGTTGATCAAATGATGGTCGATAACATGGTGGTGATGGAAGGTTTGTTGATTGAGTGTTTGGAGATAGAAGGTGTATGTGATGGAAGGTTTGAAGATTTCTTTTTGTTGGTTCTTGGGGTTTTTTTGTTTCAGATGAAGACATTCTTTGTGTTGGTGAATTGAGATAATGATATTTTGTGTGTGTGTGAAATGTTAAGAATGTGGTTTGATTTATAGTAGTTGAATGGCAGATGAAATTTTTAATTTTATTTATTAAAAAACATTTTTTTGTGTGTGTGAAAGTAGTGACTATAAATTTTGAATTTTATTATAAAAAACTTTTTTTTACTGTCCAAAAGTAAATGTACAATTGAATTTTGTGGAAAGTAAATAAATAATTGAATTTTAGGTAGTTGGAAATTAAAGTGGTAAATTAAATAAGTGGCTGGAAAAAGGAGTCAAACTATTTGCATCTCATTCAATTCCTCAGCACCAATGAAATTCTTCCACTGTCTTCTCTTTCTACTCGTCATGTAATTCACGATTAACTCTTGGTGAGTCCCCTAGCGAGAGCTAGGGGCGGTATTGTCTTCTTTATAGCGAGCCTTGGCGACTCGGTGGCGAACCCCACTTCGTTCAGCCTTATGGTTGTACAAAATACTACAAATAATTAGCCTCTTTCAGTTCCATTCTGTCATGTTCAGTCATGCGTAATACAGTTCATCTAACAAACACTACCTTAGTTCTCAACATTTCTTTAACATTAATATATTATTTTAAGAAAACAAACTTATCTATATTGTCTTTAAATTCACTAACAAACAAATTTCACTGCATCATAAGACCACAAACTATTGTTTTATGATTTTTGCACATATTATGTCAACTTTCAGTTCTATATTATTGTTATAAGTTTAAAACTTTGTTACAAATTTGAACAAAGTCCAAAATTTAAATTTTGTTAAAATTTTTTTTCGTTTTTAACAGATTCGTCCCAAACTTTGTTTTTACAACTTTTTGAAAACATTTATAAACTTCTTATAAAACCTTATTCCCAATTTATGTACAACATTTTAAAACTTTTATTGAACTTTTTTAAATCTTTTATTGTAACGACATAAATTTTCGAAACAATTTTTCACATTTTAAAACGTACTTTCATTCATAATAGTCATAAAAATGTCAATGTATCACATAACAACCCTTAACATTACATCCCAAGATCATAACATGTAAAACTCTTCGTGTGTGTACTGATCATGCCGGCGCCTTCCCGCGGTTGTCACTAGTACTTGAAACACATCACACAACACTGTAAGCATAAATGCTTAGTGAGTTCCCCAAAATACCTCATACCACACATACGCCTTTCCAGGCCATAAATCTATGGGATCTTCCTATCCGAGTGTCTCAGGGGACTTCCGTCCCGAACTCCGGTAGACCTTCTGGTCCTACCCGTATCGACCTTCCGGTCCACAAACTCTTGACCTTCCGGTCCATATCATCTTCAACTTCCGGTCCATACCATACATAACATACATAGCACATACATATCACATAACATATAACACATACATCTCATTGCATACAAGACCTTCCGGTCACACATAGGTACCCTTCCAGGTACAGTATAGTGAGAAGACTCACCTCGGTATCTCGGATAGCCTCGTACTTGGTCACACTGGTCTAGCCCTAGCCTAAACACATAACAATACTCATAAATAAATAATGGCTCTCAAAGGCTAGATCAAATCCACTCTATAACTTCCACAGAAGGGTAAAAGACCATTTTACCCCTCCCTGACCCAAAAGTACAAAGGTTGACCAAAACCCTAAAAGTCAACAAAAGTCAACAGAGGGCACTACGCGGCGCGTACCTACTCTGTACGCGGGGCGTACGCCAGCGAACCACAATCGGGGCTTCAACCCCTTACGCTACGCGTACTGGGAGTTACGCCCAACGGAAGTCCTAGTTCAACCATTTCTTAGATTTTGGTCTTAAACGATTAAGACACTCCTTCAACTTCCAGATCTGACTCTCTTACAACCTCTTAATCCATAAAGTCGGAACCTTTAAGCCTTTGCATGGCTGTAAAGGTCCCTACACCCACAAACCTCTTTCCTTTTTCCCTCCAAAGGTCTAGATCTCATGCATGGCTCCATCTTTACGTCCAAGTTTGCATTTTTATGAACATACAACACTTAAAGACCAGAAATATGATAGATCTAGGCCAATGGAGACTATTTGCTCATAAAGTTTCCATCTTGGGACCAAAATCCCTAGAAATTGGTCCAAGAAGCACATAACTCAAATAACAAGGCAAGGTTTGAGCTTTTTTACCTCAGGAAGAACCTCCAACCTCTGAAAAGCTCAGATCTACTCTTTCCCACAAGCTTTTAGCCTCCAAAATGACCTCTTCTTTCCTTCCACCACCTGAATTTCGGGATGTTACAATTCTCCCCCACTAGAACCAGACTTTGCCCTCGAAGTCTTATGCCGAAAATAACTCCGGATGCTGCTCCCGCATCTCCGAATCCGGTTCCCAAGTCATCTCGAACCCCTTTTGATGTTGCCACTGGACCTGAACCAGGGGCACTTCCTTGTTCCTTAGAACCTTGATCTTCCGATCCAAGATTGCAATCGGCCTCTCAATATAATTCAGACTCGCGTCCACTTGGATATCCTCCAACGATACCACTGCCGACTCATCGGCTATACACTTCCTTAGCTGAGACACGTGGAAGGTATCATGAATTTGGCTCAACTCCGTAGGTAGCTCCAAACGATATGCTACCCTGCCCACCCTCGCGATCACCTTAAATGGCCCAATATACCGGGGACCCAGGTTGCCCCTCTTCCTAAAACGAATCACTCCTTTCCAAGGGGATACTTTCAGAAGAACAAAATCCCCAACCTGAAACTTGAGCTCTGATCGACGCCTATCCACGTAACTCTTCTGACGACTCTGGGCCGTCAGCAATCGCTGTCTAACCTATTGTATCTGCTCTGTCGTCTGAAACACTATCTCAGTGCTGCCCATTACTCTCTTCCCTACCTCTCCCCAATAAATGGGAGTCCGACATCTCCTCCCATACAACAGCTCAAAGGGAGGCATACCAATGCTCGAATGGTGGCTGTTGTTATAGGAAAACTTAGCAAAAGGCAGATACGTGTCCCAACTCCCTCCGAAGTCCAACACACATGCCCGAAGCATGTCTTCGAGCTTCTGAATCGTCCGCTCACTCTGTTCGTCTGTAACAACCCAAAAATACGACCCAAAAATTTCAATTTTTATTATAACAAAAAAAAACCATGAAACTGAGTATCGCATAATAAAACCATACGTTGCGTGTTTAGAAAACCATAATAAAATACTGTGAGAAGAACTGTATCACAACTGTATCCAAACATACCAAGAAACTGAATCAACTCCCAAGTCAAAAACTGAAGTTGTGGTGTGTGCGATGCCATCATCCCGAGTTCTTCCCTTTGCTTGCGGAAGTACCTGAAACCAAAACTGAAACTGTAAGCATGAAGCTTAGTGAGCTCCCCCAAACTACCACATACCATACAATACATATCAAGCACATACTGGGCCTTGCCCACTGACTGGGACCCCGTCCCCTGCATCGGACCGAAGTCCGGACTAATTACTGGGACCCCGTCCCCTACATCGGACCGAAATCCGAAACTAACTGGGACCCCGTCCCCTACATCGGACCGAAGTCCGAAACTGACTGGGACCTCGTCCCCTACATCGGACCGAAGTCCGAAACTGACTGGGACCCCGTCCCCTGCATCGGACCGAAGTCCGGACTAACTGAACACAACATAGCATAACATATCAACTAGCATAAACACATAAATCCTGTCTGAGCCACGGAGGCGTCAAACATACTAACTACTGCATTGGACCGAAGTCCAGAAACTACTGCTGACTGAACGGGCCGGCGTTGTGGCCTTAGACCCGTTCCTACTGGAAGGAAACTCACCTCGTGAACTGGCTGCTGTGTGTATGGCTCTAGAAGCTAACTGCCGCAGCTCCGGTATCTCCCCGGCTACAAATCCATAAACACACTCAATCAGATGCTAATCACTGCATTGGGTAAATGACTCTTTTACCCCTAGTCAAAGTCAACTCTCCCGGTCAAAGTCAACCTATAGTTGACCTGACTCGCCGAGTTGGGCCGCCAACTCGCCGAGTCCCTAGTCTCACCTCTCAACCCTACTCGTGGCTACTCGTCGAGCATTGCATCGACTCGATGAGTACCCTCTTGATTCAAAAGCTCAGACAATCTGCATCCGACTCGCCGAGTCATATGAACAACTCGACGAGTTGTTCTTCGAGCTAAGAAGATTGTCTTGGACTCGCCGAGTTGTATAAACAACTCGTCGAGTCCCTCCATTACTAAGTCTAACCTCCGACTCACTGAGTCCATCCTACTGCTCACTGGTCCCCACTCGGAATCACTCAAAGGGGTAATGATCGGGGACTCGCGGCCTGACTCGCCGAGTCCGAAGAACGACTCGCCGAGTAACATGCATGCAGATACTAAAAACTCGATCCTGCTCAAAATCACCGCATACAATTTATAGATCTGAGTTTCTAAGGCTGATTTACCACGTAAAGTTTCCAACTTTACGTGCACATACGTATGAAAAAGGACATAAAGGCTAAAAAGGCACTTAGAAGAGTAGATCTAGGGCTATCATGCAAAATGGCTCTATAAAGGTGATAGATCTACGATTTTGGAACTGAAGCATGGCTAGATCCGAAGGCTAATCAATCTAATGTGATCTCTCTACCAAGAACAAGCTAAGAAATGGCTAAAAGAGGCTAAATATGCTTGTGAAAGAGAAATAAATCATAGAAACAGAAGGGCATCGGCTGATACCTCAATAAACTCTGAAATGGGTGCAAGACCTTGGATCTTCTTCTTCTCCTTTGGATCTAGCCTCCTTCTTCTCTTCAAAACTTCAAGATTCACACAAGAAATGCTCAATTACTCAAGGGAATGATTAGGGTTTGCTAAATGATGCTCTGAGGGTGAAGGGAACGAGTCTGGGGCTCATAAGGTGGTTTAAATAGGGTGCAAACCCGGGGATTTAGGGTTTCTACCTGGCAGGCAGACTCGCCGAGTCGCCGACTAACACGTGCTCGAAATCTCGTCCTTACTCGACGAGTCGGGCCATAGACTCATCGAGTCCCTCTCAAAAACTTCTAAATAAATGCCATGAAAGCAACATACCAGGAATGGGGCGTTACAATTCTCCCCCACTTGTCTCAGACTTCGTCCTCGAAGTCTGCTACGGCTGAATCTGCAAACTCCGGGTAGTGCTCTCTTATTTCTTCCTCAGCCTCCCACGTCCACTCAGACCCCTTCCGGTGCTGCCACTGCACCTTCACTAACTAAATTGCCTTGTTCCTCAAGGTCTTTGTCTTCCGGTCCAGAATCGCGACCGGCCTCTCAATATAATTCAGGCTGCTATCAACTTGAATATCTTCTAAGGGAACCACTGCTGACTCATCCACCAAACACTTCCTCAACTGAGACACATGGAAAGTGTTGTATATCTGGCTAAGCTCTACTGGAAGATCCAACCGAAAAGCAACCCGACCCACTCGGTCCAAAACCCTGAAAGGACCAATGAATCTGGGGCCCAGCTTGCCCCTCTTCCGAAACCTGATGACACCCTTCCAGGGTGAGACCTTCAAAAGGACCATATCGCCCACCCGGAACTCCAAGTCTGAACGCCTCCTGTCGGCGTAGCTCTTCTGCCGACTCTGCGCAGTCTGCAGTCTACTATGGACCTGCTGAATCAACTCGGTCGTCTTGAGCACCACCTCTATGCTCCCAACGACCCGCTGACCGACCTCGCCCCAACAGATCGGGGTCCTACACTTCCTCCCATAAAGCATCTCAAAGGGAGGTTGATCAATGCTCGCATGATAACTGTTGTTACACGAAAATTCCGCTAATGGAAGATACGTATCCCAACTGCCACCGAAGTCTAGAACACATGCCCTGAGCATGTCCTCGAGAGTCTGAATCGTCCTCTCGCTTTGCCCGTCCGTCTGAGGGTGGAAAGCGGTGCTGAAATGGAGACGAGTACCCATCTCGTCGTGAAACCGCTTCCAGAATCTGGATGTAAAACGGACGTCTCGGTCTGACACCACCGATACCGGCACTCCATGACGTGCCACTACCTCACGCACATAGATATCGGCTAACTTTTCTGCCGATATGCTCTCTTGGATCGGGATAAAATGAGCACTCTTCGTCAACCGATCCACTACTACCCATATCGAATCTACCCCTCGTGCGGTCCTGGGAAGCTTGGTGATAAAATCCATGGTAATGTCCTCCCATTTCCACACGGGAATGTCTAACGGCTGCATCTTGCCATGAGGCCTCTGGTGCTCCACCTTGACCTTCCTGCAGGTCAGGCATCTCTCAACATACCAAGCGACATCCCGTTTCATGCAGGGCCACCAATAATCGGGTTGAAGATCTCTATACATCTTCGTCGCCCCTGGGTGGATAGAAAATCGTGACTTATGAGCCTCGTCCATCAACACTTGCCGTACCCCACCCCAGTACGGTACCCACACTCTCCCATGAAGTGTCAGCAATCCCCGACTGTCATAATCAAACGAAGTTACTCGGCCCACTATCCTCTCACACTTTTGCCTCTCCTCCTTGAGGCCCTCAACCTGAGCCTCCCTAATCCGTTCCAACAATGGAGTAATCACTGTCATCCTCAAACACAAATCTCTGATAGGGGCTGCCGACACCTTGTGGCTTAGGGCGTCGGCCACCACGTTGGCCTTCCCTGGATGGTACAGGATCTCACAATCATAATCTTTCAGCACATCCAACCACCTCCTCTGCCTCATGTTCAGACTCGGCTGATCCATAAGGTACCTCAAACTCTTGTGATCCGTGTAGATAGTACAACGGACCCCATAAAGATAATGTCTCCAAATCTTGAGGGAAAACACAACCGCTCCCAGCTCTAAATCATGGGTAGGATAGTTAGCCTCGTGAGGCTTTAACTGCCTTGAGGCGTAAACTATCACATGGCCTCGCTGCATCAACACTGCTCCCATACCTGTGATTGAGGCATCACAGTAGACTACAAAGTCCTCTACCCCCTCTGGCAAGGTAAGGATCGGAGCCTCGCACAATCTCTGCCTGAGGGTCTCGAACGCTGCCTGCTGCTTAGGCCCCCAACGAAATACCACCGACTTCTTGGTCAGTCGGGTGAGCGGCACTGCTATGTTGGAGAAATCCTGAATGAACCTCCGGTAATACCCTGCCAACCCTAGGAAGCTCCGAATCTTGGATGGAGACTTCGGGACCTCCCACTGCATCACGGCCTCTATCTTGGCCGGATCCACCAAAATACCCTTCTGGTTGACGAGTTGACCAAGGAACTGCACCTCGCGCAACCAGAACTCGCACTTGGAGAACTTTGCGAAAAGTCTCTCCCTCCTTAAAACTTCCAGCACCTCCCTCAGGTGCTCCTCGTGCTGCTCCTGCGTCTTGGAATACACCAAGATATCATCTATGAATACTATTACTGACCGATCCAGCATCGGTCTACACACGCGATTCATGAGATCCATGAACGCGGCTGGAGCATTGGTGAGCCCAAATGGCATCACCACAAACTCATAATGACCATACCTGGTCCTGAAAGCAGTCTTCTGCACATCCTCATCCCTAACCCGCATCTGATGATATCCGGAGCGTAGATCGATCTTGGAGAACCAAGACGCTCCCTGAAGCTGGTCAAACAAATCATCTATCCTCGGGAGTGGGTAACGGTTCTTCACCATTACCTTATTCAACTCCTGGTAATCTATACACATACGGTGCGACCCATCCTTCTTCCTCACAAACAGGATCGGCGCTCCCCAAGGCGAACTGCTCGGCCGAATGAAACCCTTGTCTAGCAGCTCCTGCAGCTGCGTAGACAACTCCTGCATCTCAGGGGGAGCTAGACGGTACGGTGCCTTGGCTATCGGAGCCGCACCAGGAATCAGGTCGATCCTAAACTCGACCTGCCTCTCAGGAGGTATTCCCGGTAAATCCTTGGGAAATACATCCGGGAAGTCTCGCACAACCGGAACATCGTCAACTGTCGTCTTGCCCTTCTCCCGGGCATCCAAGACATAAGCTACATAACCAGCGCAACCCTGCTGAAAATAGCGTCTCGCTCTCGCGGCAGAACAAAAGGTTGGTCCGCGCTGTGGCCTCTCGCCCTGAATCACTAACTCTCCCCCACTGGGAGTGCGAACCCTCACTAGTTGCAGCTCACAATCAATCACCGCCCCATTGGGACTCAGCCAATCCATGCCTACTATAACCTTATTCCCTCGCAGGGGAATAGGAACCAGGTCCACCGAAAACTGCTCGTCAAACAACTGAAGAGAACACCCTCTATGCACTCTGGCGACCCTCACGGTCCTGTCATCTGCTATCTCAACCTCTAGTGGACAATCCAGCTCCCCTGTAGCTTTACTAAATCTCTTGCTAAGCGCTAGCGATACAAATGATCGGGTGGCCCCCGAATCAAATAATACCATAGCAGAAATGCTGTTCACAGAGAACGACCCCGTCACCACATCAGGAGTCGCTCGCGCCTCCTCTGCTGTCATCTGAAAAGCCCTACTCTTCGCCACTGGCGCCTCGGCTCGGCCTTGCCGGCCATCTGTAATCCTCAAAGTAGCAGGGGCAGTTGCAGCCACCTTTCCTACTGCGGCTAAACTCGGGCACTGGGACTTTTTATGTCCCCTCTGATTGCACTGAAAGCAAATCAGATCTGATGCTGCGATGGCAGTAGCAGGGGTCGTACAATCCCTGCTCAAATGTCCAGTCCGACCGCACTTGAAGCTGCCGGAACTCCCTGCCTTGCACACTCCATCGTGCATCCTCCCATACTTGCCACATCGACCGTGGCTCGGCTGAATCCTGGATCTGTGATCTGAAACCTTGGGCTTTTTGCCCGAACCTCCTGAACCCGAAACCGCCTCCGGTTTCCTCTTCTTCTCCATCTCGAGATCAATCTCCCTCTCTCGAGCCCTAGCAATCATGTCATCCAACGTTTTACAGCTGGACCGGCTCACAAACTGGCGGATATCGCTCCGCAACATCTCATGATAACGGGCCTTCTTCATCTCCTCATCGGCTGCATACTGAGGAACAAGAAGAGCCCTCTCCCTGAACTTGGCGGTGATCTCCGCCACGGTCTCTGTAGTCTGGGTGAGGTCCTGAAACTCTCTGGCTAACTGCTGCACCTCAATAACCGGTGCAAACTCCGCCCTTAACCTAGTAGAGAAATCAGCCCAGGTCATGGCATCTAACGCTGCATCATCTCCAATGGTATGTCCGACCTCTTCCCACCAATCCCGTGCCCTGTCCTTCAGAAGACAGGACGCCAATCTAACCTTGTCCCCCTCGGGACACCTGCTCGTGCGGAACGCGTTGGCCACATCCGCCAACCATCTAGTACTCACTATGGGGTCCCGCGCCCCGTGATAATCTGGAGCTCCACATGCCCTAAACTCCGTGAACGTAAGTGTGCGCGACCCCATCATGGCCGCCACCTCGGCACGGAAGGTGCCCAACCTCTCATCCATCAGCTCTAGGATACCCTCCTTGATCGAACCGAAGATCACAGGAGTCTGCTCCAGTATGATACGAGTAATCTCTGAAGAAAGAAATTCTCTGGTCTGCTCATCCATGCGCTTGTCCCCTGAGCCTGATCCTGATCCCTCCCCGGCACTTCCACTGCCGGTTGCTGGCCTCGAACGCAAAACCACCATTCTGAAACACATCATAGCAACATCAGAAAACTGAAATATCTCAAGGGATCTTTGATACTACCACTAGCTTCCTGGTCTTGTCTCGGCCTTCCTTGATTCGAGTACGGATCCTCTGCTTTCAGTAGTACGGGCCCATACTACCTTCCAATCTATCAGTACTTTCCTCAAGAACTGCCTTGACTCCACCAAGTCACTTCTACTACTACTGATCTCTGCTACTCTCATCCTAGGCTTGCCCTAGGGAAATCTCTGACTCCACTCAAACCAGTCCTCAGCTACTGAAGGCCTCCTTGTAATGCTAATTAGCCATCACCTGAATACCATCACATGTGATGAGGCTCGGATAATCCTTCGAGTAAAAGGCTCGTCCCTACAATGGTTGGACTCAAACAAGAGCTGCGCAATAGGGCCAAATCCAACACTCTGAGATTATCCAACCCTGATCACATGTGACGTGACGTATTCACCTAACGGCTAACTCTCATCACCAAGAGTTCTACAAAGCACGAAGCAAGCAGCATTCGGACACCGGAAACTACTCAAGCAAATCTACTCTCATAACGAGGAACTGTACTAGCATACAATGCTAAGCTCGCGCTACCAGGCATAACGTAAACAGGCTATCCTACTGCTGTCTACTCAATACTAGCATGCAATTCTCATAAAGTTGAAACACATATAGCAGGCACATAAGGCATCCTCCTAGATCCTTAGTCCTATACTAGCATGCTGTTCTACTGAAACTGGAACAATTAATCATAATAAAACTTGTATGGGTAATTTGGGAGTACTTACTTGAGCTCGGCTGATCGCATGCACCACACCCTTATCTTGTTTAAAAATTCTTTTTCTTTCTAAGTGCTTTTCAAAATCCTTTTCTTTTTTAAAAACTTTTTACCACTTCCTTAGTTTGAGTTCAGACACACTCGGGAGTGCGCCCGAATCCCTCAAACCAAGGCTCTGATACCAACTTGTAACAACCCAAAAATATGACCCAAAAATTTCAATTTTTATTATAACAAAAAAAAAACCATGAAGCTGAGTATCGCATCATAAAACCATACGTTGCGTGTTTAGAAAACCATAATAAAATACTGTGAGAAGAACTGTATCACAACTGTATCCAAACATATCAAGAAACTGAATCAACTCCCAGGACAAAAACTGAAGATGTGGTGTGTGCGATGCCATCATCCCGAGCTCTTCCCTTTGCTTGCGGAAGTACTTGAAACCAAAACTGAAACTGTAAGAACGAAGCTTAGTGAGCTCCCCCAAACTACCACATACCATACAATACATATGAAGCACATATTGGGCCTTGCCCACTGACTGGGACCCCGTCCCCTGCATCGGACCGAAGTCCGGACTAATTATCTGGGACCCCGTCCCCTACATCGGACCGAAGTCCGAAAACTGACTGGGACCCCGTCCCCTACATCAGACCGAAATCCGAAACTGACTAGGACCCCATCCGCTACATCGGATCGAAGTCCAAAACTGACTGGGACCCCGTCCCCTGCATCGGACCGAAGTCCGGACTAACTGAACACAACATAGCATAACATATCAACTAGCATAAACACATAAATCCTGTCTGAGCCACGGAGGCGTCAAACATACTAACTATTGCATTGGACCGAAGTCCAGAAACTACTGCTGATTGAACGGGCCGGCGTTGTGGCCTTAGACCCGTTCCTACTGGAAGGAAACTCACCTCGTGAACTGGCTGCTGTGTGTATGGCTCTGGAAGCTAACTGCTGCAGCTTCGGTATCTCCCCGGCTACAAATCCATAAACACACTCAATCAGATGCTAATCACTGCATTGGGTAAATGACTCTTTTACCCCTGGTCAAAGTCAACTCTCCCGGTCAAAGTCAACCTACAGTTGACCTGACTCGCCGAGTTGGGCCGCCAACTCGCCGAGTCCCTAGTCTCACCTCTCAACCCTACTCGTGGCTACTCGTCGAGCATTGCATCGACTCGACGAGTACCCTCTTGATTCAAAAGCTCAGGCAATCTGCATCCGACTCGCCGAGTCATATGAACAACTCGACGAGTTGTTCTTCGAGCTAAGAAGATTGTCTTGGACTCGCCGAGTTGTATAAACAACTCGTCGAGTCCCTCCATTACTAAGTCTAACCTCCGACTCACTGAGTCCATCCTACTGCTCACTGGTCCCCACTCGGAATCACTCAAAGGGGTAAAGATCGGGGACTCGCGGCCTGACTCGCCGAGTCCGAAGAACGACTCGCCGAGTCACATGCATGCAGATACTAAAAACTCGATCCTGCTCAAAATCACCGCATACAATTTATAGATCTGAGTTTCTAAGGCTGATTTACCACGTAAAGTTTCCAACTTTACGTGCACATACGTATGAAAAAGGACATAAAGGCTAAAAAGGCACTTAGAAGAGTAGATCTAGGGCTATCATGCAAAATGGCTCTATAAAGGTGATAGATCTACGATTTTGGAACTGAAGCATGGCTAGATCCGAAGGCTAATCAATCTAATGTGATCTCTCTACCAAGAACAAGCTAAGAAATGGCTAAAAGAGGCTAAATATGCTTGTGAAAGAGAAATAAATCATAGAAACAGAAGGGAATCGGCTGATACCTCAATAAACTCTGAAATGGGTGCAAGACCTTGGATCTTCTTCTTCTCCTTTGGATCTAGCCTCCTTCTTCTCTTCAAAACTTCAAGATTCACACAAGAAATGCTCAATTACTCAAGGGAATGATTAGGGTTTGCTAAATGATGCTCTGAGGGTGAAGGGAACGAGTTTGGGGCTCATAAGGTGGTTTAAATAGGGTGCAAACCCGGGGATTTAGGGTTTCTACCTGGCAGGCAGACTCGCCGAGTCGCCGACTAACACGTGCTCGAAATCTCGTCCTTACTCGACGAGTCGGGCCATAGACTCGTCGAGTCCCTCTCGAAAACTTCTAAATAAATGCCACGAAAGCAACATACCAGGAATGGGGCGTTACACCGTCCGTCTGTGGGTGGTAAGCGGTACTGAAATGCAGCCTCGTGCCCAACTCCTCGTGGAACTTCTTACAGAATCTAGAAGTAAAACGTACATCCCGATCCGATAGAATTGAGATCGGCACCCCATGCCGCGATAACACCTCTCTCACATACAACACTGCTAAATATTTGCATTTCTGGCCTTGGACTCGGCGAGTTGAAGGACCAACTCGCCGAGTAGAAGCGGGATAAGACGCGGGACTTAAGTGATGGACTCGGCGAGTCAGGTCCTGGACTCGGCGAGTAGGTACTGTTCGGCCAAAAACCTTAATACGAGGGTTTGCACCCTATTTAAGCAATGTTAGGACGGCCATATTGTCCCTTATGCTCCCCAAAACACTTCTCATTGAAACCCTATCCGTTTGTGCTTTGTTGAGCCCATTTTTGGTGTTATTGTGTGGTTGTTAAGCTTGGAAGGAAGGAAGGAGCTTGGAACTTGAGTTGAGACCAGTAGATCCAGGGATTTTACTTCATTTTCAACAGCTTCAAGGTATAATGCCCCTGTCTTGACTCATCCATGTGTTTATTCATCCTTAACTAGGGATCTCTTTGGATTTCTAAGTCATATTTCAGATTTGGAAGTGTTGAGTGGGTTTTGACTTCAGATCTAGACCTTAAGAGGGGTCTCATGGCATAAAGGTGCCAACTTTAGGGCCATGAGAGCCCCATGCACATTGTAGGACACTTTATATGGGTTTTTGAGCTAAACACCCCATGCATGTGTGATGTGAATATTTAATGCACTGGTTTTTTATTTATAAGTCCTAATTTATCGCATCTAAACCACACCTTACAGGCAGTGAACCCGATCGAGTATATTATAGCTTTGATAAGCAAGGGTGTCGAACACAAGGGGAACGATGGTAAATTAATTCAGAATATTTGGTTATAGGTTACAAAACACACGAAAGGGATAAAGAAATAGTTTAATAAATCTCAAACGAACAATTAATTGACAAATCTCGATAAACTAACAGGAGAACAAATCTCTTTAGGTACTTTGGTTTAGATAAATTACACCTTAAAAACATAGACAATTGCATACACAAGTTCATTTATTCATGTTCACCAATTCCTAAAATGATTAGATTCGCGTTCACTATTACTAATCCTTTAGCAAACAAGTCAATTCAAACAGTGACCAGTTGATTAAACTAACATATTTCCTAGTGTTCAGTTCGTATCAAGCAAGACTTGTAATAATAGTTAATCAAATTGGTCGATCGTTCAATTAACCTCTTGTTGATGGTCACCAAACAAGGCTCACACGTTAACTTACTTATTTCCAAGTTAATCATAGTTTCACATTCGTTATTCCTAGACTTATAATCTTGATGGTCATCAAAGTCATAAGATACAAGCAATCAAGCAGATGTTCATACAACTTAATTTACTTGACAATTAACAGCAAATAATTATCATTAGCACATAAGGATCTTTTAACAAACTTGGCAAGATAAATTAAACATAAACAAACAATTTAATCTAGCAATTAATATATAAATTAAGGTTTCATTCAATCATAAACACAAAACAAAAGGTTTTTACACCTAAATCAAAAACTAAACACATAATAGTATCACAGTGGGATGCTAAACATGGTCACGTTAACAAACCACATGATTACCGACACGTATCCGCTCTCTAATCCTTCTGATCTCCGCTCCCGTTAGCTTAACGACCTTCCAGCCGCCTTCTAGACCCTCAAAACGGCTTAACAGAAGTTAATTATCGACTAAATTAGGTTAGAAGTCAAATCCCCCTCTCTGGTTAGCTGATAATCGCTTTTTATAACCCTTGGAACCGACTTACGTACGATGGGCGTAGTGAGAGTTGTATCACGATTAGGAATTCCGGAACCAAACCCATTACGCTGGGCGTAACTGAATTTACGCGGGGCGTAATCCATATTTCACCATTACGCTAAGCGTACTTTGCGATCACGCTGGGCGTAATTGACTCCTTCAGTATTTATTTTTTTCTTTTAGCTTCTAAGCCCTAATTCCGCTCCAGTCTTTTCTTTTCCGCTCTAACGACAACTAATAGCTGCAAATCATAATTCAAAACAATATAAGTACCTTTTTAGTTCTAAAAGATAATAATAAAGGCTAAAATATTAAGATATAATGTGTGTGTATATATATATATATATATATATATATATATATATATATATATATATATATATATATATAAATACACATATCAAAATACCCCACACTTAGCATTTCTTTGCCCCCAAGCAAACTTACTTTTATTTTACTAATATCACACTAAACAATCCATTTTAAACTCAGCCATTATGTCAAGACCGCAACGCATGCATTTGTGTCTAAATTTTTTTCCTAAGGACCCCTAATTCTAAATACTCACAATCCTCATAAACAATCGCCCACTTCTTTTGAACAATGCTCATTTTATGCAACCTTCCGAATCCATCCGCAGAAAACTTTCTAACCTCAAGGTATTTTTGTAGAGCAACCCAAGCACACATAATCTAGAAAATTACAATTTATGATACCACTATGGAGCTCTTTTGGAATTCTTCACTTCTTTGATAATTTAATCTTGATTTCTCTGAATTCTTCAAATTTGCCACCTTTTTGATTTTCTTTGATTTTGGGTATCTTCAACTTTTTGAATTTTTGGAATTTTGATCTTCAAATTTACACTTTAATAGCTCCAAAACTCTTTCAACTTTTCTTGTAATTCTCTCTCTTTTTTTACATGTATCTCGCTTTTTTCCTTTTCACTCAAAACCTACATGCTTAAGCAGGGACGCTCTACTTCAACCTTTATTGGTTAAGACATTAGTCTAAGTGCAATGACTACATAATTCTTCCTGGATACATTTCAGGTACAAGTTGCTAAACATATTGCATCCCTCAAACTAAGCGAAGTTGTATTTTTGTCCCATGATTTCACTAGAATAAGGGAAGCCACAAATGCACTATAACGTGTATTAGCTCAACTAAACATTTGAGTTCACATCGGATCATCTCATACAATATTAGCAAAATTTTAAATTATCACTAGATTTTTCTAAATTAAACTATTATTTCAGTTTTTAATTTACTTTTATCGACCCCCTACCCCACACTTATTTCATACAATGCCCTCATTGTATGCATAAAACTAATTAAGCACATAAAAAGGGAGAAAAAGGAACAGACTCCCCTGGGGTAGTTGTGGCTAGATCGAATGGGGTTGCTACAAGGTGCTCCAAATATTGCTGACAAACTGGAAACTGGAACTGATGCTTCTAAATTTTCAAGAACGCCGACTTCTAAGATGTGGTGCAAAGATTGCAAATAAATGCAATATGTAGTAACAATGACGTGGGAAAGTGTCAACCATGTCGTCTCGTCAAGAGATGTGAAATCTAAACATGGCCACAATGTCAAAATTGCCGGTCACATCGTCATATCTAGAATGGAAGCTTCTTCTCGCGATGAAAACTCCCCCACAACAGAGGAAAGTGTCAACCATGTCGTGGCAGCCGGGATGATACTTCTACCTCGCGCCGAAATAAAACTCTATGGTGTGGGAACAACTCATCCATACCATAAGAGTTAAAATATAGTAAAAAAATGCCACTCTTCTAAATAATCGCTCACGAAATCAATATGCACCCCACACTTATGACAAATCGTGGGTCTTGACTATAATCTTCGAACTCTCACATGGCTCTCTCTAGCAACAGTCGGACCTAGCTGCTGAACTTACTGCCAGCTTTCTAAGGGCGGAAATTCTGCAAAGATCTAAACAACCAAAGAGCCTCAACATGGAAAACAAAAATAAAACAACCTAAATTAAACTTAATTACATACCAAATAAAAATACTAATACTAAGCAACACAAAAATAAAATAAAATAACACAAAAATAAAAATAAAAATAAAAAGGATAAACTAAGTCACTCGTTATCCCTGTCATCGTGTTGTTGTGTCCCAGATGTACCAGCTCCATCAGGTCGTGACTGGAATGGTGGAGGAAAAGGAACCGAGTACTAAAACCCCTGGTGGGCAAAGAATGCGGTCATCGCATCCCCATACCACTGCTCTCGTCTCTCTACGTGTGCAACGCGCTCACCCAGGCTCTGCACTCCCTCATCAATGCGGTGAAATCCCTCGTCAATGCGCTGAGCCAGGTAACGTATATCAATCTCCGACTCAGGTCCCTGCTGTGCTCCTCGAGGAGCACATCTACGCCGTTGGGCTCGTCCCGGCTGTGGCTCGACTGCACCCTCCTCGTCCGCCACATCATCTGGTCGTACCCGCAAGACACCATCCTTGCCCCGCTCAAGTACACGCATCGACTCCAATAACTGAAGGCTCATCGACCTCATATCATGAAACACCATCGATCTCGTAATCTCACACGTCAACAACTGATAGGATCAAGCTAATCGCGTGATAAAATGCCCCCTGCAAATCAGGCTATCCTCCCGAAGTCCCCTGGCCCTCCTACCCAAATAAGCGGCTAAAGCAACTGGAAGGTTCAAGTGCCTCCCTGGAGTAACAAGTGCCCATAAGAAATACAAGTCTGTAGACAACACTCTCTCACTATTCTTATGGTGCGTGAGAGACATGGAAATCAGACGGTGCAGCAATCTATATGTGGTAGACCGAATCATCCTCCCCCGTGCAGTAGATGGTGTGTACACTCCCCTAGTAATCTCGGCCCAGAAAGTGTTCTCATTGTAGTTATCTGGCCGGCCCGTGAGACAATCAGCAAGGAATGCCGGGAAGTGGACACTCCTTGTCTCGTCTACTGTATATATCCCAACTCGAGTAGCAAGCTCAATTGCACTGCATTCCCGACTCACACCACCAAGTCTAAAGGAAAAGGCTGTCCTATCATCGGGTCTGTTCCTAGGGTCATAGGAAACTGTAGCATAAAACTCCAACAAAATTCCCGATACACAGGCTCCTGGATCCTGAACAATCTTGCCCAATCCTGACATACGAACAAATGCACGCCACTCGCGTCCGAGTGGGTGTATTGCAAAAAATCCTGGTTCAACGCATCAAGTCCAGTCTGGGCTGCCAATTCCCAATCAAATGAAGGTGCTATGTCAATCTCCTTAGTAAGCAGCAGAATTAGATTGTTGACATATTTGGCCCGGGTTTCATTGTTTAGAGTTTGCAAGAATTGCAAGAAACGGTGATCGGTCACGTCCTCGGGTGGGTTGGTCCTTTGAGTTCTACGAGCCATAATTCTGCAAAAATAAAAACAGCACACAACCATAACAAAATACCACATCATCAAACAGATTCAAGTGAAAAAAAATATTGGTGCTGGTCTAAGCTGTACGTTGGGCGTACATCCAGCATACGCTGGGCGTACGTCCAGATGCTCGAATCGCCCCCCTGTTTGGTCATTGTTTAGCCATAATCAACAGTCAACAAATTTTTCAAGAAAATCATGAAGGGTAGTCAAAATATGGGTAGACTACTTAGACATATTTCCAAAAAAGTCGTATCTGGGTCTGTTCGTCACTAGCCTTAAGCCATAATCACTCTTCAACAACATTACCCCATGAAATGCACAGGGCAGTCCATCAAGCGAGGGTTTACGTCCAGCGAACGCTAGGCGTACACCCATAAGATCGAATCGATGATTATCTTACGAGATTAAGGCCAAGTTAAGTCCAAGGGTTTAGTCCATTGATCGAAATCGGTCTATTAAGACATAAGCTAGCTCATATTCATGTGAAATCGGCCCCAATTGATGAAGGGTATAAACCCTAGATTTCGACAAAGGCATAATGCAACAAATTTCACTGATTTAAACACAAATCAAAGACATAGAGTAACCGTATAACATACCTTTGTGATGAATTTTACAAGAAAGAAGAAAAATCGAGAGTCTTGTGGAAGTATTCGGCCTACACAACGTGTGCGTGAAAAAGTGTTGAAAGAGGGAAGAAAAAAAAGTCAAAGGGTAAAAGATATAACCTGACGCTAATTTACGCTCGGCGTAACGCGAATTTACGCTGGGCATAACTCCAACTCCATGATTAGTCTGGTCGCGATCATCATTTTAGTACGCTAGGCGTAATGTCAATTACGCTGGGCGTAATTTTCTGAAATATTTTCCTTTTTCCTCTATTTGAAATTCCTTTTTCCAACTAATTTATTTAGGAACTTCAACAGTCACAACTTTCCGATGAGTGACATAAAAAAAATGAGACATCATGATCAATTGTCTTTGTCAAGATCAAACAACAATGGTTGATTAAAACCCTTGCACGCAAGAAATGGTTTGTGAAAACAACAACTTTCGGGACCCGTTAGAATATTTCCTTTGTTTTCTTCACACCTTTAACTAAAAGTAGAACAAGAAGTGACCTAACTAGTTAAGAACAACAAGAGCTCGGTCTTCTACTTAACCACCACAATACGCCTTGCTATACTACGCCGCATGGATTGAGTTGGACAAATCAACAAAGTAGTAGGCTAAGCAGGTCAGGAATTCCCTAATCTCTTGCATTCTCGAAACCCATGCAAAAGATAAAGTCAATCAATGTGTACGATCCCAAATTCCTGCAATTAACAGCAAGAACCTTCCCGATAAGTGAAATGATATCAACGAAAATCAAACTAAAAGAAAAATAAAAACTAACTAAAAACAAATAACGAATAATCAAATAAACTAAATTAATTAAAAACCGTTCCCCGACAACGGCGCCAAAAACTTGATGTGAATATTTAATGCACTGGTTTTTTTTTATTTATAAGTCCTAATTTATTGCATCTAAACCACACCTTACAGGCAGTGAACCCAATCGAGTATAATATAGCTTTGATAAGCAAGGGTGTCGAACACAAGGGGAACAGTGGTAAATTAATTCAGAATATTTGATTATAGGTTACAAAACACACGAAAGGGATAAAGAAATAGTTTAATAAATCTCAAACGAACAATTAATTGACAAATCTCGATAAACTAACAGGAGAACAAATCTCTTTAGGTACTTTGGTTTAGATAAATTACACCTTAAAAACATAGACAATTGCATACACAAGTTCATTTATTCATGTTCACCGATTCCTAAAATGATTAGATTCGCGTTCACTATTACTAATCCTTTAGCAAACAAGTCAATTCAAACAGTGACCAGTTGATTAAACTAACATATTTCCTAGTGTTCAGTTCGTATCAAGCAAGACTTGTAATAATAGTTAATCAAATTGGTCGATCGTTCAATTAACCTCTTGTTGATGGTCACCAAACAAGGCTCACACGTTAACTTACTTATTTCCAAGTTAATCATAGTTTCACATTCGTTATTCCTAGACTTATAATCTTGATGGTCATCAAAGTCATAAGATACAAGCAATCAAGCAGATGTTCATACAACTTAATTTACTTGACAATTAACAGCAAATAATTATCATTAGCACATAATGATCTTTTAACAAACTTAGCAAGATAAATTAAACATAAACAAACAATTTAATCTAGCAATTAATATATAAATCAAGGTTTCATTCAATCATAAACACAAAACAAAAGGTTTTTACACCTAAATCAGAAACTAAACACATAATAGTATCACAGTGGGATGCTAAACATGGTCACGTTAACAAACCACATGATTACCGACACGTATCCGCTCTCTAATCCTTTTGATCTCCTCTCCCGTTAGCTTAACGGCCTTCCAGCCGCCTTCTAGACCCTCAAAACGGCTTAACAGAAGTTAATTATCGACTAAATTAGGTTAGAAGTCAAATCCCCCTCTCTGGTTAGCTGATAATCGCTTTTTATAACCCTTGGAACCGACTTACGTACGCTGGGCGTAAGTCGGTTTACGCTGGGCGTAATGAGAGTTGTATCGCGATTAGGAATTCCGGAACCAAACCCATTACGCTGGGCGTAACTAAATTTACGCAGGGCGTAATCCGTATTTCACCATTACGCTAAGCGTACTTTGCGATTACGTTGGGCGTAATTGACTCCTTCAGTATTTATTTTTTTCTTTTAGCTTCTTAGCCCTAATTCGCTCCAGTCTTTTCTTTTCCGCTCTAACGACAACTAATAGCTGCAAATCATAATTCAAAACAATATAAGTACCTTTTTAGTTCTAAAAGATAATAATAAAGGCTAAAATATTAAGATAAAATGTATATATATATATATATATATATATATATATATATATATATATATATATATAAATACACATATCAATGTGCATCAAGTTTGGAACTTTACGTATAAAGTGAACATTAGGAGGTCACATCTATGGTTTTGGTGTGTTAGATCTCATTTAAATCGACTGTATGTAATTGGTCAAGATTGGACTCGGCGAGTGCATGAGTAGACTCGGCGAGTCCAAGGCAATCTTCTTGTGGATGAAGATGAACTCGACGAGTTGTTCATACAACTCGGCGAGTCGGATGAAGATTCAATCGATGTCCATTTAGAAGGAAAACTCGCCGAGTCATCGCCGAACTCGACGAGTAGAGACGAGTGTAAGATCAAATGGAAGGATAGGGACTCGGCGAGTTGGCAAGACAGCTCAACGAGTTAGGTCAACTGATAGTTGACTTTGAATTTGACTTGGTCGGGGGTAAAGTAGTCATTTTACCCTAAGGACAGTTAGAAGTGTTTGATGGACTGTTTTGTGGGAATTACAGCCGGAGGATTTCCGGAGCAGCAACAACAAATAGACAATTCCCGCACAGATCAACAGCTACTTCGAAGTGAGTTACCTTCCAGTAGCGGTGGGTCTACGGCCATAATGCCGGCCCATCAGTAGGAGTTGTATGATTAGATGATTGTCTATGTGATATTCATCTGGGTTTGTTACTACCTGATATGTTTATGTGCTAGTATGATATGATGCTATGTGCTAGTGACAGTAGGGGAGCTAGTCCCCAAAGTACCGGTCGATAGGGTCGAAGGGGAAATTATGCCCAGCCATGCTAGATAGAGTATGTGATATGTGTTATGTGGTAGTAGTAGCGGGTGAAAGAGTCCCCAGTATCTGGTCGAGAGGACCGAAGGGGAGACCAGCACCCAAATATGCTAGCCAGTATCTGGTTGAGAGGACCGAAGGGGAGGCCAGCACCCATATATGCTAGCCAGTATCCGGTCGAGAGGACCGAAGGGGTAGGTCGGGCACCCATATATGCCTGACCATATATGTATGTTATGTGGTTGTATGGTATGTGGTACGATGGGGGAACTCACTAAGCTTTGTGCTTACAATTTTCAGTTTTTGTTTCAGGTACCTCTTCATCGAAGGGGAAGGAGCTAGCGCGGTAGCGACACATCATACACACACACACACACTGTTTTCCGCTTTACGAACTTGTTCTGGGATTTGTACTCTAATATTTGGTTGTTTTCATATTTTGGTTTTCAGACACGATGTATGTTATGACATGGCTTGATCAGGCAATGTTTTATTTACAAATGTTTTCAAAAGTATTGATTTAAAAACGAAATTTTTGGATGTGAAATTTGGGTCGTTACAAGTTTGTATCAGAGCCCTGGTTTGAGGGATTCGGACACACCTTCGGGGGTATCTGAACTCAAATCGAGGGATTAAAGGATTTCGAAAAAGCAAAAGTTTTCTAAAAGATTAAGTAAAGAGTTTTAAGAAAGAACGAAGTGTGTGATGTGCGCGACCGGCCGAGCTCAAGTAAGTATTCCCCAAAGTACCCATACAAGTTTAAGTTATGTTTATCGGTTTCAGTTGAACAACATGCTAGAATAGGACTAAGGATCTAGGAGTGATGCCTTACGTGCCTGCTTTATGTGCTTCAGCTTATGAGAATTGCATGCTAGTATTGAGTAGACAGCAGTAGGATAGCCTGGTTAGGTTATGCCTGATAGTATGAGCTTAGCATTGTATGCTAGTGCTGATTAGTCAGTATGATAGCCAGAGTGGTATATGCTTGATTATGTAATCGATGCCCGAATGCTGCTTGCTTTGTGATTTTAGGAGTTCTAGTTATCTTTACTATCTAGTGAGTGAATATGTTACGTTACATATTGCGAGGATTAAATAATTTCAGAAGGTTAGGTCTAGCTCTATTGCACAGCTCTTGTCTGAGTCCAACCGTTGTAGGGTAGGATCTCTCATTCGAAGAATTATCTAGTCTTAGTAATATGTAATAGTATTCACGAGCTAGTTAGGGGAAGATAGCAGGGACTTCTTATGCAGCTGATGACGGAGAGTGGGCTGGTGATTTCCCTAGGGCAAGCCTAGGATGAGATTAGCAAGATATCGGTAGTAGTAGTAGAAGGGACCTGGTGGAGTCAAGGCAGTCCTTGAAGAAGGTACGGATAGATGTGGAAGGTAGTATGGGCCCGTACTACTAAAAGCAGAGGATCCGTACCCGAACTGAGGAAGGCTGAGATAAGACCAGGGAACTTGTAGTAGATGTGATCCCTCAAGAGGTATCAGTATCCCTAACGGTTGTTATTATGTATTGCAGAATGGTGGTACTACGTTCGAGGCCAGCAGTTGGCAGCTCAGGAGAGGGATCGGGAGATCAGGTTCTAAGCCAGTAGATGAGGGGCTACGTGAGTTCATAGCGTCAGAGATCACCAGAGGTATCCTTGAGTTGACCCCCATCATTTTCGGGTCGATTAAGGAAGAGATAGTTGAGTTGATGGAGGATCGCCTCAGGGCGTTCAGGAGTGACCTGACATCTGGCCAGTCAGGATCTTGCACACTGTCCTTCAAGGACTTCAGGGGAAGTGGTGCACCAGATTTTCATGGGGCGAAGGACCCCATAGCTGCCAGCCGATGGATTGCAGACATCGAGTCTGCACAGTTGACTAGCTTCTGCCCCGATGGGTCGAAGGTGAGGTTTGTAGCATGGTGTTTGAGAGACAGAGCTAGAGACTGGTGGGAGTCTGTTGGCAACTCATTGGGAGCCTCGGCTGTTGATGCTATGACATGGCCAGACTTTGTGACCCGGTTTCGAGCGGAGTTTGCCCCTGCGGTGGAGCTCCAACAGCTGGCTAGAGCGTTTCTGGATATGAGGCAGACGACGGAGACTGTGGCGGAGATCACTGCCAAGTTTCGGGAGAGAGAGTTTTTGGTGCCCCAGTATGCAGGTGATGAGGATATGAGGAGGACCCGCTATCATGACATGCTACGAGCTGACATTCGGGAGCATGCCAGTTTTTCCGCTTGCCCTACTCTGGAGTCCATGATTGCCAGGGCAAGGGAAAGGGAGATCGACCTGGAGCACATCTGGAAGAGGAAGGTTGAGGAGGGACGGGTTACGGGGGCTTCGGGGAAGAAGCGTAAGGGACCTGACGCATGGCTGAAAGGCCAACAATGGCGAGGCCGCTGCAGGAAATGCGGCAAGACGCACGAGGGAGCGTGCAAGTTGGGATCGTCAGGCTGCCATAAGTGCGGCAAGATGGGACACTTCAACAGGGATTGTACCGCCGCTGCACCTATGATACAGACGTCAGAGTTGCTGTGTTTCCACTGCAACTAGAGGGGCCACAAGAAGGCCAATTGCCCCCAGTTGGCAGCAGCCGCGCTAGTGAAGGCGCCAGCCCCAACGATCCTACGGATTACTAATGGGAGGCAAGACAAGCCAGAGGCTCCAGTGGTGAGGAGCCGAGCATTTCAGCTGACTACCGAGGAGGCACGCGCCGCACCTGATGTGGTGACAGGTATGATTCTTTCCTTCTAATTTATTTATATGATGCTATGATATTGATATGTACTCTGTGTATATGCGTTTAGGATCATTCCATGTGAACAGTATCCCCGTGCAGGTGTTGTTTGACTCAGGTGCCACCCGATCGTTTGTCTCTCTTGCGCTTAGCAAGAAGTTCACGGAGCCCTCGGGCATGTTGGACTGCCCTTTAGAGGTAGAGATTGCTGACGATCGATCGGTGCGAGCATCAGCAGTGTTTAGAGATTACGTTCTGAGGCTATTTAAGGAGCGCTATTTGTTAGACTTGGTTCCCATTCCGTTGCGTGGGAACAAGGTGAATATAGGCATGGATTGGCTCAGCCCCAATGGGGCGGTGATAGATTGCGCTCAGCAGATGGTGCGGATTAGGACCCCAAGTGGGGGAGAGTTGGTAGTTCAGGGCGAGAGGCCACAACGAGGGCCAACAGTATGTTCAACAACGAGAGTTAGGCGCTACCTTCAACAGGGTTGTGCAAGATATGTCACGTATGTTATGGACACCCATGAGGCGGGTAAGGCGACGGTGAGCGAGGTTCTGGTGGTGTGGGATTATGCAGATGTGTTCCCGGAGGAGCTTCCTAGGATACCTCCGGAGCGATAGGTAGAATTCAGGATTGACCTAGTCCCTGGTGCGACTCCGATATCCAAGGCACTGTATCGGTTGGCTCCTCCTGAGATGCAGGAGTTGTCTATACAACTGCAGAAGCTATTAGACAAAGGATTCATTAGACCGAGCAGTTTGCCCCGGGGAGCCCCGATTCTGTTTGGGAAGAAGAAGGACGGGTCGCATCGGATGTGTATAGACTATCGGGAGTTGAACAAGGTAACGGCGAAGAACTGTTACCCACTCCCGAGGATTGATGACCTCTTTGACCAGCTTCAGGGAGCATCTTGGTTCTCCAAGATTGATCTGCGTTCAGGATATCATCAGATGAGGGTCAAAGAGGCGGATGTGCAGAAGACCGCGTTTCGGACACGTTATGGCCACTACGAGTTTGTGGTGATGCCCTTTGGGCTCACCAATGCTCCTGCCGTGTTCATGGACCTCATGAACCGCGTGTGTAGACCAATGTTGGACCGGTCTGTGATAGTGTTTATTGATGACATCTTGGTCTACTCCAAGACGCAGGAGGAGAACGAGGAGCATCTGCGGGAGGTTCTGGAGACTTTGAGGAGGGAGAACTTGTATGCTAAGTTCTCCAAGTATGAGTTCTGGTTGCGCGAGGTGCAGTTCCTTGGGCATCTCGTCAACCAGAACGGGATCTCAGTGGACCCGACCAAGGTAGAGGCCGTGATGAGATGGGAAGTTCCGAAGTCTCCATCTGAGATTCGGAGTTTCCTGGGATTAGCAGGCTATTATCGGAGATTCATTCAGGATTTCTCCAAGATAGCCGTACCCCTGACATGACTGACGAAGAAAGTCGTGGTCTTTCGATGGGGGCCTGAGCAGCAGGTAGCGTTCGAGACACTAAGACAGAAATTATGCGAGGCGCCTATCTTAGCCCTGCCAGAGGGCTTGGAGGATTTTGTGGTGTACTGCGATGCGTCAATCTCAGGGTTGGGAGCAGTGCTGATGCAGAGAGGGCATGTCATCGCCTACGCTTCGAGGTAGTTGAAGCCTCACGAGGCGAATTACCCAACACATGATTTGGAGCTGGGGGCTGTTGTGTTCGCCCTCAAGATTTGGCGTCATTACCTATATGGGGTTCGTTGCACCATCTACACGGACCATAAGAGTTTGAGGTACCTCATGGATCAGCCGAATCTGAACATGAGGCAGCGTCGGTGGTTGGACGTGGTGAAGGATTATGACTGTGAGATCCTTTACCACCTGGGGAAGGCCAATGTGGTGGCCGATTCACTTAGCCGCAAGGCAGCACCAATCAGAGGCGTGTGGATGAGGATGACAGTGGTGACTCCGTTGTTAGAGCAGATTCGCGAGGCTCAGCAGGAGGCTATGAAGGAGGAACATCGGAAGAGCGAGCGTATAGTGGGTCAGGTTTCCTCCTTCGATTATGATAACTGAGGGTTATTGACACTACACCGCAGGGTGTGGGTACCATATCACGGGGGGTGTGCACCAAGTTCTGATGGAGGAGGCGTACAAATCCCGATTCTCCATTCATCCCGAGGCGACGAAGATATATAGGGATCTTCGTTTGGACTATTGGTGGCCCTGCATGAAGCAAGATGTGGCATGGTACGTGGAGCGGTGCTTGACCTGCAGGAAGGTCAATGCCGAGCATCAGATCCACACGGCAAGATGCAGCCATTGGATATTCCACTGTGGAAATGGGAGGATATTACGATGGATTTTATCACCAAGCTTCCCAAGACCGCGAGGGGAGTGGATTCGATCTGTTTCATCGTCGATCGACTGACCAAGAGCGCCCACTTTATTCCGATTTAAGAGAGCATCTCGGCTGAGAAATTGGCCGATATCTATATCAGGGAGGTGGCGGCGCGGCACGGGGTGCCAGTTTTGGTGATTTCAGATAGGGAAGTGCGGTTCACTTCCAGGTTCTGGAATAAATTCCATGAAGAGTTGGGTACTCGTCTGCA
This sequence comes from Lactuca sativa, assembly GCF_002870075.4. Lineage (NCBI taxonomy): Eukaryota > Viridiplantae > Streptophyta > Magnoliopsida > Asterales > Asteraceae > Lactuca > Lactuca sativa. The sequence goes on from NC_056624.2 coordinate 135,846,604, forward strand.
ATTCAGCACCGCCTTTCACCCGCAGACGGATGGACAGAGTGAACGGACCATCCAGACTCTGGAGGACATGCTACGGGCATGTGTTTTAGACTTCGGAGGTAGCTGGGATACTTACCTTCCGTTGGCGGAGTTCTCGTATAATAATAACTATCATGCGAGTATCGATCGTCCTCCCTTCGAGATGTTGTATGAGAGTAGGTGCAGGACCTCGATATGTTGGGGCGAGGTTGGGCAGAGGGTCATGGGGAGAACCGAAGTAGTGCTCAAGACGACAGAGAAGATTCAGTAGGTCCAGAGCAGGCTTCAGACTGCTTAGAGTTGGCAGAAAAGTTATGCCGATAAGCGTCGTTCAGACCTGGAGTTCCAGGTCAGAGATATGGTTCTCCTGAAGGTGTCTCCTTGGAAAGGCGTCATCTGATTTAGGAAGCAGGGAAAGTTGGGCCCAAGGTACATTGGACCATTCAGGGTTGCAGCCCGGGTGGGCAAGGTAGCGTACATGCTGGATCTGCCAGCCGAACCAGTCAGATCCACAACACCTTCCACGTCTCCCAGCTGCGGAAGTGCCTGGTGGACGACTCAACGGTGGTACCCCTAGAGGATATTCAGGTTGATGACAGCTTGAATTACATTGAGAAGCCAGTGGCAATCCTCGAACGGAAGTCGAAGGATTTGAGGAACAAGAGGGTGGAACTCATGAAGGTGCAATGGCAACACCGGAAGGGGTTGGAGTGGACTTGGGAGCCGATGGAAGAGATGATGGAGAACTACCCCGAGCTGTTTCAGGAGCGAGCAGCAGACTTCGAGGACGAAGTCTAAAATAAGTGGGGGAGATATGTAGCACCTGGTTCTTGGTACGTATTCTTTGAAATTAACTCTTTAAATATTTGCATTTCTGGGTTTGGACTCAGCGAGTTGAAGGACCAACTCGCCGAGTAGAAGCGAGATAAGACGTGGGACTTAAGTGATGGACTCGGCGAGTCGGGTCCCGGACTCGGCGAGTAGGTACTTTTCGGACAAAAACCCTAATCCGAGGGTTTGCACCCTATTTAAGCAATTTTCGGACGACCATATTTTCCCTTATGCTCCCCAAAACACTTCTCATTGAAACCCTATCCGTTTGTGCTTTGTTGAGCCCATTTTTGGTGTTCTTGTGTGGTTGTTAAGCTTGGAAGGAAGGAAGGAGCTTGGAACTTGAGTTAGGACCAGTTGATCCAGGGATTTTACTTCATTTTCAGCAGCTTCAAGGTATAATGTCCCTGTCTTGACTCATCCATGTGTTTATTCATCCTTAACTTGGGATCTCTTTGGATTTCTAAGTCATATTTTGGATTTGGAAGTGTTGAGTGGGTTTTGACTTCAGATCTGGACCTTAAGAGGGGTCTCATGGCATAAAGGTGCCAACTTTAGGGCCATGAGAGCCCCATGCACATTGTAGGACACTTTATATGGTTTTTTGAGCTAAAAACCCCATGCATGTGCATCAAGTTTGGAACTTTACGTATAGAGTGAACTTTAGGAGGTCAGATTTATGGTTTTGGTGTGTTAGATCTCATTTAAATCGACTGTATGGAATTGGTCAAGATTGGAGTCGGCGAGTGCATGAGTAGACTCGGCGAGTCCAACGCAATCTTCTTGTGGATGAAGATGAACTCGACGAGTTGTTCATACAACTCGGCGAGTCAAGGACAGGACCTGTTTATCATTTGAAGATGAACTCGACGAGTTGTTCATACAACTCGGCCAGTCGGATGAAGATTCAGTCGATGTCCATTTAGAAGGATAACTCGTCGAGTCATCGCCTAACTCGATGAGTAGAGACGAGTGTAAGATCAAATGGAAGGATAGGGACTCGGCGAGTTGGCAAGCCAACTCGACGAGTTAGGTCAACTGGTAGTTGACTTTGAATTTGAGTTGGTCGGGGGTAAAGTAGTCATTTTACCCTAAGGACAGTTAGAAGTGTTTGATGGACTGTTTTGTGGGAATTACAACCGGAGGATTTTCGGAGCAGCAGCAGATAGACAGTTCCCGCACAGATCAACAGTTACTTCGAGGTGAGTTACCTTCCAGTAGCGGTGGGTCTACGACCATAATGCCGACCCATCAGTAGGATTTGTATGATTAGATGATTGTCTATGTGATATTCATCTGGATTTGCTACTACCTGATATGTTTATGTGCTAGTATGATATGATGCTATGTGCTAGTGACAGTAGGGGAGCTAGTCCCCAGAGTACCGGTCGATAGGGCCGAAGGAGTAGTTATGCCCAACCATGCTAGATAGAGTATGTGATATGTGTTATGTGGTAGTAGTAGCGGGTGAAATAGTCTCCAGTATTCGGTCGAGAGGACTGAAGGGGAGACCAGCACCCAGATATGGTAGCCAACATCCGGTCGAGAGGACCGAAGGGGAGGCCAACACCCAGATATGTTAGCCAGTATCCGGTCGAGAGGATTGAAGGGGTAGGTCGGGCACCCATATATGCCTAACAATATATGTATGTTATGTGGTTGTATGGTATGTGGTACGATGGGGGAACTCACTAAGCTTCGTGCTTACAGTTTTCAGTTTTGGTTTCAGCTACCTCTTTATGCATCCGGAGTCGTCTGTGGAAATAATATCCTTCAAAGAGAGCATTCTCGTCTAAATAATCTTGCATGAGACGTTGGTGGGCCACTTCACGTTGTCTTTGAATATATCTTCTTTGTTTACGTTGAACATTGCTTGATTTAATGTTGTTAAGACGTTGTTGTAGCATGTTATTTACGGAGACGACCGACTGTACTACACTATCAAGAATATCGTTCGATGAAGATGACGAATACGACATTGAAGTAATAGTTTTGCTTTGATACAACTTGATTCAATGTTTGAATAGTTAAGAATAGTTTTGCTTTGCTACGACTCGGAGTTATTGTTTTATATAAATTGAGTGATTTGATTCCTTGTGATTTGATCCTCTGCATATATTCTATTCATATGACACCAAATTTGAATCCCAGTTGTAATCTTTAGCGAGATCTCGCTTGGCGTTGTTAATAACCCGAGTACCCGACGTTCCTCTTCGGACAATTGATCTTCCAGAGGTGTTAAGTAAAGTTGTAACGCATAGTTATTTTCCTTTCTAGCACGATTCATTTCTTTTAACTTTTTCACTTCCAAAAAACCCTCAAGCTTATCATCTAACCCTTTGATTGACTTTCTTATCTCCTTTGCTTCAGTCGACGAACTTTGTGCTCCTTTCAGCTTTCTTTTTGCTTTGTATCGTCCCATAGGACGAGTTGGAACTTCATATGGACAGTCGTTGTTGAGGTCAATCCCTCCGATATGCGCATCAGAAGATTGACTATGGGTGGACTCCGAAGTTTTGGTCCGTTTGGACATCCCCACGTAATCGTCTGGAGTTTTTAGATCTAACCATTTTGATTGCCCTTCACAACTCCCTAAAACGATTCATTGAAAAAAGGTTTTCCGACTTTCGCCTTGTAAATCTTTCGAACCTTAGCCATAACATCCACCTTAGTTGCACCGCTTTGGGGATTTTTCATCGCGTTCATGTATATGCTGTTGAACTCCATTGCGGCTCGGTTGGCATTCCTCCACTTCGAGTAAAGTGCGTCAGGGTTGCGGTACTTCTTATTCATGCGGTTGCAAAAGTTATTCCAAACTTTTTGGTTGAAGGTTGTTGAGTCTTGGTCTTTCCCGTGGATCGGGTCCTCCGACACATCTAGCCATGATTGAGCTAGTGCCCTTTCTTCATCATCCATCCACCCTCTACTTGGAGCCCTCCATTTTCCTTTTTTTTTTTGTCCTTGTGGTTCCACTTCGGGATCTTGAAAGGATTCTTGAACTGGATCTTCAACGGGGCCTTCATCATAAGAATCGGATGACTCGTTGAGTAGGCAGCGTGGTTGAGATTAAACATTATTTTGCGGTTGGGGTTGAGAAAAGAATTGAGTTTCTTGAACCGTTTCAAACGGATCAAGATCCATATCCGGACGAGGTGTTGGTTGAGATTGGTTGTGGTAAAATCCCATTGGTTGAGAAGAGAAGGGATTAAATGGAAACATTTACGGAGCCATTGTAGGAAAGTAGAAGTTAGCGGGAGAGTGAATTGGTTGATCAAATGATGGTCGATAACATGGTGGTGATGGAAGGTTTGTTGATTGAGTGTTTGGAGATGGAAGGTGTATGTGACGGAAGGTTTGAAGATTTCTTTTTGTTGGTTCTTGGGGTTTTTTGTTTGAGATGAAGACATTCTTTGTGTTGGTGAATTGAGATAATGATATTTTGTGTGTGTGAAATGTTAAGAATGCGGTTTGATTTATAGTAGTTGAATGGTACATGAAATTTTTAATTTTTATTTATTAAAAAACATTTTTTTTGTGTGTGTGTGAAAGTAGTGAAATGGTATTATAAATTTTGAATTTTATTATAAAAAACATTTTTTTTACTGTCCAAAAGTAAATGTACAATTGAATTTTGTGGAAAGTAAATAAATAATTGAATTTTAGGCGGTTGAAAATTAAAGTGGTAAATTAAATAAGTGGCTAGGAAAAGGAGTCTAACTATTTGCATCTCATTCAATTCCTATGCACCAATGAAATTCTTCCACTGTCTTCTCTTTCTATTCGCCATGCAATTGAAGATTAACTCTTGGCGAGTCCCCTAGCGAGAGCTAGGGGTCGGTGTTGTCTTCTTTATAGCGAGCCTTGGCGACTCGGTGGCGAACCCCACTCCGTTCAGCCTTATGGTTGTACAAACCACTCCGTTCAGCCTTATGGTTGTACAAAATACGACAAACAATTAGCCTCTTTCAGTTCCATTATGTCATGTTTCAGTCATGCGTAATACAGTTCATCGAACAAACACTACCTTAGTTCTCAACACTTTTTTAACATTAATATATTATTTTAAGAAAACAAACTTATCCATATTGTCTTCAAATTCACTAACAAACAAATTTCCCTGCATCATAAGACCACAGACTATTGTTTTATGATTTTTGCACATATTATGTCAACTTTCAGTTCTATATTATTGTTATAAGTTTAAAACTTTGCTACAAATTTGATACAAAGTCCAAAATTTAAATTTTGTTAAAAAATTTGTTTGTTTTTAACAGATTCGTCCCAAACTTTGTTTTTACAACTTTTTGAAAACATTTATAAACTTCTTATAAAACCTTATTCCCAATTTATGTACAACATTTTAAAACTTTTATTGAACTTTTTTAAATCTTTTATTTACACTTTTATTAAACTGGGATTTTAATACATTTTTCCATCTTTGTTTTATGTTTTTACTTATATTTTTCACGTTTAATGCACTTATTTAGGAACTATTAGATTTTTTTTATTTTATTTGCATGTCTACTTATGTTATTTTTTTCAAAATTAAACACAAGGAGAATATTTTGGAGCATACCTAAATAAGTACATTATATTTGAAATATAACTTAAAAAAATGTAAAATATATTGTAATTTTTTTAATAAAAAGTTGTAAAAAATGTAGAAGAATGTTGGGGAAAAAGTTTAAAAAACGTTGCATAATTTTTTAAAAATAGTTGTAACAAAAGTGAAATTAAAAAAAAAAAAAACTAATTTTAAATCAATTTTATATAAAAATTAGTCATATTTGTAACAAACTTTAAAGTTCAAACTAAATTTTTATCAGAATTTAAAACTTAGATTAAAAATATAAAATTAAAAATTTACATAGGAGTTTGGAATCATAAATAATAATTCATTACTTTTTATATAATAAAACTAGTTTATAACCCATGGAAACCACGATTATAAAATCAATTCAATTTTCATAGCAAAAATTCATAATTATTAATCATTTATTTTAAATAAATAATTTTAAATAAATTATTAATTAAGAGATATACCAAAATTTTAAAGTTAGTTATAACTTCAAATTTAACATATTATTAAAAAAGTAAATGTTTCTATAAAAAGTTTAAAATCTATTATTTAAAACCTTAATCTTATTAGTTATGATAGTGATTTGCCTAATATATCTTTTTGACACATCATATAATATTAATATGGAGTTTTATTACGGTGACGCATGACATAAAGAGATTTAAACTATTCTTTTATTAGTATATGGATGCATTCTTTGATTATTTAAAAGCACCGTGGATAGTTCGTTTAACAAAAACCACCTTAACAATTCTTTTAATGACAAAAATGTTAAAAGAACAGGATTTCTCGTCTAGTTAAATGCTTTATTTTGATACGGTTATCAAATGAAACTAAATTTTTTGAAGTATTTTAAGGAGTTATATTTGGCTTTTAGTTGTGACCCCCATAAATCCTAATATAAACAATGAATGTGTATCAATCTTAATTTAACAAATTGCCGACAATTTAAGTATAATCGCAAATCGAACCAAATTTGTCCAAGAACAAGTAGCTATACTAAATGAATATTTTAAAAGTTATTTCATTTGTATATAAACAAATATGGCCAATAAAGTAATCCAATAGCAATCATATAAGGAGGGAGATGTCGAGGGATCATCTAGACGTAAACTTCCAACCCAAGTAACTACGCGTCGTTGAATTTAAAAGTTATTATATTTTGGTTTGGTGTAAAGATAAGGAACCCCAATTTAAGATTCTAGCCGCTATGACCTGTTTATTAACCGTCAAAGCTTCTACGGTGGTTTTAGAACCCATTCTTTTTCTCTTAGTGACAAGGATAATATTATAACGAAGGTCACACTCATTTCCTAATCGATAGGAGTATGCATCTTGTTTGAAGGATTACCTGGACGATGTTGAAAGGATACAAAGTTGTATTTCGCTTAAGGTCTACTTCTACCACAAAATTCATTCATGAAGAAGTTGTACTCGTGATATCGCCTCCAACGACTTAAATAAATGATGATGAGATTAAGTATGACAGATTCATGAATTTTTAGATAGGAAACGACCTAAATTGGTAATATAGTTCTTATTTTATTCGCATTTAGTCATTATTGTTTTTTTTTCTTGTAAAATAAGCCCTTTGACTTGTTGTTTTGTACACATTCACTCCTTATGACCGACTACTACTAGTTAAGTTGTAGTCCTTAATGTTTTTTTGTTGCAAAATAAATCTTTGTTATTTTTGTACATATTCATTCCTTATGATCGATTTTCTTTAGATTTTGGTCACGTGACATCATATATGGGACAAACAATAATGAGGTGTTCTTCCCTAATTCCTTGGTATGTCGATTATGACAAATTTTCAGCAAATGATGTTTTTGTTCTTTTCAAATTGACCCCGAATTAAAAGATGAGCTTACAACTATTAAAGATGAGGTTTTCTATCTAAACCCCTGATAAGTTAACAAACTGGATCTCTAATAAATCCTCATCTCATAATTGCTTTAATCTTTCCTTTGCGTGTAACCCAAAATAACTCTGCTATTAATAGTAATATTACCAATTGTTATGAATGTGAACACTATTTCTAACAATTGAAGTCATTATGACTAATGTATTTTTTTCACATGATGTAATGTAATTGGTATTGATACTGAATGAAGTTTGTATTAACGTTAAATATAGTTGGTATTGTACTATAATAGTTACTAATATCTAAAGTACAATCTACTATAATAAATAACGATCAATTTTGCCACATGTCAATCTCTCATGAGTTTTCACACTTGTCATTTTGTGATATTTTTAAAATAAGTAATATCCACGTGCCAGTTTTTTGTTTTTTCAAATTTTAAAATTAAAAACCAAATAATACTTATATTTATATATGTAAATTATTAAATGTAATAAATGTGATAGTAATAAACGTTCATTTCTTTCCTTATTTCAAAATTTTATTTTAAAAAATACTTATTTTTTACATTTTTAATCAACCCGTGTAAAACACGTGTCGTACACCTAGTTCTATTACCAAAACCAAGACAAGTAACACATGATTCCACTACCCAAACGATCCACGTATGAGAACACATCATTAATGATTGTCCCACATAGAATGCCACATAAGCAAAACCTAAAGAAATGTAACACCCCATTTTATCATATCTGTAAATCATAAACGATTAATATAAATTCAAAATTTAGATATATTACTCATTAGCCTTAGTAATATAAATAAAAGTCGTAGCACTCGTAAAAGCGAATTCGTACATATATAGAACGTCCAAATCTGCCTTAATGAGAGAAAGTTGTGATTTTTTAAAGTTTCAGCACAATAATGTGCACACAAAAATCGAATTTAAGAAGGGTAGATTATTAGGAGAAATAATATAAACGAGAGCTAAATACCTCATCATTAGGAGTTCGTCGATATATAGAACATCAAGAACAGAATCCGTATGTAGGAGTTATGTTTTCTGCAGCGATCTTTAACAGGCTAAGCCTATCAAAAATATACTTTATTCATAGTGAGAATTAGCTGTTCGGATATAAAGGAAAGTTGCAGATCTCAAATCTGAAAATTCGAGCGCACACGGTGATGACGTGGCACCACGAGAGTACTGATAGGTTTTATAAATAACAAAAATCATATTTTTGGCAGAAAACATAAAACAATTCTCAACGGATCTAACCCATATATAAACGAAAAATATCATATAATTAACAAATAAGTTATGCCAATTTTATATCTTATATTTGAGAAGAATGTTAATTAAATATAAGTCTAGATCAATATCATCTATATTGCATTTTTAATTTTGCCAAAATTGCCTTACTTAAATTAAAAAGTAAACAACATAAATGACGATGCCGAAAACCGGCAGATTCATTTTAACAAAATTGTAACAAAATTTCTTGAGATCAAAACAAGACATTAAAATGCATAAAAGCAAAGAGATACTATTGTTCCCTTACACAAGATTCACGTCAAGAGAAAAAAGAGTCTGCAATTTGTTCCCCATAATGCTTCAGACATTAATTTATGCTATATACCTAACATTAAACCCACCAACTACTCATTCCGGGATCTTTTGTTTGTTCCCCTTTTGTCAGTCATCCCCGTTTGGCCATGGTAATTTCCTGTTTCTATATGAACCGAGTCCCCAACCTCCTGTTGTTTAAGAGGCAAATCACGGTTTGGGGTGGTAACAACTGCAGCTTTTGCTTGGTTGGTGGCAGCACAAAGATCCCATGGCTCCACATGAATTACCTGCAAGTCACCAGTAGATATAAGCAAGGTTGCAGAAATCGGTATTAATTGTTTGGTATTCTCCAACCGACTAATTTAGGGGTGTTTGACGGAAATTAGGGATAAATCGGGTTTGACAGGATTAATCGATCAACAAAAGTAAAAAAAAATCAAAAAAAATTCAAAAAATCAATTTCTTTTTACTCCAAACTTTTTTGAGGAGTGACGCAGCCTAGTGGTTTAGTGTTCGTTTGTGTGTGCGGAATGCGGGAGTTCGAGTCTCACCAACTCCATTTCTGCGCATTGTGTCTTATTCTATAAATGAAGTCTTCAAAAGAATTAACTTTACCATACAAAAAGACTTTTAGCGGCACAACTTGTTGTCCGTTTGCCATCTCATTCGTTGTACGATGATAATTAAATTTAAACTAAAAAAATTTCGAATATTATACCAAAATGTTCATATTTTCGTATTTTCAAATTACAAATTTTCTAATTTTGACGTACTAGTTTTTCTTAAGATATATTAATCTTTGATTAATTTTAATATTTCATTCTGATCCCCGATTAATCCCCGTCAATACCGATTAGTTTTTTAACCCCAGTCAACCATCAAACGATTTTTACAACCTTGGATATAAGTTTGATCTTTAACAATAGAAAACAAAGGAGATTGTACCGAACTGTTCCATCAGCTAAGACAATGGCATGGGTAGGATGAACATACTGTCCTCTCTTTCCTAAATACTGTCCCTCAACCACAGTAACCTCGTCCCCATAACTGTATTTCTGCACATAAGTATATGTTTTCCAACAAAATAGATATTGATTTTAGTATAAATGAGGGTTTAAGGTAGGGTGTTGATCGAGTATAACTTGCGGGGTTTTTCAAGCAAAAAATATACCCAATAACCGAACCATATTAAATTCAGGTATTCGGGTATTAGGTCGGATTCGGGTGTAGGGTGTATCGGGTATTACCCGAAAAAAGGTGTTAAACTATAGGGACCAATTGTGTAACTTACAAAAAGCTTTAATAAACTAACATTACATCATACTTTTGAAAATCCTTTCATTATGTTGTATGAGTATAATATATATTGTAATAGAAAATTAAAAGTTAATCGGGTATTCGTATATACCAGAAAATTTATACGCATACCAGATATCCGAACAAATATTAAATTGGGTTACCCGAATATCCGATGTCCCTAACCCGAAACCCGAAATTGAAAACGGGTTGGCCGGTTTATTCAGGTATCGGTTATTATATAACTCACAGTGTGTGAAGAACTTATAAATATTATTACTAATCGGTTTACAATTATGCTACCAAATCAGTATATATGAACAAATTACTTTTGAAGCTACGAATGTTTGAAAGATTTTTAAATGACAAGTATACAAATTTCTAAATGAAAAATTGGACTTACAAGGGACTTGCATTCATTATGAAGACCATTTTAGAGGTATGCAAGTGGAATGGTTTAATCATGATGGAGATATGCAGTGAAGAAGAACCAAGCTTGGTGTTCAGTTTGATCAGAAATTCAGAATATTACTAATGATGCTCGAATGATATGTAAGAAAAACGTCCTTACTGTTTGATTTTAAGATTCCCATGGAACATGATTTATTATTATTATTATTATTATTATTATTATTATTATGTAGTATTCATAATAATGTCCGGAAATTAGGGTTTTTAGAACGATATTGGGAGAAGACTGAAAACACAGATAGAAATCAACAAAGGAAACATCAAGAAACTACTTACCCTGTAAACATCCATGAATGCGTTGTTGTTGTTGACGATTGTTTCCTCTTGGGAATGATTTGGTCTGGATCGATAAAGCAGCAGAATGGGAAGTTTTGGACAAAATTGCAAAAATGGTCCCGGTGGTTTTCTATTTTATGTGGTTATGGTCCAAACGTTTGAAAAGTTGCAGATTTGGTCCTTTTCAACAAGTTTTATTGTGGTTTTGGTCCCTCATTCGTTAAGTTTAACTAGTTGGTTGTTAACTTTTTTAAAATGACAATTTTACCCTCAGAGAGCATTTTCGCAGTTTTGTCTTTTACCATACCATAAGGACCATTTTTGCATACATTCTTATTTATTTTATTGAAGTATTATGTATTAATAAAGATTATTTTTAATATATAATATTATATATTAATAAATATTGTTTTATTGGATTATTAATTTATTATAGTTGATTTTTTTTTAATTTTTTTTTGTTAGAGTAATTCTTTTTATTGAGTTATTATATATCAATACATATAGTATTTAATATATAATATTTATATCATAATAAATATTATATTATTGTATTATTAATTGCTTTTAGTTAATATTTTTAATTCTTTTTTTTAATTCTTTTTATTGGATTATTTCTTTTATTTCTTTTAATTTATTATTTTCTTCATATACTAAATATCATTTTATTGGATTATTAATTTATTTTAGTTAATTCTTTTTTAAAAAAAATGTCGAAGTAATTATTTTTTATTGAATTATTATATATCAATGCATATAGTTTTTAATATATAATATTTATATCATAATAAATATTATATTATTGGATTATTATTATCTTTTAGTTAATTTTTGTAATTTTTTTAAACTATTTTTTATTAGATTATTACTTTTAATTTATTATTTTCTTCATATACTAAATATTATTTTATCGGATTATAATAATAGTTCCTGTTAATTTTATTGGTTCCACCACAAAGTCATGGGATATGAAAAATCGTCGTCTCTCATCATCGAAATCGTTAGGATCGTTGCCAAACACTTTAATTTCATCTAGCTTATAATGAGAAACCATTGGGAAAATACCAGCACCATCACTCGGTTACCACCACCACTTATAAATGTTATCGGGGTTTGTTGCGCATTGTTAGAAATTAGGGTATAGTAAGGCTTGGAATTCTAAGAATTGTGTAAAACACTTACAGATTAAAGCATTTGGGTGGTACTCACAATATTCTTTAATCGGATAAGACTCAGAGAGACAAGAATTTAGAATGCTTTGATGATAGTTTCGTCTGTACCAGAAAAATGAGACCAAAACCGAATTTATGATCTTTGTCTGAAAATTGTCATATGAGAGTTTCAAATTGTCATAAACTATAAAAACCGAAATAAAACGGAAGTTTGGATAAGGGTCAAATAATGGTCAATTCTCTGAAAATACCATTTTCTGATGCATTTTTTGATATAGCAACATACCCTATATAAAAAATTTCCGCAGCTCGACCCCAACCAGGGGCTCTGCCCCTTGGACCCCTCTCCCAGGGGCGCTGCCCCCGGACCCTCGTTCGTTTAGGGGCTTCGCCCCTAAATGACAATGTACTTTGAAAACTTGATCAAACTTAAACAAGTGTGTACTCCATACCTTCCTTACTTGTTTAATATTTATCAAGATCACATTTGGTCAACAAAGTAATCCCATTACACTTAAATAATATTGATGATAACAAATCACCAACACGCATTATGTGGGATATGAAGGATTCCAGTGGATTATGAAGAGGTTGTTGCAAGTGGCTACCAACAACGCTGGGTGGAATAGTGTATGATATCTATTGAACCTCCGATGAAGGTGTTTGGAGGTGATCCTGATAATTTTTTACGATGATAAGCGATACTTTTACGTATTTCGGCGACTTTGTGGTGAAACTAAAAAAATTAAAAACAATTAATAGTATACATTCAAAATAAAATAATAAACCAATAAGATAATATTTATTATATTAAAATAATAATAAATTAAAAGTAATATTTCAATAAATTAATAATTCAAAAAAACAAATTACAAAAATTAATAATCTAATAATGTATTATTTATTATGATGTAAATATTATATATTAAAAATAATATTTGTTGATATATAATAATCTAATAAAAAAGAATTGCTCCAACAAAAAGAAATTATAAAAAGAGTCAACTAAAATAAATTAATAACCCAATAAAATAATATTTCGTAATATGTAATAATCCCATAATATAATATCTATTATGATATAATTATTATATATTAAAAACTATATGTAATGATATATAATAATTCAATAAAAAAGAATTACTCCGACAAAAAAATTAAAAAAAAATAATTAACTAAAATAAATTAATAATCCAATAAAACAACATTTAGTATATGAAGAAAATAATAAATTAAAAGTAATAATACAATAAAAAAAATAATTAAAAATTACAAAAATTAACTAAAATTACAAAAATTAACTAAAAAAATTAATAATCCAATAATATAATATTTATTATGATATAAATGTCATATATTAAAAACTATATGTATTGATATATACTAATTTAATAAAAAAGAATTACTCCAACAATTTTTTTTAAAAATATCAAGTAAAATAAATTAATAATCCAATAAAAAATATTTATTAATATATAATATTATATATTAAACATAATATCTATTAGTATATAATACTTCATTAAAATAAAAAAGAATATATGCAAAAATGGTCCTTATAGTATAGTAAAAAACAAAACTGTGAAAATGGTCCTTGGGGGTAAAATTGTCATTTTAAGGAACTTAACGGATGAGGGACCAAAACCACAACAAAACTTGTTGAAAAGGACCAAATTTGCAACTTTTCAAACGTTTGGACTGTAACCACATAAAATGAAAAACCACAGGGACCATTTTTGCAGTTTTGTCGAAGTTTTGAGTTTTAACGGGAGTGAAAAAAGAGATATTAAAAAGTAATTAAAGGCAATTGTAACGCCCGCAAATCTGGGCTAGTCAAATTAGAGGCAATAGGGGTCGAAAACGACTTTTCGACAAAAGATTATTTAGAATAAATAATCTTAATCAAGTTGTAGAGTATGTTACAAGTTTTTCGTACATATAAAGAACGCCGAAAACCGAGTTATAACGAAGAAGTTATGACCCGTTGAAGTTTCGCGACGGGACCGGCACGATACCGAGAAGCGTAAATAGTGAATTTACGATAGAGCGAGATTTAGCCTTAGCGATCTAAACGAAAGTCGTAGAATATGTTAAACTAAGAACATCGATAAAAAGAATGCCCAAATCTGACTTCGTATGAGGAAGTTATGATTTTTCTAAGATTTAGCATAGCAATGCACAGCCCGAAATCTGAATTTTAGATCGGTCGATTTTTAGCCGACGGGATCTAAATGAAAGTTGTAGTACTCGTAAATACCAACGCGTGGATATAAAGAACGTCGATAATAGAGCTCGTATGCAAAAGTTATGGACGAAGCTTAGTCCCTACTTTTCGAGCGCGGCGAATTTGATACAGTTTTGTAAATACGAGATAGAATGAGAATTAGCCAACGAGGTCTAAATGAGAGTTGAAGATCTCATTAATAGGAACTCAACGGTAAAAAGACAGACAAAAATGGAGCTCGTATGCGAAAGTTATGGACGAAGCTTAGTCCCTACTTTTCAAGCGCGGCGAATTTGATACAGTTTTGTAAATCCGAGATAGAATGAGAATTAGCCAACGAGGTCTAAATGAAAGTTGAAGATCTCATTAATAGGAACTCAACAGTAAAAAGACAGACAAAAACGGAGCTCGTATGCAAAAGTTACGGACGAAGCTTGGAGACTACTTTACTATACACTTCCTATAAATACAAGGGTGAACTCCTCATATTTTCTTCACACCATAAGCCTTTCTTTCTCTCTCTAACTTCTCTCTAGCCTCCCTAAACCCCTCCCAAGTCTAGGGAACCTCCCTATCACGAGAAGAAAGCCCCGGAGCGCCCGACGGCTCCGAGAAGAAAAGCTTTCGGCTCGGAAACGCTGCTCCAGCGAAGCCTGGTTTTTAATAAAAACCCGCTGTAAGTGAGCTACGCCTATAGTATATTCAATATAGATTTTATTTAATTATAGTAACATTGTTAGGACCTTAAAATAATTATTTAGGCTATTATTATGAGTTATATTGAGTGTTATTTAACGCTTATATAATAGTAATAATAGCTAGACTATTAAATTAGTCTCGTCAAGCGTTAGACTAAACTCTAGTGGTAATGATACTAGGTTTCGTCAAGGGATAATTGTTTTAAGAGTAACGAAGTGCTGTCCGAGTGCTGACTCACCACCTTTCAAGTGAGTGCATAGTCCCTTTCATCTTACACATAGATATGAAGTATTTTATATAAACTACGTGCTATGTGTGCACATTATCTGAATACTTGTTGTCTATGCTGGTTGAACGTTTTATAAATGTTTTAAAGGAATTAAACTATATACGTATTTTATATATACGAAAATGTTGGGTATGAGATGGGTAGATGAATGATGAGAGATAGAAGATGACGTGAGTATACATTGGCAGCTATAGACTTAGTGCCTATGGGACAAACACCGGTAGCTATGGACTTAGTACCTTTTAGACGTTGGTAGCTATGGATTTAGTACCTGTTGGGAATTGGTAGCTATGGACTTAGTACCTACTAGTTAGACGCTGGTAGCTAAGGATTTAGTACCTGTAGGAATTGATAGCTATGGACTTAGTACCTGTTGAACATTGGTAGCTATGGACTTAGTACCTATTAGATAAAGACTGGTAGCTATGGATTTAGTACCCGATGAATAGACTATAGCAGCTATGGAATTAGTGCTTTATGAACGAACATTGGCAGCTATGGATTTAGTGCCAGTCCTATAACCCTGGAAGTAAGGGACTTCGGAATAAACGAATGCAGGATAGACGACTCTTAGGTTAAATCCTTAAGAGTAAAGAAGATAACGGGGATGGGTAATGGGGTTAATTGTTTGATGATTAAACATAACAATTATATTATTGTGGGTTGAAAACCCTATGTACTCACCAGGTTTCCCAACCTGACCCACTCAGTTTATGTATATCACAGGTGACGAAGTGAAGTGACATTACACTGAGAGATTTAAAGAGATGTAGATCACTAGTGTAAATCATTGTAAGTTCTGTTTATGCTTATGTTTCGGTATTAACGATGACATCCCAAACGTTTTAAAATGAAATAAATACGTTTCCTCGAAAATGTTTTAATAACGTATTTACCATGTTTTTCTGGGAACACATTCCGCAACCTTTTTATAAAACGAAGTACTCTGATTTTCATAAAGCATAAACAAAATCGGTCTTTTCTGGCCGTGATTTTGGGGATGTCACAACAATCACTTTGGGCCACGTTTCAGACTCGTCCCATGAGGCCTCTCACTCGTATTTAGGGTTTAACATGAGTATGAAATTACAAAAATAGCTGGCTAATTACTTTGCATAAAATAGTATAAAAATATCAATATTACAAAAATAACCTTAAAAATCGTACATGGATAGGATCATCTGCGATTTTATTTTTCAACTATGAACGTACAAATCGTTAAAACATGGACATACATTACAAGTTATAGGTTCACGTATTAATGTATTATCAATTTGTTGGCTATAAAATGGGCAAAATCTCCCCCAAATCGCAGCTAAACTGCAGTCCATCTGCGATTTTCTTTGTTGTTCATCTATGGTTTTAGGTAGTTTTTTTACTACGAAATTGATAAGTCTCACTACGAACTTAGCAGGATATATATATATATATATATATATATATATATATATATATATATATATATATATATAGATAGATAGATAGAGAGAGAGAGAGAGAGAGAGGTTCAAATCTTTCTAGCAACTATTGTGTGTATGTATGCACCAATGAGAATTCAAGAAATAATAAATCATTAAATAAATTAAAAAAAAAGGTATAATGATAAACTTAGTATATCTAATTATGGTAAAATCATAATTCAATTAATATATATCCTAAATTTAAGGTAACAAACTCCATATATTTATCAATGGTCTTCACACACACAAAAAAAAACACACACGTAACCATTGAATCAATATTCTCATGGTAATCCTTCGCTTTTTTTTTTCCAGTCTCGATGGCGATGAAGATAAGAAGGGGCTAGGTCAGCAACTTCATTCCTCACCATCAGTACAAACAAACACACACCGTCGACTGCTTGATTTTCACTATCATCGTTCTTGATTTTGTCATTGTGAAACACTGGCGCTCCTCCGTGGAACCCTAAATTAAGGCAATCACAGGACGAAACTTCGAATTTGCCACCGTAAACTACCGATTGAAGTTTGGTATATTTCCATCGAGACCAGGTAAGCATGTATTTTATGCAATGTTGACGGCTTAAGAATTTTTCATTTTTTTTTCAAACCAAAAATTATACATTGAAGCGATATGAAATATGACATTGATTTAGTTATAATATTTTATTTTATGCAATGTTGACGGCTTAAGAATTTTTCATTTTTTTTCAAACCAAAAATTATACATTGAAGCGATATGAAATATGGCATTGATTTAGTTATAATATTTTAATTGAGGTTTGGATTAATTTCATTTGTAATTTTTTGTTATGACAGGACACATAACACTAGTATTGATTCAACCTTGATGATAGACTTGGTGCAATCATAATTCATAAATAAGATAAGTTAGGGTGATGATCAATTAACTTCTTATTTCCCTTTTTTTTTTATATCTGTATGGTTTTGTTAATGTATTATTTTAATATGTAGTACCATAACAACAAGAAGTCATTAATCTTATTTAGAAGAAATTAGTCTATTATGATGTGAAACTTGAGTATGAAGTGTGAATGAAATTGTGTGTATTTTGTTAGAATTTATTTATATAAATATATTCTTTTAGAATGATTGTATTCTAGCAGAATGTGGTTTATGTATTCTGCCAAAATTTATAAATCAAATCTTATCAATAATATTATTTTTGAATAGATTAGTGTTTTTGTTAGATTTTAATGGATTTTATTTTCTTTTTAGGTTTTGAAGAGTTTGTCATTCATGTGGAAAAGAAAGAAAATATGGAGAACAAGAGTATCTTATAGTAGAATGTATTTCGTCAGAATGTATAAAATGAATCTTAGCAACATTATTCTTTCAGAATGAATTAGTGATTTTTGTTGGATTTTAATGTTTTTGTTGCATTTGTGAAAGGAATAACTTGAAGACCTTATAGGAATGACGTGAAGAATGAATATAATATTGATCATACTCACAGTTTAAGAATGTTGTTGTTTTTTAAGAATTACACTTGCCATTATTTCATAATGTTGTTATTATTCAAGAATGTTCTTTTTGTATCACAATCATATAATATAATTATTTGATATATTATTAGTTCAAGGATTAATTTTATATATTGTTTCATAATGTACTTATTCATGTTTTCTTCTTATTTATGTATTCTTAAAAGTTTTCATAAGCTGTTATTCTAACAGACGGTCATTATAACAAAATTTCATTCTAATAGAATCTCATTCTGACAGAATAAAATAAGTTATAATCTGTTATGATTACAAATTAAATTAAAATTGAAATTGAATTAGTTTTAAAAAAAATAAGCATCATCCCTTTAATTTAGAAAATTTCCTTTTTTAAATATAGTTAATTGTCTAAAATACCATTTTAATTAAATTTAAGTGATTATATGGTACATATTACCATATTCTAATATCGTAGACCCTCAAATCATGATCATTGATTTTATTCATCTATTAGTGCAGAATTGTGCTTACGGGCACACAATACATGTAGGAAACAAAATAACCGGGCATATATATATATATATATATATATATATATATATATATATATATATATATATAAATTTGGGAAAAATTATCATTTTACTAGCTATTTTTTTGTAAGATTTGTTTAAAACCTTTGTATTAAAAATGAGTGAATATTTGGTTTGCATTCTAACTGGCGGGGGGTAGGAGATTGTAGGGACAAATATTGAATATGTATGCCCACAGATGTATTTCTGAATTCGCTTTGATATTTTTAGAGTATATTAGTTATAACAAGGTTGTCAAGATCGGGATCCTACGTATGATCATTTTTGGGTTTTGAAGATCGGGATCGGGATCCTAAGATCCCACAAAATAAAACATAATTTTAATTTATAATTTTTAAACATGAAAAATATTTCAAACATTTAACTTTTCATTCAAAAGTTATAAAAACTTCAAAATATTAGTCATAAGTCACAACACAAAATGATAAATGGTAAATTGGTAAAGAGTAAAATATATAAAATGGTAACAAAAATTCATTTGCAAAAAAAAAATCAAGGGAAGCTAGGATCGGATCGGATCCCAATCCTACGATCCTACCTGCGATCCGACCCCAAATATGATCCAATTACGATCTGGATCGTTTTTCATACCTAGGATCGTACGATCCTACAATCAGGATCGCCATTTTGACAACCATGAGTTATAATGATTTTATAACTTTGGTGAAAATGAAAACCGATTTATTAGATAGATATAAAATTAGTCTTCGCTTCCATCCTCCTGAATTGAATCATTATATAGCCATAGTTGAAGATATTGATGATAGAATGTTGGTCAAGGTAATCAAATTGGTTGGAGGAAAAGTTGTGAAAGTGTTTGTGGTGGCTGGTGAGGATGACAGGAGAGGAAATGAGGCGATTGCTAACTTATCCAATGATAAAGGGAGCAACAAACCAATAGGTACTTTCATGACTCATAGTGTACCTCCATTCCATAGTGTTGCTGAAAATGTAAATGTGATGTATTCACCTATTCATTATGTGAATCTTGAAAATTACAAGTATGTTGGTGATGATGATGTTGCTACATATCCTAATGACGTGGGTGGTGTTATGTTAACGTTCCCCAACAAGAAGTTAAGGTTATCAATAGGGGTGGAGTACATGAAACTTAAAAGAAAAAAGTTATGATTCAGAAAGATGAAAATCTACATGGTTATGGGGATTTTGTTGATGTTGCTGATGTGGATTTAGATATAACCGACTTAGAAAGTAATTTTTGATGGAGATGAGTTGGGTGGTGAACCTAAACGTAAGTTTTCTGATAACCTTTTTTTATGGTATGGACCTTTTACCGAAATTTCCATTTGATGGTAATGAAAAAATCCCATCATAGAGGGCAGACTCTAATCAAAAGATTGAATGCCTCAAAATATTTGAAAACAAAAACCTTATAAAACAGGCGATTGGGAAAAAATGTCATGAGGAAAGTTTTTAGAAGAAGACAAGTAGATTGACAAAATCAAGGTATGAGGTTATGTGTGTTGGGAAAAATTGTTCTTGGATAACAAGAGAAAAAGGAATAAAAATTTCTAACAGACTTTTCCAAGTGAAAACCTTTGTTGATGTACACACATGTTCTTTAACAATGTTGCAAACTAATCATCTACAAACAAAAAAACATCTTTTGGGTGAATATTTTGTTGATGTTTTGGATGAAGACTATAGTAGAGTATATTGGGAAGAAGAAATTGTCAACGATATGAACGTACAATTGAAAATTAGTATCTCGTACCATCAGACTTAGTGTGCGAAGCAATATGCATTGTTGTTGTTAAGGGGTACTAAAGAGGATTCATTTACCAAACTTTCAGCTTATTTCCATAATTTGGTGAAACATAATCCCTACACAGTGACACATATTCAAACAGATGCTAACGATTGGTTTGAGTTCTTGTATATCGCACTTGGTTGCTCGGTCAGTATTACTATATATATATATATATATATATATATATATATATATATATATATATATATATATATATATATTTGTGATGTAGTTAACTATAATCATTATTTTTGAATTGATTTACAATGTATTGTAGACATGGTATTTTGTTAATTGTTGTAAGCCTACCCTTGTAGTAGATGGAGCCCACCTAAAGGGGGAGTTCAAAGGTACCATGTTACTTGCAGTTACTAAGGATGAACAAAACAAAATAGTATCGGTTGCATATGGTATATGCAAAAGTGAGTGTACAAATTCTTGGACATTGTTGTTTCAAAAACTATGTGATTGCATAGGCAATATGAAGGATCTTACAATTATATCTGATAGGGCTCCATCTATAGCGACATCTGTTGCCAACATTTTTCCTAACGCGCGTCACAGAATATGTGGTGTCCATTTGTATTTCAACATAGTATTTAGATATGGGTAGAGTAAGACAGTAAAAAGAATTTTCTGGGAGACTTGTAGAGCGTATACCATTGAAGCTTTTGATGCTGCCATGGACAGAATGAGAAGGACAAAATAAGATGTGTGGGAATACGTACGAAGTATAAATCCTGAAACTTGGTCTATGGAACATTTTAGAGGAAACCAATATAATCTTATGTCCTCTAACAGTGAAAAGTCTATAAATGCATTATCTAGACATGCATGTAAGGTGCCGATACTGATGTTAATCGACTTTTTTCGTGCAACAATGCAGTAGTGGTGCTTTCAAAGATGAAACTTTATAGGTAGTAAGTTCTAATATTAATGTTTGTGTCAAATTTTATTGATCTTAACTATGTAATTTTCTTTTTTTTAGTCGAAGAAACAACAATACTCATCCCTTGGTCCGATGATATTGTAAAAAAAAGTTTTACTAATTGGGATGTCTGAATGATCTCAAGACTTAGATGCGAGGTCAAAAAGGGGAGAAAATCGTCATTGTTGATTTCCAAGAAATGACATGTACATGTAGGATGTGACAACTTGACGGCATACCTTGTGGCCATTTCATAAGAGTGCTAACAGTGAACAAATATGATGACTGCTCAATGTATGCTTTAAAAGCTTACTATACCGAAACATTGAGGAAAACACATGAAGGACTAGTGAACCCTTTGTTAAATCCATTAAAATGTGAGATCCCCGATGGTTGGATGATAATTAGGCCACCTACAATGGATAAACGTCAACCAGGAAGGCCAAGAAACACATAACGTATTCCATCCTAAGGTGAGGGTCCAATAAGAAAAGAATGTTCTACATGAAGATAAGAAGGACACACGAGAAACAATAGTTCTGGAAGGGCGTCTGGTAGCGGATCAATCCGTACTAGAAATACTACTAGACAGGAGACAAATAATATCCGGGCTTCTGTGAATGGTTTATAGAGCTATAACGCTAATTATGATTTAAATCTACCTTAAATTCAAGAGTATTTAGTTTATTTTGTATTGTAATGCTTTCATTAAATTTTTAAGATGGTGTTATTATGCTTTTATATTATAATTTAGTTATAACATCACAAGACTAAAAGAAGTTTTTATTCTTCATTTTTAAAAATACTTTGAAAAAAATGTTAAACAAACAAAAATTTATTAAGCTGATAAAAATACATATAGCAAACCCAAGACATATAATAAACTTACAACAAGTTTTTACTGATTATTAACTTTCGGAAACTGCAATGAATACTTCTCTTTCTCCATTTTTATGTAGTCATCCCTAATTCTCATTTTATCTTCTAAACGAGCCTTTTGCAGCCTAAGATCTATCATCTTTTCATCCTTGTCAGCAAGCAATTTTTTAGTCATTTTGATAGTCTTCTTAGTCTTTTTTTATAAAATCGTCATGCTCTTTGATTTTCTTTTCATTAACCTCTATCCATTCTAGAGCATCTTTGCAATATGATGCAATAACTTCACGACGTTTAGTGAGAACCCGGTACGACTCTCTATCATGTTTTTGTTGCTCTTTAGCCCATTGCAATTCTTGACAAAAATTATCGGACATATATGTCCCTTTCGAAGAGGGTGCAACAAAAGGGTTGACTGGATCACAATAGTAACAATCTACTTCGCCGCACGAGAAAATTTGGAAATTTGAAGATGAACTCATAATAAAGTTGAGAATAGATGTATTGTTTTAATAAGAAAACTATCTTATATGTGATATGTATACAACCTAGTAATTTGCAAATCATAGTCCAAAGGAAATCATTTCGTTTGACATGACAAGCCACTGTACTAAGCTGCAATTCATTGTCCAAATATAACCATTTCATAGTCAAACTTGGAAATCATAGATGATTGTTTGACATGACAAGTAACTATAGTAATATGCAATTCATAGTCCAAATGAATTCATTTTGTAGTCAAACTTGGAAATCATAGATGACTGTTTGACACGATAAGTAACTATTTGACATGACAAGTCACCGTAGTAATCTGTAATTCATAGTCCAAATGCAACCATTTCGTAGTCAAACTTGGAAATTACTACACCTAGATGACTGTTTGACATGACAAGTCACTATAGTATACAAAGATGCCAGTAGACTAGTCAAGTCCTTTTCAAGTTTTTTTTCTTATATAAATAAATGTTTAATCTATATGAAATTTTCAAATCAGAAATGACGTCAAATCTACTAACTTCTTCCAATGCAGTAGTTGCGTCGAATGCTCCACCTCCATGGGTGACAAGAGAGTATCTATATATACCCTAATTATGGTTATTTGAAAATAGGGTATTTGGGCAGAGTAACAACTAAGTACAATGCATACCCTTATATTTGATCAACATAACTTCTAGGTACTACGTTATCCTAGAGATTTGGCCATTATAACATCTAGGTACTACACTATCCTATACTATCGGGCATCATATCTCTTAGGCATAATATCATAGCTTAACACTAGGCATAGTATCTACAACTACAATATCCTAAGGATTTAAGCTTGATAAAATGATTTGATATTTATAACTATAAATATATTTTGATAAAATCATTTGATAAGCATGTATCCCCCCCACCCTCATAAAACATTTAAAACAGTGAAATAGGGGTCGTGTACTCACTTTAGTAGCGTATTCTGAAGCATCAGATCCATTACATCCGAAGCTTCCTATAACATGTGAAATCTTGAAGAGGAATTGTTGAGAATAACCTTATTTCTAGGTCAACTCAACTCGTCGTGTTGAAGATGGATGGATCGCGAGGGTTTAATGAACCAACTTGACGAGTTGGGGAGCCTCAACTCGACGAGTTGGCAGCTAGGAAGTAAATCCTAATTTTTAGGGTCTTGCACCCTATTTAAAATACTTAAGTCCTTTTTGTGGCCTCTTTATCAGCCTCCATTATTATCCAAACCCTAAAACGAGTTGTAGCCTCCATTATCAAGTTTTTGGAACCTTTAAAGGAAGTTTGGTGTTCATTTTGTGCATTGTGAAAGAATTAGAAGATCTTGAAGTTTCTAGCTTGGAGAAGGAAGTCTTAGATCCATAATCACTACATTTCTTGCAGTCACTTTAAGGTATCAAGTTCATACCTTGACTTGTAGATGATTAGATCTCCTTATTTTGGGGTTTGTTGTGTTTTGGCCTCCTTTTGAGGATGATGATGGAGTAAAGTCATTTAAGGGGTTGTCCTTTCAGATCTGAGTTGGTTTTGGTATCCTTGAGCTTACAGGTGCAAACTTTATGAGGATTTTGGTGTCATGCATGCTGTAAGTCAGTTATTAAGTCCATTCCAAGCCTAAGAGCTTCATTTAGACATGCATGAACGTAAAGTTGGCAACTTTACGTGGTTTTCCAGCTCAAGGAAGTCAGATCTATGATTTTGAGTCTTGTCCTTATGGATTAAGTGCCTAATGTATTAAGAGGTGGGTTCTGGCGAACTCAACGAGTTTTTTGGATAAACTCGGCGAGTTGGCTCGGTTTTCTCCGATATTTTCAGATTGATAGAGGAATTCGGCACATTTGTTGGTCAACTCGGCGACTTGACTTGGTTTTTCCCGATCGGTGCAGTTGATGGAGAAACTTGACGAGTTGAAGGACAACTCGACGAGTTGGGTTAATTTGGACCATTGACTTTGGCTTTTGATTTATGACCAAGTTTGTCCCAAGGCGTGAGAACCCATTCTCTAAACTTTACAATATTATTACTCCAAACATGCTACATGCATATTCATAATATAGTTTACAAAATTCTGGATACAAACCAACTATTAAGATTTTTACAAAGTTTTATATATTACATAACTTCCCAGGAATTTATACACTAAGTACAAAAGTGATAATATTAACTATTCTACATCTTCTTACAGTACGTAACTATATTGGATGCTTATCACCTGCAATAGTTAAACACTGAGAGGGATAAGCGGGTGACGCTTAGTGAGTTCAATAACAGTTACAATATAACGCTATGTCATATATATATATATATATATATATATATATATATATATATATATCTATCTAATATGACAGAAGAATGGAGGGACAAATAACAACAAAAGCATATGTGAATCATATGAAAGGCTTTCCATATCAACCGATGATTTGTTTAAAAGATTTACAATCAATGAGATACAACAATTTCAACATGATATACATCAATAAGACTTCAGCCCAAGTGGCATAGAAAACAAACAATTTCTGAATATAATTTTTCTAGAATATACAGGCTTTCAGCCCTACCTAGCCCGATGCCAATACCAAAAGTGATACGAGTCATGCTCTACATGGACAAAGGCACAAAGCCAAAACCAGAAGTGATACAAGACATGCTCTACATGGCCAAAGGCATAAATCCAATACCAGAATAATACGAGACATGCTCTACATGGCCAAAGGCTCAAAGCCAATACCAAAAGTGATACGAGACATGCTCTACATGATCAACACTATAAAACTAGAATAACATAGGAAAGCACATTGAAAATATAACACATAACATATAATTGTCCCTATATTGAACTCACCGTGAAATAACCGAATGATAACTGATAATTTGGGCAACACTTTGTTTCTAAAAATGACTTTCTTTGACGAAACTGGGAGTTTTTATTGAAAACCGGGGTTTGTTTGGGCACAGTTTCGACTGAAAATATTATTTTCTTAGGCTTTGGGGGGTGTTAGGGTAATTTGAGAGAGAGCATGAAAGAGAGTGAACATTGTAAACAAAATTCGGAAGGCTCGCTTTCAATTTATAGTAACCAAAGTCCAACATTACGTTGGGAGTACCTTGTACGCAGGTATGTTGCGTGTAGATTGATATGTGGCCTGTGCTCGGTCACCGGGCCTCGGACATGTTGAACTTGCATGATACGTGTCCTTCGACCGTAGTACGTTGGGCGCACGACCTCCTCGAAGTTTGTGCCTGAAACTTCAAAAATTCATATTTTTCGCGTACGAGCTCTGTTTTTGACGTTCTTTATATCCATACGTAGGTGAGATTATACTCTACAACTTTCGTTTAGATTCCATCGGCTAATTTTGAATTCATTTTTAATATTATATATTTAACATGCCGGGACAGGAAAAAAGTCCGTTAAAAATTCATAACTTCTTCATCCGACGTCCGTTTTCGTCTGTCTTTTTACCGTTGAGCTACTATTGACGAGATCTTCGATTCTCGTTTAGGCTGTATCAGCTAAAAATTGTTCGATCTATAATTCGAATTTCGAGCTGCACACTACTATGCTGAATCTTAGAAAATTCATAACTTCCTCATACGAAGTCAGATTTGGACATTCTTTTTATGAAAATTCTAGGTTTAATGAATAATATGACTTTCATTTAGATCACTAAAGCTAAAAAGTAGTTTATTGAAAACTCACTTTTTACGTCATATAGCGTCGTGTCGGTTTTGTCGCGAAACTTTAATGAGTCATAACTTCTTCGTTATAACTCGGATTTCGATGAGGTTTTTGCCTAAATGTTTCTAACGAGATAATCTAAAATTTTAATAACATTATTTTTACTTATTTCTAACTTTATATTTTCGTTAATTTCAATAGTTGACTTTTGATCGGAATCTCAAAAGACTTCCAATATTTTCCAAATGATTCTAAACATAGTTTTACTTCAAATCTCGTAAAAACTATCTTGTTAGAACTCAATGCTCAAAATCATATAATATTCAATAGTATTCACTAACAAGCTTACAAAACACGACAATTACACTAGGTTAATAACGTATATGTTACACAAGGGGTGCTTGAACTAATCTGAATTGTAATAAGGAAAATTATGGGCTTAGGACAAGGCCCATATGGGGTTAGGCCCAATTTGGAAAATTGGGCCATTAGTGGGCCTTTGTGGATCTTTTGGTTTTGGGCCTCATTTTTGGTTCATGTTGGGTCAGGGGTAAAATGGTCATTTTACCCCAAGTATGGATTATGGATTATAACATGGAACCCTATTGCTAATTGGGTGTGTTGTTGGTATTGATAGCTCGGGAAGCCAGCACGACAACAACTAAGGATTTTCTTTCAGGGAGCTTCTGCATTCGAGGTGAGTTTCCCTTATTCTACTTATGGGTCGAAGGCACCAATGCCGACCCTTTGGATTGTTGTCCTGGTTTATCTTATGTTGCTATGATGTTATGATTTGTTAGATCGGTATCCTGGTAGATAGGAAGTTGCTATGCTGTTATGATATGTTAGATCGGTAATCCTGGTAGATAGGATGTTGCTATGCTATTATGATCTGTTAGATAGGAATCTTGGTAGATAGGATGTTGCTATGCTATTATGATCTGTTAGATAGGAATCTTGGTAGATAGGATGTTGCTATGCTTAGTGATCTATAGATCTATTTGTCTGGCTATAGATTGTCATATGATTATCTGTTATATGTGCACATGTTTGGTCGGTGGCTGAGGCTTCCCTACTTTGTGCATAAGCCAATAGGCCAAGGCACTCCAACCCGATGGTAGAACGGGCCCGAGGGTATTCTATCCTGCGGATGATTGGAGTCATAGTATGTTGGCATTCCAACGCGATGATTGAGGGCCTGGGGTATTCCAACCCGATGGTTGACTGGACCCATAACATATTGGCTTTCCAACCCGATGGTTGAGGGCATGGGGTATTCCAACCCGATGGTTGACTGGACCCATATTATATTGTTGATGGTTGAGAGCTTGGGGTATTCCAACCCGATGGTTGAGAGCTTGGGGTATTCCAACCCGACGGTTGACTGGACCCATTGTATGTTCGCATTCCAACCCGATGGTTGAGGGCCACGTGTATTCTAACCCAATGGTTGATTGGACCCATAGTATGCTGTTATTTGTATATGTTATCTGTTTGGGTGTTGGTACTTTGGGGGAACTCACTAAGCTTTGTGCTTACAATTTTGGTTTATGGTTTCAGGTACTTTAGTGGATCGTGGCAAGGTGAATGCATGACCGTACACATCCTCACGTTTTGGACTTATGATTTCTGGGAAACTTTGATAATGTGAATGTTTTGAAACTATGTTGAAAGAGGTTCTGATTTTTAAATAATGTTTTGGAAACAATGGTTTTTGTAAACACTTCTATAGAAAAAGGGTTGTTTTTAAAAGTTTAGATTTTATGAAATTTTATGGATGTTACACTTCCGCCATCGAGAGGGTCTTCGAAACAATTTGAGAGGTATAGAGAGAGTGTTTGGGCGTGCACTCACTTCGTGGCTCCATCCAGAGCTTGCCACATGTCACACTTATGATGGTTCACTTATCCCTAATCTTTGACGAATTTGGGTGTCAAGTGTGCATGACGGGCATGACGCGCACCTGACGTGCACCCTTAAATCTTTTATAAAAATGCATATCTTCCTTATATGAATCTTGTTTCTTACCCTCTTTATATGTTTGTGTAGCTCTCTACTAGAACAACTTACCTTAAGGCCGCGTTGCCAAATTTTGCCTTTTGTTTTTAACTCGTATTTTATACCTTTCTAAAAATCGTATCTCATTCATACGAACTCTGTTTTTGACATTTTTCCTTTCAAAGTCCTTATCTCACATGTTACTACGATTTTCCTTTTAGTGACGTTAGCCAAAACTCAACTGATCTCTATATGCTATTTTGACGTTAGTAGCGTTATTAACGCGGTTGTTTTTTTTTTTTTTTTTTTTTTTTATCTTTTATAAAATTATAACTCCTCCAATCGGAGTCAGATTTTTGCAACGCTTATATCCCTGAGATTACTTTGTTGTGTACTTTCCAAATACACTAACCGTCGTAAAAATTAATATAACTTTTTGGTCACTCATTGTTTACTGTATTATTATCATTTAACTGATCATATTTTCCTTTAGGGAAATCTCCAAAAAAGTCCCAATATTTTACCCTAATTTACGAAAAAGTCCCAAACTAAAATTGGTTTATAAAAAAGTCCCAAAAACCGGTAAAAATGACGATTTGACCATATTTTCCCAGTTTACCGGTTTCATTACTTACCCGGAAACATTAAAGTCCCATTATTTTACCATAATTTTCATTAAAGTCCTATTATTTTACCATAATTTGGGACTTATTCATAAATTATGGGAAAATAATGGGACTTTATTAAAACCAGTTAAGTAATGACACGGGTAAACCGGGAAAATAGGTCCAAATCGTCATTTTTACCAGTAATTAGGACTTTTTCATAAACAAATTTTAGTTTGGGATTTTTTCGTAAATTAGGGTAAAATATTGAGACTTTTCCAGAGATTTCCCTTTCCTTTAATATGAAAAGTTCTATCATTATCATTGGTTGATGCTAATCTTTAGTAACAATTGGTGAGGGGAAATATCGAGTTTTAGAACGATTTATTGTTAGCTTAAACACTCTAAATGAGAGCTGAAGATATTGTTTATAGGTTTTAAAAAATATAATCGAAAATGGACGTCGGCTGAGAGAGATATGTATTTTATACGGGCTTTAATAGGCTAAGCCTTTATAAATAAAATAAATTCAAAATTAGCCGACATAGTCTGAATGAAAGTTGTAGATCTCGTCGAGAGCTTTCCATGGATACAAAGAACGTCAAAAATGGAGTATGTATGAAGAAGTTACAGAGTTTACAAAATATGTGTTTTGCACCGCACACGGTGCGCGCCAGATGTATGTCGGGTGTGCGACATGTTCTTCTAGCAGGTGAAAACGCAAACCACGGAGATCCTGACACATGACACAAAAATAGCTGGGGAGACATCACCTTAAAATGTGTGACGTGCACCCCATTTGCACGCCGTGCGCCCCAAAAACACCTACAAATAGCTAATCTATGACCATTTGTTCCCCACACTCAACTACATCTCTCTTTTGACTTCTGCTTCTCTTGGTCCGATTTTATCATAGTGTTTAGGGTATTTTGGCAAGTTTAGAGGTCCCTAGGATCCCGAAATCTAGTAGCTATTGGCCCAGAGTTCTGCTAGTGCAAATTTCCTTGTTTTCGCTAAAATCTATGTAAGTTAAGCTACACTTTGTTTCTTTCAGTATAACTTATATTTATAGTCATAAGTCGTTATTATGAACCTATAAATAAGATTTATCAGGTGTCTAGAATGGCCACATTGGTTTGGTTGTTGGATTTCAGAAAAGCTGGATTTCAGAAAAGCTATATGTCGAAATAATCTTGCCTCCCAACTATCCTATATGAATGATCCTTACTTGATAAATCTTGATAGAGACATTGCCGCTTTTGAGGATCTAGACTATTGTTAGTCACCAGGATCATTAGACTAAAATCGTACTTAGGTTACGTCAAGTGAATATCTAAGGTTCTAGGAGAAACTCTGTACAGATCGCCAGTCACCCACCCAAGTCAAGTGAGTGCATAGTTACCTTGATATTACACATAGATATTAAGTATTTAATTGCTTAGATGCTATATGTACATATTATTTGTATTTATTGTATTTGTGCTTAATATGGCTTACTTGGTTAAACTTTATTTTGATAAAGTATTGAATTATTTATTTTAAGCATATTGGGTAGTGAAGGGATTATGGAAAGTAAAAATGTAATGTGAGGTCGTAACCAACATTGTACCATCGTACAACTAAGGGTTAGTTGTCTAGCGGACTTTAGGTGTCGCCCATAGACTATTCTAGACAGTCTAAAGAAACATGGGCATGATTACAACATGTAGATGTTTATAAGCCTTATATGGGTAGGTTAGCAACCTGTGAGTGTATTACATGCAGGCAGATCTATGATTTGTGGGCATTACTATTCTAAGTCAAACTAAAGAAACATGGGCATGCTTACAACCTATGGATATTTATGGGCAGGTTTACAACTTGTAGGTGTATTACATGCGGGTAGATCTATGATCTGTGGGAATTAATGAACCATACACGGACAAGTCTAAGACTTGTGGGTGACACTGGACTAGATATAGGCAGGATCCTAACCTGCGGATGATGGAGAGTCTCATACGGATAGGACCATAACCTATTGGTATGAACTTCAATACATGTGGGTACTCTGTTCACGCCACGGTTATCTTGATTATAATGCTAAGGAAACCCGAGATATTATTGCTTACTCAAAGATCCTTTAGGATAGATACATTGAGTTCATCGGTTAGGACCAGGGAGTGAGAGTAACGGTAATAGGTAATTGGGTTATTTGTTTGATAATTAAACATATTAAATATATTATTGTGGATTGAAAATGCTATGTATCTCACCAAGTTGGGATTCCCAACCTGATCCACTCAATATCTTTGTAACACAGGAAATAGTGATAAGGTGCACTATTGATGATGCATGTGTTTGATGAGAGATTTGAAAAACCATAGACTATATTAAGATGTTGTAAGTCTTCGCTTATGCTTATGTTTCTTGTATCAATTATGACATCCCGAGTTTTAATAAATCAATGAAAAACATTCCTTCCAGAATATTTTATGGGACAAATTCTGCATTTACAAATGAAAACTCTGATTTAAATAAGCACAAATGATCTTTTTTGGTCGTGAAAATGGGGATGTCACACACACACACATATATGTATATATATATATATATATATATATATATATATATATAGAGAGAGAGAGAGAGAGAGTTAGGTTCAAATGTTTCTAGCAACTATTGTGTGCCTAAATGCACCAATGAGAATTCAAGAAATAATAAATAATTAAATAAATCATTAAAGGGTATTTTATACTTTTTGTACTTTTAATTTAAGAAATAATTTAATTGGAACCCTATAATTAAGGAAATAATAGAATATCACGTATTTGATCCCTTAAATCATGGTTCCTTCATCTTGATAACCCTAATTCTATATCAGAGTATTCATCAAACTCCAATATGATTATCTTCTTCACCCACCATTGCCGAAATGTACAGCCACGAGATAGCCACCTCCTCAACCATCGTCTTCACTAACTGTCCTTCACCACTCGTTTATGTTTCTGCTCACCCTCGTTGAGAAGAAGGTGCTCCATCAATTCATAGTGGACAAGAGGCTATCAAACTCCCTGCAAATTGAAGCTAAAAATTAGGGCTTTTTTGTTTTTCATTCATCTGTATACCCTGTTTCCGCCATCCTCCATCAAAACATTTTTTTGAAAGAGGATGGCATACGAGTACTTATCTGCTTCCAAGCTTCAATTTGGAGATAGCCGACTTCCAGGTATGCACTCTATTATCTATTTTGTCTCCTCAGTCCTATCTTATCTCTCGCTCCCCTTCCATTCCATTTTTTGAAACACAATCCAAGAAACAGACCCACCATGGAAAACAATGTTGACATATGCTTTCAAGAAGTGATTTTGACTTTGCTTATGATTAGTTATTCCATAAACATGATGATTTATTTGATTTCTTTGAAGTAGTTTCATACTCTTGATAATACAAATTACTTGTTAGTATTTAAATGTATACACTCTTTTATTGTAAATTTAGTCACATTTATGTATTTATTAATTACTCATGTTGTATGTTTCATCAAATGGAGTATAAATATTTGTACATCTGATTTTGCCCGCCAAATGTTTGTTAAAATGCTTGAATCAAATATTTCAGCCATTTTTTTTGTAATATTTGAACTATCATATATCTCTCATACTAGCTTGGAATGATATGAAATTTGTTTCTGCATATTCTCCTTTGTGTTAGCTACAAGTTAGGTTCAGAAGTCATTTAAATTTGATTAATATTGGTTGAGTTATAGTCCTTCGAACATGCGATGTTACAGCTGTATTTTTAGCACTCTTTGTTTAGAAACATTTGTGATCTTTGTGATGGATTTTGGTCCTAAGAACATCCTATGTGCTCATACAAACCCTAATGTTGGGATCTAGGTTTCTCTATTGTACATGCAAGTTATCCAAGACTCTAAACCCTAATTCTAGCATACAAGTAATCATATTAACATAAGAATGGGTTTAAGATATTACCTTGATTGTTATATAGCAATAACAATCCCAAATCCTCCTTGTATTGACTTTAGAAAGCTTAGAGTCACAAATGTCACTCCTCTAATGGTTCACAAACACCAAGAGCAAAAGGATGAAGAGGAGAGATGAAGGAGGCTGCCCAAAAACGTCTACAAACCCTAGAGAAGTCTTGGCCACGTTTTTGGGTCATAAGGGATATATATAAGAGACTATTAGGGTTATCTAACAAGGAAACCCTAAATTGGATGCTTAAGCCCTAAGCAACCCATAGATTCCTTTCCTTAAGGCCTTGGACGATTTCCATATGGGTTTCCCCATAGAATTCGTCCACTCCTTAATACAAGGCAATCCATGGCCCAAATTGTAATTATCTTATAATTACAATTCCAGTCCTTTAAGTTTAATTAATCTCTTTTAGTCACAAAACTAATTACCAATCAATTATTGACTAATATTAATTAAACAATATGATTTCTCCTTTAATATATTATTCCCGTAATATATTAATAAATCATATTTAATCCTTTCTCTCCATAATTCATCCTATCAAGTTGCTTTGGTGAAGGCAACCCAAAAGGACCATGCACCATCGGGTCAAGTACATACCAAAATAGTTATAGACTTAGACACTAATCCAACAGTCTCCTACTTGGATAAGTCTAATAAGTATTATGTGTATGACTTCAGATCCTGATTTGCATTCGTAGCTTTCCAAAGCCGTTGTCAACTCTGATCCTATCAGATACACGTGTCCTTAGATAAGGGATCATATATTCCTCCATTCTAGATATCGTATAAGACATGATTTCAAATCATTCTCTTTGTACTACTTCTCGACTTCCGATTCATGACGACTGACTAATTGAACAAATCAAATTAGCCCTAGCCCGGCCGAGCATTTACGTTTGTCATCACAAAACCATCGAGGGGCCCAAAGATATCGCTTTTATCCTACTTTGGATAAAAGGAACGGATAAACTTTGATACAATGCTTGCTTGCACTCACTCACCGAATTACACACAACAATATGTTTTATGACACCAAGTTACTAGTGCGTTTACATATTATCAATGTGCAACCGATTAGCAAGATACAACTCACACATCTCGGTTTCAAAAATATAAGATGTTATTGTCTCACCAATCACTCGTGACACAATCCATGGAGTGATCCAAGTGAGCGTGGGTTTAATCCAATGCTCAAATTCATATTCATAAGCACTCATGAACGTTGCAACAAACATTTGCTTATGTCTAATACTCTTTAGACAATCCACACACCAATTCACGACAATCTTCATTCATACCTACTTCCAACATATGAACGACTGTGGCCCGTTCGAATAATTTGACTGTTCTAAACCAATTAAATTATTCAGGAAGTTAAAAATGCAAAGTGAAACACAAGAATAATACTAATCCCATATGGCCTCAAACCTTTGAGCATAAATAAAACACCTTTTATTTATCACCATATCGATTACTCATTATTTGTTGTTTCAGGTAATCAACTTTTTACTTGAATTATTACAACACTTGTCCCATGCTCTTAGCATGCACACAATGTTTACCTATGGTTCTTACTTTGTGTAATAGATCAAATGAACACATTTCCAATCATACTCATTTCACAACTCCCAATCCTTTTCACAAGTGAAATAATATCAAATTCTTGCCACTTATGGAATATGCTAGATTCTAACATTTTATGCAATGATCCTTTTGTAATGTCACTGCACTAAAATCACAATGACTATTGCCAATGAAATTACAAAGTCCTCTATCGGAGATTGTTACAAGACAATTCCTTAGATATGATGTCTCTCACTCAAAGTACATTCCTTTGAACATCCTTTTGCATAAAAGTTTCTAATCTAGACATAGATTTTCAATATTCAATTCCCAATATGGAAAACTTTCAATACTTACCATATAACAACTCATTCTTAATAGAATCTTATCTATTCATAATAATGTCGATATGGTCCATCCAATATGGAAACATTTCCATATTTTCCAATATTATACTTCCAACTACTCACAAGCGACCAATCCTCGGCGAACTTTGGATTGTCCTTTGATAGTTGTTCAATTATTTTAGTCAAAACCAATTCTTGTCCTTTTTCCCTTTAAATGCGCTAGACATTTGGAAAATTTTAGAATGGTCAAATATTATAGCATTTGCAATCGATCCAATACCCGAAGCGTATGGGACACGATGCAAAATGTCTTACATAAAGATTTGATACTTCATCAATCTTCTGCCATAATGTTTTATTTGCTATGTTCTCAAAATTCGAATTGTGAAGAGGAATGCCGTAATCATAATCGAAAATTTAAGAACACACTATGTTTCTTTGACTAAGTTATTAACATTCCACAACCTAAGCCTTTAGATTTGAAATGAAGCATAATATTCTCTCCCTTAATTATAGCAAAAAAACCTTTCAACTCTTACAACTTTGCAAAGTATGACTCTTGTTTTCTATAATTAATATTGCTATCCTTGCAATACTTTCCTTAATAATCATACAATCATAACATTTATGTTACCACTATCATGATGATTATTATAAACATAACACTTATGCTCCCACTAGCTTCGACATGTATTCATAAACATCTTAACTTTCAGAAAAAACAATACCTATTGAATTTCTTAAGTCCATGTTTCTAATACTTAATGCTTTGATAACCTTTTATCAAGGCTTTTTGAACTTATACACCTTTGCCTTAGATAGTTCATATGTGTGTCTAAACAATTAAGACTAATTGCCAAACCTCACAATTCAAATTATGGAAAGGGATACCGTAACCATAATCGAATTCGAGAATGCAATTTTACAATCACTATCTTCTTAAAATCTTTCTTAGTGAAAGCATTTCCTCACAATCATTTTCATGAAGGAGGAAATATTATGACACTTAGATTTAAACGGTGTATGTGTTCCTATCCATGTGGATTTGTTAAAAACCAAAGTTTACGACAAATTCAAACTCATATGGATCGAACTTTCTTAATCTTGATTTCTTGCCTTATGGTAGCACAGCTGCCCACCATGTATTCCAAGTAGTTAAGCAGCTCACCCTTTGCTATCAATGTACCTTTCATTAATCAAGGTCCTTGCCTTTTATGCATTCAAATGAGAACTCATAGGACTCACATGCATAATTAACTTAATTGGAACAGCACAGAAACAAAATAATGTCAACACGATAGGTTGTAAACCTCAAATCGTGTGCTAGTGATGATCGATAAGGTTTATTTGATTTGTTCTTGAACCCTTTCAAGACCATTAAGACTCCCACTGACTCCTTGACATATAAGATTCTCTTGTCAATAAACATTTCTTGACAACCAAATATTCGAGAGTTAGTGTAGTTTTTATCAAAACACTTCATAAATTGGTCCTAGTTAGTCTTTGTTTTATCCAAGACATCACAACTTTTCCACATTTGATGAATGCTATAAACCTTCTTAATACTTATCACTCAATGTTGCAATCTTAACTCTAAGACTTGTTTTGGGACGAAGTATAATTGACTTCTTGATTTAACCATTTTTTCAATCCTTGATTCCTCTTCTTAAACACACAATTGTGCTAAGACTCACTTAGAGGATCAATTGAGATATGGTTCTTAATCATTAAGACCTATCATAAAACATAAAAGGTACTCTCCCTTCTTCTTAGAATGGAGAAACTTTTATCTTTCTGCCTACTTGATTCTTCTTATTCGTTTTGCTATTGATTTAAACCTTTTTAATCAATTCACAATTACACTTAATCTTATAAGTATAATCATATTTACTAAACTTTTAGTAAATCATGACGAATATCTTGTTACTCTTATGGTGGACTTTGATCAACACACAACTTTGTGTACTTGATCTCCTAGTCCTTTCACTTGACACTTTGTCAACGAATTAGTCTAATTTCCAAATATGAAATTTCTCATTCATCATGCAACCAAGTTGTGTGATTCCAAATTTCTGTCTAATTGAAACTTGGGTGATGAGAAACTCTCCCTATTTGGTAAATTCTCGACCTTTCCATAAATAACATAATAAGAACCAAATCCATTATTGCTAATATTCAAACATCAATTTTTCCATATACGTCATTGCAAGGATAAATAAATAATATAAAATTAAAATTTATTTTATTGCGGAAAAATTTGTCCTTACATTGCAATTCATTGAAAAACTATGCTAATACTTCTTTCTTAGCAATCTAATTCTAACTCTAAGTAGTAGCTCAAGAATCTAATCTTCAAGAAATGCGATCGAAATCCATTCCTTCACGGTTAGATTCTGCTCACTTCTTCCCTTAAGCTTCCTTTCTTTTCTTCGATCCTACAAAGCATCAATTGTAATCTTATCACATTATGTATTAAGAATCTAGAATAGAAGCTTAAAAGAGTTAGTTAAAGGATTTTACCTATATTAGAGCCATACGTTTCGACTCTCCCATCTCTTAGATCTCTCAGGTAAATGGGGTAGCTTCGTCTCCAATGCCCTTTCTCTTGGCAATAAAAGCAAATTGACTCTTTTGGAACATGACATGGAACTACTTCAGACATTGCCTTTCTCTAATGATCAAACTTTTCGATCATAGCATGTCTTTCGTTGCCATTGTCTATATCCATAGAGGTCTTGAAGGCAGATTCACCAATCAACTTTGTTTTTCTATTGCGCCAAACCATTGCTGATTCAGCAGCAATAAGCATATAGGTGAGATCTATAAGGGTCACGTCGCGGTTCATCACATAGTACTCTCTTACGAACTCACTATATAAGTTAGGAATTGACTGAAGAACCCAATCAACAGCCATTTCCTTACAGACAACGGATCCCAACGTTCTTAACCTATCAATGTGTGACTTCATCCCTAGGACGTGTGCACACACCGACTTTCCTTCTTTATGTTTACTTGCCAAAAGGGCTTGAGTGATCTTGAACTTTTCA
Source organism: Lactuca sativa (assembly GCF_002870075.4). NCBI lineage: Eukaryota > Viridiplantae > Streptophyta > Magnoliopsida > Asterales > Asteraceae > Lactuca > Lactuca sativa. Next base: position 135,884,713 of record NC_056624.2, read on the forward strand.
AGCCTTTGAACTTGTGGGTTAGGGAGAATAATTGGAGGAGGTGGAGGAAGTGAAGCATGATTTCTTGTTCCTCGATCGAATCGTGGAATATCATCTTCATGTGGAAAGCTTGTTCCACGGGATTTGGGAAGACCATAGTTGTCGAACTTTGACATCTACAAAATGGGAGAAAACAAATTCAAGTTAGTTGATTGATTGAGTCCTTAGTAAATCACCCAAATGAGATACTAAGGATAGGACCCAACACAATATTCTACAACTCGGGAGAGGGATGCCATAACCCAAATTGCAGAACATTTGAAGGTAAGTGAATGACGATTCACTAATTTCCACCATGAAAAACGAAAAGAAATTTAAGTTTTAAATCTATGAAAGCTCCTAGATCCTATGAGATTCATTGAACATTTCAATGGCATGTTTAAATCTCGATATGCCCCTCTTGTTTGTGATTGGGATGCCGAGGATCACAAAGCGGGTGTGAATAACCATGCAAACTTACATGGTGCCCCCACATGTTACAGTCACCTATTCGATGTGCCGGTAAACCACACACACTCCACCGAACTATGACAAACATTGAGTCACCCTTTGCTACCTTTGCTTAGAATCATTTAGTGTGCCGGTTAACCACACACACTCCACTAACGTCTTCGCAAGGGCACAAAGTGTAATTTCATGGAATTGCATCAATTCACTTTTGCCTAAAGTAACTAAGATTGGGAATTTATAAAACATTTAGTTACTTATGTACTTCATTATACTTATAATGGAAGGTTTTGTCCTATCCTACCCGTTCGGCTAACGACCCTCCACTAGTCAAGAGTGCAGTGGGTAAGAGTGGATACCCATTCAATCACCATTTTATAGGAAATTTCCTTAAACACCCCTTATAGACCAGCTTCGTGAATGAGGCCTGCTAACGGTAAGACTGACTTTTACTCATACATATATATAATGTTAGACTTTTAATGTTATATATAGTATAGGGTGTATTTTACACTTTTAAAATATTAGGTGGTCAAATTTAACAATTATACTTTTAATTCAATTAAATTGTAAACCAAAACTTTATGGATTTATTAAACCTCTTTTAATTATACACCTTAACTAATTAATAAAACCATAAGGGTGTGATTTGAATCTTTTTCAAAACAATACTAGGGTTTTAGAATTTAACATTCCTAAATTAAACTTTTAATCAACTTTTAAATTCCAAAACTTGAGGGCAAGTTTTGAAACATTTCAAAACATTAGGGTTTAGAATTTAAATATACATCAAAATTAAACAATTAATCAAAATTTAAATTCCAAAACTTGAGGGCAAGTTTTGAAACCTTTTTTCAAAACATTAGGGTTTCAACTATTTAAATTTCAAAACAACAAAACTTTTGAGGTCAAATTTAAACTATAAAACCTAAAGGGGAAAATGTGAAACTTTTCATAACACAAGGATCAAATAACAAATAATCTTAATTAACAATTAATCACATAATTATCCATATTTGATTTATTTAATGATTTCTTGCAAAACAATTTACCAATTTAATCAAAATAATTAATCAATTATCACATAAGGAAACAAATATTTTATTAATTGATAAATATCTTCAATTAGATCAAGAATATAGTCATATATATCATAAAATCGAATTTATATTAATCTAATATGATAAAGGCAAGTATCTCAAGGATAAACAACAAGAAATCCCGAAAATAGCTCCATCTGACACTCGAACTCGCCGAGTACCCCCATGGACTCGCCGAGTAGGGGGCAACTCGCCGAGTCCACAGTGGGACTCGCCGAGTCCATCATGTAGAACCACAAAAATCGAATTTTTTCAACATACAAGGCATCAATACAATAGAAACCAATCTAGGCTCTGATACCACAGATGGGTTTTGGTCCTAAGAACATCCTATGTGCTCATACAAACCCTAATGCTTGGATCTAGGTTTCTCTATTGTACATGCAAGTTATCCAAGACTCTAAACCCTAATTCTAGCATACAAGTAATCATATTAACATAAGAATGGGTTTAAGATATTACCTTGATTGTTATATAGCAATAACAATCCCAAATCCTCCTTGTATTGACTTTAGAAAGCTTAGAGTCACAAATGTCACTCCTCTAATGGTTCACAAACACCAAGAGCAAAAGGATGAAGAGGAGAGATGAAGGAGGCTGCCCAAAAACGTCTCCAACCCCTAGAGAAGTCTTGGCCACATTTTTGGGTCATAAGGGATATATATATATATATATATATATATATATATATATATATATATATATATATATATATATATATATATATATATATATATATATATATATAAAGAGGCTATTAGGGTTATCTAACAAAGAAACCCTAAATTGGATGCTTAAGCCCTAAGCAACCCATAGATTCCTTTCCTTAAGGCCTTAGACGATTTCCATATGGGTTTCCCCATAGAATTTGTCCACTCCTTAATACAAGGCGATCCGTGGCCCAAATTGCAATTATCTTATAATTACAATTCCAGTCCCTTAAGTTTAATTAATCTCTTTTAGTCACAAACTAATTACCAATCAATTATTGAATAATATTAATTAAACAATATGATTTCTCCTTTAATATATTATTCCCATAATATATTAATAAATCATATTTAATCCTTTCTCTCCATAATTCATCCTATCAAGTTGCTTTGGTGAAGGCAACCCAAAAGCACCATGCACCATCGGGTCAAGTACATACCAAAATAGTTATGGACTTAGACACTAATCCAACACTTTGAACTGTCATATTTACCACATTCTAGCTTGTAATAAGCTGACCTTTTTCCAAAGTACTTTCCTCTGTGTTAGCTACAATGTAGTCATTGTAATTAGATTAAGTCGATAATTTGGATCAGGTGACTCGTGGAATACTTGATGAAGTGACTCAAGTACATTCTGTTAGAATAAATTAAAAGTCTTTAATGTCTAACACGTGCTGTTAGAATTATAGTTTTATTCTTTTAGAATATACTGAAAGTTATACTATTTTAAAGTTGATTATGTTTTTTTTTGGATTTAGGTTTTGAAGGGGCTGCCATTGATGTGGAAAATGAAGAAAACATGGAGAACGAGAGTATTCTAGCAGAATGTAGTTATTTTTTAAGAATGTTATTCATTTTTGTTGATATTCTTTTAGAATATTTATAACTATATTAAAATGTATAAGACTTTTAGTCTGTAAGAATATATATATTAATTTGTATTTAAGTTCGGATATATAAGAATATATTACAATGTTTGTTATTTTTCAACATCTGATTCAAAAATTTTGTTTTTCTTCAATAATATTCTATTAGAATAAAATTCTGAAAGATCGTCATTCTAACATAAATATTCCGCCTGAATAAAATCGGTAAAAATTGAAATTGAATTAATTAAAAAATTCAATTTTTTTTTTAAATTAGGAGAATTAATCATCCCTAAAAATCCGAAAATTTCCTTTTATAAATGTAGTTAATTGTCCAAAATACCCTTTTGCTAAAAATTGTGTGAGTATATGGTACATGTTACCCCATTGTAATATCGTACACTCTCTAATCATATCCATTGATTAATTTCATCCGTTGGTCCAGATCTGTGTATTCTGGCACACAATACTTAGTAAAAACAAAATAACCTAAGCCTAAATATATATATATATATATATATATAAACACCCGACTTTTTAACACAAGGTACACCTAAAAAATTTCACGTTTATTTAATAAAATACATTGGTATATGCTTACATTAATAATCTAGTAAAAGTAGTTATCAACAAGTTCAATTCAAAGAAAATATAATACAATGATCCAAGTCGGGTATCAAACACTCTCTCTTCTTCGATCATTACTTTTTAAATAAAGTTACCTGCAAAACACATAGCAATAAAAAGGATAAGTTACAAAGAGCTTAGTAAGTAATCTTTAACAATGATACACATAATAATTATGATATAAAATACACCACTCATCAATGTATAGTTTCTTGAAACTCGTTTACCTCTTAAAGTTTACATTTACTCATTACTTAATTCATCATATTCTTTTTTCTATATGTACTCTCTCTTTCTCTACTCTCTCTATACTCAATCTCTTTTATTTCTCTCTACTCTCTGTATACTCATTCTTTTTCTCATCTCCTCATTTTACTGTTTTATACTTATTTTCATTCATTCTCTATACTCTTTTTTTATCGATATACACATACTCTATATGTCTTTGTCACTCGCAGTCTAACCCAATCGACAAATCTCGGTAAATTAGGGTATTTAACCCGTAATGACTAGATTGACATTTAACAAATCGCCAGGTTCGTAATAGCACCATATCACGAAATCTCATAACACATACTTGGGTCTAACACCCCTCTATGAAATATCACATAAACATATTAATGTAATAATGGGATAAAAGATACATCAGCAAATCCCATAACCCAACCCTCACACTCTCGTACACCAGTAAAATCTTCCGGTCATAAGCCTCCGAAAACTCCTCCAGACGTCTTGCTGATCGTATGTGCCAAAAACTCTCCAAACAACATAAACGGGATATATATATATATATATATATATATATATATATATATATATATATATATATATATATGATCATGTAGAAACTCAAATCAGTAGTAAGCACAAGACAATTTTTGGCCTTAAGATTGAAAAAATAAATAATCAATATTTGATTTTATTTATCTTCAAAATCTTGCAAGATGATATGACATTTTGGTAATTAATTGCGAGATTTTGATAATTTTTAGGGAAGGTTAATTGTTTGGAAGGTACAAGTGACAAAAACACAAAGATTAAAAGAAAAAAGAAAAAGAAAATTCGGCCATGTGGCAGCTCTCTAGGCGTTGACACGTACCCCCACCCCAACATGACAAGTTTCATCGACATATTGGCTTGTGAGTTTTTTTTTCCAACCGTTTCATTTTTCGGCGATAACTTTTTTTTTTCCTTTAGAACAAAAATTCAAAAAAAACCAATGTTCTTAAAATTTTATTCTCTACAAAATGAACACAATTATGAAAATTTGACTTCTTTTTTTATTTTTCAATATTTATAAGTAAAACCCAAAAAAATTCTCAAAAAGTTATAAAAATTTAAAGAATACACTATACTAGTGACTCTGTAAAAAGAATTTTTTAAAAATAAAGTGTTTTAGATATCAAACTTGATTTTAAAAGATTACAAGTGTTAAAAAAATGCCGAACATAATATTATCCAAAATTAGATCATTCAAAATATTTATGATTCAACATGTTTACGATCCTTAATTTGTTATGATCTAAAAATATTTTACGTTCCTTAATTATTATATCTTATATGATTTAAAATTAAATGATTCAAAGAATATATAATGATTCAAATGTTGTATTCAACAAAATCTTTATTTACTTCAATATATTATAATCCAAAATCATATGATTCATCAATGATATGATCCAAATCACTGTGATTCAAAATGATATAATCTATAATTTTATGATCCAAAATGATATGATTCAAATTTTCATGATCGTGTGATCCAAAATAGTATAATGCATAATATCATTATGATTCGAAACTTTTTATAATTGTTAAACATCAAAAACTCAAACCGATCTTTAATTTGAACCAATATTTATAATAGACTATAACAGTAAAAACACTTACTTTAAAAAGTCTCAAATGGATTATTGTCCAATTTAACCATAATCTTACTCCCATTAAGACTATCAATCGTCCCCGTTTGACTTTGGTGCTTTCCTTTTTCTGTAAAAACAAAGTTTCCAATCTTCATGCCCCGAGCATGACTAGTCTAGGAGGTGCTTGTTGTTTACGATGCGAATCTAGTTTTGGGCTGGTAACAGGTGCAAATTCTTACATTGGTGGTTATAGCAAGATCAAACAATAATTGACAATATAATAGGTAAAAAACAACAACATACATTTGCATCAGATGGGTTGTTGGCATCATGAAGATCGAATGGAAGCATGTGGATTATCTGCAAGTCAAAGCTAGGATGTAATTTTTTGTTCTCCTAACAAGAGATTAAACGAAGAAGATTGTATCGTTCCTTCAACAAACACAATGACATCAGTAATATTAACATAACTTCCTTTCTTTCTTTTATGAGGTCCCCCAACCACAGTAACCTCTTCCCTTCATAGTATTTATGCACAAGTATTTGAAAAAATGTTGCTTATTTGGGAAATTGGAGTAAAAAAGTTTTGCTGGACCAGGAAAAAGTAGAAAAGGGCCTCACAAATACACTATTTTTTTGGTTGTACAAAAAGAAACAGCTTAAACACAGTATATATCCACTAACAGATGGAAAAAAAAGGTTGGTATTAACTTTAGATTCAAATTCAGTAAACTTGGTCAAAGAATCTTCATTAATTCAGTTGGGTTGTGAAATTGTTAACACATTGAGCATTGTTTCTTGCAAAATAGAGGTCTTAGTGTATTCAGAGGTTTAACGGAAGCAAGGGGTTAATTCAATTTTTTTTCATGATGTTATTACACTTTAAGGTCAAACTAGACCTGTTATTATAAGCCTTGATAATATATTATTGAGAGTGACTAATAGAATCAAACGCACATTAAGGTTTAAGATCTAAAAGCACGTATGGAATCAACGATATCTAGATGATAAATTGGGGAAAGTGAGTAAACAATAACGTCATTATAGGTAGGTGAGGAATGTATGTGTTGTGATTATAACCATAGAATAAAATGCATATTAGTGTTTTTCAAAACATAAATTTTAATCCGAAAGAGCATAAAGAATCACTGATAGTGGTAGAGTTTTAAAACACACAGAATTAACAACACATAGAGAAATGTACCTTATTAAGGTCATACAAAGCGTTGTTGGATATTTTTTCTCTTTGGCGACTTTTTGCACTGAACGATAAGTTTTAGGAACAACTTTTTTTTTTCATGGGAGTGAAAAAGAAATTTTTAAAATTTAAATTTAATGGCAATATCATTCACGTATTACAAAATTTTGGGGCCACGTGTGATAAGATCAAATTTTGTTATTGTGTGCATTTAACCCTCGGTTTAAAACAAGAAATAGCCCATTTAAAATTTAATTGTTTATTATAGCATTTAATAGTTGTTTTTTCCAATCATTGTAGCGTACATTCAGAAGCGTACATTCAGAAATCTACGCCAATTATAGCAACTAGGGGTTGCAACCCACATGATGTAGGAAGCATAAATGATTAAATGAAAAAAATAACAATATACTTTTGTTCATTTGTTTACTATATCATCCTACACTACAAGAAAATTCTGATTTAACTACGGAAAAATTCCGTAGCAAAATGATGTAATTCCGTAGCTAAACATAAATAACTACGGAAGTTGCTACGGAATTTGCGAATGAGATTCCTTACAATTAAGATAAATAACTACGGAAGTATTCCGTAACAAAATGATGTAATTCCGTAGCTAAACATAAATAACTACGGAAGTTGCTAAAATTAATGTATTGAAATTGTGTATATGGTTCTCTAAAGTGATCGCTACCCCTTACAATTAAGATATACATAATTAATTGCTGGAAAATGGGAGATTTTCTTACCATATATTGAGTCGACGTACCCAACGCACAAATATTGTTCAAGTCAGCATTTTCAAACTTTAATTGGTGTTCCCAAACTTCAATCTACGATCTAAATCGTCATTCCTACGTTACAGATATGCGAATAAAGGTAAGGTCGGTTCAATTTTGAAATCGTTGGATCTTCTGATCCAATACGTGTTCCCCAAGCGCTCGGTATGAAATTGTATCCCATATCCCGTATGTGTCGTTCCTATGGTTCAACATAACCCTAGAACAACTTAAAGTTTAAATTAAAGCTATAAGTTAGAGATTTTCACACTTACGATAACGATTAGGGAAATAAAGAAGTCTGAGAGGGAGAAAATGGTGGAGAAAATAGAATATTTGCCACCGTTGACCTCTGTATGGCTACTGCTGAGCTCCAAAAATACGAAAGTAGTTAAGAATTAAGCTATCATATTTCCCTTTCAATTCCCTTGTATGTTGAAAACCTAATTAAACAATGTGTTCGAACATTTAGAGAAATGTGATGCCATAATTACCTTGTTCAACGACCAGAAGAGAACGGAACCAGAGGATGATGAAGAATCACAGAGCTGGGAGGAAGCAAGGAAGCGTCCAACGACGGATACAAGGCCGTGAGGAGGAGAGGCGCATGAGCGGTAGCGGAGATGTTCTGCACCGGAACGAAGGCCCCAGCAACCGATTCCGGCTTCGATGGATGAAGAAGCGATGGCTACTTAGTCTTCCATGTATAGAGAATTTAAGAGCTTGATGGAGATTCAGTTTAGAGACGGCCACGAATGCGGAGGAGATGGAAGTTGAGAGAGGGACAGATGCGATCGGCCTCCGACGATGGGTTTGAACGTGATACCTCTAATTTGGGGTTAGGAGGAAGTAGATTTGTGTGAATTTACTACTTTACTCTTAATAAAATATTGAAACGGCACAAGTTCATCAAAGGATTCTCTCTCTCTTTTTTTTTTACTAAAAAACCAAAATAAAACAAATTAATTTCTTTCTTTTAGAAAAAGTTGGTACAAGACTGAGGATAAATAAATTTTGATTTTGGGGTAATAATTTTCAAAGCCTAAAAAATATGGGGATAATATTGTTATACGAAAATTAGCAAATGTATGTTATCAAAATCTAAAATTTACATAATATTTATAATGTAGAAATTATATTATAATTAAATTTTCAAAACAATTAAAAATAATATTTTATTTTTGTTGTTGAGTTTTCAAAGATAATTGTGTATTTTTAATATATTTTTTTCAATAATCTTATATATTTTGCTACGGAAACATATTTCGTAACTACTTGACTACGGAATTTTCCGTAGCCAAATACCTATGGATTTTGATTTCGTAGCTATTTTGCAAATTCATCTTTTTGTAACAAGTTCCATAATAGATTAGCTACAAAATTTTATTTTGTAGAAAATTTTCCTAGCAAAATAGCTACGGATCCCAATTCCATAGCTAACTAGCTATGTATTTTTATTTCGTAGCCAATTATGTAGCCAACTAGTTACATACATGGATTTTGTAACAAGTTTCATAGAGAACTAGCTACAACCAAAAAAATTGTAGCATTATTTGTAGTAAACTAGCTACGGATTTTAATTTCATAGCAACTATTCAAGATTTAGCTACGAAATGCAATTCCGTAGCCATTTCCGTAACAAATTAGTTACAACCAACCATTTTGTAACATATTCCGTAGTAAAATAACTATAAATTTAGATTTTGTAACAATTTTACGTAGCTATTTAAGATTTAGCTACATAATGCAATTCCGTAACCATTTATTTAGCAAAATAGCTACGACAAGTCATTTCGTAGCATATCCCGTAGTAAAATAGCAACGGATTTTGATTCCATAGTAACTTTTCGTAGCTATTTATGATTTTTCTTGTAGTGCTACTTTTATTTTTTTCAAGCATAAATGATTAAATGAAAAAAATAACAATATACTTTTGTTTATTTGTTTACTATATCATCCTACTTTTTTTTTTTTTTTTTTTTTTTCTGAAAAACATCATAAATGGTTCCTGTAGTTTTCCAAAATCTGAAGTTTAGTACCTGTGGTTTAGAAATGTCATAGATGGTCCCTGTGCTTTCAAAACTTTTGACGATTGGTCCTTATTGCTAACTCCGTTCAGTTTTGTCCGTTAACTAAAGGGCATTTTCGTCATTTCACACCACAGGGACCATTTATGATGTTTTTTCTTATATTTAAAAAAATAGATATAGTTATTTAATATATAAAATCTCTCTCTCTCTCTCTCTCTCTAACATCTAAATGCTACCACCATCAATAATAACTCTTGATTCCTCTAAATCAAAGCCAAAATCTTATATTCAGACGCCAACTACACCCACTTGCCCCTGTGGTGGTGGTGGATGTTGTCCGTGCTCTTTATCTTTCTTTGAAGTGTATTCCAAGATGCCGTTCTCCTTTGTTGGTGGTTATTGCTAAGCCTTCTATTATTTTCGATTTGTTTTGTTGTTTGGTGGTTGGATGCCTTATTGTTGTTGTTTTGGTGAGATTATCTATGTTTTTGTCTGGTGCTAGTGGGGGTCTCTACTGTGTATTTTGGTTCCTGTGTTTCATCTTAGAGTTTGGTTTTCATCAAGCCTAGGGCGGTTTCTTAGTCATTTGTCGAGGTGGTGAGATCATTGTTTCTTGCTGTTTGGTTCTACTCGCAGTTTGGTTGGAGATCTTTTTTGGGGTTTTAACATCAATAAACACTCAGTGGATTTAAATTTTGGCAAATTTGGGGTTAAATTCATTAGGGTAAACAAAAGCTTTTGGATGTGGGGTAAGCAAAATTGGGGTTGAATCCTCATCGCCTCCCTCGTCTTCATCATCTACAACTCCGATTTTCCTCTCCAAACTTTGACTTTTCTCCCCTGTGATCAACTAGCTTAACCTCTCGAACCTCTAATTTCCCCTTCAATCCTTGACGCCTCCATCACCTTCATTATCTCAAACTCTGCAACTTCCTTCTTCATCATACTCTAAAAATCACATATGCTCACCAAGCTCTTCATCTAAAAACGATGATTCATATGGTAGTGACAAGATCTGGTCTAACCTGTCTGACGAAATTCTTGAAAGATATAAGAGATGATTGATGTTGTTGAGGCTAGATCTGATCGATTTTTGTGTTTGTTTAGGTAAATGTTCTAAAGGTTATACCGGAAAACTCTTGATGGTTTGAACAATTTAATGATTCTGAATGGAATATGTATGCGAAAACATTTTGATGAAGATGATGTTGATATGAGAGAGAGAGAGAGAGATGAAAATCACATATTCTGATGTTGATTGTTTTCAATCTTTATGGTTGGTTAACACAAAGCTATTGATAACAGATTTTGTACGCATTAAGCATTATGCACTAACCACTATTCATCATCCTCTTCATCCGGACCTGAACTGCTGAACAGCACCACCTTGCTGTCTCTGTTGTTGTGTTTTTCGGTTCACCCCCACCTCTGAGATCACCGACTTGTCACGCGACGACTTAATCGCCGTGTGCCACTTAGTGTTTCTTCGACTAAGTCAGGCTTGGAACACTTCTTTACGATGTACTAACGACTAAGATAGCAAGAAATGCGATAAGGAATGCTACAAAGTATGAAAGAAAGTTTCTATTATGTAATTCAACTACTTTACATGGCAACTTCCCAATGGTTTGGGCAAATGAGCCATTCTCCTTATTTATAGGAACCTTACACCTCCTCAAATGGAAGTTTCTAGGTCCCGATGATTATTGACTAATCTAGACTCTTCTTTATTATATACATGACCTTTACAAGACTCTAGAATATGGTATACTTGTCTATGATGCTCTACAAATCTCTAGGTCGTCCCGACATTATCCAAATCGCTCTTGTATGATCTAACGTGTTCTAGATTGTTCCAAAGTCTTTCGGGTCCTTCTAGCTTCGTCTAGTGCCTTCGTGATTATTCCAGATCGTTCTCCTTTGTTCCACGGACATCTATAATATTCTAGCATCTTCCAGGGTCCCGTAGAGTATTCTTGATCTCTCTGGAGACTTCTTGAGTATACTTGATCGTTCCGGAGTTCTCTAGACGATGGTGTAATTTTTCAGAAGCTTGGTACGTGACAGACTGCTACCCAACCACAAACCACCATTAACGGAAACCCACAGCTCACCTCCTCCATTCTGTTTTACCAAGAACCAAAGAAAGGACAGAAAGATATTTGTTTTCCTTGTGGTTTCAGATGAACAAGAAAGAAAAAAGAAAAAAGAAATCACAGAACCGGAGACCATCACCGTCGCAGATCCCACTGTTCATCATCGCCTTCGTTTCAAACCTCTAAACCTGCAACACAAACTGGAAAACAAAAACCAAACAGAAAGAAGAAAGAAGAAAGATGAATAAGAAAACAGAACAAGAAAAGAATAAAAGAAATCTGGGATTTTCTTTTTGTGTGTTGCTGCTACCGGAAATCAAAACCAAATCACAAAAATCGTTTCTCTTTTTTGTGTATTGGTGATGTCGAGTGAACAAGAAGGAAAGAAGAAAAAAATTGTGTTTGCTCCACCATTGATATTGAAAGAAGAAGAATCAAGGAGAAGTAAGGACACTGTTCATCGTCCTCATCGAGAACCTGCAACAGAACAAAAAAAACTTGTTTTTTCTTCTTTTTATGTGTTGCTGCTACTGAAAATCAGAATCAAATCACAAAAATCGTTTCTTCTGTCGAGCAAACAAGAAGGAAAGAAGAAAAAGAAAAATTTTGTTTGTTCCGCCGCCATTATCTGTTGCTACTTCTGGTTAAATCCGAAAAAATTGAGAACTAGCTATCTTCCGAAACCATCACCATGAAACCAAAAACCGGTTAACCACCGTCACCTGATCGAAACATCACAAGTGCAACCCGAGAATCAAATCGAAAACAAGGAGACCGGAGATCTTTGCAAAACCCGATGACCTGCACACCTTTTCCGAAACCAAACAACTAGGGGTGTTGAACGGGTAATTTTTTCGGTTTTCGGGTAATTCGGATCGGGTAATTCGGGTTTTTCATGTTAGAAAAATTACCCGTTACCCTACCCAAACTAAATTCGGGTAATTCGGGTTTGGGTAATTCGGGTATCGGGTCGGGTTTGGGTAATTCAGGTATTACCCGAAATATATGATTTTTTTTTTGAATTTCACCTAAAAATAAATTTAATGAAATAAATACGTCGTGCTTTATTAGTCTTGTTTATATAAACAAACGAGACATAAACGAAGTTACTCAAGCTTTGAACATTGAGATTTTCTACTCAATAATACATGAGATATCAAGTAATTTTTTAACGACTTAATCTAATCTAATAAGATGTTAAAAAAACAAATACCTAAAGATCTTAATTTAAAAATTTAAAATGTTTAAGATAAATGTAGTCATAAGTTTTGTCATGTTCTAAAGTTTCGTCAAGATAATGAGTTTGTTTGTTCTAATAAAAACTATAATCAAGAAAACAGTTAAATTTTAAAGAACGTGATGATATATAAAAATTACTTTTAATATTGTTAGTGTCGTATTGTCATAATAAATATATTTATGTTTTACAATAATGATAGTTAGTTTAAGCGTGATCAAATACCTGTTATATAGTACAACCTCTACAAAAAAAACAAATTTAAATAATTTGGGTAATTCGGGTATACCCGAAACCCAAAAAATATACCCTTTACGCGACCCGAAAAAATTTCGGGTAACCCGATTACCCGGAAAAATTTACCCGATACCCGTATTACCCGACCCGTTTTACCCGATACCCGAAAAAATCGGGCGGGTAATTCGGGTATCGGGTATTTTTGACAGGGCTACAAACAACCTCTAACAACTTACTGTTCATCATCCCCTCCACTTAAAAACCTGCAACAAATATCAAGAAACGAAACATAAAAAAAAACATGATGTTGTTTTCTTTACCCTCTAGCTGAGACCTGAAACTATTCCATCGATCCTCATCCCAGTCACCTTCAAAACAGAATTGAAACATAAATCAAAATCAAAATTGAAGAAGTTTTGGGATTAAGGATTTTTTTATAATCAAGAACCTGTTACTGGATAAAGTAGGGATTTTAAATGGTTTTGAAAATCATAATGGTTAAAGAGCTACTAGAATCAAATGAAACCAAATTGAGGTCTTGAAATTTAATTCACCAGATTAACTATTGATTATTGGCCAAGGTTCTGAAATCTGGAATTGAATTTTTATGAAGTTTCATTTTGGAATGGAGAAATAGGAAGATAGAAGAGAAGATGAATTTAGAGAGAGAAAAAGGAAGAAATTACACCTAAATGGTAAATATTTGTAAAATTATACCTAAATGGTAAATATGTTTTTCAAAAACACCAAATTAGTCAAAAACTCTGGTTAATAGTGTTATTAACATGTGTTTTCCCTAATTAATACTTCAATTAATGCTTCTTATAAGAGCACATATTAGAAAATCACTATTATAGGAAACAATAAACAATTTTAAGCAAATATTGGAGCAAGTAAAAAAATCAACAACACACTCTCCCACGTTGTTGGTTGTAGGAAATGGTTGTTGAAAGTGTGATTTTTAAAAAGAAAAAAGACCCACTCCTGCAAAGTATTTTTTTTGTCAAAAATCCAATATTAGCATTTAAATAGAACGGTTTTTACTGATTTTTTTTTCGATTAGTCTGGTTGAACGTGGGTTTTTGCAAACCGGCCGGTTTTTATTGGTTTGACCTAACACTACCCGCCATATCTAATGTTGACTCTTTAGTTTTTTCGACTTCACTTAATTAAGAACCATGCTCTGATGCCTATAAAAAGGCTTCTACTGGTTTACTTTCAACAAACAGCAGCCTAACAGTAAACAAAAGACAAATTGTAGCTCATGAATTGTAAACCCAATTTTTTGAGAGAAATGGGACTTTACAAACAAAGGTTCTTCTATAAAAACAAAGAACTTAAATATTAGGAAAAAAACAAAAAGGTTGTTTTCTATAACTAGCCAACATCGTGGGGAGGGCATTACCAAAACAGATTCTACCCATTATTACATACAGTTTATCATTTTCATACATAGCCAACATTATCCCATTAAACCCTAAAAGGTTGATTTTAGAAGTACATTCTTGAGATTGAAAATTGATTGAAAGTACAGTTCTTGCATTTAACAGTAATATTAATCTTGAAATCTTATTTAGTAAGTACTTTGACAATATAGTTTGCTTTTTCCCTCCTTAAGGCATTGTATTTTGATAATCTACCCAATTTAGAAAAACACTGCACTTGCGATATTTTGCTCATTAAGATGTTGTACTTTAAAAACTGTATCCAATTTTGACAATGAAAATTTCTTTGTATTTGGAATTGTTGCTATAAATAGGTACATTTTCCAAAACACAATGTCGTAATCTGAAGTTGGATCATATAGTTTGAAAATCTACTAGATTATTGTCGTGATTGTTTTCTATATGTTTTCTGTATCAGAATAATATGTTAACTGATGTACTGAAGAAATACAATAGGAGGAACTGGAAGAAACTAAATGAGTATGTCTATGTCATCATGCATCCAAGAATTGCAAATTTGTTGGAATAGAAATTTTTTTGCTGGGAAAATTACAAAAGTTTCAGCTGATGATGCTATAATACATATTTTTTTTCTTCTAATTACGTGTAAAGACGTGTATATACATTGCTATTATATGTAGAAAACAAAGCACATTGTCCATATTATTAAAAAAGGCAAACTACATTTCTACTTTCTGCGGTTTTCCCATTTATTTATATATTTGTAAAACTAGTTGTTTGATATAATAACATAGTGCAATTGCATGAGGCTTCCACATTTGCAAATGCATAATACAAATTATGATCATCCAAAATCGATGTTGGTGAATTAATTTTAAGTGTAGGAAGCATTGTGTCTGGTTAACATGCTTTACTATCTTCATTGATTTTTGTATTGGATTGTATTGATAAATGGTGATTATAATTGTGGGCTTGCTTAAATGTTTCCAATGCATTGTAATGTATACATGAGAAACCATATATTTTAAATGTCTTCAATCAAGATTTCGTGAGATTAAAACAATTTTAAAATGCTTAAAAGCAAAAAGATAGTATTGTTCCTCACACAATTACAAAATCTTGTGTGTGATGAGTGTGCATGGTGCAAGACTCACGTCAAAGGGTAAAAAGAGATTGCAATTCTCACTTCACAAAAATCATTTAATGACACTTAGGAAAACGATGAATATTTATCAAGGTTGATATGAATTATCCCACATCATGCTTCAAAGAGTAATCATTCACTTTATGAACTAATTTCTGAGAGTAAGCGTTCACATTATTCTATTATAAAACAAAACACTCCCAAGATACCAAACATTAAATTCTTATAATATAAAAGAAAACACTCCTAAGATACCAAACAATAATTTCTTGTAGGACCAAACGTAAAAGCCACCAATTACTTGTTCCTAGATCTTTTGTTGTCACCTCGAGGCTTGCCATCACTAGGATCTCTACTAGAGCTACAAGAAGTAAAAATCAAATTATTTACAAGTATCATCCAACATATATATATATATATATATATATATATATATATATATATATATATATATATATATATATATATATATATATGTTTTTAATTTGAAGGTAATACAAATTAATTACATTTTCTTCAATAGCTTGATGTCACTCGAGTGTTGAACTGCAAAAAAAAAGAGTTATATATAATGACTCCAAATATATGTAAATGAATGAAGGATGCTAACAGACTATAATGGTAAAAAAAACACTTACTCTCAAAAGTCTCAAATGGATCATTGTCCAGTTTAACCACAATCTGAAGAGGCGAATCATGTTTTGGGGTGGTAACTTGTGCAGCTGCTCACATTGGTGGTTATAGCAAGATCAAACAATAATTAACAATAAAATAGGTAAAAAAAAAAAAAAAACATACATTCTAAATCAGATGGGTTGTTGGAATCATGAAGATCGAATGGATGCACGTGGATTATCTGCAAATCACAAGTAGGGTGTAATTTTGTTCTCATAACACGAGAAAATGAAGAAGATTGTACCTTTCCATCCTCACACAAAATGGCATGGGTAGGATGAAGATAAGTTGCTTTCTTTCCTTGATGAGGTCCTCCAATCACAATAACCTCTTCCCCTTCATAGTATTTCTACACAAGTATTTGAAAGAATGTTACTTATTTGGGAAATTAGAGAAAAAGAGTTATGATAGCCTTAGAGAAAACTGATAAGGGCCCCACAATACAAACACACTATTTGTTTTCGTTGTACAAAAAGAAACAACTTAAACACAGTAGATATGTAGTTATATGTATAATTGATGGGTAAAAGAGATTGTATTAACTTTTTTAGATTCAAATTCAGTGGTCAAAGAATATTCATTAATTCCATTGGGAAGTGAAACTGTTAACATATATATTGAGTATTGTTTCTAGCAAAATAGAGGTTTAATGGAATCAAAGGGTTAATTCAACTTTTTTTCATTATGTTGTTTCTTGATAATAATTTAGGGAAAGTGACTAACCAATAACCTGGTTGAAACATAGGTGAGGAATGGGAGTGTTGCGCTTATAACCATAGAATCAAAGGCACATTAGGGTTTAAGAACTAAAAGCACATATGGAATCAACGATATTTAGATGATAAATTTGTGAAAGTGAGTAAACAATAACTTGGTTGAAACATAGGTGATGGATGTGAGTGTTGTGATTATAACCATAGAATCAAACGCACATTAGTGTTTTTCAAAACAAAAATTTTAAACTGAAAGCGCATATGGGATCAATGATAGAGGTAGAGAGTTTGAAAACACAAAGAATTACCCTATTAACGTCCACTTCCACGTCCATGTAAAGCGTTGTTGTTGGAGATTGTTTGCTCTTGGCCATTTTTTGCAAGAGAAAGATAGGTTTTAAGGCGGACTCCATATATTTAATATCATGGGATTGAAAAAGGAATCTTTAAGATTAAAATTTAATGACAATATTATTTTAGGTGTAACATTTTTTGGGCCACGTGAAACTCATCCCTCATTTAATGGGTAATATTTTTAGATCCAACATTGACTCAATCACGTACAATTACATTTAAAATATAAGTCCAATCAATAGCCCATTAATCGGTGTAACTTAGCCCATTTACATGTGATTGTTTTATGTAATTGTGTAGAATATTACTTATGACATTGAGGAAAAAAATTGTGGCCACTTGCTTACTTAAGAATTCATGAAACAAGTAATATTCAATTTTTATATTTTATATTTTATGATTTTGTTTAATTTAGTTGTTTAAATTGAAAACTTAATTATCCAATTAGTTATTCACCTGTATTAGGTTTAAATCTTCAGTTGTGAATTTTTAAATCTCTAATTGTGTTTATAGGGTTTAATTGGAATTATATTGTATCATCCAAATCAAAGCGATGAAATAAAAACATATTGAAATTGTAATTTTAAAAAATTTATCTTATAATCTTTTATCGAGATTTATTTGTGTTATCCCTTGCAAAAGTTTCTGGTTTCGCCACTGATTTCACTCATCTCCCTCTCATATTTATGTAGATAAGGTCATTGTTTGTTATTAGTGCATTTAACCCTATGTTTAAAACAAGAAATAGTCCATTTAAATTTTAATTGTTTATGGTATATGTTTCTTTCTATCATACCAACATAAGTTAAGAAATCTACCCAATTATAGCAACTATGTGAGTAGGATTTGAAACCCATGTGTTCCATACCCCCATAAAGGATTAAATAAAAAAAAATGAAACAACGTACTTTTTTTATTTGTTTACTATAGCATCTTATTTTCATTTCTTCTTATTACTTTGAAAGTCTACCATAATATAGCAATGTCATTTAAAAACTAAGCAGAAATTGAGTATAGTTTTTAAAGTATGATGATGTTCTAATAAGAAAAACAACCAACAACGCAAAACCTACACATTTTATCATTGTACTTTCAATTTGTATGTTATTAAAACATGGTACTTCCATAACTTATGGCGAGTGTAGTACTAAAATTGGATAATAGAAAGGTTATCGAAATCACGATTTTGATCGTAAGATCATATGGTCCTATGATCCCACGTGTGTGTGTGTGTATATATATATATATATATATATATATATATATATATATATATATATATATATAGGGCGAGGTTCAATAGAGAACCATAATTAACCAAGAACCAAGGAACCAATCTTTTTTTCAACTTTTAGAATTTATTTTTTATCAAAAAAAAAACTAAAAATACATAAATTCATAACTTTTTATCCTTTTTCCAATGATATAAAATTCGATTTTTTTTACGTCAAATTCATAATGTGAATCTTCGAAACTTCACAACGTGAATCCGGATTCACACGGTGAATCCGAAAAATATTTTTCACATTCACAATGTTAATATATGAATTTAGATATTTTTAGATTTTTTTTCGATAAAGAATAAGCTCTAAAAATTGAAAAAAAGATTTGGTTCCTTGAAGAACCTATAATTATGGTTCTCTATTGAACTTTTTCATATATATATATATATATATATATATATATATATATATATATATATATATATATATATATATATATGGGTCTTATATAACTCATTTTTTAGGTAACTTCATAAAATTGGAGGTAAAATCATAAGATCGGAGATGATCTAATCCCACCTAAAGGATAAAAGAAAAATAAAATGGAAGTTTGTTTTATTTCTCTATCGTTTCTTGCCTACAATGCTATATAAAATGGACGTGGCATGGCATATCTTTACCATTTTTAGTATGTGATAGTATGTGAAAAGTGGTTTGATGAAGGCAAGTTTTGGAAGAGACGAAGGGCTATGTGGAACTTGATTGTTTATGACGTAGGCTCGGCCACTTATAAGATTTATTAAAAAATGATACACCAATGTTTAATAAAAGAAAAAAAAATTAGATAATGTGTGATTAAAAATTATGTAATTAACATAAAAATGATATGTTTATAAACTTTGACTAGCAGTCTTTTTAGTCCAGAGGGATAGGCTAAAAATTACATCTTATCATCCTAATCACACTACAAGAATAACATCCATAGGGACGAAACCTATAGGAACGACAAAAGTCGTCCCTACAGATGACCTATAGGGATAACATGTCTCTATAAGGTTCACAAATAATGTATGATTTTTTAAGCTATAGCAACGATACATCACCTCTATAGGTAAGGTAGGAATGAAAAATGTTTGGCGCTTTTACGGAAAACTTATAAGGACGGCATATTGTCCCAGAAATAAACAAAATTATATATATATATATATATATATATATATATATATATATATATATATATATATATATATATATATATATATATATATATAGTCTATTTAATTGGAAAATAGGAAGCGATGTCGCTCTATTTGAGGATATAGGGACGGCAAGTCGTCCCCATAGGTATTAGAAGCCCTTTCCCCTTTGTTCCGGTCTTCTCTCTCGCTCTTTCTGGAGGGTGATTCGTTTCTCCTTGGCACCACATCGACGACCAGGTAACCACCTCCCCTCTTCTTCTTCTTCTTCTACTACTACATCTAAACCACTACCATCACTCTCACTTCCACACCTGTCTCCCCCCTTCACCACCCTTAAACTTTCCTCAAATCACATCTACACCTCCTCCAAACCAGGGCCTCCGATTCCAATTGATTTCTTTTGGATTTTTATTATTTGCTTTCACGACTTCTTGTGGCCGGAAAATGCGATCACAACTCCACTTCACCTTACTTGCTCTTTCAATTTCAGGTGTGTTTGTGTTTTTTCTTGCCAGCTACCTCAGAGAAAGAACAACTTCAGCACTGGTCCCTACTCCTTCTCTTCCGGTGACCTCTGGTTTAGTTCACTGTTTCCGGTGGTCATTCCACTGAGATTGCAGCTTCTCTTCAACAAGTCTCATCTTCTTCAACAAGTATGTCTCCTAATTTTATGATGTATAGTTGTCTGATTTCTTTATGTTTTTGTTGCTGGTTTGATCGTTCAAGTGTTTTTATCACTGGAACTACTAATAAAGTAATTAACTTTGACAATAGTGGTGGATTTCATGAAGTAATAACTACTAAGCCTTGCACTGTTGTTTTGGATACATTAGTGTGCTATCTTAGTTTGTTTGAGTTCACGTATCTATCGCATAAGTTTATATTAAAAATGTGGCTAAGAACATGTTAATGTAATTGAAATTGGTAGATATCAGAAGAAAATTTGGAATATGAACTTATACACGACTGAAAAAAGTGCAGATCTATGCTTGATAGGTTTGACATTGAATGATTCTCTTTCAAATAGATAAGTAGTAGTCTTTCTGTTATCTATTTATCAGTTTGAATGATAGGAATGAGTTAGGGTTTAGTGTTCTATTTAAATTTTATATTTTGTAATTTAGCCAATCTCATATTAGTATAGCTTGAAAACAAACAATGATGGATTCAAGTAAAAACTCTTAATTTCTCTAGAAAAAAAATAAAATAATACAATATCATAATTTATCTTTGGGTTAATTGAAATATCCCAAAAATACGGTCCAAAATTTTCGTTTTACTTTATAAATAAAACCATAGTAACCCCAACCATCTCATAAAATCATAAGTGAAAATATCTCAAAACATCATATCAATCACTGTATCAAAATCATATATCCAAATATCAGAGTAAATCATCCCAGGCTAAACGTTTTGGTGTGTACGATGCATTCATCCCAAGATCTTCCCCTTACTAGCAGAAGTACCTGAAACCAAAAATGAAAACTATAAGCACGAAGCTTAGTGAGTCTCCCCAAACTACCACATAACATACACATAATCACATAATAACATACATTGGGTATTTCCCACTACATCGGGCCCCGCCCGACATAAGACGAATCCGACATTAGGCCCCGCCCGACATCTTATCGAAGTCCGGCATTGGGCCGAAGTTCGGTATACATATAACATATCAACAAATCATATAACATAAATATATAAACATTCCTCGGGCTTGCCCAGGCATCGGACCGAAGCCCGAAACATATAACACATAACATATAAGCTAAACATTCCTCGGGTTGCCCCGACATCGAACCGACGCCCGGAACATATAAACATACACATGTAAGAATCATGAAGACATCAAGCATACAAACATTCCTCGGGCTTTCCCCAGCATCAGACCGCAATCCGGAAACATATAAACTACATCGGGCTAACCCCAACATCGGACCTAAGTTCGGCATACGCTATGATACATAAGCGGGCCAACATTGATGCCTTCGACCCGTTCCTACTGGAGGAAAACTCACTGTGACATCCCCAAAATCACGACCAGAAAAGAACGGTTTGTTTATGCTTTGTTTAAAAAATCAGAGTAACATTTTAAATGAAAGTGTTGCGGAATTTGTCCCAAAACAAAATATGATAAAGATTTATCAAAAGCATTTCCATAGAAATGTATTTCATTAAAAGACTTGGGATGTCATGTTCGTACAGATCAAAAGCATAAACAGTACAATATAAGCCTTACTACATTATTTCATATCTACAGTCCTATATCCGTAATCCCTCGTCCAACATCATATCTATGCTCAAGCGCCACTACCTGTAATACATAAAATTGAGTGGGTCAGGCTTGGGAGCCTGGTGAGCACATAGGGTTTTCAACCCACAATAAATAAGTTTATTAACTTCATTAAATTAAACAAACCCGATTACCCGTTCCCGTTATCCTCACATTACGTCCCTAAGCATCTATCATAAGGGACCTATCCTAAGGATTATCATCGGGACGGACACTACTGCTAAGGGGATTCCTCAACAATAAATGTCCTTAAGGCAACCATGTGGGGGATGGAGTACATCTGGTGAGCACACAGTTCAAATAAACACACAGTTCGAATAAACACCTACAGGTTGCGAGCCTGCTAGTGTTCCACTGGACTGTCTAGAATAGTCCGTGGTCGTCATCTATACTCCGCTAGATGACTAGATCATCAATAACATCTATAACGAGGCCTCTCATTATTTCATTTTATCACACAGCAACTAATACATCTACCCATGTTTTACCCCAACATTTTCGTAGATATAAAATAAATATACAGTTTAAATCTTTGAAAACATGTATAAAAATGTTCATCTAGCATAGATAGCAAGTATTCAGGTAATATGCACACATAGCACGTAATTTATATAAAATACTTCATATCTATGTGTAAGCTGAAAGTAACTATGCACTCACAACACGTAATATATATAAATACTTTATATCTATGTGTAAGCTGAAAGTAATTATGCACTCACCTGGTAAGGTGGTGACTCGGCACTCGGACAGCTCTTCGTTACTTCTTAAAACAATTTTTCCTTGACCAAAACCTTGTATTAATACCACTAGAGTTTAGTTTTAACGTCAATCGCGACTAATTAATAGTCTAGCTATTATTACTATTATATAAGCGTTAAATAACACTCAATATAACTCATAATAATAGCCCAAATAATTATTTTAAGGTCCTAATAATGTTACTATAATTAAATAAAAGCTATATTAAATATAGTATAGGCGTAACTCACTTACAATGGGTTTTTATTAAAAACCGGGCTTCGCTGGAGCAGCGTTTCCGAGTCGAAAGCTTTTCTTCTCGGAGCCGTCGGGCGCTCCGGGGCTTTCTTCTCGTGATAGGGAGGTTCCCTAGACTTGGGAGGGGTTTAGGGAGGCTATAGAGAAGTTAGAGAGAGAAAGAGAGGCTTATGGTGTGAAGAAAATATGAGGAGTTCACCCTTGTATTTATAGGAGTTTTATAGTAAAGTAGTCTCTAAGCTTCGTCCGTAACTTTTGCATACGAGCTCCGTTTTTGTCTGTATTTTTACCATTGAGTTCCTATTAATGATATCTTCAACTTTCATTTAGACCTCGTTAGCTAATTCTCATTCTATCTCGGATTTACAAAACTGTATCGAATTCGCCGCGCTCGAAAAGTAGGGACTAAGCTTCGTCCATAACTTTCGCATACGAGTTCCGTTTTTGTCTGTCTTTTTACCGTTGAGTTCCTATTAATGAGATCTTCAACTCTCATTTAGACCTCGTTGGCTAATTCTCATTCTATCTCGGATTTACAAAACTGTATCGAATTCGCCGCGCTCGAAAAGTAGGGACTAAGCTTCGTCCATATCTTTCGCATACGAGCTCTATTATCGACGTTCTTTATATCCACGCGTTGGTATTTACGAGTACTACAACTTTCATTTAGATCCCGTCGGCTAAAAATCGACCGATCTAAAATTCAGATTTCGGGCTGTGCACTGCTATGCTAAATCTTAGAAAAATCATAACTTCCTCATACGAAGTCAGATTTGGGCGTTATTTTTATAGATGTTCTTAGTTTAACATATTCTACGACTTTTGTTTAGAGCGCTAAGGCTAAATCTCGCCCTATCGTAAATTCACTATTTACGCTTCCCGGTATCGTGTCGGTTCTGTCGCGAAACTTCGACGGGTCATAACTTCTTCGTTATAACTCGGATTTCGGCGTTCCTTATATGCACGGAAACCTTGAGACATATTCTACAACTTTATGTAGAGATATCAGGATTATCTCACACTTTAATTTTGACGTTCATTTTTATTTTTTATTAATTATACATTTATAATTAAATAATAAACACATAAACACACATAATTCACATAATACTCAAATATTTCATCTTTATTACTTCAAAAAGAGTTACAAGAGTTGACCTAGATTATTACATTGACAAAAATGCTTAACCCTAAAACCCGGGCGTTACACTCACCTCACACTGCTAAAGTCCAGCGGACAAAACTCTAGCTGCTAAATGACAGATTCCTGAACTGTCAACATCAAAATAACACCCAATTAATAATTGGGTTCTAACACATAACCATAAGTCCATGCTTGGGGTAAAAGAATACTTTACCCCCAACTTAGCATGATTCAAGCCCAAGGCCCAATCCAAAGGCCCAAAATTCAAACAATGAACCAAAGCCCAATATATGGCCCAATTTTCCAAATTGGGCCCAAACCTCTACATGGTCTTACCCTAAGGCCTAACTATTTATTCTAGTCCAAACATTTGGCATTCAAATGGTCCAACATCTCATAATCATCAAGGCCCAGATGGCCTATCTATGGCCCAATTTTCCAAATTGGGCCCAAGCCTTTCTAATGGGCCTTATACTAAGCCCAAGTCAATATTCTAGTCCATATACTTGTTCTTGGATGGCCCATTAATAGATTAATCACCAAAGCCCAACAAAAGGCCCATCTTGAAGCCAAAACATAATTAGGGTTTCTCACATAAAAAATGACGATTAGGGTTAAGTGTTATTGCTTAACCCATTAGGGACCTAATCCATTAAGTCCATCACTCCACTAGGCCAAACATATAATATAATTGGGCATAAGTCATATTTGAATCCATTGGTCCAAACATTGGTCTAAACATAATTGGGTCTCGGCAATCCAAAACTGATATCTTCCAAAATTAGGGTTTTCCTAAACCCTAATTAGGGTTTCTAACCCAAAAACATGCCAATTAATCCAATGATTAGATTTTTAGGTTAATTATGGTTTCATTAGATCAAGCACCACCCACTGCCACCTCGGGCGGTGGTGGTCGACGGCGGCACCCGACGGCAGCCACCACCTCACGGTGGTGGTTATGGTTCTAGTCCAATCATGTCCAAATCATCTCAAAAGCAATCCAATCACAAGAAAATGCACACCGCCATCCAACACGGCGGCAGCCACCACCTCATGGTGGTGGTGGTGGTGGGTTTTCTTCGAGTTTTCCGTACAAATAATGTATATACGACATTTTATCAAAAGAAATACACATATAATATAACACATACACACACACTGCCACCCTTGTGGTGGCAGGCGGTGGTCGGAGGTGTTAGCCACCACCTCACGGTGGCGATGGTGGCTCTCTTGTGATGTTCAACCAAGCAACACACGCCCTAGCACACACAAACACGACTCGGTCATCCCCTGCAACGACGACGTACCACCAACGAGTTTCCTCTGGTCATCCACTGTCATGGCGTCCCATGGCAGCCTTGGCCTTCAGCAGTAGCATTACAGCAACAGTAGGGCTCGACGACTTTGTCCTCGACTGGAATGGCGGTTGATGGTGTCGATAAAGCGGTGGCTATCGGCAGCAGAAACGAAAGGAAGAAGAAGAAAGGATGGCAGAAGTCCGGTGGTCGCTTGTGGCCGTTCGCTGATCGGAAACAAGCATGGTGGCGGTGCCGATGGGGTGGACATAAGGTTGGCGGCGGGTGCTTAATAATGTAGGGTTAGGGTTACCAAGGGTGACGGGTTATATACCCCAACCCCCATAAAACTTCACTCCATAATGACAACATTAGTCCCTCCCTTCTGAAATAATTTCGAAATAGCTCCAATATTTACCCGTTATACCCCTGCTCCCATAATTCCTTTCATAGTAAGTGCAACAGTTACCAAACAACCCCTCCTCTACAAATTATTTTCAACTGAAGTCCATATATTACCATTCAACCCCTTAGCCCCCAAAATCTCTTCAAATTAAGTCCCAATAATTTACCAAGCAGTCCCTGCCTTCATAAATATTTACAAAACCAAACCTGAACTTACACTTTTAACCCCCAACTTCTAAAATTATGACATTTAACTCCTCGAAACCAACACCTTGCCAAATTATATTGATTTTAGGGCAACTATTCATTCATTAATTTGTCGGGTGTTACATTAATACAAATTAACTGATGTCTCTATGAAATCCTAACAATATGTTTTCTACATTATCATACGTGATTTACCTAACAACTTGAGTTAACTAACTAAAAGGACTAACTCATGCACTAACTATGACTGTGTTGTGAGACATTTAAATAGTACTCTTGTTTTCATGTCAATTATTTGTTTTGTTTTTTTAGGGTAAAGTATCATTTTGTGTTTATGAAAGGTGATACTGGTATGGATTATTTGGATTTTTACTGTAATGGAAAGCTAATGCTGGAAAGGCTCAAAGAGACTCAAACTAGAAGACACAAATAGATACATTATTCAAGTGAGTCGTATTATTATTGCATAAATAATACTTGGTTTGAACTTTAAACGAATATGAATCAAGTTAGTGATAATGCTAAAGACATGATTTTGATGTGTCATTTTTTTCATGTATAGATTATGTGATTATGCTGAGCGTTTTGCTATTTTTCTAGAAATGGAGACAACCCTATGCTATATATCTTGACACCTTGCATTTAAAATTTTATGGTCTTTTTGGGTTGGTGTTTTCTTGTTTTATTATGAATATCTTGTACATAAATAACCATGAATTTGCAATTTTTGTTTTTAATATTGACATGGAAATCCAAATTAATTTGGTAATTCAAACTCTAGAAGAATTAAGACAAACTCTGTGCAGAAATGAGCAACAGGTTTTTGCTTGAAATACTTTAGTATAAGTTTATGTATCGCCAAACGTTACCAAATTTCTAATACTTAAATTAAAAAAAAATTATTATATGTAATTAATAAAGTAATAAACTAAAAAGACTAAAAGACAGAAAAATATTGAAAAATCTCCCTTTATTGTTTCTCTTTGTAGGAAGTTTATGGAGAAGATATGTTAAAGAGAGAAATTGATGACCTCCAAAAACGATATCAGGTATATGTTCACAATTTTGTTTCTATAAATAAGGCACTACGTACACATTTTGTTCCTTCTTTTTTTTAGATAACTAGTCATGTATGATTTTTTTTGTTATCAGGCAAGTGAGCATAGATGCGAAGATCTGGTTATGCGAGTTCCTGAATCAACAAGACCTCTTTTGGGGCAGATTGAATCTATGCAAGTTTCTTTTGGTTTGCTACATTGTGCCTTGAGCTTCATTTTTGTTTCACCGACCTTCTTTTGGTAATAGGAAACAACTACTAGAAAAGTAGAAGCCTAGGTTGCTGTGGAGAGATCACTAAACATTCGGCTTCAGGTCCCATAAATACCATATATCATTTTGATTTTTAGCGTATTAATAATTTTATTCCATAGAATTCCCTAATATCTAATGTTTCAGGATGCAGAGGCCAGAGCTATAGCCTTAATGAACGATTATCCCAAACATTATCTAGAATAAATGTTCTTGAAGCTTAGTGCTTTGGTTGATTTGATTGAGCCATGAAAGAGTTGGTAGCATATTATCCCAAACATAATGTATTTTTTTCAGCTGCATCTATAGAGACGACATGTCGTCTCTATAGGTGGATTTATAGAGACGACATGTCGTCTCTACAGGTGCATCTACCACCACGACATATTGTCTTTATAGTTGCATCTATGGAGGCGACACGCTGTCTTTATAGATGAACCTATAGAGTCGAAATGTCGTCTCTATAGCTTTATCTATGGAGACAACAACTTATAGCGACGAACCATAATAGGAGGACATGTCGTTTGTAAAAGCTACCAATTGCGATGATATTTTTAGCGACGACAAAAAAGATCTATTGCGACAGGCCTATGGTAACGAGAGCTATAGGGACGACATGTCATCTTCGACACCTATATGGACGACTTTTGAACCTATAGAGACGACATTGGTCGTCCCTATAGGTCCCGTTTCTTGTAGTGTCAAAGGGATGAAATAAAGATGACATATTTGATTAAATGACCTTTTCAACCAAAGGGGCATAATTTTGAATCAAAGTTAGTTGGTAAGAATCTATGATGTTTTGTTGTGGAATAGTTTGATGAATTTTTAGGGATGGAGTATAGCATAAAAAAGAAGAAGGCATATTGTTTGTATTGCTACTTGTTTGGAGACATGGTAGGGAAACAAGGTAGAAGATATGCATTTGTAATTTTGAGACATGGTAGGGCAACAAGGTGGAATGATGCATTTGTAACTGAAGGCTTTAACACTTGGAGTAAAAAAAACATTACGGAAACATTTGGGTAATATCCAAAGTTATCACCAAAAGGCACAACAAAAGTGTGATTTGCTATTGAGAAAAAAACCAATATATTAGTGAAGTCCATCGTAAGAAAATGTAACTTGAGAAAAGTAATTATGAAACTTGATTACATGCTACAATTCGTAGTTGTATATTTTTATTGAAAAGTACATTACCGTTTCGTGGTCATGACGAGTCAGAAAATGAGTGGTGCATTCACCGGTTTGAAACCTTTTATATTAAGAGAAATAGTTCCACACATTATGTAACGTCCCAATTTTTAAACCATTTTTTTCATTTTTAACAGATATTGTTTCATTCATTCAATCACAAAGAAAACCATTTTCTGATAATCAAAACCCAACCATTTAAATCATACTATAAAATATAACACACGAAAATCTCAAAACTTGTAGCTTATGTGCATGTATAGTCAAGACTTACCCCTTCTTAGAATCTGATGAAGTGCCTGAAAAAACAGTTAATCCACACTATAATCCAAATCTTAGTGATTTTCTCAAAATTCCACATACCACAATACACATCCAATGCATACAAAAATGGCCCACAACATATCATCATTCTGCCATACATTATTAACTCGCAGCCTTTAGCCGTTTCGTCAACCCCTTGGGTATCTTTGATCATAGCCTTTGCTATTCTGTCATCAACCCTCAAAATATAATAACCATTGAGTCGCAACCTTTCATCGTTCCATCAATGCCTTGGGTGTCTTTGACTCACAACCTTTTTCTGTTTCGTCATCAACCTACCCAAACATGATACCATCTAAACCAACAAACAACAAACTTATAGAAAACTAACCAATTCTACTGGTATAAGTATATACTACTAGGTCCTATACCCTATCGTGCAAGGATATCCACTGTCATACGAGGTATTGTGAGGAAACTCACCTGAACAATGCTCGAACAAATATTAGCAGCCCAACTGGAGGTTCCACTAGAAAACAAATGCACTAAACAAGAATCAACCTATAATACCATAAATGATCAAATATTATGGGAATTTGGTAACTAAATAACTAGATCCTTCACTAACCCCAATAGCATTGAAATGACTATTAAATAAGGATTAGCCAATCAAGACAGTCGGGAGGCAGGATCATTTCAACATATATCCTTTCTAAAATCAAACAACTAGACCAATGTGTCTATCATAGACGTCACTCCCACAAGTAGATCAACTGGTATAATAACTGGGATAAATGATTAATCAATATAACAACGGGTATACTCTATATCAATTTATACTTAAGCGAAAATGTAACATACCCGATTAATGAATTCAAATAGCCGCGATTAGAACTTTGACGCTTATTTTCTTATATCCTTCCGAAAGCTCCAGAGCTTCGCTAACTGAACTATAGAACGATATGTCAAATCGTTAGGGAACGCAATGATCAAGGGAGAGAAATATATATATATATATATATATATATATATATATATATATATATATATATATATATATATATATATATATATATATATATGGACTCTTTGAAAGAAAATGGGGAAAATAAATGAGGGGGGCTGACCCTCCATTTATAAGCTAAACTTCTGAAAGACATAACTTAGAAGGATGTGCCACACCCTATGATCAGGCGTGAAATGTTTCTTTCTTGCACGCAACCTCGACTCCAGATGCCAGACACATTTAATGTGGCACCTCGTGCCTCTGATAGGCACCCTACGCCTCCAATAATTCGTCAAATCTTTGAAAAATCATATCTTTCTCATGCGAACTTTGTTTTCGATGTTCTTTATATCTACGTGTTCGTAATGACATCTACTACAACTTTCATGCTAAAAATTTTGGATAAAAAGAAATGTATTTTAACTTTTATTTTTAGGAACAACGATTTATATCTTTTTACTATGAAAAGTGAAAACATAGTGTTACAACTCTCCCCCACTTACAAAGATTTTGTCCATCTAATGTGTATAGGCCTTACAATAATACATCCATCTAATGTGTACAGGCCCTCTAAGAATGGCTTCTTCAGGTAAACGAAGAACTAGATGAATCATTATGTCAAAAAAATGATGGAGGATATATCAACTCAAGATTACATAATAT
Source organism: Lactuca sativa (assembly GCF_002870075.4). Taxonomy (NCBI): domain Eukaryota; kingdom Viridiplantae; phylum Streptophyta; class Magnoliopsida; order Asterales; family Asteraceae; genus Lactuca; species Lactuca sativa. The sequence continues at coordinate 135,915,436 of NC_056624.2, forward strand.
CTTCACCAGTTCTTATTGGGAATTTATCATGTTGTTAACTTCCAAAGACCATGCACAATTTTTTTGAAAAAATGTACACAAGCCAATGATTTTTTTTGAAACATTTGTCAGGAGACCTACTCGAACCCGTACACATAGCAATCATTGCATGAGGATGTGATGATCATGAGACTTTTGCCCAACCATATGTGATTTAGTATAAAAAATCGTCTTATTAAAGTTCGATCCAAAACCGTTAGGTAGTGTCACTCTTTTAATGAATTAACAGAAACGTTTTCGATTAATTAGTTTGAAAGAGTAAGAAGCATCGGCTAGTATTTCTTTCTTCTTGTTGTTTTCTTTCTTCTTGTTGTTTTCTTTCTTCTTCTCGTTGACTTTCTCTTTTGGCCATTGATCTGGTTGAGTGCTCATTTTTTCAAGTCATCTATTTCTCCTTTTGTTTCTTTGGTTTTTTCCTTCATCAGTGTAGTATTCAACACACTCTCACTCACATTTTTTCCACATGCATAACATCTATATTGTGTTTTGGGTCGACGGAAGACCAATAATCAAACTCGAAGACAATACTATTTTTCATCCACTTCAACTCTTTTTTTCTTTCATCATCGTACCTTTTTTTCTTTCATGGAGACGAGCTAGTTTCTTTAATATAGTTGCATTATATAATCATCTAGGACATGCTCTTGTCTTAGTTTGACCAATAAACAATAGACTATGCCTCCAACTATGGTTTATATGCAAGAATCATATGTGACCAACATAGGACATCTTGACGGTCACATGAATAGAAGATGTGTCTTCGTTACTAGTAGGCATGCTAAATAACCTTGACCACTTCATACATACAAAATGCTACATGTTGGGAAATCGTTAATAGTCCAAAAAAATCGCACCCATATTGAATAAAATGATGGTTGATGCATCTTGTATTTGGACTCCTTCGGCCCACAACATTTTCAACTCATCCACCGAAGGCCTCAAGAAGCATCAATGTCCTTTGATGGTGATGTAGGTCCAGGAATCAGCAAAGTTAGCATAAAAGAAGACTATTTAATATATATATATATCCATGGTGGTGTATTAAAGGTAGTCATTATAACTGGCAGAGTACTATAAGTACTATTAAAGTTGTCGAATGGATTAAAGCCATCAACAGACAAACCTAGACGAACATTTCTAGGTTCTTTGGCAAACTATGGATATATCTGATCAAAATCTTTCCATGACTTTTTATCAACCGGATAACACATGATATCATCCACTAAGCATCCAATATTATGCCAACACATATATGTAGTTGTGATACTAGAGCTATACATTTTTTGAAGCCTTGGAGTCAAAGGAAAGTACAACTGAGCATCCAATATTATGCCAACACATATCTAATCTCCTTAGAAATCGAGCAACATGGAATCATTCTCCTTCCAAAACAAAGCACAATAATTTTTTCAAGCATGGGTGGATTGATATCCTAACCCTATCTTGCTCAACTTCTTCTTAGCTTCATAGTGTGAGACTAGATCTTGCTCTTCGGGAAAGCAACTCTTAGTAACTCTACAAGTTAGTTAAACAAACAATTTGTCTCTGACATCCCTGTTTTCACGGCCAATTAAAAAAATTATTTATGATTATTTAATTTAGAGTATTCTTTAATTTGTGCGGAATTTGTCCCAAAATGTTATTTTAATCAAAGCATCTCCGTCGGCAAAATTCTCAATTTATTTTTAAAAGTATATTTTTAGAGGTCTTAGACTGTTGAAACCCAAATAAAAATCATAATTGTTTCATAAAAATTATGTTCTCGACTAACTTTATGTCGATGGAATTATATATACGACATCTTTAACTCTCGTTTAGATTGTTTTACCTAACAATCAACCGATTTTAATTTTGGTTTCTGTGTTGACATTGTTGCGCTGAAACTTTAAAAAATCATAACTTCCTCATACAAAGTCATATTTGGACGTTTTGTATATGCATGAATTCTCTTTTATGATTAGTACAAATGTCGTTTAGATTACTTAGGCTAATAAGCAACCTATCTGTGATTCCCTATTTATGACACACTTTGTTGTATAAGTTTGAACGGGAAACTTCAATGGATCGTAACTTCTTCATACGAAGTCCGATTTATGCGTTCCTTATATCCTTGAAATCATCGTTATCACTAAAACATCTTTACCTAAGATTATTTACTATATCTTGAATGAATAGCCCGAATTCATGGGCATTACGATTATCTCCCCTAGGATGATTACCTCCCGAAATCATCAGTAAAATAGGGTTGGATGATGATACCGCGAGTCACTTTTCCATCCTAAGTTATAACTGTAACTCATATGTCTTCCTCATCAAGTTCTTTAGACTTATTAGCTGTTGGTGGTGCTCAAACTTGCACCCACTCTTCATTCTTTGTTGGAACTTCAGTCCTAACCTTCGAATTACAAACTCGAGCTTGATCGGAGACTCATGCTCCTTTCTCTAACAAACTCAACCTATGATAAGGTATTTTATTTGACTACCATATATAATAGATCGAATAGTCACACTTTAATGACCTTCCATTGCATGATTCAAACTCTAGAATAGAAGACACCTTCCTTCCTGTTCTAATGTGGTACATCTACATCATAGCATGTAGCATTTATAGCTACTAGTTGCTCAGCCTTAATGAAGGTTGCAATACTTCTATCGATCGATTTTATCATCCTTTTCCTTTAATCTTTTGACTAAATTTGGATACTACATCGAACATGGTTATCTGAACCGAGTAACTTACTTCGCAAAATTATCTTAATTAGAATTGATTCGTTATGACCACTAGGGTTCGAATAACATTCGTTTTCTCAATCATTATCGAAACGATGTCAATGACGGGAACAGGCAAAACAAACTCAACTAATAGTGCCTTAATAACCTTGTGACTCTTACTAATCCAAGTGCAAGTCTTGTGCTTCAGGTAGTATAGGCCTCTACTACCTTTCACATGTACTCATACTCATCCCAAGAATTGCCTCGCATTTTTCCAAGTCACTACACATAAAAACCACAAACCAATTTAACACACATGAAGGTGCTCAAGCAAGCACATAAAATGATTTTCCTAGACTCCACTGGGATTTCTTTTACGTATATGCTTGCTCTAGCATATTTTATTTTTTTGCTCCTTTATTTCAACATCAATAATCCATAACATCATCAAAGAGGTCTTTTAGGAATGCCTCTACTATAATGTTGTCTTCATAATAACAAGTTTTTCTCCTCCACTTTTGATAATTTTAGACAATGTAACTTTGAATGTGATTTTACTTCCAAACTCTAAGTATAAATTCCTCTAAGTGTGCAATTAACTTGGAACACAACACCAAAATCTATGTTGGTGGTCATGGATAGTAATGATATCCATCTATTTGTACCATCTATTAATTCTATCTCCTTTTTGTAACGTCTTTATTCCTTTATAGTAATTGATTATCTGAATTACATCTCTACTTCATAGGGGTCACTCCTAAGAATTTTGTTTCATTCTCAGCATGCTCTACTATCTTCAACTTGGTCCTTTGTCATCCTTGACTCCAATAATCTACTTCGTGCAATACTATAGATGTATTATTACTCCAGGTAAGCACTGTAACTTACTAAATTAGTAAGTTACTTTGCATTTCACCAAACCATGACTATTTTCACCATCCTAGTCATGTATGTTATAATCGGTTTAACATATTGATGAACTCTCATAAGGATGTCATAGAAGTTAATCATAACTTAGTATTATTGACTACTAAGTTAGAGCAACATGTATAGGGTACATATAAGCTCTTAACACATTAATCAACTATATACTGCCTCGTATAAATAGACAAGTCTCGATCTATTGAGTCTGAAAACTTTGTTAGCCTTAATCTCTTTTCTTTCTTGAATTCTTCTGAATTCTAACAAATGACCTCAGCTTCCATACCATTGGAGTATCTATCACCATCTTCATTTCCTCTAAATTCACAAGCAATCATTGCTTCAATCTGGTCGGTGATGGAAACACCGAGAAAAGGGGCAACTTCATGGATTACACCAAAAGTCATTCATCCCAACAAATGTACTTCGAACGTACAACATCTCTCTAAAGGTACTATTATATTATCAAATGTATTCGATAGGTATTATTCACTATCGTAAGTCTCTTTATCTCGATGAAAAGTTATATGTCAATTCTAATACAGTAAGTAAACATTTAGAATCTGCACAGATAAAATTTATTTTCTTTCTTTTCAGGTTGGCAATAGACATTTAAAATTTATTATAATAATAGCAATATAGGTAAGCAACCTAAGGCATTCTATATTTCATAACAACTAGCACATATTATCACATAAGGTATTTATCCTAAAGGATGCTAGCGCGCATCATAGCAAGTAAGGTATTTAACCTAAGACATGTTATAAGATAAATTTCATTAGCACATAATAGTTATTAAGGCATATATCCTAAAGTAACCTAGTGCTTGTGTCTATTTAGGTTTTCAACCTGAAATATATTAGACACACATCTCACAATCATCACTTAATCTCTAAGTTTAAGTCTAGAAATCCTCATAATTCCTAGATCGATTAAACTAATGCTCTGATACCAACTATGATATCCCCATTTTCATAGCTAATTAAAAACTTTTCTTCATGCTTATTTAATTCACAGTATTCTTTCGTTTGTGTAGAGTTTGTCCCAAAATGTTATTTTAATCAAAGAATTTCTGAATAAAGGATTTTTATTAATATATAAAAACTTGGGATGTCATAACTGATACAAAATATAAGCATAAGCTTTTCTTAACATGCATTACAACATCTTATTATATTAATGGCCCACATCTCCTCGAATCTTTTATCAAATCCAAAAATCACTATCCATTTACCTTTGTACCACTACCTATGATACAAAGAAACTTAGTAGGTCGGGCTGGGAGGCCTCGTGAGTACATAGGGTTTTCAACCCACAATAATATAATTAATTTGTTTAATTACACATTTCACATCAAACAATTAACTCGATTACCCATCCCCCTTTTCTTATATATTTATCTCTAAGGAATCATCCTAAGGATCATCGCAAGCATTAGGTTAACAATACTGCTTTGGGGATTCCGTAGCAATAAGGAAACCATGAGAGAAAAGGAGTACATCACATGGACACATAGTTCATCACCTACAAGTTGCGAACTTGTCAGTGTTCTACTGGACTGTCTAGAATAGTTTGTGGTTGTCATATATACTTTGTTAGATAACTACATCACATATCACATAGTAAAGTTATGGCCTCTTCTCGTCATTTTTCATCTCTCATCACCAATCGCTACCCAATATTATAAGTATAAAAATACATATTCGACTAAATAAAAATCATCTCACATTGTTTCATCTAATACAGGACATCTTAATCACAGATAATAAGAACATATATCATTTAACTATATAAATACTTCATATCTATGTGAAAGATGAAAGTAACTATGCACTCACTTTTTAAAAGTGGATAACTTGTGATTTGGGTAGAGCTTCTCCTAACACCTTAGCTTTTCCTTTGATATGACCTAGGTATACACATCACTAAGTCTTAGTTTTATATGTCTGACGACTAATGATAGTCTAGATTCCTCACTAATCCCAATGTCTACATCAAGTAAGGAATAACCAAATAAGATCATATTGGAGGTAGGGCCCGTTTGGTACACAAAGTATATTGTTTGGAAATCCCACATAAACACCTCACTAGATCTAGCCTAGACATCACTCTCATAAGTAGATCAAGCAATATTATGAATTGGAATAATTGATAAATCTTATTTATAAATTCATAAAAACGACTATGAATATAAATATAAGTTACACTTAAAGCATAGTAAGTGCAGCTTAACTTACATAAATTTTAGCGAAAACCAAAAAATTATGCAGGCAGAACTCCAACCCGGGAGCTTCTATTTGTCAGAATCTCATATGCCCAGGGCTTTCTAAGCTAAGATACTTTGAAACCTAGAAGAAAAGACCTCAAAACCAACCTAAGGATTTAAGATAGAATTCAAAGAAAGTGTGAAGAGGAATGGGGGGATGAGTTGTTATTTATAGTTGATTTTTGACCATGCATGCCGTTTTTTACGTAACTTTCTCATACGAGCTCCATTTTTATGCTCTTTATTTCCACATGTATCTATAGAAGAATACTACAACTTTCATTTATACTCTGTCGGCTAATTATCAGTTTATTTTTAAAGTTATATTTTTAGAGGGCTTATCTGCTAGAACCCAAATAAAAATCATAACTCTTTTATACAAATTCTGTTCTTGACTGTATTTATACCGAAGAAATTGTATAGTGACTTCAACTTTCATTTAGGGTGTCTAGCGTAACAATAAACTGATTTTAATTCCAGTTTATGTGTTGACACAGATGAACTGAAACTTTAAAAAATCATAACTTCCTTATACGAAGTCAGATTTAGATGTTATTTATATATACGAGTTCACTTTTACGATTACTATGACTTTATTTTAGATTAATTAGACTAATAAGTAACCAATCTCTGATTCACTATTTACAACGCACTTTGCCATATAGGTTTAACACAAAACTTCAAGGGACCGTAACTTCGTCAAACGAAGTTAGATTTATGTGTTCCTTATATCCTCGAGATCATAATTATGACTACAACATATTTAGCTAATATTATTTATTATATCTTAAATGTATGTACCAAATGAGTAAGCGTTACACTGTCCATCTATTGATCATTTTAATATGCAACAACTTTTCCAAAATGCTTAGGGAAGACATGTCACTAAAATCAGGGTATAAATCGGTATTGAGATCCTAAAAAAACATCAAATTCTGGATCTATACCTCATTCCTCCTCATCTATATTTTCTTTATTTATATTTTGTTTTGCCATAACATCATTAACTACATAAAACATCTCATTAGTTACTCGAGTATTTATTCTTGGAGTCGAATTGTAGCCTAAATCTAAAGCAACATGTTTTCTCACTGCGATGATCCCACGTAGTATACGATTCTAGAAACCCACAATCATGTATGTGGGCATAAACCATATGAAACAACAGTTGATACATATTCACACACATTTTGCATAGACAACGCACTTTGCCTTCACAGTTGACATGTTTCTCAAAAATCTTCATAAAGTTATTAAGACCTTCCAAAAAATTTGAAGACATTTGGTTCTTCTCTCTAATCCAACTCTTATTGGTCGTCATTATTGTTTCATTATTAAAAATTACATTATATACATAGTTATTGAAAGTTAAATTATATTTGGGCTACAAAACATAAGTTAGAGTTTAAAGTTTACTCTACAAGAAGTAAAAGTTGGATGGAATGGATAGAGTATTCACAAGTATATAAAGAAATATATACTTGAGAAGTGAAAGTTGGATGGAATTGAGAGAGTATTTACAAGGGTAGGCTTCTAACCCTTGTTTTTGAATACCTTTTCTCATATGTGAATGTATATTACTTGATTATTTGTTTGAGAAAAATTCGGTAACATTTACCCTTAGCTCCCAAGTATATACATAAATATATACCTGATCAGCAAAGAAAAAATGACAACCAAATTTTTCTTAAACAAACAATCATGCAATACACATTCACATCCTAAATGAGATAAAATAGTCAAAAAAAAAAAAAAAAAAAAAAAAAAAAACAGTCCAGAAATGGGGACATCCCAAAATTAATCTCTAAATCAATTTTGGACGGATATTTCTAGGCTCTTGATGATTATACATAAGAGACTTAAACTTAAAATCAATGATTCAATGTCTTTTCATATTTCTGTTAATTATAGCATCAAACTTTTGCTTATTTTCTGTTATAGCATCGTACTTTTACTATTATAATACATAATATTATGGTTTAAATAATGTACCATTTAATTTTAATTTCTTATTAATTTCATCTTTTTGTTAATTATAGTCATACTTTTGCAGTTAGGTTTCTTTAATAGAAATGTACTTTTATTAGATTACACATAATAACATTGTATTTTAAATATATATATATATATATATATATATATATATATATATATATATATATATATATATATATATATTTGTTTTTCTCTATTATAAATATGAAAAATAAGTGAAAAATGAATGATTTAATAAGCAAACTAATAAAAGTATGTTGCAATTAATAACCTTTGCAGTAAGGCTCATTAGTTAGTTTGATAAAGCATTATATTTTCACTTCTTTTTCATATTTATATTATTTTTGTTTTTTCCTATTATAGCATTGTACTTTAAATATATATATTTTTTTCTATTATAACAATTTACTTTTGTTTTGTTTCAATTGCAACATTGTACTTTAATTAATCATATTACCTAATTAAGCTAAATTCATAATGATTACAATTAAGTCGTTAAAAATATTAAGCACTTTCAAACCATATTATCATGAAAATAAAAACATATTAAACACTTACCTATTAAGCATTTTATAATACAAACCAATAACAACTATTCATTAAGCATTCACTTACAAAACAAATTAAGCACTTATCATGAAAATAGAAACACGTTAAACACTTATCAATTAAGCACTTAATCAATTTAACACTTTATCAATTAATCACTAAGCACTTATCATGAAATTAAATAGAAACATTTTAAACACTAATCAATTAAGTACTTTTCCACTTCATCTTATATGTACTCAAACTAGTAAACCTAAACAACTAACACAATCTTACATATTATATATTTTATACATCCAAAACAACTGGTCAATATCAACAATTACATAATCAAAGATTCTAAATACATAAAACATCACCTAATCAAAGACAAAACTAAAATAAAAAGTTATAAACCTTACCTATTCTTCCTGTTATGGTGCCCGAAATTCGGTGGCGGGTTGTAGACGGTGGTCCTCCGGTGCTGGCCGGTGGTCACTGAAGAAACCTCAAATAAAAAATTAAATAAAAAACTTGAAAAATCACAAAAAAATACTTGTGGCCGACAATGAAGGAGAGTGGCTGGAACTCGATGTTGTCGTCGATGGTCCTCCGATGACTGCTTATCGGGAAATAAAGCAAAAAAACATGAAAATCTCAAAGTCGAACTGGAAAAAGAAAAGTGAAATTAGAAAATAGAAGTGAAAGAGGAGTTACTTGTAGTTGGCAGTGAAGGAGAGTGTTCGGAGGGTCGTCGGTGTAGAATCCATGGTGGAGAGATCGAGAGAGAATGAGTGTGGATTTGCAGCTGCAAATGAGGTGTCAACTGGCATGTTCCTTGAGATTAAACCCTATGTTGACAACATATCGTCAGTATTAGGTTAAAGTAAACAGCGCCATATCCTACTTGCAAATAAATAAAAAAATATTTGTTCCGACAACAAGTCGTCAGAATTGACAACATGCTGTTGGGATACTTTTCAACAAACGTCTTTTTTTTCTGCAAACATGAATTATAGATAAATATAAATTATATTTTCCGTAAACTAGGCATAGATTTTGAGAAAACTGTGTAACCCTTTTCATTTTCGCCTAAGCTATGACGGCGACATGGCATCGGCACAGATACCCAGGTCAAACAAATTTGGTCAAGCCTATACCGACAACATGTCGTCGGTATATCATACGTTGTCATGAGCGGAGCCAATAGGGGGGTTGTCGGATGCTTGGCCCCCCCTAATCTCTCAAATAAAGCATTAATTATAGCATAGTGAATAAATCCCCCGAATAGTTAGATGGCCTGCATCGACTATTACAAATTTTGTACTTTAGTAGTGTTCAACCCCTCTCATTCTTTCTTAAATTCTAGGGGTGAGCAAACACAAACCAAGAAACCGAGAAACCGATTAAAACCGACGAAACCGAAACCGTAAAAACCGAAACCAAAGCAAAACCGACGGTTAGGGTTTGAATTTTTTAAAAACCGAAAAATCGGGTTCGGTTTCGGATTTTACCCAGAAACCGACCCATCCAACCCAAGAAACCGACCCATACTTGATTGTTTTTTGGTTGTAATAGAATATTTCGGGTTTTGGTTGTAACTTGTAATAGATTATTTGTTGTAAGACTCATGTTTTTTGAAGTATTTAACTTAAATTTGGTGTTTTTTGAAGTATTTAACTTGTTGCTTCATTTATGGAAAATGGGTTAAAACCCAAAACCCATGGGTTTAAACCCAGAACCCGTGAATGTATGGGTTGAACCCGAGACACCGAAAAACCGCCCAAACCGACCTTAGAACCTGAGAAACCGAACCGACCAGAAACCGATCCTATTAAGTTCTAAAAACCAGAAACTGACCACTTATGGGTTGGGGTCCAAAACCGACCCAAACAGACCCATGCACAACCCTATTAAATTCAATTACTATACAAAAAAAAAAAGGTATATCAATTATGTCTAAAATTAAGTCTCAAATTTATTAACTAACTAACTAGGTTATACACGCATTTATTTTAATTGCTGAATTGCTTTGGTTTATTTATTTTAATTCATGTTTATAAATTGGTATCTTAATTGTAAATCCATATAGCTAGTAGTTTTTTTTCCACACATAAAAGTTATATATGATTTCTATTTTATGAAACAATGACAAAAACAATTAAGATAACTAATGGATGAAAATCGGTGTTTATAATCATTTGAAAACATTTTTTTTGACCGAAAATTGTTTAAAAAATTTAAAGATTGATTATCGCAAAAATCAATGTAGCCCATATCTAAATGATTTTTTTCTTTATCAGTTTTACAGACTAAATTATGTTATTTGGATATAAAAATATTTTAATATCATATTACGATGTAAGCTCTCCTTATCCTAAAATCTCAACTCCGCCCCTGTATGTAGTAGCGACGACATGTGTCATAGGCATAGATGTCCTCAGTATAGGGGTCTTTTCTTGTAGTATTGGTACCACTAATGCCGAAGCTACATGGTAACAATCCTTTTCTTAGTATTGCTAGCTACCTTAGGACAAGGTCATAGTCGAAGGGTAATACAATGTTGTGGACATCGACACAAAAGCATGCCAAGTTGTTGAGAGCTGGCCCAAAAGGAACCAGATATTACCAGCCCGCTACCAGAATTAGCCCAACGATAGTTGGATAAATCAAAGGGGCGTTGCTGTCTAGTAGTCTTCATCCCTCATGAATTCTTGTTTCATGGCCATCATCTTCCTTTTTCTTAGGATAGTTGCTTAAAATTAGGATGTATAGTTTTTTACTTTTTTTCGTTTTCTTTTAAACCCTTGTTTCATGACCATCATCTTTGATATATCAGATAATTTGTTCCAAGTGTTCTCGTCTTCTTCCTTCTGTGGATCCGACAAAGCAACTCAAAAGAGAAAAAAGGATTGGTAGTTACTTCACATTCGTTACAAGTTCAAAGTACTACTGTACAAATTATAATTCACTTCATTACATAATTCGTGTACGAAGAAGTATTATAAGGTTGTTTATTACATTAATTCGAATTAATAAAACATATACTATCAACTAGAATCAAGAAGATAATGCTGTTAATGTATACTTATTTTGTTCATTACAAAATAAAGAAGACAAAAAGTTTGAACTTCAATATTTGGTAGGGGCTGCGCGAACGCAAGCCCCCTCTGTCACAAATTATGATGTAGGTTCGACCACTTGGGCCGACCTTAAAGCAGCACCCCTTCAAAGTGCAATGAAAGTCACTACTCTAGGCCATGATCCATCTTGACCAACCATTGACCCCATCCAGGTAAGTATCTAATCCAATTGTCTAGCTTCCGTTTTATACAGCTCCCTCTCCCTTTCAATTTATTCTTTTTGCCGATGTGGGAGCACACCAAAGTATAAGCCAAAACGCATTAATACTTTTCAAACCATGATGCATTATACTTTTCATTTAGTAAAAAAATAATAAGCTTTGATAAACACGACAAGCTTTTCTTTTATAAAGCCTAGTATAAGCCAAGATAATGATAGGTTGTGTATATCCTAGGACCTAGGGACTATAATTTTAAGTTTTTTTCGTAAATGAGAATCTTTTTTCTATTTTTTCATTTGGAGAGGTCATTAATCTGTGATTTCAACACATCATTGGAAGCATACAAAAGAAAACATTGAACTAGTATATGAGATGGGTATGGAATGAGCCATTGAACTTAGAGCATAGACTCTTTGACGTTTGATGAGTGTGTACTTAGTTGAGTCCATGCAATAAGAAATTTTAAGATATTAACCAAATTTTCAAATATATAAGTCGATACTTTTTGTAATTTGAACATCAAAGAAATGAAGAAGAAACAAAAATTCTCATCATTACTGAATAGAAAATACATCAGGAAATATATACAACAGTTAAGATGCACCATGACTACTAACATGCACCTTGACCAACTTAACTAACTATCTACGACACAATTTTATTTCAACAACTAACTGACTTATATCCCAAGATCCCCCCTCAAGATGGAGGCTTAAAAATGTTTTTAAGCGACATCTTGGATAAAAAAGGTGCCATTTTTTAGTATGGTAGAGGCTTGGTAAATAAATCTGCTATCTGATGTGTTGTATGAATGGGCATGAGTTTAATGGTTCTGTCAATGATCTTGTCCCTGATGAAGTGGCAATCTATTTCGATATGCTTAGTCCTTTCATGAAATATAGGAGTAACAGCCAATTGCATTGCAGAATTGTTATCACAGAAAACCAAAGTTGGCTGATCAGATTGCACACCAAAATCCTTAAGCAATTGTCTTAACCAAATTATTTCACTAGTAACTGATCCAATTGCTCTATATTCTGCTTCAGTTGAACTTCTGGAAACTGTAGTTTGTTTCTTTGACTTCCAAGAGATTAAGGAATCTCCAAGGAAAACACAAAATCATGTAACTGATCTTCGAGTATCAATACATCCAGCCCAGTCTGAATCACTAAAGGCTTTAAGTTGTAAAGATTATTTTGATGAAAGAAATAATCCTTGACCAGGATTTCCTTTTAAAAATCGTAACAAATGTTGAGCAGCCTGCCAATGTGGAACTTTTGGTGCAGAAATGAATTGACTTAACCGATGCACAACATAAATAATATATGGGCGTGTAATGGTTAAAATATAGAAGACGTCCAATGAGTCTCCTATATTGAGAAGGATCCGATAATAATTCTCCATCAAAAGAAGACATCTTGTGTCTGGGATCCATTGGATGAGATACGGGTTTGGATGCTAACATTCCGGCATCTTGAAGAAGATCTAGAACATATTGTCTTTGAGACACAACAATACCTCCAGGAGATCTTGCAATCTCTAAGCCCAAAAAGTGTTTAAGTGTTCCCAAGTCTTTAAGACGAAATTGAGTACTTAAACTTTCTTTAAGTTTATTGATAACATCTAAAGAGGAACCAGTAATCACAATATCGTCCACATAAACTAATAAAGCCACAAAATTGTCATTGTTTCCTTTTGTAAATAAGGAAAATTCAGATTGAGACCGTTTAAAGCCCAAGGATTTGAGAAAAATGGAGAATTTTGCATACCATTGCCTTGAAGCTTGACGTAAACCATATAATGACTTTTCCAATTTACATGCATATTTGACTGTAGAATTTCCTGTAAAAGGGTGAGAATAATCTTGGGGTATTTGCATGTAAACTTCTTCTTCTAATTCTCCATTTAAAAACACATTATTGACATCCAATTGTATTAAAGGCCACGATTTTTGAGCTGCAATTGTCAATAAAAGTTTAACTGTAACGAGTTTTGCTACAGGGGAATATGTATCCAAAAAATCAACTCCTTCTTGCTGATTATACCCTTTTGCTACCAAGCGTGCCTTATATCTCTCTATAGAACCATTTGCTTTCCTTTTGATTTTGAAAACCTACTTACAACCCAAAGGCTTTCTGTCATCTGGTAGAGGTACAACAGTCCATGTATTGTTGAGTTCTAAAGCTTGTAATTCCTCATCCATTGCTAATTTCCATTTTGGGGATTCAATGGATTCTTTGAAAGATGTTGGCTCAACTTGAGTTGATATTGCATAAACATATGCTTGATAGGAAGGTGAAAGCTGTGAATAAGACAACACATCGGATAAAGGGTATTTTGGTAATTTCTGGAACCAAATTTACCAGATTGCAATGGTAATCTCTAAGGTATGCGGGTTAAATTCGTTGTCTTTGAGGTCTTTGGGTGACATTTTCTTGAAAAACAACTTCATCTTGATCATAATCATCATGAGGATTTGTTTGTTGAAGAATTATTTGAGAAGGTTCAATGTGAATTGGTTCAAGAATAGATTCAACCACAATTGGTTCAGGTAGAGTATGGGAAATAAATGGATTAATATGAGGATTGGATTATGAATTCTTAAAAGGAAAAATTTCTTCATGAAAAATGACATCTTTGGAAACAAAAATTTGTTTTGTTTCTATGTCAAGTAATCTGTAAGCCTTCATTCCTTGTGGATACCCAACAAACACACAAGCTCTTGCTCTAGGATCAAACTTTTGTCTTTTGGAAGGTAAAGTAGATGCAAAAGCCAAACAGCCAAAAGTTCTAAGATGAAAATATGAAGGTTCTTCTTTGTATAATTTTGCATAAGGAGAGATGTTGTTCAAAGATCTGGATGGTGTTCTATTTATTAGAAACGTTGTTGTTGATACACATTCAGACCAATATATTGAAGGTATATGAGCTTGGTAAAATAAGGCGCTTGCAACATTCAATAAATGTCGATGTTTCCTCTCCACAACAGAGTTTTGTTGTGGTCTTTCAACACAAGAAAATTGGTGTAACACTCCATGTTATTGAAAAAATTATGTAAACTGAAGTTCTTTTGCATTATCCGATCTAAAAGCTTTAACATGAACATCAAATTTCTTGAATCTCATTTTAAAGAACTGAGGAACAACAATCTAAGCTTCAGATTTGTTTCTAATCAAATATATCCATGTGAAACGACTATAATCATCTACAATAGTAATGAAGTACCTATAAACTTGATGAGAATTGATATGATAAGGCCCCCAAATATCACAATGAATCAATTGGAAAGGCTTATCACACATTGTTCTCAGAAACAAAGGGTAAACGTTTTTGTTTAGCTAATGGACAGATACAACAAGTGTTTGTATTATGATCCTTATTCAAAAGTAAAACACTATCAAGAGACTTGATTTTATGAGCTGATGGATGACCCAATCTGTCATGCCATCTTTGAAAAGTAACAACAGCATTTACTGTAATTGAAGTAGTTTGTTCCTGTAGTATGTATAATCCAGCTTCAACATTA
Organism: Lactuca sativa; assembly: GCF_002870075.4. Classification (NCBI taxonomy): domain Eukaryota; kingdom Viridiplantae; phylum Streptophyta; class Magnoliopsida; order Asterales; family Asteraceae; genus Lactuca; species Lactuca sativa. The sequence goes on from NC_056624.2 coordinate 135,930,727, forward strand.
CCCTTGCCAATCACATTCTTGCTCTTGATCTGTCGAATCATAGCATGGTTATAGTATAATTCTACCATTAAATCATTATCATGTTCTGTTAACATAGTAACATAAATTAGATTTAATTTGAATTGGGGAACAAATAACACCTCCTTTAAGAATAACTTCTCATCCACCTTTATATCTCCAATTTGATGAACTTGTATAAAAGACTGATTTGGTAATTGTATTCTAGTGTTGGATATTTCTTTAATGTCTGTAAACAATTCAAGATTGTTACAAACATGTTTGGTAGCTCCAGAATCCAAAACCCAGACATTTGATTGGAAAAATCCAGAACTAAGAGATAAGACATAAAGATTACCTGTCTGAATAGAATGAGAAGTAGTAATAGCATTCACTGAATCAAGTTGACCAGAAAGAAGAGCTATGAGTTGTTGACATTGATCATTTGTTAATCCTGTAACAACTTCATTTACAGGAGAAGAAGCCACTTGAACATTTTGAGTTTCCGTTATTACATTAACACAATTCTCACTGTTGTAAGAGGCTCTGTGATTTTGTGTTTTGTATCCAGGAGGAAATCCATGTAAACGATAGCATTTATCTTGAGTGTGTCCTGTTCGTTTACAATATGTGCAATAAGGAGAATCTTTCTTGACATTCTTGAAATTGGAGAATTGATTTGGAGCAGTCTGATTGTTTTGATTTGCTCGAATATTGAATGCCAAAACTGGTTCAGTAGAAGAATTTGCACCAATGTCTCTTTGTCTTTCTTCTTGAATTAACAGTGAAAAAATACGATTCACTGATGGAATTGGATCCATCAACAAGATCTGACTTATATCCCAAGAATACTTGATTGAAAACAAAATTGTGTGAATAGTGAGTTCTTTTCTTACAACCAAATTTTCACTTATTTGTAAATATTAAAACTGTAAAATAAAAATTGAAATTATTTACAATTTATGGAAGGTATTGACGTCTTTTGGCTTTGCTATTGAATTGATATGCTCGTCTTAGGTTATCATATTGTGTTGAATGGTCATATATTCCCTCTTTTCTTGTAGACATTTATGAAAGTAAGCAAACTTCCATGTACACCTCTCGTCCTCTCCTCTCCAGTTATATAACTAGGCTTCCTAGAAGGAAGAAAAGAGTAAAAAGAAGTAATTAAAGGACCACTTTAGGCTTATGTCTATCATGTACAAGTGAAGCTCGATAACAGTAAATTATCATTTTATCTTTCTCTTTACAGGTGACGTTGAATAAAAAATATGACTTTATTTTTTGACGGAATGAGGGTAAGGGTTTGTTTCTTTTGGAATTAATGAGCGTAATGGGTTAAATTATTAATATGGATATCTATATATAGTTGTTTTCTTCTTTACTTAATCCTAAGATAATGACTTGATGGGTTAAGTGGAAAAAAACATGGCTTAATGTATTTAGACATTAACCTTTTCCCTAGTTTTCCTTTATTTTTTTCTTCCATAATGGTTTTTGATCATTTTGACCTTGTTCTTGATCCAATGTGGAGACTGTGTATGTTCGTTATACCCTTCATGAATCGTTTAGGAATAACCAATTCAAGGGGTGGTTGGAGTATCCCCAGGGGGTTGACTATTACCAATCCAGGTATGGAGTTATGAAGGTGTGGCCAGAGCGCATATTGTGTTTTTTGGGTTGTGCTTTTTGACAGCTATCTGGCATTGGGTGTATTGGGATCTAGAAATATTTTCTGATAAATGTACAGGAAAACCTTCTTTGGATTTCCCAAGATCTTTGGATTACATTTATTTATTGCAGGTGTGGCTTGCTTTTGTTTTGGTGCATATGTAACAGGTTTGTATGGTCCTGGCATATGGGTGTCCGATGGACTAACAGGAAAAATACAAGTTGTAAATCCATTGTGGGGCGTGGAGCGTTTTGATCCTTTTGTTCCGGGAGGAATAGTCTCTCATCATATTGCGGCAACATGTTGTCGTCATAATTGATGAATATTATGCAATTTGTGTTTTTATTTATTGCTAAATGCTCATTTGGGTTTATTTAGACGATTAATTCAGTTAAAAAATCAATAAACTTTATGCATACAACACTTTATATGGACAAAAGAAACAAATCTTATGTATATCACACACTTTATCTAGACAAAATAAACAAAAATTATGTATACAACATTTTATCTAGACAAAATAAACAAAAATTATGTATACAACATTTTATGTATATCATTACCCATTTAGCTACTTTATCCATTTATGTATATCATTACCCATTTAGCTACTTTATCCATGCATAACTTAGTACGAAAAAAACGAAGAGCCCCAAAATTGACCAAATTGATTTGGAATTAAAATAACACTTTTGGAGTAGATGTGAGTAAATGATTGTTTTACCTTTCTATATATAAATGATGTTAAATAAAAAAAAACCTTTTGTATGGAAACCGTTATAAAATAACATTGTGAATGCCAAGGTGTTGAAAACGCTCAAGACACTTACCTAGTAGTGTAAGCCTCGCGTAGCGTGGTGACTGAATTAAGTGTGATGAAAAAAGCATCATATCGGGCTAGATTTATCGTGCCTGGGTTTGGATCTACATACCATATCATTCATGTATCTACCATATATGCTAACTAAATAATATATCTAGAGTTATTTCAATGATGAGGATGATGGCACGTCTTTTGCATAGACATAAAAAAATCCATCCCATCTCACATTTTTTTGCTGGAAAATTAAACATTTTGTCGTGCTAACATCGGTCTCGGTCGTAATATTATATAATATTTTAGGGGTATTTGAGTATGATTTGTGTGTCGATGGATAAAAACGTTTAGGGCATCAAGGTTATTTAAGTAGATGATATAATCATTATATTTTGTTTATTTAGATCTTCGTTTGTGTTTGTATGCAGGAGCGGTCCTACAGAGGGGGCAATGGGGGCAATTGCCCCCACAACAAAAAAAAAATTCATTAAAAAATAGTTATTTTTTTTAAATTATATTTTAACCCTTTAAAATTATATAGTTTTACTCATCAAAAAAATTTGCCCCCCTTAAAAAGTTATAAATTTTTTTGCTTCCTCTTTGGAAAATTCTTGGGTCCGCCCCTGTTTGTATGTATAAAAATGTTTATCGAGATCTTAAAATTTCTAGCCTTAGAAGATATTTAGGGAGGAGGAGGGGATTGTAAGAGACAATTGGGGAAATGGTTGTTGATTGATACTTAAAAATGGTTAGGAACTAAGAAAACGACAAATAAGACAAATAAGTAGAAAATGGTAATTTTACACTTATTTGATGAGTGATATGTAATGAAATTAGATCAAAGAACCACATTGCAAGACAAAGAAACTATTTGTATCAAAATTTTTAAAGACAAAACTTCATAAATGGTCCATATGGTTTTATAATATATGGGATATAGTCCCTAACTTTATAAAACCACATAGAAGGTCTACGTGGTTTTCAATTTCTATCGTGGTTGGTCTCTCATCCATCTAAAAAGACTTATTTACCCTTTTTATTTATTTTATCTTTTTCTTTTTGATTAATTAGAATTTATATTAATTATTATATTGTTATTTAAAAAGAAAATGCCTATAACTTATTACCACAATTGTAAACCACCACTACAACCAAAGTCCACCACCATTACCACCCCAATCCACCACCAGCAGCACCACCGCCAACCACTACCACTCGTCCCCAACACCAGTTAAGATGGAAAGATATCATACCTAGGGCTCCCATAATAACAAAAATAATTTTCAGAAGTAAATCGTTCAAGAAACACAACATAAATGAAAATACATAAATGTTGGGAGGGAATTAGGATTAGAACAAGCTCCGTTTTGAGAAATCACAACTCCCTTGACTTGAGAAATCACAAAATAAATGAGATTATATAAATGTTATGCCTAAGAAATCACAATTCCCTGAAACTTGACCTTTCTTTTGATAATAATTATTAAGAGCAAAACAACAATGATCCTTGACTGTAGTAGGACTAGAACCACAACATCGTGATTTTCACCCAATTTTTTTATTTAAAACATTTATTTAACCAAAATACGTTAGCGAAAGTCTTATTTTGAATTTTATGAAAACATCACCAATTTTACTTTACTACCAAACCTAATCCTTCATCAAAATCAAAGTTCATAAAACCAACTAAAACCAAGTTCTCAAAAACCAAGTGTAATGAAAACTCAACGACGTGACCAAATTGATATCATTACTAAAAATAAACTAAATATAACTACACAAGATTCCTCATCGTCACAAGGCCATCACTTTATTCTACATGTACCAATTTAAGGGAAAGAACAAACAAATAAACAAGTGTCAGCATACGCTAAGTGAGTCAATCATAAGTACATTGTTATGGAATGTACATATCCCAAATGGGTCAAACAAAACATCATATAAACATGCATCCAATCAATCACATAGCATGGAATCAAATATATCCTATAATTAACACAATAATGCTCAAATAATATTATTATTCTTTAGAGATTTTACATTTAGTTACTCTTCACTAATCATCTTTGTAAATAGTTATTACTTCATCGGTAACAATTACTTTCTTCTTAATCACCTTTGTAATTGTTGTTATAACACATCATACTTATGGGTTTATATACTCATTAGTGACCCCAAGGTAAGCATCTCATTCGCTACTAACATGACCGACACAACCCAACACACTAAGTGAGGCGCGACTCTCACCCGTAAAATTGCCCCCGGTTGTTGTTGCATTTGCTACTCCGACATTATGTATACAAGTACACATGTTGTTGTTAAGGATCTATACAAGTGGTGCCACTTACATCATGTTACACATCCTAAATCCCATGTGGTGTTTTCGCAAATGTTCCATCAATCGTCAACACTACTCCAGTCCTAGAAACCATGGACCATGCCCCGAGTGGTTCTAGAAGAACCACTCGCTAACAGTGTTGGTTTAAGTTCTTGTCTTATAGATATCTTTCAACCTACTAGGTCATAATATAATCCTAATAGGGTACACACCTACGTCTAGGTTGCTACCCTCGTCCCTTTAAGTGTATTCCCCATTTTAATTAATAAGTTATTAATCCGTTAGATAAGGTAATCACACATCTAACGTCCCTAAGTAATCATGCATAATTATTATCATCTTTTTAGAGCATATTACTTCTCAAGTTGTTCATTCTGTAGATATATGAATTGGTTATTACAAGTTATCCATTTTAAATCAACATACAATATCATCCACATATAATCATTGCATCATTATGACATATCACATCACTAGCATGCTTGTTCTAAACATCATAGACAAATATTTCCAATAGATTATATCATGCATACATCACATACAAATAACACAAAACCGTCTTTTTATCATGGACCTAACACACATCTCACGTTAAAAACAAGAATGTCGCATATAATGCATCCTAAATTCTCATATACAGAAAAAGAACCATCATTACCAGTAGCATATTATACAAAATAGGGATACATGCAACATATATAATTGTAGGATTATTCCAATCCATCTAAGATATGGAATTCGCTAACGAAGTACTTAAATTCCACTAATATTAACTCACATTTGTCAAAAACCTCCATTTCCACACTTCAAATCTTGAAAGTACTTGCGGTATCACAATCCACCTAATACAACACAAAAAGTATATTAATAGATGCTTTCAAGGTTAAAAATGGTTATTCTGTATCCTAAACATATAGACGAATTACTAGACTCAAGTTCCAGATTTTGACCTAAAAAAGCAACATGTTCAAGGGCATCTTAACACAACCAAATCCTATAAAAGTTACAATCTTTTTCCATTTTCCAGTAGCTTAGACTTTTAGCTTTCCATTAACTAATTGTTCAGATTTTCCATTTTGTTGAGTCGTATCTAGAGATGAGAATCATAAATGAATACCATTTGAATCATATAGAGTTCAAAATTGAGCATTGTTAAACTCTCCACCACTATCACATTGAAATGTTGAATGTCACAAACTCACAATGAAATTGATTTGTGAAATACTTGTAAAATTGAACGATTTTAGAGAAAAGGTCAAATTTATGACTAATAGGATACATCCAAATAGATGTGAGTGTGGTGCAGTTCGGTGCGGTTATTGGCCAAAACCTCACCACTAACCACAAATGCAGTTAATCCATTTTCAAAACTCTTGATGCGGTTATTTTTGCGGTGCGGTTTTGTTTTTATCGGTTATTAACCACATGGATTTGGTGCGGTTATTTTGTGTGGTTTTTAACCGTAGTTTAGAGTTCAAAAAGTTTTAAGAGTTCAAACATATTACTTGGAATAATAAAAAACCATAAGATATAAGACAATTAACTTAAAACACAAACAACTAATATATTAAAAACATCAAATCACTAGTAATTAACAATAAATATCTTAAAATTATCAAATTTCACCATTTTGCAAAGTTCTACACAATAAAAGATCTAAACTTTTGTCTAAATCAACACCTTTGTCTTCTAGAATTTTATCGTTCTTTCATCCATGAAACTTGTCTTATTTTTAATTTTTAATATATTAATAGTTAACGAAAAAATTGTATATAATATATGCGGTGCGGTGCCGTTTTTAAAAACTTATAACCGCACCTAACCACAAATTTGCGGTTTTTGAAAAACAGAAAACCACACCATCGGTTTTTATTGTGATTGCGGTTTATCGGTTGCGGTTTTTGCGGTTAATTTTAATTGTGATGCGGTTTTTGCTCACCCCTACATCCATAGAAAATAAGAGGACTGGTCAAGGAACAAAACATAGTATTTAAAACTAGTAACATTTAATAACAATGAATTCCGTATATCCAAGTGAATTATTTGAAACAGAAAAGATGCAATAGTATTAGATAAAGTAACATGCACGCTAACATGTTTTCCTTACTTACACACTTGACGAAAACTAGAGACTTTTGAGTTGTTACATGGAATCAAAATATTATTAAGTGGAGTTTTTAAAAAACTTGATGATCAGGATGTCTGAATCATTGATGCCAAAGAGACAAGAGTAATATTACATGAGGTAGTAACATAAATTTTAGATCTATCACTAACGAATACCTAAGGATTAATATAATGATTATTAATAATATAATTGAGTATACATGCACCAAAATGAAGATGAGAAATGACATATGAATCTTGTACCACATGTAGTTGTTTGGATCATCAAACGGCATGGAGTTGCACATTTTTGGAAGACAAGTAGCCAAATATTGAGACTCTTGTTGCAATGTACTATTGAGCTAGGTCCAAAAGGAGAAGGAGTAGATTGGGATGAGTAGTTCTATCATATCCCGTGTTGGTTGGGCTGAAAACCAAGAGGAAAAGGTGTGTCTGATGGTTGACACATATGTCGAGCCACTGGTTTGTGGGTAGGACTAACAACGTGGGAGGCAACAAGTCTATTGAGGATGGAAACAAGACCATACGAGGTGCGATAGAGATGGGTTAATGACCCATGTCTTGTGGCGAAGACTCAACAGTTTGAGAAAAAATGGGTTATCCCCATCCAATGAGGGTCATAGGCCAACAGCCAGGGCAAGAGAGAAGGAAAGTATAAATTTGAAGAAGGCAGAGATTTACTTCTATTATACTTTGTTATATATATATATATATATATATATATATATATATATATATATATATATATATATATATATATATATATATATATATATATATATATATATATATATATATATATATTAAATTCATGGGATAAGTATGACTATTGAATAATATATGTAGATATTACATTCATGGGATAAGTATGACATGGGTCTACATACAAATAGAAATTAGGCTCAATACACTTTACATAGTAAATAATACACTAACATCCCCACATGCCACTTCAGTTAGCTTCACGAATTCTTAGGCCTCACATGCTACTATTTCTGTTGGTGCAAGAATATTCTCGCATCACTGACTCACTGTCCCAGTTACTGACCTCCTACAATTTCTAAAATTCTAGTGGATACCAAATGTTGCGACAACCTTCACTCACCTCAAGGATTCCATGACTAACGTTCTGATGCTCTATCTTCCTGACTTTACCAAATGGGTTGACATCACGGCTACTGCCTCAGGCTCGACCATTGGAGTCGTGCTATTCAAAGGGAACCATCTAATTTCTTATTTAAACAAGAAAACAACCCTCATATTATCGTTTTTTTCCTATGCCCGAGAGCTCTATATTATCATTGATTCCATTCGTAAATGGTGTCAGTACCTACTTAATCATTGCTTCTGAGTGTACGATAAAACTATAGTCTTTTTCATTCGCTTACAAATGGCAGACAAGCACATGACCACTATAAATGGATCTTAAAACTTATCAGTTAAGACTTTGATATCCTCTACATGCATGGCTGACCCTGAGATTTAGGAGACCCTCTGCGATTTAACAAAAAATAGTCCCAAAAATTTGAAAGATCTTAAATTTAAGCAAAAAAATTATAAATTTTAATTTTCTATTGTAAATACATAAAATTAAAATTCCATTCAAAATAATACAAAAAAGTTGGATTCTACTTGACAACAACCATCCTCCTAATATTTGTTGAAATAAACTTTTCAATAACATCTTCATAAGTAACTTTATCCAACATGTTATGCTCAATCATCATCAAAGCCAATCCATTAAATCGTTCTTGAGTCGTTGTAGATCTTAAGTAGGAGTTCAAAATCTTCAATTTTGAAAAACTCCGTTCTATAGATGCAACATTAATAGGAATATTTAACATTATTCTATACGCATTAGATGTAATAGGAAAACAACCAATACGTTTTAAAAAAATTAGAATATCAATTATTGTCATTTTTTCCTCAGGCAAGAGATTTTAAAGTAATTTTAATTCAACATATAAGTCATTTCCATCAATATCTGATTGTTCATCATTTCTGAGTGAAGTTTCAAGAGACTTACAACAAGACTTAAAGGTTATATCCAGTGGCGAGTCTAGACAACAACCTACATGGGTCACTATTTAAGTGAACTCGATAGAAATGACATAGCTAAAAAATACTAATAATGGGTCGATTCATATAAGCACTTTTTTAAAGATATTAATTGTACCCGGAGAGTTCTAATATCTTGATACATGTCCACAATCGTATCATTACTAATATTATCTAAAACACTTTTTCAATTTATGTCACTAAAATATCCACTAAGTTGGGAAACGAAAACAATCAAATAAAACTATATTAATTTCATGATTGATTGAATCAAAGACAATCCATATTAAAACATACCATATAAAGTGATGAAACCTACCACACAAAACCTATTGTTCATAAGTCAAAATAGATGTTCTTATCATTGGCGCCAACATTAGAGATTACATAATAAATTGATTATGTCTTGAACTTTTGATTTTATTATATTTCTTCGTAACTATGAAGAAGATTAGAAGAAGTGTAAAACCGTAGAATGCAATCATTATCAATCACAAGTTCACAGTTGAGAATCTTCAAAGTTAAAACTTGATGTGAAGAAGAAAGCAATGTGGATTGCGGTCAATAGGAGTGACTTATGTCTTCGGCCGTTCCTTACGATTTGTGTGATTGCGTCATGTGTATTTGTTAGAAACGAACGGACAATTCACATTCAGTTTGTATTTTTTTTCTTTATTTAATTTTAAAAGGTATTGGGTTAATTTTTGGTGGACATTATTTGAAATAAACTAAAATTAGACCATTGAAATATAAAAGATGGTCTAAAAGTCCATGACAAATAAATTAAGGTGAGTCATCTACAAATTTCAAGATAGGTCCTAAATTTTTTTATTAATTACTTGTAACACAATTTTTTTTGTTTAGGTGGGTCAAGTGACCCACCTTCAATTGCAATAGCCTCACCGCTGGTTATATCATCTAATGAAACTATTTTTTCTGGATTAAACAAAAAATTAAATATTTTATCATATTGTTGATATTGTTCAAGCCTTGTAGTTAAACAAGTAATTGCTTGATCAACAATATAATTAAAATAACTAACCCTGAATTTCTCTTGGGCGGATTGTGAAAAACTACAAGTCGTATCGTTTAGAATCTTATCAAAATGTTTTTTTAGAAAATATTGGATCAAATCCCATTTCTAAGGCATTTTTTTTGCGGTTTGTAAAACATTTAAAAACATTTTTCTCTATATTTCTTAAAAAACGAATCATCCCTTTTATTTTTCCATAGCAACATCAATAAGCATATCTTTTGATTGTAGTTGTTTGCTAATTAAATTATCAATATTTAACATTTCATACCAAATTACTAATTCCAATATAAACTCAAAGTTGTCAAGTTCATTTTTGCAAAAGGATTTAGATTCGCTTGTTATTTTTGGATCATTATCATTTTTGGCTACTTGAAGTAAAGTTTTTTGTATATCAAAAATTTGAAATCTTGTACTTTAACACTATCAACACGACTCTCCCAACGAGTGGCTACCCTTTTCACATTATCTTTTATAAAATTTCATCTCTTAGCAGAATATGCGAAATTGAATAGATAATGTTGTATTGTTCCAAAAAAAAAACTTTAGCTTTATCACAAGTATTAGCCATATCACACATTGTTAAGTTCAAACTATGACAACCACAAGGTGTATATATCTAAAAAAAAATTTTGCACTCCTTGATGTTTTTCTTTAATATATGATCCATTATTATAATGTTGTCCACGTACACTATTAATCATGATCAAGCAAATTCAATTTATTTGTAAAACATCAAAAAGTCATTGGCCAGTTGTATCATTTACATCTAAAAACCCTAAAAAAGGATTCTTCCATGCAAACAACATTTGACAAGACATCCACATATCTTAAAATAATAGTCATTTGTTCTTGGTGACTTATATCGAGAGTACAATAAAGTATTATAGAAAAATATTTTGTATTATTTTTGTCTTTTTAATAATCATAGACTTTATTTCTGAAGAAATCAAACATATTAATTCATTTTGTATCCTATGCCCAAGATAATGTTTATGAAAACCAATTTCATTTGTAATACATTGTATATGGTCATAAGAAACAATATCAAATTCAACCAACATTTCAAATAAGCCTAAGAAATTTCCATTGTTATCTTCATAAAATTTCTCATTAGTACGACGAAAAGCTAGACTATGTTTAGCAAGAAATTTCAGAATAGAGATAATTCTCAACAAAACTTGTCTCCAATGAACCTTTTCTTTTTCTAATTGTTTTTTGTCGCATTATCAATAGTTTGATTTTTTTGTCTTAAATGCAAATCATACCAAGTATTTATATTTTTAACATGTTACATACTAGTTTCATGCTCTTTAATTCTAGTGTTAAGATGTATCCAATCCCTAAAACCTTCATTTGCTAATTGGTCATTTTCACACCCTTTCTGACATATTTTACAACAAATACAAAAAAATTATCAATTTCTTTAGAATAAATAAGTCAGTCTCTATCACATTTTCTCCCCATTTGGTAAACTTTTAGTATAATATGTTGCAAAAAATCTTCTTAAATATTTATCTTTATGACCTTTTATAATGGATAAATCTCTTTTAGGACCTTTCAATGCTAAAATATTTATCAAGTTAGAATCAAGAGCATCCTAATTTCTTGGATCAAATATATCAAAAGTGTGAAAATCAACATTAGGATTATCATTAACATCAACATTATCATTAACATTATCATTGACATCAACATCAACATTATCATTATGATTAACATCAACACCAACATTATCATTATCATCAAGATTAGCTTCATTAACCTTTTGTGTTTCATTTTCCGAAAAGTTTTGTGTTTTTTTTGTTATAAACTTATCCATAGATTCCGCTTGAGTTTTATTATCTTCTTATATTTTTTGTTTCTTCTTATGTTTTTCAAATCCAGATGCATATTTTTTTTTTATTCTAGTAGACATCGTAAATTATAGAAATGAAAGATATGACCTCATTTGCAACATGCGATTTGTAGATTTCTTCTTGGTTCAAAATTTCCACACTTCAAATCACCAAGAGAAGGAATTAAAACTACAAAAAAAAATCAGAATCCAAATCAGAAATCCAATATCACATAAAAAAAATAATAATAATGAAGAAATCACATCAAATAAGAAAAGAACAAGTGTATCATTATCAGGGAAAAAAAGAACAATGATATCATATCGTACATCTATAAATTACCTTATGATTTTTGACACTTCAAATCAGAAAACAATGTTATGCTTCTAAAAAAATCAGAAAATCTGCAATTTGAGATCAAAATTGTAGCATCCCAAAATAAGGTATGTGATGTATTCTTGAATCTTTTCATAAAGTGTCAAAATTAGTCCTTAAAAATGAAAAGTTGGCAAGCGTAGTACGTGGGGCGTACACATGGGTACGCACAGTGTACTCATGTGTCATGCATTATTGAAATGGACCACCTAGTATGTTGGGCGTACTCATGGGTATGTTGGGCATACTAGGCTCAAATGTAAAACCCTAATTTTGAGTTATTCCCTATATAAAGAACATTATGGTCTCATTCTATCCATCCTTATCAGCCTCCAACCCTCTCTAAAACCTAATCTCGTGTGTGTGCCTTGTGTGGGTCTATTTGCAAGTTTTAAGTATTTCTTGGCCCTTGCAGTTGAAGAAGGAGGTTGGAGAAGAAAGAGATCTATAAACTTCCCACCTTTGTGCATCATTTTCAGGTATAAAGCTTATACCTTGACTATTGTTCTTCTAAATCTCCTTAGTTTAAGATCTATGAGCTTAAGTCCCCTAAATTTGCACCTTTTGAGTTCGAGACACTCCAAAGAGTTTAAGTTGTCCTTTCATGCATCTTAAGGCACCTATATTGGTAAAAATGCTTGCTTGATCTTTTCTTTAAACTCAAGCATAAGTAATGTGGTTTGGAATGAATGAAATGATGTTTTAGCCTCTCATAGCCATGCAAAGGATTAAAGACCACAACCTTTTGGATTAAGGGATTCTAAAATCAGTTAGATTTGTAGTTGGGAAGATTGTATTAACGGACTAAGACATAAAAATGGTGGATTTGATGGTTCGTGGAGTACGTCGTGCGTACTCCTAGCTACGCGCAGCATAGCCTGGCTCCACCCCATTGCACACTAATCTTGTTGTACGCCTAGCGTTAGGAGTGGTATGTCCATCGTACTCATTGAGTGTTGACTTTCTGTTGACTTTCATTGACATTGACCTTTGGTCAAATTTTAGGGTATTTGGGCCGAGGGAAGAGCAAAATAGTCATTATTAACCTTAGTGGATTTAACCTTAGATTTCAGACTTGTGAGTTGTAGACCTTAATTATTAATTAGGGTTAATTGTTTTGTTCGCGTGGCGGAGTCTAGATCCGGCAGTTCAGGTGATAGGTTTTTCGTGTCATCAGTATCAGGTGAGTCTCCTCACTCATTCTCACTGGTGTGGTAGAATAGTTGTATATGAGATGACTAGTTGGGTCTTGCTGCTTTTACTATGTATTGCTGATTATATGTGACTGAGACAGCTGATAGTCTCTAGGGTGGCTGATAACCCATCGAGTATGCTGTTAGCTCATTGGGACTGCTGATAGTTCCTTGAATTGCTGATAATCCATAGTTGTTTATTTTATGCTATGTTGTTGGTGGTATTTTGGGGAACTCGGTAAGCTTTATGCTTATAGTTGTTGATTATATGTGGCACATACTTCTAAGGACCGCGGGAAACCGAAGGTCTGATTGTACACACTCGCTGAGATGTTTGTTGCTGGGACGGATTTGAAGTCTGATATCGTGGAAATGAATTTTTTGAATAATTATGTATTGTAAAGTTGTTTTGTGAAATCCTGATTTTGGTAACTTAAAAATGAAAATTTTGGTTTGAAATTTGAAGTGTTAAAATTTGGTATCAAATCCCTGGTTTGAGGGATTTAGATGAACCTATGGGTGATTCCAAACTCTAAATAAGGATCTTAACATTTTAAGAACTTAATAAAGAAATGAAGACTTTTATAGGAGAAAAGCCCAAAGAAGCAGTGTGTAGAATCAACCGGTGCTCGAGTAGCAGTTTTCCAAAATTCCTCAATTTATATTTTTAGTAATGTAGAGCAAATATGTTTATATTATGAGCTGATGGAATTGCATGCTAGCTAAAGGTAGGATAAGGGATCTTACAGAATTAGGATGAAATGTTGCCCAATTGTAATGCCTTAGCCTAGGAGTTCATTCTTGTGAGATTGAACCCGTCCTTACTATTTTCTTGTGTATGCTACATAGTTGTGTATGGTTAGGATTTTATAGCCTTAGAATGCCTAATTTATCCTTTCTTCTTGTTCCTTGTTTGGTTGTGGATTTGAGGAAGAATCATTTATTTAAATATCCATTCAGTCTCGTACTATATACAATTGGCATGCACAAAGCAAATGGCGAGGACAGTGGAGGTCTCAGGAGGCGGAACAGTGTTGGGAAGCATTCTAGAGATAGTGTCTAGATGCTTAGTAATGGTCCCACAGAACCTACATGACAAGTTCTTAGTTGATGTGAGGAAGTGGAGTCATTGTGACTTAGGGTCTTGAGGGTGCGGCTCGAGAAAAATACGGGTTAGTGTGGAAGGTAGTATTGGGCCCGCACTACTGGAAACACTGGGTCTGTACGTGCAACAACCACTAGGTTTTGTTAATGAAAAATATCCAAATCATTGCAATATATTGGATAAAGTTGTGTATGGTTTGAAACAAGCACCTCGTGCATGGTATGAAACCCTTACTCGTTTTTAAAGCAGTCAAAATTTAAACAAGGTTCGGTTGACCCAACCTTCTTTCGCAAGGAAGATGGTGACCACTTAATGATCGTTCAAATTTATGTTGAGACTTCATTTTCGGACCCACTAATTCTAAATTAATAGCTAAATTCCGAAAACTGATGGAAACTAAATTTAAAATGAGCTCAATGGGTCCAATTAACTTTTTCCTTGGTTTAAACATTAGTCAGAGTTCTGAGGGCATATTGATCAACCAAGAAGCCTACACAAAGACCTTGCTATCGAAATTTGGCATGGTGGGTGATTCAATAGTCAAGTTTCCAATGGGATTCAGAAACAAACTCACTCAATCCTTGGGCAAGCCAACAACTTATATAACTCTATATCGACAGATGATTGGGTCTTTAATGTATCTAACATCGAGTCGTCTAGATATTGTGTTTGCTATTTGTTATTGTGCTAGGTTTCAGGAGAATGCATGTGAATGTCATATGATTGATGTGAAGAATATATTCTGATACCTCAAAAGAATAACCTCTCTCGGAATTTGGTATCCTTTTGGATTCTTTGTGCAAGCATATTCTGATGCTGATCTTGGTGGATGTGGTCTCGATCACAAAAGCACTTTTGGGGGATGTCGGTTTCTGGATGGCAAACTTGTGAGTTGGCAATCCAAGAAGTAGATGTGTGTATCTCTATCTACTTCAGAAGCTAAATACATCGCAGCTGCATCGTGCACTTTCCAAGTTGTATGGATTCATAATCAGCTTTGGGATTATGGAATCAACATGAAGAGGATTCCGTTATACTATGATTCAGAAAGCACAATCAGAATCTGCCATAATCCAGTGCAACACTCAAAGACGAAACATATTGCATTGAGATATCATTTTATAAAGGATCGTGTAGAGGATGGAAACATTGAAGTACACATTGTTAGATACTCTGATCAACTAACTGATATCTTCACTAAGGCCCTACCTGAAATGACGTTCGATATAATTTTACAAGGGCTAGGAATGATTGAAGCGGACTGAGTTCTGAAATCCCCTTCGTAATCGGACATCACTATTCATGTTCCGAGCTTCAAAATGGTTCGAAATTCATTTTTCAAATTCCGATTGATTCTGAGATTCGGAATCTACTGTTCATCAAGAGTTTCATAATGAGTTATATCCTATGTATATTAAGTTACTTTCGATTGATTTCGAGCTTCGGAAGTTACTGTTCATTTATGTTTCTGAACTTATTTATCTTTAATATTTATATTTATTTTATTTTTTGTTTTTCTTTTCTTTTTCAGAAAATCCAAAAATCACAAAAATATTTTTTAATTTTTGTTTTATCTTTTTCGAAAAACCAAAAAAATTCCAAAAACAGTTTACTTTTGAGATATAATACATATTCTTCATTATCTCAATTCAGAACAATGGGGCATGTATAATTCTTAATCTATGTACTAGTTAAGTGTCCCTAGAAGCATGCTGATGCATGTTGTCTCAAGCCTCGCAGCCTCTATGTTTTAAGCCTTAATGAAACTTTCATTCCGATTGTTTCATCCCAATCAGGCTGATAAATCACATAAGTCATCGAGCTACCTTACTCTTCTCATATTGAGTTAAGAGTTGACTGCTTATTCAATTATAGCAGAGGTACACTTTCTTCTTCGGAACCAATCTCAAATTTCTCCATCAATTTCGTGTTCACAAACGTAACCCTTGAGACTCTCAGCAATTACCACTGAGGTTTATGGTTACACAACATCTGTGTTTATGATCATGAATTCGTTATCACCACGATTTGAGTGAAACCCAAAATCTGAAACCTATTTCTGAATTGACGGTGAACAATTAATATGTTCTAGATATTTTCACCAAAGAATTGACGAATACAACCTTTATGGTTTGTACCTTCGCAAGTTTAAGATCTCATTTTTTATTTTTTTAGTGATCTTAATGAAAAGCTCTCGACCTAAGACTTTTCTTCCCAAAAGATCTAGTTTTTATTTTTCTTGATAATTCCATAATATTCAGTCACTTAAATTATATTCAAAGAATACTTGTTCTTATGGCTACACTGGTCAAACAAGTACTTCTCTCAGATTTTCGGACTTATGTCGAGTTTCGGAATTTGATTGAAGCTTAAGCCACCCTTATAGCCTACTTAAAAGAAGTCTTTCACTATTTCTTAATAAATAGTTTATCGCAATTCAACGAGATACCACACAAGCACTTCGGAGTCTCTCTTGACTCAGAAGGAAGAGATCGTTGCCCAGGATCCATCTGAATTTCATGTCATTTTTATTTGACATCACAAAATATTAGAAATTAAATTTGATTTATTTCTTTTTCTTTGGCACACTCTTGCACAAAAATCTTTATGATTTTTTCAAGTCTGGTTCTAATTCCGATTGATTATTGTTATTCAGAGAACAAGTTATGGTGGATTGGCATTTAATTCCGAATGAGTCGAAACTGAAATGGTGGTTCCTTGGAGATAAGGATTCAATTCAGGCACGTCTTTTTTCAAATGCCTGACATCATGCGTGTCAGTTACAATGACGCCTGACACATACACCTGTCTTGATTTTCAAGGCTACTTTTACGAGATATAGGAATGTCAAACAGTGATTTTCTCTCACCACTCATGACGTATAAAAGGGTTTTTCGATGATTGATTTTCTCTCATCGCTCACAAAGTATTCAAAACCTCTCAAGGCAAAAACCCCTTTCTTTCTCTACTGTTCATCATCTTCTTAGAATCTTACAATGGCCGGATCATTTGAAACTACATCTTTTGCTGATAAATCCACCTCTTTCATCATTCTGAATGTGAAGCCAAGTTAAAATCTCATTCTCGATCTTGACTCATTTCGATATAATGAAACCCTAAGGCCGATGATTGAATGTTTAAGGTTTTCGCCACTGGCTCAAGCTTTGACCATGATAGAATCTATTCATGTGGTCCATCTTTCCAAGGCATATTCTTCTGCTTCTTATGTTCATGTTGATGGGGTTATTAAATTTGAGGTAGCCTCTCACAAGACCTCGATCACCAAAGCTCATTTCTGCAGAATGTTAGGGGTTGATTCATCTGAAGGCCTTGTGGATTCTGACTCGATTTCCATCACCAATCTCATCGACATGTTTTACCAGATGGGTTACATTGGGGATATGTCATTGTTGTCTAAGTTTAGGAAGCCCAATCTTCCTCCAATGTGGAACGGACTATTCACTCTACTATTCAAGAGATTTTCTGAACGAGTTACAGGCTCTGACAACGCAAGTAAGCTATTCTATGCTATTATCTATGGCCTCTACCATGGAATCAATTTGGATTATGGTTCTATCCTATGGACACAGCTCATTCAGAGCACAACCTCTACTACTCACAACACCGAGATCTCCTGCGCTCGTTTTTGGTCGATTGTTGTCAAACGAGCCCTAGTTCACTTCAAGGTTCTTATGACGAATGATTCCATTATTGCTGCAATTCCGATTCTTCAGACGTCAATTTTTATGATGTCTGGCCCAAGCAAGTTCAGTTTTATTGGTTCAATTTTGGAGGAGATGCTAGCAAAGGTGCCTCAAGACAATGTTATAGTGAATGAATGTCGAAAATTACCTCCTTTTGGTGCTCTCCCTATGTCAGATGACTTGAGAAAAGAGATTGAGGCAAACAAACCGAAGAGGGGAGCAAAGCGAAAGGGAAAAGCTAGTCCTTCTGAAGTTGTCAAAAATACAAAGAAGAAGACCAGGAATCAAGCTCGTAAACTGAGATCTCCGTTTCCCATTACTTAGGAGGATTCGAAATCAAGGACCATTTCTGAACTCAGAGGTGATGATACAATCCAACATGAAGTTAAGGATACTGCTGCAACTTCGGAACCAACTCCAAACGAACCCATTCTGAAGGTATCCACTCCACCTACTTCTTCTACTCACTTTTCTGATTTCTTTCAGATGAACACTCCACCATCCTTTCCTATTAGTTCTACAATTCTGATCTCTATTCCTCAACTAACACCAAGGATTTATGTTGGAACTTCACTTCCTCAGATCTCTATTCCATTCTCACACTCCCATCTTTACATAATCAACCACCACCACAACAACCACAATCACAAGTAAACCTGAAGTCACTGTTACCAAATCTGTTTCGGAGGAGGTACATACTTTCAGAATTTATGTCAACGTATCTGATACGAGGGATGATGTCAACATGGGTCAAGGCAGTTCTACCACTTCTCCATTCTGTGATGATGATCTAGATATTCTGTTTGGGGATGATCAAGAGAACATTCAAGATTTTGTTTCCAGCCTCTTCACCATCAATCAAACAAGTGATGATGATGAAGCACCGATGACTAAAGGGCAATTTAAACAACTTAATGAAAAGTTGGATTCTATTTTGGAGTCATCCAAATCATCATCTATTTATGAGTACTTGCTGAAGTCCCACCAAGCAAGTGTTGAGATGTTCATGAAGGCAAATGCGAAAGTCCTTAAAGATTTGACCAAGGCAATTCAAGCATCAGAGAAAACCGTTGCAGAAATGACCGAAAAAGTCGAAAAACTACATACTGAAGTAACAAAATTCATGGATGAATTCAGAGGCTCATCTGATCAAAATACTGAAAATGTCAATAAAGTCATTGCAGGTATTGGAACAACTCTACATGCTGAGAAGGAAGCTCTTTCACGTGTTCATTCTGAGATCAAGATTGATAATACCGAGTTCAATGCATCTGTTGTTTCAAAGATTGATAAACTTCAGAAAGACCTTGCTGCAGAGAATGATCTTATGGATAAATTGGCTGCAAAGATTGAGAAAGCCAAGGTTCTTCCGGTCAAACTGAATTATGCAAACAAGCGCCTGGATGATTTGGAGTCTGAGAAAACAGTTATCAAAAGTTGTGTTTATAAAATAAATCAATAATTGCACCGGATTGTGGAGACTCGTGACTCCTTACTTATAGTCTCGGTCGACAACACCTTACAGACTAACTCATGTCTGTCTTTGTGATGCTAAACAAAATTGAGGGTGTTTCGGATAGCGATGATCTTTCGAAACAAGGGGAGACATCAAAGAAAACAAATAAGAACCTTAAGGAAAGCAAAAGACTGATGAAAATCATGAAAAAAACCGAAGACTAATGCTCAGAAGGGTAATGAAGTTTCTGCATCAAGTAAAGGCAAATAGAAAGTGATTGATGATGATGATGAAGAGCTTTCAGAAGGCAAAAAGCTAGTTATAAAGACACGTGATAGGGAACTTGATAATCGTTTGCATCTTCGAAAGGAGTTATAAGCTAAAGAAATGGAAACCCACATTGCCAAAGTTACCCTTGGAACTTAAAAGTCGCTTTTTCCGCGTTTGACTATGGAAAGAATTCAGAGCGAAGCTGTTAATGATCTGAATATTCACTGGTTGGAGCCTTCGGTATCTTTCGAGCTGAAAAATACTGCTGACTCTCAACTAGATTTCCTAATCACTCCACGACTTTTCTATTCCGATGTTTCGAGAAGATTGAGAGAGCTTCACTTTCAGACTACGATGTTAATCATATGCTCTTCTCTTTCTATCTTAAGTATGGAAAGCCTCAATAAAAAACATGGAGTTTAAAGAATATTGCTGCTTTGAAAGTGTATGCACATGTTTCGACTGAAAACTTCATAAACATTAAGTTTAAAGGATTCCGAGGAGCTAGCCGTACCGAGGATGAATGTACTATTGCAGACTTACCATGCATGATTCCTTACGATTGGATTTCAGTGTTCTTGATTATGTTAAAAGATGAAAATACTTACGAGCCAGTCGTTGCTCATCTAAAGAGGATGTTTATTTGTTATATTCATGAAGTTGCAAAAAATGGATATAGAAATAGCATCCGTTCTAAAGAAAAATCGGGTTCTGAAGGCTAAAGAGGAACCGAAGGATCTACACAAGCTCAAGCTGGGTAAAATCAGAAAGGAAGATTGGTGTGTGGTGTATCAACGAAAGGAGGGTAAAAAGTTCAGAAGAGCAGATTTTTCTTAAAAGACAAACACTTATACTCAACGGTTGCTTTGAACTCTATCATGGGACTAACTGAAGCCTACAAAGTTAACATTGTTGCCGATCATAAGTGCTTCTCTGATATGATAAAGTGGTACCTTATGGTCAAAAATACCCTTCTGAATTTGATGCCACGACTGTTCAAAGTGTGGAAGAGACAACAGTGAATGCTCTCCTTCCTAATTTGACATAAAGAGGGAGATTGGTGGGTTATTAGTATTGTGTCAAATATGTTTTGTACCGGTTTATTTATCTCGAGATGGGCCTGTTCGTTCTCGTGTTTTTTCATATATATATATATATATATATATATATATATATATATATATATATATATATATATATATATTGAATACATGTATTATTAAGGTTAACTTTTTGGTCGCCCTACCTAGCTCTTATAGAGAATTTCTCTCATTGAACTCTTCTAGAGCTATTATAATCAAAGCATTCGACACTATTTTGATCTATGTTCTTGTCATTTAATTCACGTTATTTACTATAGAATCTAGCGATCTTTGTTTTTATTCTTACAATTGGGTTTTGTGTTGATGCAAAGAGGGCATGTGATAGCCTACGCTTCGAGGCGGCTGAAGCCTCACGAGGTGAGGTACCCTACTCATGATATGGAGTTAGGGGCGGAAGTTTTCGCCCTCAAGATTTAGTGCCACTATCTCTATGGTGTTTGGTGTACCATCTACACGGACAATAAGCGTCTGAGATACCTTATGGATCAGCCTAATTGGAATACGAGGCAGAGGAGGTGGTTAGACGTAGTAAAGGGCTATGATTGTGAGATCTTGTATCATCCAGGCAAGGCCAATATGGTGGTCGATGCCTTGTGGCAGAGGGCAGTGAGTACCCCAATACGGGATGTATGCATGAGGATGACCATGATGACTCTAGTTTTAGAGATCATCAAAGGGGCAAGACGGAGGCCATAAAGGAGGAAAACCGGAAGCATGATCGGGTGATCATTCAGATTTCGACATATGATTTAGACAATAGAGGGCTTTTGACTCTTCATGGGCGAGTATGGGTGCCATATGTGGGTGGGGCCCGATGGATTTTGATGGAAGAGGCCCATAAATCGATATTTTCTATTCACCCGGGGGCTTCAAAGATGTATGTTGATTTGAAGCATAATTATTGGTGGCTATGTGTGAAAAGGGATGTGGCATGATTTGTGGAGCGATGCTTGATATGTCGGATGGTCAAGGTGGAGCACCAGTGCCCTCATGGCAAGTTGCAACATCTAGAGGTTCCCCTATAGAAGTGGGAGCAGATCACGATGGATTTCGTCACCAAGTTACTGAGGACTGGGAGGGGTGCTCACACTATCTGGGTGATAGTGGATCGTTTGACAAAGAGTGCTCACTTATTAGTTGTTAGTGAGAACTCTTCCGCAAAGAAGTTGGACGAGATTTATGTCCGTGAGGTGGTGGCTCGACATGGCGTGTCGACGTCCATTGTGTCTGACCGAGATTTGCATTTTACTTCCAGATTCTGGAAGAGATTTCATAAGGAGTTGGGTACCCGACTACATTTTAGTACTGTGTATCACCCGCAGACAGACATGCAGAGCGAGCACATGATTCAGACGCTTGAGGATATTATGCGCGCCTGAACTATTTATTTTTGTGGAAGTTAGGACTCCTATCTTTCGTTGGATGATTTCTTGTATAACAACAATCATCATGCCAGTATCGGTATGCCCCCGCTCGAGCTCCTTTATGGTCGGAGATGTCGGACTCCTATTTGTTGGGGCGAGGTGAGATAGAGGGTCATGGGGAGCTCGGAATTCGTACTCGAGACGAATGAGCTCATACAACAGGTTCGGTAGAGGCTTTTGACAGTGCATCATCGTCAGAAAATTTATGCGGATAAACGACGCTCAGATTTGGAGTTTCAGGTGGGGGATTTTGTGCTCCTGAAGGTGTCACCCTGGAAGGGTGTTATCCGATTTAGGAAATGAGGCAAGCTGGGCCCTAGGTTCATTGGCTCTTTTGAAGTATTGGCTCGTGTAGACAAGGTAGCTTACCATTTAGAACTACCGGAGGAGCTGAATCGGATCCATGACATTTTCCATGTATCCCAACTAAGGAAGTGTATAGCCGATGAGGCGTTGTGGTTCCCCTGGAGGATATTAAGTTCGATGATCATCTAAATTATGTGGAAAATCTTGTAGCCATTTTGGATTAAAAGGTGAAAGCCTCGAGGAATAAGGTCGTGAACTTGGTCAAAGTGCAGTGGCAACACCATAGAGGTTCGGAGTGGACTTGGGAACCGGATTTCGAGATGCGTGAGCAGTATCTTGAGCAGTTTCCGGAGGATGACTTTGGGGGAGATGTCTGATTTTAGTTGGGGGGGGGGGGGAATTGTAACATCCCAAAATATGGTATGTGATTTATTCTTGAATCTTTTCCTACAGTGTCAAAATTAGTCCTTAAAAGTGAAAAGTTGGTAAGCATAGTACGCTGGTGTATGCATGCGCCATGCATAATCATGGAGGACCACCTAGTATGATGGCCGTACTCATGGGTACGCTGGGCGTACTAGGCTCAGATGGAAAACCCAAATTTCGAGTTAGTCCCTATGTAAAGAACATTATGGTCTAATTTCTAGCCATGCTTATCAGCCTCAAAACCTCTCTAAAACCCTAATCTCGTGTTTGTGCCTTGTGTGGGTGTTTTTGCAAGTTTTGAGTATTTCTTGGCCCTTGTAGGTGAAGAAGGAGGTGATAGAAGAAGAGGAAGTTGCTAGCAAGCTTGGAGATCCAGAAACTTCCCACCTTTGTGCATCATTTTTAGGTGCAAAGCTTATACCTTGACTAGTGTTCCTCTAAATCTCCTTAGTTTAAGATCTATGAGCTTAAGTCCTAAAAGTTTGGACCTTTTTGAGTTTGGGACACTCCAGAGAGTTTAAGATGTCCATTCATGCATCTTAAGGTACCTAGACTGATAAAA
This sequence comes from Lactuca sativa, assembly GCF_002870075.4. Taxonomy (NCBI): domain Eukaryota; kingdom Viridiplantae; phylum Streptophyta; class Magnoliopsida; order Asterales; family Asteraceae; genus Lactuca; species Lactuca sativa. The sequence goes on from NC_056624.2 coordinate 135,954,531, forward strand.
ATCCTTCTTTGATCTTTCCTTTTGATTCATGCATAAGTAATGTGGCTTGGAATGAATGAAATGATATTTTAGCCTCTTATAGCCATGAAAAGGCTTAAAGCCCAAGACTTTATGGATTAAGGGATTCCAAATAAGTTAGATCTGTAGTTGGAAAGATTGTCTTAATGGATTAAGACGTCCAAATGGTGGGCCTTTGGTCAAAGTTTGGGGTTTTGGGGCTGAGGGAAGGGCAAAATAGTCCTTTTTGCCCTTAGTGGGTTTAACTGTGGATTTTGGACTCGTGAGTAGTTGTGGAACTTAATTATTAATTAGGGTTAATTATTTTTCAGGTTAGGCGGAGTCTAGATCTGGCAGTTCGGGTGCTAGGTTTTTCATGTCATCAGTATTAGGTGAATCTCCTCACTCAATCTCACTTGTGTGGTAGAATAGTTGTATCTAAGATGACCAGTTGGGTCTTGCTGCTTTTACTATGTATTGTTGATTATATGTGATTAAGATTGTTGATAGTCTCCAGGTTGGCTGATAACCTATTGGGCATGCTGTTAGCTCATTGGGACTGCTGATAGTTCCCTGAATTGCTGATAATCCATAGTTGTTTATTTTATGTTGGTTGTTCATGATATTTTGGGGAACTCAGTAAGCTTTGTGCTTATAGTTATTGATTATATATGGCTGGTACTTCTGAGGACCGCAGGAAAGCGAAGGTCTGATTGTAAACACTCGCTGAGATGTTTGTTGGTGGGACGGATGTGAACTCTGATATTATGGAAATGAATGTTTTGAATAATTATGTATTGAAAACTTGTTTTGTGAAACCTTGATTTTGGTAACTTAAAAATGAAAATTTTGGTTTGAAATTTGAAGTGTTACAATTTGGGATCAGAGCCCTGGTTTGAGGGATTTGGATGAATCTATGGGTGATTGCAAACTCTAAATAAGGATCATAACATTTTAAGAACTTAATAAAGAAATGAAGACTTTTATAGGAGAAAAGCCCAAAGAAGCAATGTGTACAATCAACCGGCACTCGAGCAACAGTTTTCCAAAATACCTCAATTTACATTTTTAGTAATGTAGAGCAGATATGTTTATATCATGAGCTGATAAAATCGCATGCTAGCTAAAGGTAGGCTAAGGGATCTTGTAGAATTAGTATGAAATATTGCCTGATTTTAATGCCTTATCCTAGGAGTTCATTCTTGTGAGATTGAACCTATCCTTACTATTTTCTTGTGTATGCTACATAGTTGTGTATGGTTAGGATTTTATAGCCTTATAATGTGTGATTTAGCCTTTCTTCCTATTCCTTGTTTGGTTGTGGATTTGAGGAAGAGTCATTTATTCGAATGTCTATTCAGTCTCATACTATATATAATTGGCATGGACAAAGAAAATGGCGAGGACAGTGGAGGTCTCAGGAGGCAGAGCAGTGTTGGGAAGCAGTCTAGAGTTAGTGTCTAAATGCTTAGTAGTGGTCCCAAGGAACCTACAGGACAAGTTCTTAGCTGATGTGAAGAAGTGGAGTCATTGTGACTTAGGGTCTTTAAGGTGCGACTCGAAACAAAAGAAAAAGAAAAAAAATAAAAACTTAAAAGAATTTACCTCAATTCCTTGTTCCTTTTGAGTTATGATTTACAAAAACCGATATCATTGTTCCTCCGATTTACTGATTACTAACTTGGAAACAAAAGAAAAAGAAAAAAGAAAAGTTTACAAGAAATTATCAAATTACTTAATTAGAAATAACAAACCCATGAAAAACAAAAATATAGTTTAATGTTACCTTTGATTTCGAAACCTCAAGTTGTCAAGTAAGTAAGATTTTGAAGCTTCTTATTTCAAAATTTGATGGTTATGAATTCTGATTTTGAAGCTTCTGATTTCAATTTTTGATGGTTCTGAATTCTGATTTTGAAGCTTCTAATTTCAAAATTTGATGGTTCTGAATTCTTATTTTGAAGCTTATAAAATCGTTGGTATGCTTTATAAAAATTGAAATCATTGGTTACTGGTAGGCTTTAGAGTTTGGTAGGAAAGAAAAAGAATTAAGATTGCTATCTCTTATCAGTGAAGAAGAAGAAAAAGAAGTAAGAAGTGAATGTAAATCTAAGGAATAGAATCGATTGATAAGTGAACGTAAATCGATGTTACCATTCCTGTAATGATGGTTACTGTTACCCATGCACGCGTTATCAGTGAAGAAGAAACCGAAGAGTTTTTTTGTTTTCCAGAAAATTCAGTTCCTGCTCCCTCCTTTCTTGCTTGCTGGCGTCACCAGCTGATGTATGACAGAGGTAACCTAATTTTTTTGGGCCAATGCATGAACATAGTCTATTATAGATGCTAAAAAAAATTGGGCCCTCTAATTTTTTGGGCCCTGTTCTTGCTGAACCTACATTGGGTCGAACCTATCTACAAGCTTGGTGGTGATAACTGCTTCATTGACAGCCTTAGTAGATCAACCAATATCAAAACCTGCACATAAGGCGTATGGAATAACCAACATCAAAACATACGTACTTGTGATTCTAGATCTCCCAACATGAAATTATGAGCCATGGCGCGCTCTTTTCAAAGCCCATTGTATAGCTTATGGCGTTTTGGATCACATCGACGATACGTATGGCCCACCTAATCAACCCCCAACGAATATTGAATGGTTAGAGCTTGACTCCATGGTAACACTGTGGCTCTTTGGTTCTATCTCCCAAAACCTCATCACATTTGCCCACTCCAAACAAACCAACGCCAAACAAATATGGCTTGATATTCACTCCATTTTTCATGATGATCAAGAAGCCACTGCTATGTAATATGAGACAGAGCTCAGAAACATTCAAATGGGTGAACTTAATGTTCACGCCTACTGTGATAAAGTGAAGAAACTTGCTGACCTGCTGGAAGGCATCAATGAAAAAGTCAAACACAGGAACCTAATCTCGTATGCCCTTAAAGGGCTTTCCCCAAAATTCAAGAGTGTGGCCAACATCCTTCGTCACCGCAAGCCTATTCCCTCGTTCTCGGAGATGCGCACCACTCTCTCTGTTGAAGAAACCTATCTCGCCTCCTCCACTGTTAGCCCTTCCTGCCACACAAGTCACTCCTCTTCTCCTTCTCTTCTTCACGTCGACTCTTGTTCATCAAATCAAGGAAGAGGCTCGAACTCTAACCGTGGAAGAAATCAGTCTCGCAGGGGAGGGAATCACGCCTCCACTTATCATCGCCTACCTACAAGAAATCCAAATAGCTTTGGGAACCGTCAATATGGGTGGTTCTTTGTTCCGCCACCGACGATTTCTGCCTAGCCATGGGGCTTCTCCTCTCCTGGTTCACACGCATCAAATGTAGTCCAGTGGACTTCCACTGGTCCGAATTCCTCACAGCTAGCCCAAGGGTGGAACAGGCCTTATTTCAGCCAAAATGGGCTACTTGGCAGCAGGCCCACTTCGCCTTCTCCATCCAGCAGATTCTCTCCTGAGGCCCATCAGACTTCAAGCCAATCCCCTTCAGTCCAGCAACCTCCTTGGACTTGGCTTGGTGACATGGATCAACCTACCTCTCTCCCGACCATGTTCAGTACGATGACTCTCTCCGACCCGACACAAGGCGGATGGGTTATGGACATCGGGGCCACCGACCATGTCAACAACAACAACGCAGGTATACGCGATTCTCTTTGTAATTATCATAATAGGCCTCGTTCTATTTATGTCGGTAATGGATCTACAATTCCTGTCATGAACTCGGGACATACGACTTTCCCTATCCAAAACCCATACTGCCCCTTACACTTTCACAGGGTGCTCATAACACCCAACATCATTAAAAATCTCATCTCTGTCTGAAAATTTACTACACATAATAATTGCTCTATTGATTTTGATCCTTACGGTTTTATTGTTCTTGATTACCAGACACGCCGCCCTCTTATCCGCTATGACAGCTCCGGACCGCTTTATCATGTTACCAGATCCAGTAGTCACGCTTTTGTTTCCACTTCCTCATCCATTTGGCACCAAAGACCCGGTCACCCCGGCAATCAAGTCTTGAAGCAATTAGCATCTAATAGCTCGATTTCTTGTTCTTTATCAAAAAATAATGTTATTTGTCAAGCTTGTCAACTTGGCAAACACACTAGATTACCTTTTTATTTATCAGATTCTACTGTGTCTAAACCTTTTGAAATAATTCATTCTGATTTGTGGACATCTCCTATATCTAGTAATGGTGGTTTACATTATTATGCTTTATTTCTAGATCATTACACTCATCACGTTTGGGTGTACCCTCTTAAACACAAATCTCGAGTATTTGACAAATTTCTTCATCTCTTTAATATAATCAAAACCCAATTTGGAGGCACCATAAAACAATTTCAATGCAACAACCGGGGGGGGGGGGGGGGGAATACAATAATAAATCCTTCCATGATCATTTCGCCTCTCATGGCATTACCTTCTGTTTCTCATGTCGTCATACCTCTTAGCAAAATGGTCGGTCTGAACGTATGATTCGTACCACAAATAACATGATGCGTACGCTATTGTTTCATTCCTATCTACCCCCACTTTCTGGCCCGAAGCCCTTCACATGGCTGCTCACTTACTCAACATCCTTCCATCCACCTCCATATCCAATGACACTCCCCACTATCGGCTTTTTCAACGCCATCCCACCTATGATCACCTTCGTGTATTTGGTTGTCTCTTTTTTCCTCACCTAAACACTACACATAAACTCCATCCACGCTCCACACCCTGTATCTTCCTTGGCTACCCCACCTACCATCGTGACATTCGCTGTTACGACCTTTCCACTAAATGAATCATTAATTCTCGTCATGTCACCTTTGACGAGACCATATTCCCTTTTGGTTCAGTTACTCCCTCAAATCCCCCATCCTATGATTTCCTTAATGACTCTGAATTATCTCCCAACCTTCACCAAATTTTATCTCCTACCACTACCCCCTCCCCCATTGTCTCTCCTTCCACTCATAACTCCCCATCCCCTCCTTCACCACCTCCCACTTCACCTCCATCACCACCTCTCCTTACCCCTCCACTACCACCACCACCTCCACCTCAAACTCATCATATGCACACAAGATCAAAAAGTGGCATCTACAAACCTATCACTCGCCTCAACCTCCACACTTTCTCCATTCCCTCTGTCCTGAGGTCTTACTTATAGGATTTGAAAGACCCAAATTGGCATAAAGCCATGAATGAGGAATACAATGCTCTTATTACAAATGTCACTTGGGTCGTTGTTCTGCGACCCCCGGGGGCTAATGTAGTTCGATCTATGTGGCTTTTCAAACACAAATTTCATGCCGATGGCTCTCTATCATGTTATAAAGTGTGTTTGGTCACCAACGGACGTAGTCAGCAACAAGGCATTGATTGTGATGAGACGTGTAGTCCAGTTGTAAAACCAGCCACCATACGGACCGTTCTCAGGCTATCTCCAGACACTGGCCGATTCATCAGCTCGATGTGAAGAACGCCTTTCTTCACGGCCATCTTCAGGAGACTGTTTTTATGCACCAACCTCCTGGTTTTTGAGACCCACAACATCCATATTATGTGTGTCACCTTCAACGGTCCCTCTATGGTCTCAAACAGGCCCCTCGGGCATGGTATCAGCGCTTTGCTCAACATGCTCTTCGCTTGGGGTTTCAGCATAGTCTCACTGACTCATCTCGCTTTATATATCGTCACGGAGCTGACACTGCATACCTCCTACTTTATGTTGATGATATCATTCTGACAGCTTCATCTTCCGTTTTTCTACATTCTGTTATTGATCAACTCAGCAGAGAGTTCGCCATGACTGACCTTGGAGCTCTTAAATATTTTTTGGGGATCTCTGCTACTCGCTCCTCTCATGGTCTCTTCCTTTATCAGAGAAAGTATGCCTCTGAGATTCTAGAGCGGGCGAATATGACTCAGTGCAATCCAGCTCGTACGCCGGATGAGACAAATCATAAGCTAGATGCTATAGGGTCCCCATTCTAGATCCATCACTTTATCGCAGTCTTGCTGGTGCACTTCAGTATCTCACCTTCACTAGACTAGACATTGCCTATGTTGATCAACAGATCTTCTTATTCATGCATGATCCCCGCGAGCCTCATCTTCATGCTCTCAAGTGTATCTTACGCTACATTCGTGGTACTTTGGATCATGGTCTGCAACTACATGTATCCCCTTCATCGGATCCACGTGCTACTCTGATGCAGACTGGGGCGGGTGCCCAGTCTCTCGTCGATCCACATCTGGCTACTGTGTTTTTATTAGAGATAATATGATCTCTTAGTCTTTTAAACACCAAGGGGTTATTTCTCGGTCAAGTGCTGAGGCTGAGTATCGCGGAGTTGCCGACGCCGTTGGCGGACTTGTTGGGTTCGCAATTTACTTCGTGAACTTCGATGTCCTCCCTCCAAAGCTACCATTGTCTATTGTGACAACATCAGCTCTTTGTATATGACACATAACCCAGTGTAGCACCAGCGTATGAAACACATAGAGATTGACATTCATTTTGTCTGTGACCTGGTTGCCAGGGGCGTTGTTCGCGTCTTTCACGTACCCTCATCCACTCAGTATGCTGACATATTTACAAAGGTCCTTCCTTCGCAACTCTTCAACGACTTCAAGACCAGTTTGAACGTTTGGAATTCTCTTCCCGATCCAACTGCAGGGGGGGTTATCGGATATCTTGTTGTATTCTTAGCCCATTATATTGTGTATTTGGACCAAAGGGCTTGTATTGTATTTTGTATATAAGCGCTTTCTCAATGAATGATTTTTCACGGGAGAATAACCATTTGCACTTAGTTGGCTCCACGACCACTATCAGATAATCAATTATCCCACTTTCCCATGGCTAGATGATATATGTTATTATTATACCAAAAATAGATTCATCTTTCCATTCTTTTTCGATCATTTTACGAATAACAATCCAAATAATTGGGTATACGACCACATGCTTTACTATTAAAACCACCTTGTCGTTTCACCCCTGAACCACTTATGCCACTGCCTCATCATTGAACAGCACGCTACCTTAACCGAGGCCATTCGGGAGTCCATGCTACTATATGACACTTAAGTACATAATTTTATTGGTTGAACATACGAGCCAATTTTTCAAATCTCATTCAAGTATGTCCCACCTGATAACAATTTTATAGCATCGACACTCTCTCAACTATTTCCACTCCCTTTGGCAGCTATCGACTTGATAGGTTGCCCTATTGAATTGTTCAAAATCACCCATTATTTGTGAGATGTTTCAATACTAAGCTTTTTAAACAACTCAATATGAATATATCCCACTCCAACACCTATCACCCACAATCTAATGGTTAAATGGGGTGGTTAACCATTCCTTAGAGTCCTTTGTTTTTTTGCTTTCCAAGTGACAAACCAAAAACTTGAAGTTGTTATTTCCACCTCACAAAGTTTTGGTACATTTTGTCAATATAATACCACCATTAGAATGACACCATTTCATACCATTTATGTCCGACCTCCTCGGATTCTACCCTCCCACATGCTAGAGTTATCATCAGTTTCATCTATCAAAGACACCTTTCACACCCACTCCTAAATCCTTGCAACCTTAATGGAGAATTTACTTCTAACACACCAACGAATGTCAGCTCAACGATGAGGTCTATGTCTGCCTCAAGGTCAGTTGTCAAAAATCTATCCAACATAAGCCACATCCCAAGCTTGATAAACATTTTCCATCCCTATAAGATCCAAGCTCGTATCGGCAGGGTCGTCTACTAATTAAATTTAACGGAGGAAAGCCGTTTCTACCCGGTCTTCTATGTCTCTTTCCTACAAGCATGTTATGGAAAGCAACTGAGCCAGTGAACTCCTATCATATGCGATACTTACAATGATGCCCCCCTCATGAAGTCACAAGTCATTTTAGATCACCGATCCATCATGCATAAAAATAAACCCACATATCAAGCATTTGTTAAATGGGTTGGACTACAAGAATTTACCCTTATACTAATGACTTTTATACACTCTATGCCAACGACAAGTTGTCGGTAAAAAGTTGTCGGCATAGCCTCGTCGGTGGAAGTGTAAATAGTCATCGGGATAGGTACCCCCTACGCCGACGCGAATTTGTCGGCGTAGGGTCCATTGGAACTGATTTTCAAAGAAAAAGTAAATTATTATCATTTACTTTTACTGACGACATATTATCAGGATGGGTCTAACTATACCAACAACATATCGTCGGGACATGTCAACTTATAGAGACGACACGTCATCGGTTAAAGTGAGTAACTATTTTTATAGTTTGAGCTATAGAGAAGACGTGTCGTCTGTATACGTCAAAACCATTATTATAGTTGAGACCTACACCAATGACATGTCGTCTGTATTCCTTTTTTTTAAATATTTTCACAGATTCTATAAAATACCAAACCTATTTATTAAAACAAATCTAGAAAGTATGTAGCATAATGTCATAACTAAATAAACATAACAAACCCATATAGTTCAAGTTCAATACATAAAGTCTACTACATACCAGAATGAGATAAAGCAAAAAAACAATAACAAGACTTCAACAAACGTTGTTCAAAATAACAAAAAAGAGCAATCATCATCACCTGCTTTTGTCTCAATTTCATTGGTTTGTTGGCTTGTTTGGGGTATTTCTTTGAAAGATAATGAGATTGAATTAAAAATGTGGTATTGGTGGTGGTTGGTAGTGAGGAATTACAGTCGCCAATGAGCTACGCATTTGTTGCATGCATTCTTACATTTGCTACCTTAATGCAATAAATTGGGATTCATTCGTATTTTAGGGTTGGGATTGGGAAGAAGTGGAAGCGGGTTGATTCAGAAATATATTATTGTTTCTTAGTTTCCTTCCAATTCTGTGAGTATGTCCACATATCTCCCCGAGTGCACGAGTGATACATTGAGACTTATTTACATCTTCTCCCTTCACGACCTCATCTTGAATTTTTCTATATTACTCTTAGATTTTTCCTAAAATAAAAAGAACAATAAACATACATTAATTATAACAAACAACTAAATTTAAACACTTAAATAATAATACACCTTAAATACAAAAACTATAACAATAATAATAATAACATATTTAAACAACATATTAACTACATTTATTACTTGCCAAATTTTCTTCTGCTCGATGTGTACACCAACCCAAGCCTTCCTTGAAGCGCATTTGTCTCCAACCCTGAATATAGTGTGGCTTCAGTCGTTGTTCAACCTATAATAATCCAAAGACAATTAATATATTTAGATAAGTGTTAATAAAAAATTTATATGATACAAATAAACTTTATACCTCCATATGGTGTCTTTTTGCATATGACCTGCAACCGTGAGCACTTGTATGCGGAAGTTTCGCCCTACGCTCTTTACCTTTTGTTGACATATTCACATAACCTGGGGTCAAAACATATGATCAATCAATTCATTCCAGGCATTGGCGTCCATTTCATCAGGTGGATTTCTTCTTGTAGTTTCCACGTCCGCATATCTGCTGACTCTATCAAAATGACGTTTCGACTCATGCTTTTGTTCTTTATATCCTATTTGGCAGTCGGCTTGGATACCCGCTCGAGCGGTTTCCCACAAATTTGTAACCTAACGGCTATAAAGATCAAAACAGGTTTGAAAAATAAAATATATGATTAGTATAACAAATATTTAAAAAGTATAAGACTTAATACACATAAAAAGTATTATATACTTTCTTCTAACTCCTGATATATAGATTCTTTGTACTCGACATGAACACATTCCCAAGACCTATAATGGAGTGGTACATTTGATCAACCTCACTAACATTTTCTATTTTTCCCTATCAACCGAACGGTCTCCCCAATGGTATCAATGCACACAGGTAAAGGCTTCTCACAATTATCCCTGTACGCTTCATGCATATTCAAATTTCTTCCGTTGCCACACACTTTCTTCTAGATTGCTACAATGACACATAAAATTGGAAATTTAGAAATTAAAATTTTCAAAAATATATCCATTACTAATGTAACTTATAAGATGCACAACTCGATGCTATCCTGTTAACGACCCCATGTAGATGTCTTTCCCCGCTATCTCCTCCATATCTCCTCACGACATGTGCTGCCATTTGTTTAAAAGATATTATAAACATGAAAAATACTAGTATATTATAAACATACTTTAAACAAAACTAATAAACACTATTTGAAATCTAACAAATATTATAAGCAATCTAAATATATAATGACCGTAACACACTATGAATCAGAATCATTACTAGAACAATATACATGTACAACATCATCATTACTGAAATCGTCATCATTATCTGAAGATTACATATCACCATCTTCATTGTCATCATTAATGAAATCGTCATCATTTATATTAGGAGCAACATTCTTCCTAGCACCCACACTTGATTCACCAACTTCACTTAAAGTCGCATGTGTAGGCCTGCGTAAGCAAGGTGCCTAAGTCGACAACCAAGGTAAAGTTAGTTGACCGTGTGTCATTCATGACATTTATCTTATTTACAACACCGATACTTGGATGATCCCAAAGTTTTAGATGGTGAACATCTTCCGCAAATCTTCTGTTATTGTTTTGAGTAGGATCTTGGAGATAGAACACTTGTTTAGCTAATGTGGTTCAAATGTATTGTTGATCATCATACCATGTTTTACAACACACCATTCATGACTGGTATTGATAACAACCTTTTTTTAGTAATTAGTCCATTACTTAGTGTCGCATTGAACTATTTACCAAGAAAGATTACAACTGATTGACCATTTAAATAGTGCAACTTTATGATTTCCTCCAGTTAACCATATAATGGTGTCCTTTTTTATCCTAATGTATCAGCACCACTATTCTAAGTAGTATGTCAGAGATCACGGTTATGCATGAAAAATTGAACACCATTTACTATGCACAAAGTGTAAGAATATGCATTCAACAGACCACAAGCCAATGCCTTTAATTCGTCAGTAAAGTTCGAAGGCATATCTTTTTGGAGATGATAAATTTGTAAGGAAATATAAGATTGTACGCTTAAGTAATAATATAAATTAGTTTTACATTATAAATATATAAGATATTTACATTTTTTCGATTCATGAAGGAAATTTCGTTTTGAAATCAGTTTCAGGCGATTCTAGTTTGAATTTGTTGGATGTGGGACAAAACAATTTGAACATTTTAAAGGTATCATAAAACTATAAAAAATGAATTTACTTGATCACAAAACTTATGATTTTTAGCCTTTCATTAAATCCTCATCGCAGTTGTTTAGTATAAACCAATGCAGTTATTTTTTCGCTTCTTAAAAAAGTCATGTGACTTTCTTAGTTGTCATTGCTTGACATTGTGATGAGAACACAAAAAAATAACCTTTTGGAAGGTCGGGATTGTTAGAGTTTGGAAATAGATTGTGTCTAGTTGTATGCATTTGTAATGTTTAGTGTCTTTTCTTAGATTTCGAATTGAGTAGTTGTAATTCCGATTTTAGAATCTTATTTAATCTTAGGTTTGCAGTTCTGAACTGTCGACTTAGGATTCCTTTCTAGTTCTCCTTCGATGCCTATATATAGGACTACTAGTTAGTAGAGAGGATAGAGTTTTTGACATAGACTAGTTCTGCACAAATATTGTAACAAACTGTTTTATCGATCCTCTAATGCAAACATAGATTATTTACATATTTGTGTTCATCCAAATCTTTTACATCTTCATATGAAGTTTTCATATTAGAATCTATTGTTCGTACAATTCTTCTCAGGGATCCTCATTTCTATCAACACAGTTGAATTTATTTTGCATGCCCTCAAGATACATAGAGCGGAATGTCAAAGCTTCATCTGCAACATAACCCTCTGCTATTGAACCTTCTGGTGTGTCTAGGCTCTCCAAGAATGGCTTCTTTAGGTAAATGAAGAACTAGATGAATCATTATGACAAAAAAAATTGATAGTGGATATATCAACTCAAGATTGCATAATATCTTTACCAGTTCTAATTGGGCATTTCTCATGTCGTTAATATCCAATGACCATGCACAAATTTTTTGAAAGAATCTACACATGTCAATGGTTGTAGTTGAAACATTTGCTGCAAGACCTGCTCGAACCCCTATAGTTAGAAATTATTGCATGAGGATGTGATGATTTTGAGACTTTAGCCCAACCATATTTGATTTAATATCAGAAACTGTCTTGTTAATGTTCGATCCAAAACCATTAGGTAGTCTCTCTCCTTTAATGAATTGATAGAAACGTTGTCGATCAATTGGTTTGAAAGAGTAAGAACCATGTGTTAGTATTTCTTACTTCTTGTTGTCAACTTTCATTTTTGGCCATTGATCTGGCTGAATGCTCATTTTTTCAAGTCATATCTTGATCCTTTTGTGTCGTTTTTTTTGTTAATCAGTGCAATATTCAACACACTCTCACTCATATTTTTCTCTACATGCATAATATCTATATTGTGTTTTAGGTTGAGGGAAAACCAATATGGAAGCTTGAAGAAGATACTCTTTTTCGTCTAATTCAACTTATTTTTTAAATTTTATCATCGCGCCTTTTTTCCTTTCATGGAGATGAGTTAGTTTATTTAATATAGTTGCATTACTAAATCATATTGGATGTGCACTTGTCTCTGGTTGGCCATTAAACAATAGACTCTACCTCCAACAATGGTTTATATGTAAGAATCATCTTTAACCAACATAAGAAATCTTTTCGATCACATGAATGGAAGATGTGTCTTCGTTTCAAGTAGGGCTTGCTAAATAACCTTGACCACTTCATCCAGACAAAATGCTACGTGCTGGGAAATCATTGATTATCCATGACAACATTGCACGCATATTGAATATAGTGCTGATTGATGCATCTCTCATTTGGACTTCTTTGGCCCACAAAATTTTCAACTCATCCACCAAAGGCCTCAAGAAAACATCAATGTCATTTGAGGGTGATGTAGGGACAGGAATCAACAAAGTTAGCATGAAAGAAGACTCTTTCATACATATCCATTGTAACATCCATAAAATTTAGAAAAAAAATTAAACTTTTTGAACAATTCCACAAAACACCATGGTTTACAAAAATGTTTTCAATCATATTTATTATCAGAGTTTTTCGCAAAGATCATAAAATAAACATGAGGAGACGCACGATCATGCCTTCACCTTCCCATGATCATCTGAGGTACCTAAAACACAACCCGAAATTGTATGCTCAAAGCTTAGTGAGTGTAACAACCCAATTTTTCAAAGGAAAATTTTCATTTTTGATTATCCAAACACATCTCCATAAATTACAAAATCCAAATATAATTGTTTTCAACCTCATATCAATTGAAACTTTTATTTAAAAACATCAAAGTGTCCCATAAAACGCCTAAGAGAGTACTCGCCTCGACATCAAGCCTTGCCCTTGCCTTGGGCTCGGATGAACCTGAAATAAATCCACAAACTGTAAGTTAATGCTTAGTAAGACCCCCAAAGCATACCCCACACACAATCCACATGACACATATCATATTAGCTATAAAAGCTACATATACCACCTAAGCCATGCATACTAACATATGAGGATGTTGTGGGCTCCCCCAAGGTCTTATACCATCATGCCATGGACTACCCTACATGGTCTTTACCTAGGAATGCCATGGGCTCCCCCACATAGTCTTATATCCAACTGCCACGGGCTCCCACCAGGGTCTTCCATGCAGTAACATAGATAATCAACTAGCATATCATATATCAAAGAAGTATATGTTGGATAAGCTGTCTTAGTCCATAACTATTTCTGGTATGTACTTGACCTGACCCGTCATGGTCCATTTGGGTTGCATGGCACCATGCAATTGGATAGACTAAATGAGAGAAATAACACTTGTGGATTATTAATATATTATAAGTTCTAATATATTAATAATATTATTTAATTAGTTTGATCAAGAATTAATTTAGAATTAATTAAGTGATCAAAAGATAACTAATTAAATATATGGGTTGATTATGTAAATCATCCATAACTTGTATAGTGGGCTAAGAGGCTCCATGGATTATCAAGTTGGGTTCCACCCATAGGATGCTCCATGGGAGTTACAAACTCATGGGTCATTGAAATGAAGAGTCATGACGCATTAGGGTTTACATGGTGTAACCCTAGATGTGTCAACACTATATAAGGAACCCATTCTCCACCAAAATCGGACATACACACATGAACAAGTGAGGGCTAGGCCGATTTTTGCCAGTGTAAGATTCTTTCAAAGTCTACTCTTTTGCATTTGGTGTTGTGTGAAGCATTTGAGGCATCACACTTGGGGTGCTAGGCTCACAAGGTTTCAAGGATCATAAGCAACAACAAGGTAAGTTATTCTATCTTCCATTCAAGTTAAAAATTGTTCCCCATGTATGCTAGATAGGAATATAACCTTGGAATTCAACTTTGCACGATAATTAGACAAACATAGATCCAAGGTTATTAGGGTTGCATGTACACTTAGGAAGTGTTAGAATGCTCAAAACCCATCAGTGGTATCAGAGCCTAGGCTTGTTTGTTGATTTTTTTGTGCAAACTGTTGAAAAAAATTGTTTTTCTGTTTTCTGCTCGTATGAACTCGCCGAGTCCATGGGGGGACTTGACGAGTCCATGAACAAATGCAAGCTACCCGTCGAGTATGTTCTTGCACTCGAAAAGTAGAGGCTGTAGTTTTCAGAAATTCGACTTTTGTTGCTGAAAATGGACTAGAAACATTACCCAAAACTGTTTTGGTACTTGAAAACTTGTTTTAGATGGTGTAATGTTTATGCTAATCCATTTTCAATGGCATTTATCAAAATTACAAGTTTTTTAAGTGTAATTTTTGATTCTTGAAAGTGTTCATGCTCATGTTCTTGAACTTATGAAGATTAGATGATCATAGGAATTGCTTGTAACCTTCATGGTAGTTTAATTCATGATCATAATGTATTTTAATGCAGTCCATAACTTGTCCTCAAGTTATGGAAAATCAAAAGTCAGACTTTTATTAAAGCCATTAAAAGAACACTAGAGTTATAAAAATGAAGAGTCTTCATTTTTATTACTCAATTAACTCATAAGTTATAAGAAATGAATAGCTTTGAAAGTTTATAAAACTTGCCCTCAAGTTTTGGAACAAGTAAAATCTTGATTAAAACTTTAGTTACATCCCTTAGAATTTTGAAAGTTAAAATTCAACCCTTATACTTTATAATATTATAAGTTAATAATATATATATATATATATATATATATATATATATATATGTATGTATGTATGTATGTATGTATGTATGTATGTATGTATGTATGTATGTATGTATGTATAAGATCAAGTCATTTTACCGCTAGTACGCCTCATTCACGAAGCCGTTCTATAAGGGGGTATAAGGTTGTTGCCTATAAAATGGCAACTTAATGGGTGTCCACTCTCACCCACCGCTTCCTTGATCGGTGGAGGGTCGTTAGCCGAACGGGTAAGACAAGGACTTATAAATTCTCATTAAAAGTATGATGAAGATTATAAAGTAACTAAATGCTTTTATTAAATTCCCAATCTTAGCTACTTTAGGAAAAATGTGAATATGGTGTTAATCCATGAAATACACTTTACACTTTGTTTAAGTCGTTGGTGGAGCGTGTGTGGTTAACCGGCACACTAACTTGGACTTAGCAAGGTAGGTAAAGGGTGACTTAAGGTTTATCATAGTATCGGTGGAGCGTGTGTGGTTTACCGGCACATCGGTTGAGTGATAAACTTTAAGGGTACCAAGTGATTTGTATGGTTACTTCACACCTCGTTTTGTGATCCTCGGTATCCCATCCACAAAACTTGGAGGGCACACTCGAGATTGAAACATGCCTTTGAAAAGTTCATTGAATCTCAAAAGAATCTAGGAATTTCTAAGAACCAATCAAAAACCTAATTAATATTTAATATTTCATTTTTCATGGTGGAATTTGGTGAATCGTCATTCACCTACCTTTCAAATATGTTATAGCTTGGATTACGGCATACCTTTTCTAAGTTATAATATATTGTGATTGGATCCTAGACTTAATATTACATTTGGGTGTTTTAATAAGGACTCTCTTAATATCTAAACTAATCTTGTCCTCTTCTTTCAGATGTCTTCAAACAACGCTGCTTCTAGCTCTAATCCTAATGGCTCCTTACCCTTATGAACTTGTGTGGGAAAGTCACTTTTGATGGATCCAACTTCTATGAATGGATGACAAACATCAAGATGATTACCTGCTATGAGGACAAAGAATATGTCCTTGATAAGGAGCTTAAGGAGATTTATGAGACCACTACAACTCCCCAGGAGATCGCTGACTTCCAGGAACATGAAAGGGATGCTTCCAAAGTGGCATGCATCATCTTGGCCACCATGACAATGGAACTCCAAAAGTCCTATGAGGACTTCTACCCTTTCAAAATGCACCAAGATCTGATTGAAAGATACCATCAAAGTGCACGACAAGAGAGGTATGAAATCATCTGCTCCATGATAACAAGCATGATGAAGGACAGAGAGTTTATCACGAGCCACATGCAGAAAATGCAAAGGTATGTGGATCGGTTGCTGAAGCTTAATGTGAACTTCCCCGAGGAGCTTGCAATAGATATCATTTTGCACTCCTTACCATCGTGTTATGATCAATTCCGCATGACATATCACATGAATAAGGAAGAGGTCACACTCAGTAAACTTCATGGACTTCTCAAGACCGCAGAAACAGGTCTTAAGGGGAAGTCGGTTGTTAACACTCCTACTCCAAACTCTGCCCCAGTTTTGGCAATCGGGAAAAGTCAAGGGAAGAAGAGAAAGAGCTCTTCGAAGGGTACCAAGGCTAGGACCCTTGATGGCTCTTCTTCAAGTGGAACCAAGAAAGGTTTTGTCACTCCTTCTTCTGACCCAAAAGAGGCTGGATGCTTCTATTGCCATGAAAAGTCACATTGGAAGCGGAACTGCCCAAAGTACCAGCAAGATGTGAAGGATGGGAAAGTTAAACCCAACCATGCAGGTATTTACACTATCTTATCTAATAACTCACCCCATTCTAACTCTTGGGTCCTTGATACCGGTTGTGGTATTCATATTTGTTCTAATTTGCAGGGACTAAGAAGAAGTGAGAATGTGGAGCAAGGAAGAATAAACTTAATCATGGGGAATAGGAAAGCTCTACCTGTCACCAAGATTGGAGTTTATACTTTATCGCTAAGTAGTGGGTTTAGTTTAGATTTGAATAAATGTTGTTATTCTCCATAAATGGAAAGAAACATTATTTCCTTTCATGCATTGTATAAACAAGGTTTTACCTTTTCATTTGATAATGAAGTTGGTTTGACTAATGCTTTCTTTAATAGTGTTCTTTATTTTAAAGCATTACCTTGTGATGGTGTGTATGAAACTGTATCTGTGGTTGATAACTTAGGAAATCATGTTTTGTGTATTGATTCTGTTAATGGTAATAACTTGGATAAAGCATCATTATAGCATTGTCGTCTTGGACATATAAGCAAGAAACGCATAGGCCAACTCCAAAAGGATGGAGTCTTGGAGTCATTTGACCTAAAGTTAGATGATAGTTGCGAATCATGCTTACTTGGAAAAATGACAAACTCACCCTTCACAGGTTCTTGTGAGAGGGGTGAAGGTTTGTTGGATCTAGTACACACGGATGTGTGTGGGCCCTTCAAACATGCCACAAGGGATGCTAATCGTTATTATTTGACTTTTACTGATGATTACAGTAGATATGGATATGTCTACTTAATCAAGCATAATTCAGAGACTTTCGAAAGGTTTAAAGAGTTTAAACAAGAAGTCAAGAATCAATTGGGCAGCAACATTAAGATGCTTCGATCTGATCGAGGTGGTGAGTATCTTAGTTCAGAGTTCCTCGACTATCTTAGGGAATGTGGGATTGTCTCACAATTGACACCTCCCAGGACACCGCAGTTGAATGGTGTGTCTTAGAGGCATAATCGAACCTTGTTGGACATGGTTCGTTCCATGATGAGTCGAGCTTCACTACCAATCTCATTTTGGGGGTATTCCTTAGAGACTGCCGCCCATATCCTTAATCTGGTCCCTACAAAGAAAGTTGCCAAAACTCCTCATGAGATGTGGACTGGTAAAGTACCCAAACTAGACCACATCAAGATTTGGGGTTGCGAGGCTTTCGTGAGATGCAAGACTCATGATAAGCTCGAACCTCGAAGCGAGAGGTGTATTTTCATTGGCTACCCACACCAATCATTTGGTTACCTCTTCTACAGACCTAGTGAAAATGTGGTCTTTGTAGCTAGGAGGGCATTCTTTCGAGAGAGAGAGAGAGAGAGAGAGAGAGAGAGAGTTCATAAGCCAAGGAAACAGTGGGAGGCAAGTTGACCTTGAAGAAATTCAAGAGTCAAGCGGTGAAGGAACTTCAAACTCTAGCACTCAACTTGAGGAGGAAACTCCTGTTGAGCCAATTGACAAGTCTGTACCTCTGAGGCGTTCCACAAGGGTTAGGAATGCACCTGAGCATTACTATGGATTCCATATTACTGCGGAAGGTGATACACTTATCAGTGATGAGACACTAATAGGTCTGGATGAACCTAACAATTACGTGGAAGCCATGGCAGGCCCTGAGTCAGCCAAGTGGAAAGAGGCAATGGACAACGAGATACAGTCCATGTATGACAATCAAGTTTGGAACTTGGTTGAGAATGTACCAGGTCGTAAGACTGTAGGGTGCAAATGGATGTTCAAGAAGAAGACCGAAATGGATGGTAATGTACACACTTATAAGGCATGAGTGGTTGTAAAGGGTTTCTCACAAACTCCGGGAGTTGATTATGATGAGACTTTTGCTCCAGTGGCCAAGATTAAGTCTATTAGGGTTCTGTTAGCCATAGCCGCATTTCATGACTATGAAATATGGCAAATGGATGTCAAAACCGCTTTCCTTAATGGAAATTTGGCTGAGGATGTTTACATGAGTCAACCATAGGGTTTTGTCAATACATAGTACCCTAATAGAGTGTGTAAGCTTGAGAAATCCATTTATGGGTTAAAGCAAGAACCTCGCAGATGGCATCTTTGCTTTGATGAGAAAGTCAAGGAATTTGGATTTTCTAGGAGTGAAGATGAATATTGTGTATATGTCAAGGCTAGTAGGAGTATAGTTAGCTTTTTGGTATTGTATGTGGATGACATACTACTCGTAGGAAATGACATCCCAACTCTGCAGGAAGTTAAGTCCTGGCTTGGGAAGTGTTTCTCTATGAAGGACCTAGGAGAAGCTGCCAATATTCTAGGGATAAGAATCTTGAGAGACCGGAGTAAAAGACTAATTGGACTTAGTCAGAGTACCTACTTGGATAAGGTGCTGAAGAGATTCAGCATGCAGGACTCCAAGAAAGGAGAGTTACCCATCCAAAGTAATGCCAGATTGAGTAAGACACAAAGCCCTAGTACTGAGGCTGAGATAGCAGAAATGAGTCGAATACCTTATGCTTCGACTGTAGGATCGATCGTGTATGATATGATGTGTACTCGACCTGATGTAGCCTTTGCCTTGAGCATGGTTAGCAGGTATCAGGGGAACCCTGGCATGGCACACTGGACTGCGGTAAAGAATATCCTCAAGTACCTACGGAGGACTAAGGACTGGGTTCTTACCCTCGGTGGGAGTGATGACTTGAGAGTTGTAGGGTATAGTGATGTTAGCTTTCAAACTGATAGGGATAATTTCCACTCTCAGTCAGGCTGGGTCTTTACCCTAAACGGAGGAGCAATTTCTTGGAAAAGTTCCAAGCAAGAGACAGTGGTTGATTCAACTTGTGAATCAGAGTATATAGCAGCTAGCGAGGCAGCAAAGGAGGCGATATGGATGAAGAACTTCATTGGAGATCTTGGAGTTGTACCAGCTATTAAGGAGCCAATGGAAATTTTCTATGATAGTGAAAGTGTTGTTGCCTTATCCAAGGAACCCAGGATCACGGGAGATCCAGACACATCGACAGACAATACCATTTCATCAGACATCGAATAGAAGAAGGACTCCTCGTGGCAGAGAGGGTATCATCGGATGAGAATCCAGCAGATCCCCTCACGAAGGGACTGACTCGGGTTAAGCATCTCCAGCATGCTCGGAGCATAGGGTTGAAGGATGATATTAGATTTAGTAGTTAGATAACCTTGAAATTTGTAAAGTGTAATTGACATTAGATGATGAATAATAGGTGTTTTATTTATGAGTAAAGTTTTGCTATCTCTTGTCGATCGTTTACTTTATTTCTTTTGCATGTTTTGACTTCCAAAATAATTATGTTTGGTATATCATATTATTCGAACCTCCACAGTCGGTCATATGTCGGAAGTAGGTATGAATCAAGACTGACATGATTGGTTGCAAAGGTCTAATATGTTGGACATGGCTACAACAATCATGAGTGCTCATAAGTTCTAAGCATTGGACTCAACCCACGCTCACTGGAATCACTTCATGGAATTTATCTCAAGTGATCGTGAGACGGTAATATCATATAAGTCTTCAAACCTAGAGATATGATTTGTTACTTATGAGTTGGTTATGCATTGATTTGACGAAAACGCATTGGTAACTCGATGTTATAAAACGTGCTCTTGTGTATAATTCAATGAGTGGTAGAGCAAACATATGAGTCGAAGTTTATCTGTTCCTTCTTAGATTAGAAGTTGATATCTGGGCCCCTCAATGATTTTGTTTTGACCTATGTACCGGGCCCAGTCAGAACTAAGTTGATGTGTTCAATTAAGTTCTTTGTCAAACAAATTGGAAATCGGGAAACAAACTGCTGGACAATAAGTAAGACATTGTTCCATGTATTTGTCTGGCTGATATCTATAACAGAGGATTATATGATCACTTATCTTAAATGGCGTATCATCATCTTCTCAGTTCCGAGAAACCTTGAAAGAGCTATGATTGCCGATCGGTTCCTGAAGTCATACTTGCAGTTATAGTTATTAGACTTATCCAAGTGGGAGACTGTTGGATAAGGTGTCTAAGTCCATAACTATTTCTGGTATGTACTTGACCCGACCTGGCATGGTCCATTTGGGTTGCATGGCACCATGCAATTGGATAGACTAAATGAGAGAAATAACACTTGTGGATTATTAATATATTATAAGTTCTAATATATTAATAATATTATTTAATTAGTTTGATCAAGAATTAATTTATAATTAATTAAGTGATCAAAAGATAACTAATTAAATATATGGGTTGATTATGTAAATCATCCATAACTTGTATAGTGGGCTAAGAGGCTCCATGGAATATCAAGTTGGGTTCCACCCATAGGATGCTCCATGGGAGTTACAAACCCATGGGTCATGGAAATGAAGAGTCATGACACATTAGGGTTTACATGGTGTAACCCTAGATGTGTCAACACTATATAAGGAACCCATTCTCCACCAAAATCGGACATACACACATGAACAAGTGAGGGCTAGGCCCATTTTTGCTAGTGTAAGATTCTTTCAAAGTCTACTCTTTTGCATTTGGTGTTGTGTGAAGCATTTGAGGCATCACACTTGGGGTGCTAGGCTCACAAGGTTTCAAGGATCATAAGCAACAACAAGGTAAGTTATTCTATCTTCCATTCAAGTTAAAAATAGTTCCCCATGTATTCTAGATAGGAATATAACCTTGGAATTCAACTTTGCATGATAATTAGACAAACGTAGATCCAAGGTTATTAGGGTTGCATGTACACTTAGGAAGTGTTAGAATGCTCAAAACCCATCAGTATCTATCATACTACATAACATATACATAAACATATAAGGATGTTGTGGGCTCCCCTAGGGTCTTATACCATCATGCCATGGCCTACCCCCACATGGTCTTTACCTAGGAATGCCATGGGCTCCCCCACATGGTCTTATATTCAATTGCTATGGGCTCCCCCTGGGGTCTTCCATGAAAATATCATATAATCACTAGCACACCACTTATCATAAAGCTAACTATCATACCACATATCTCTACTACAGCTAGTGTACCGCATAACATAAAATGGGTCGGCCTTGGTGCCTTAGACCCATTGGTATGGTGAGAAGACTCACTTCTGTCTGAAGAATACAAAAGTTGGTCTTCTAACTGTCTGTAGCCTCCTGTGCTGAACAATGATAACATTACCCAAGCTTAGGGCTAAACACAACCCAACTGAAAAACCCAAACTCCAAGTCCTTTCAAAATGTCCCAAAAGGTCTTCCTTAGTTAATGGGCCGAAAGTCCATATCCAAAATCATTAATGGGCCTCATGGCCCAATTAAAGCCTAATCAAAACATCTATGGCCCAAAATAGATAAACTGGCCCACTAACCCAAAACATGACCAGGCCCAATGACTAATTGAGGCCCAAAACAAATCCAAGTCCAACTGATACGCGTAAGCCCGACATACCACACCGGTACGCGTAGCGTACTGAGTCCTTGAGCAGTACATGCGGCGTACACTAACTTACGCCCAACATACAAGCAGATTAAGCACTTCCTTCCACTAAGTGCTTAATACTCGATGTTCTAATGACCAAAACCATATCTAAGCTCATCAAGACGTCCTAGGGCATAAAGTTGGCAACTTTATGCCCTTGTATGCTCTATAGGACTTAAAAACTTCATTCTTCACATTAGGACTTCATATAAGGTTCCAAACTCTTGCATGGAGTCTAGATACGCTCCAAGCTAGCACCTTTATGCATCTAGCATGCTCACGAGGCTCAGATCTAACCATTTCAACCTCTAGAGTTGCTTAACTCTCAAGAGAAGGTCCAAAACCAACAAAAGGGACCATAAAGAAAACCCTAACCAGATCTAAAGAATAAGAAGGCAAGATCAAAGCTTTATACCTCCAGAAGCTCCTCAAGGTGAACTAGATACAGATTCTTGAAGCCCATTGCCACTCCAAGCTAGCTCGACAACTTCTTCTTCTTGAATGGACACTAAAATGGCCACAAATGCACTCCTTAAGCTTAAAACACACACTCAAATGGTATTAGGGTTTTTAGAGACGTTTGAAGGTGAAAGAGGCTGATTAGGGTGAGGCTCAAATGAGATAAGGATGCTTATATAGGTCTCAAGTCCAGAAATTAGGGTTTGGACATCTGTCACGTACGCCCAGCGTACGTGTTGTCCCTCCGCGATCATTCTTGCAAAGTATGCTAAGCGTATCCATGAGTACGCCTAGCGTACTTAAGGGACTGATTATGCAACATTTAAATTTTTCAAGGGTTTCCAAGGTAATACCTGATTTGGAGTGTTATAGTGAGTTTCCCCCAAAATACCAACCCAATACAAAACTAGAGTAGTAATCATAAACAGCATGCATAAGAGCCTTCAGTCTGACTGGAACGCCCCACCGGCCTGCAGTCTATCTGGTACGCTCACAGAACCTGCAAAATGACTGGTTACCACACTGGGCCTTCAACCTATCTGGAACATACTTCGGGCCTTCGACCTGACTGGTACGCCCCACTGGCCTTCAGCCTATCCTGGACGCCATGGGTCTGTTGGCCTTCAGCACAAAGCAGGACCGCCTCAACCCACCCACTAACACACATCATATATAACATATCAAATACTAGCTAGCATGCACAGACAGCACATAGATCTAATAGATCACTACTATAGCATCATCCTATAAACTAGGATACATATTTAGCATATCATTGCACATAGCATCATACAATAAACCAGGATTCAATCCAAAGGGTCGGCCTTGGTGCATTAGATCCTGTTATTATACTGAGGATAACTCACCTCACACTTCTGAAATCACACAGAAAGTCTTTGGCTGCTAGCTCATAAAAATCCTCACACTAACACAACATAAAATCATCCAATCAAGACTGGGATTACAATCCAAGCTGATAGTCCAAAATTAGGGTAAACGGCTACTTTACCCTTTTTCCTTAGTTGGGCTAAGAACCAGGCCTAAATCTTGATCCAAAAGGCCCAACCATTAATTAACCATCCACGACCTATTATAGGCCAAATTTTCCAAATTGGACCCAACTCCATCTTGGGCTTTTCCCCAAGGCATAATCCTTCACTTGACCCAAAACATCAACACTCAGATGGCCCAAGGAGTACCCAAACATATAAGCCCAAAAAGGTGGCCCAAACTCGAAGCCCAAAACCGCAAAGCCCACAGACTGAGTACGCGTGGCGTACTCAACTATACGCTGAGCATACACGCATAGGGGCTTGTATGTTGCGTGTATTGGCTTGTACGCCCACCGTACTCCTCTGTTAAGCCAAACGACCCATTAAGCACTTAATACCTCAAGATAAGGTACCAAAATGTAGATCTGACTTCCCATCAGCTAAAATAACACGTAAATTTGCTTACTTTACATTCATGCATGGCTACATGAAGCTATTTAGCTTAGCAATGACTTAACGAATGGATTAATGCATGAAAGGTGACCAAAACCCCATAAAGTTGGCACCTTTGTGCCAAGGAAACCTCTAACAAGGTTAGATCTAGAGAAATGATCCATCAAGTCGACCCAAACCGTAAATCCATGAAAGAAAGGGACCAAAGTGAACCAAATCAACCCATAAAGGAAACTAGTCATTAACAAGTCAAGGTTTGATCTTTATACATTGAGAAACTTGCAATTTGATGAAGATTTATGGATCTCAAATCTCATACCAAGCTATGAACTTTACTCTCTTATTGATTCTTCAACGATGGACCCAAGACACACAAATTTCACTTTAAAAGCTCAAAGATGCTAAATGGAGGCTAAGGGGACGATTAGGGTTTTATGGAGGTTGAGGGACACATGATGAGTCCAACCCTAAAATGTTAAGGATGAATGTATAGAGTGCAATACCCTACATTAAGGTTTCAGGAAGATCCACGTACGCCCAACGTACCATAGCAGACACCCAGCGTACTGTAACGCCCGTAGATCAGGGCTAGTCAATTTAGAGACGATAAGCGTCAAAAATGACTTTTTGATATAAGATTATTTAGAATGAATAATCTTAACTAAGTTGTTGTATATGTTACAAGGATTTCGTACATATAAAGAACATTGAAATCCGAGTTATAATAAAGAAGTTATGACCTGTCGAAGTTTCGCGACAGAACCGGCACAACGTTGTGTGAAGTAAAAAGTGAAATTTACGATAAAGTGCTTTTTAGCCTTAGTGATCTATACGAAAGTTGTAGAGTTCGTTAAACTGAGAGCGTGCATAAAAAGAACGCCCAAATCTGACTTCGTATGAAGAAGTTATGATTTTCTGAAGTT
The DNA here is from genome assembly GCF_002870075.4 of Lactuca sativa. Classification (NCBI taxonomy): domain Eukaryota; kingdom Viridiplantae; phylum Streptophyta; class Magnoliopsida; order Asterales; family Asteraceae; genus Lactuca; species Lactuca sativa. The sequence goes on from NC_056624.2 coordinate 135,979,928, forward strand.
TCACCTTAGCGGTATACAGCCTGAATACTTGATTTCAGATCGAGCGGTTTTTAGCCGAAAAAATCTAAACGAGAATCAAAGATCTCGTCGATAGTATTACGAAAGTGAATAAACAGACGAAAACGGACTTCGGATGAATAAGTTATAAATTTATAACGGAGTTTTCCTGTCCCGGCCTACTAAAAATAATATAATAAAAATAAATTCGGAATCAGCCGACGGAGTCTAAATGAAAGTTGTAGAGTATAGTCTCACCTATGCGTGGATATAAAGAACGTAAAAAACGGAGCTCGTATGCGAAAGTTACGCAAGTTTAAAGTCTGCTTAATCAAGTACGCCTAGTGTAATTTTGGAGTATGTCCAGCGTACCCGGAACCGCCTTAGCTACGCATGCAATGACGTCACTCGAGTACATACGCATGCAATGATGTTGCGTACACCCAGCGTACCTAGATTTAGAGTATAGTCTCACGTACGCGTGGGTATAAAGAACGTAAAAAACGAAGCTCGTATGCGAAAGTTACGCAAGTTTAAAGTTTGCTTAATCGAGTATGCCTAGCGTAATTTTGGAGTACGCCCAGCGTACTTGGAACTGCCTCAACTATGCATGCAATGATGTCACTCGACTACATACGCATGCAATGACGTTGCGTACGCCCAACGTAAGGCTTAGTACGCCCAGCGTACCTAGATTTACACCCAGCGTAATTGAGGTTTCAACACCCTATAAATAGATGTCGATGGCTATCGATTTCTTTTGTTCAAACTCTTCTCTCTCACTCGTTTTTACCCCGTTTTACGTGCAAGAAATATCCCGAAGCCTTGGTATCATTCCCGAGCCCCGAAGCAAGTTCCGAAGCCCCGAAGATCCCGGGAAGTGAAATTCCCGAGCCGAAGCTCTGCCCGCGAGAAGCACGGTTTTTGTGAAGATCTTCCAGATCTACCGAAGAATACTACTTTTACAAGCTGTAGTGTTGTCCGATCATCTTCTGATCAATTGAGTGTATAGTTACTTTCTTCTAACACATAAAAATAAAGTATTAGCTAAGAAATACGTGCTATGTGTTATATATTATTTGTCTATTTGAGATGGTCTTGGAATTGATGTTTTTATACGGGTGTTAAATGATTTAAACTATGTTTGTATTTATATGTACAAAATTGTTGGGTAGAACATGGGTATATGGAATAGTTGGTGACGATGTGACTTCGTGCCTCTTGAGTAAAACCTTGGTGGCGATGTGACTTCGTGCCTATTGAGTAAGCCTTGGTGACGATGCGACTTCGTGCCTATCGAGTAAACCTTGGCGACGATGTGACTTCGTGCCTATCGAGTAAACCTTGGTGACGATGTGACTTCGTACCTATTGAGTAAGAATTAGTGACGATGCGACTTCGTGTCTATTTAATAAACCTTGGTGACGATGTGACTACATGCCTGTTGTGTAAACTTAGGTGACTATGAGACGTAGTGCCTATCGTGTAAACCTTGGTGACTATGAGCCGTAGTGCCAATTGTATGAACCCTGGTGACTATGTGAAGTAGTGCATGTTGTATAAACCTTGGTAGCAAATGGACTTTGTGCCAGTTCCTTAGGTAAATCCTTAGGAATGAATGAATGAAGGATAGTTGGTCCTTAGGGTAAACCCTTAAGAAATAAAGGAGTTATTGGGATGGGTATTTGGGTTGATTGTTTGATGATTGAATAATAAATGTATTATTGTGGGTTGAAAACCCTATATGATCACCAGGCTCCCAAGCCTTACCCACTCAGTTTTCTTTTCATTACAGGTAATGGCAGAAGAGTATAAATTGGTGGACTTGACGAGAGATTTTGGATTATAGATCAGTAGTTACAAATAACTGTTGTAAGGTCTATATTGTACTGTTTATGCTTTTGGTCTGTATCGGAACATGACATCCCAAGGTTTTATTATTTAATGAAAACACATTCTCTTGAGAAACGTTTTGATAAATTTTATCATATTTTGTTTTGGGAACAAATTCCGCAACTCTTTTAATCAAAGGATTACTCTGATTTTATAAAAACAAAGCATAAACAAATCGGTCTTTTCTGGCCGTGAAATTGGAGATGTCACACGTACGCACCCGCTTGCCCCGATCCATCACTAGCCAGTACGCTGAGCATACTAAGTGGTACGCCCCATGTACCAGCTTAAGGGCCAAAAGCGCAAAACTCGATAGATGAAGGGGCAAAAGCGTACTTACCAAAAATCAGGGTGTTACATCCATGGTGGTGTATTATAGGCAATCAATATAACCGACCAAGTACTATAAGTACTATTAAAGTTTTCAAATGGATTAAAACCATCAACATGCAAACCAGGATGAACTTTTCTAGGTTTTTTGGAAAACTCTAAATATCTCTAATAAAAATCTTCCCATGACTTCCGATCAACTGGATGACACATCATACAATCTGTTGACCATCCAATGTTATGCCAACTCATATCTTTAGTTGTGATATTGGAGTTATACATTTTTTGAAGCCTTGGAGTCAAAGGAAAACCGTAACACTTTTTGTGGTACTTTTTTCCCCTTTGTGGATGCATCCACCCATCTAATATCCTTACAAATCGAGAAATTTTGCATGGAATCATTATCCTTCCAAAACATAGCACAATCATTTTACAAGCGTGGATGGATTGATATCCCTGGCCCTATCTTTTTCAACTTCTTCATATTGTGAGGTTGGAATCTTTCTCTTTGGGAAAGCAACTCTTAGTAACTCTACAAGTTAGTCAAAAATAACTATTTGTCCATCTATTGATCACTTTAATATACAACAACTTTTCCTTAAAGTTCAAGGAAGACATTTCACTACAATCATGGCATAAATCGGTATTGAGCTCCTCAAACAAAACATCAAATTTTGGGTCTATACCTCATCCCTCCTCATCTATATTTTCTTTATTTGTATTTTGTCTCTCCATAACATCATCAATTACATCAAACATGTCATTAGGTACTGGAGTGCTTATTCTTGGAGTGAAGCCTAAATCCGAAGTAACATGTTTCTCACCATGATGATCCCACATAATATATTATTCTAGAAACCCATGGTCATGTATGTGGGCATAAAATGTAGGCAAAACAGTCGTTACATATTTACACACTTTTTGCACTGGTAGTGTACTTTGCCTTCATAGTTGACGTGTTTCTCAGCAATCTTCATAAAGTTGTTAAGACCTTTCAAGAATTTTGAAGACATTTGGTTCTTCTCTCTAATCCAATTATTATCGATCGTCATTACTGTTTCATAATTAAAAAATCACCTTGTATACATGTTATTGAAAGTTATATTGTATTTGGGCTATAAACATACGTTAGAGTTTAAAGTTTACTCTACAAGAAGTAAAAATCATATGAAATGGATAAGAGTATTCACAAGTATATAAAGAAATATATACATGAGAAGTAAAAATCAGACAAAATGGATAAAGTATTCACAAGGGTAGGCTTTTAAACCTATTTTTTTTATATCATATCTCATATGTGGATGTGTCACATGATTATTTGTTTGAGAAAAATCCGGCAACATTTACCCTTTGCTCCCAACTATTTAAAGAAATATATACCCGATGAGCAAAAAGAAAATGACAAGAATTCTTTCTTAAATAAACAATCGTACAGTAAACATTCATATCCTAAATGAGATAAAGTATTCAAAAAACAGTCATAAAACGGGGTTAACCCGAAATTAATTTCTAAATCAATTTTGGGTGAGTATTTGTAGGCTTTTGATTATTATAAAGAAGAGACTTAAACTAAAAATCAATGATTCAACATGTTTTCATACTTTTGTTAATATAGCATCATACTTTTGTTTATTTTCTAATATAGCATCTTACTTTTTATATTATATCACCTAATATTACGGTTTAAATAATGTACCGTTTAATTTTATTTTCTTATTAAATTCATCCTTTTATTAATTAAAGTAATACCTTTGGAGTTAGGTTTCTTTAATAGCAACACATTTTTATTAGATTCTACATAATGACATTGTACTATATATATATATATATATATATATATATATATATATATATATATATATATATATATATATATTTGTTATAAATATGAATAAGAAGTGAAAATAGAATGCTTTAATAAACAAACTAATAAAAGTATGTTTCTATTAATAACTTTATCTAATTAGGTTTTCTTTAATAACAATGTACTTTTATCAGTTTTTTTTTTTTTGCTAAAGCTTTCTATTTTAATTTTTATATTATTTATAACATCTTATTTTAGTTTTTTTTTTTTTATTAAAGCATTATAATTTAAATATTTTTTTATATTTTCTATTATAACAATTTACTTTTGTTTTATTATTATTATTATTATTATTATAACATTATACTTTAAACACTCATATTACATATTTAAGTTAAAGTCATAATGGTTATAATTAAGTCATTAAAATATTAAGCACTTTCAAACCATATTATCATGAAAATAAAAAGATATTAAACACTTACCTATTAAGCACTTTACAATATAATCCAATAAGTGTTCACATACAAAACAAATTAAACACTTATCATGAAAATAGAAACACATTAAGCACTTTATCAATTTAACACTTTATCAACTAATCATTAAGCACTTATCATGAAATTAAATAAAAACACTTTAAACACTTACCAATTAAACACTTTATCACTTCATTTTATATGTACTCAAACTAGTAAACCTAAACAACTAACACAATCATTACATATTATACATTTTATACATCCAAAACAACCATTCAACATCAACAATTACTTAATCAAAGATTCTAAATACATAAAAACATCACCAAATCGAGGACAAAACTAAAATAAAAATATAAAAATCTTACATTCTTCCTGCTGTGGTGCCCGGATTCCGGTGGCTGGTTGTAGACGGTGGTCCTCCGGTGGTGGCTGGTGGTCACTGACTCACTGGAAAAAAAAAATCCCAAAGAGAAAAGACTTGAAAATCACAAAACCTTACTTGTGGTCGGCGGTGAAGGAGAATGGTTGGAACTCGATGTTGTCGTCAGTGGTCCTCTTCTAGTGAGTGGCTTACCGGAAAACAAAGCAAAAAAAACAGCAAAATCTCAAAATCGAACCGAAAAAAATTAAATTGGAAAATAGAAGTCACCTAGAAGTTACCTTCGGTTGGCGGTGAAGGAGAGTGATCAGATGGGTCATTTGTGTAGAGTTCCCCGGTAGAGAGATCAAGAGAGAATGAGTGTCGGTGTGCAAGTACTAATGAGGGTCGACTGACTTGTTCCTTGAGATTAAACCCTATGTCGACAACATGTCGTCGGCATAGGGTTAATGTAAACGGCGTCATATCCTACTTCTCGTAAATAAATAAAAAATATCGTTTTCTTTTTTCTGCAACATGAATTATAAATAAATAGAAATTATATTTTCTGTAACCTATGTTGATGACATGTCGTTAGCATAAGTTTTGAGAAAACCACGTAACCCATTTCGTTCCCGCCTAAGCTATGATGACGACATATCGGCGACATAGAGACCCAGGTCAAACAAATTTGGTCAACCCTATACCAACGACATGTCGTCGGTATAGCATACGTTGTAGCGACAACATGTTTCGTTGGCATAGATGTCTTCGAAACATGGGTCTTTTTTTGTAGCCACTGATGATGAAGCTACATGGATGAACTTGCAACAATGCATTGCAACTATCCTTTCCTTAGTATTCCTAGTTACCTGAAGACACTAATGCATGCCAAGTTGTTGATAGCCGGCCCAAAAGGAACCAGATATTGCCAGTCCGCTACCAGAATTAGCTCAAGCGATAGTTGGATAAATCAAAGGGGTGTTGGCGTGTTGCTGTCTAGTCTTCATCCCTCCTGAATTCGTGTTTCATGGTCATCATCTTTGCTATTTCCTAGTATAGTTGCATAAAATTAGGGTGTACGATTTGTTTAGTTTTCTTTTAAAACCTTGTTTCATGACCATCATCTTGATATATCAGATAATTTGTTACACGCGTTCTCGTCTTCTTCCCTTCCTTCTGTGGATCCTACAAAAGAACTCAAAAGGGAAAGAAGGATCGGTAGTTACTTCATATTTGTTCCAAGTCCAAAGTGGTTCGAAGTACCACTGTACAAATTACAATTTACTTCATTACATAATTTATTTTTCATATAGATTGATACAAAACACTTGCTTAAAACTACATATTAGCCCACAAGTCTCAACCCTCCTAAATCCTATCTAACGAAAAAATTATGTTGATTGATTATGTGGAACATTTTTTGCCTCGAGTCCCACTTCTGCACATCAAAATGCGATTAAAGACTATCAAAATTCGTGTACAAAGAAGTATTAAAAGGCCGTTGAGTACATCAATTTAAATTAATAAACATATATTATCAACAAGAATCAAGAAGATAATGCGATTAGCAATGTTGATTTATTTTGTTCATTACAAAGTAAAGAAGACAAAAAATTTGAACTTAAACATTTGGTAGGGGCTGCGCGAACGCAAGCCCCCTCTGTCACAAATTATGATGTAGGCTCGACCACTTGGGCCGACCTTAAAGCAGCACCCTTTCAAAGTGCAATGAAAGTCACTGCTCTAGGCCATGATCCATTTTGACCAACCATTGACCCCATCCAGGTAAGTATCTAATCCATTAGCCTCATTCCCTTTTTATACAGCTAATTCTCTTTTCCCATTTATTCTTTCTGCCGATGTGGGAAATCTGAAAATCTCATTGGCTTCTACACCATGATACATTATACTTTTCATTTAATAAAAAATGTATAAGCTTTGATAAACACGACAAGTTTTTCTTTTATAAAGCCTAATATAAGCCCAAATAATGATATGTTGTGTATATCCTAGGGACTATAATTTTAAGCTCTTCTGTAAATGAGAATCTTTTTCCATTTTCTCATTTGGAGAGGTCAGTAATTTGTGACACGTCATTGAAAGCATACAAATGAAAACATTGAACTAATATGAGATGAGTATGGAATGAGCCATTGAACTTGGAGCATAGACTTTTTGACGTTTGATGAGTTTGTACTTAGTTGAGTCCATGCAATAAGAAAATTTAATATATTGACCAAATTTTCAAATACATAAGTCAATACTTTGAGAAGAAAGGCATTTCTCATGATAAAATACTCGTTAAACAAGTATCAAATGGCGATTCTTGGAGATGTGATCTAACCGCAAATGGGGAATATCAGGTAAAAGCTCTTCGGATTTTGTTGGAGAATCAAGAACAGGTTGATAATGGCAGATTCATGTGGATTAAGGAGGTTCCAATTAAGGTCACAAGCTTTATTTGGAGGGCAAAATGGGACGAATGCCTATTGCTGTTGCCTTGTCTACAAGAGGTATAACTATTCCATCAAAAGTTTGTTGTCAATGCAGCGAAGATGACGAAACAGGAGATCACATTTTGGTGAATTGCCCTTTTGCTAAAACTTTTTTAGAATGGATCTTCAAATGGTGTAACATTCTCATGGCTATTTTTCAGTCGGTTCATGATATTATCGACTACGCATCTACCTAGGGAAATTGCCCTAAGAAGAAGAAAAGAGTGTTGGGCATTTGCTACGGCACCCTTTGGGGCATCTGGAAGGCACGGAATGAGAGAATTTTTAACAATAAATTGGTTTGTGCAACCAAAGTGGCTAATATCACTAAATCAATAATGTTTCTTTGGTTCAAATATAGGAGTGGTAACGGAGATCTTAGTTGGTTAGATTAGATTAACTACCCTATGTGTAATTTGTAATGGTTTTACTTCTCATTACCCTTCTATGTACTCTTGTATCTTTTTCCCCTGCCTATCATCTTGTTAGGTTGGGTTTTTTATTTTATTATATCTTTGCCGGTTCAAACAAATAAATAAATAAATAAATAAATAAAATAAAACAAAATAAGGTTAGTGGGTTAAATATTTAATATGGACAACTATATATATATATATATATAGTTGTTTTCTTTTTTACTTAATCCTAAAATAATGATTTAAGATAAAGATTTGATGGGTTAAGTGGAAAAAAAACATGGCTTATTTAACCTTTTACCTGGTTTTCTTTTATTTTTTTTCTTCCATGTTCTCATGTCATAATTGATGAATATTATTCAATTTGTTTTTTTTTTAATATATTTGTAAATGCTCATTTAGGTTTATTTAGAGGGTTAATTCTGTTAGAAAAGAAACAAATATTATGTATATGACAATTTATCTAGAAAAGATAAACAAATCTTATGTATACAAGGTTATATCTAGACATGCATCATTACACATTAAACTATTTTATCTATGAAGAACTTAATATGGAAAAAAATTAACAACCCCAAATTGACCAAATTGATTTGGAATGAAAATAGTAGATGTGAGTAAACGACTATTTTACCATTCTATATATAAATGACCTTAAATAAAAAAAATAATAAAAAAAAACTTTTTTTATGGAAACCGTTATAAAATGACATTGTGAATGCCAATGTGTTGAAAACGCTCTCAAGACACTTACCCAATTGTGTAAGCCTCTCGTAGCATGGTGACTAAATTGAGTGTGATGAAAAAAGCATCATCTCGGGCTAGATGTCTCGTCTGTGGGTTTGGATATACATATCATATCATTCATGTATCTACCAACTTTGTTAACTAGATAATATTTCTAGAGTTATTTCAATGATGAGGATGATGACATTCTTTTGCACAGACATAGAAAATTCATTCCTCATTTTGGCTTGTCATGGCGTGACCACCCTATGGTCACGTCGTGACACTCAATTTTCCCCAAAAGCGAAACTTTTTACTCCTTAATGCCCTAAACCGAGCTATTTTAGAAAACGGGTGTTACGGCTCTCCCCTACATAAATTATATTTTGTCCTCAAAATCATTCCTTATAACTGACTCTGTCATACCATACGACCCTGCCAGAACTTCCTAAATTCCTATTAGGATTGAGAAGTTATCTCATACAGACGACCGCCTTCTAACACTGCTATCAATGCCCAATCTTAGCATAGATCACATACCCTGGCAAAGAACAAACCTTAACACTCCGCCCTCAACCAACAAAATAAGATACAACTTCTCTACTCGAAAACTAAAAACCATATACTATGTCTGACTTCTAGGCAGACAGAACCATCATATACCACGTCCATAATAACTCCACTCTGCAACCTAAACAGAATGAGTCTCTCTGACCCTAAATTATCACGTTGATAACTAGAAAACAAATACCCTAACCATTCACTGATGTCGATAACCTTTAACCTTAAAACAAAGGCGACTCCCACCACAAGTCTCAACCATTGGTGTTGTAACACCCTGTTTATTTAATAAATAAATAAATTAATTAATGAACGAATAGTAGCCCTAAAATCAATAATTATATAGCAAGGTGTTGGTCTCAAGGAGCTAATTGTCACAATTTTAGAATTTGGGGGTTAAAAGTGTATAATCTGGAATCATGTTATAAATATTTATGAAGACAGGGGCTCTGTGGTAATCATTGGAACTTAAGTTGAAAAGAATGAAAGGAGGAAGGACTAGAAACTTTAACATGGCTGAATTTTGATCATTGGACTTAAATTGTAATGGATTTTGATGCTGAGGGTTTAAATGGTAAATATTGGCCATGCTTTAAAAGAAAATGTCATTGGGAGGGACCATTTTTGCCAAAGCAAACCATAACCCTACGGACCATGTGCAACCGTCACCCCTCACCCTTATGCCTCCCACCACCGGCCGCCGCCACCATCCATCCAGTCGTTCTCTAACCAACCATCGAACGACGTTGAAGAACGGCTGAGAAGGAAACGAAGTTGCATCAAGGAAGATCGAAGGAGTGGCATCGTGGTGGCCGTCGTTCTTGAGTCTCTAACTGCATTCGCTATCTCCGACCGACGACACAAATGTTGCTGATGCTCTATTGCCATCGACGACGAGCAGTGGATGTTTATTCCGGTGCTTTATTGTTGCGGTTCCGACGTCAACTCCAACAACTACCTCTTCTTTCGACTGCCACCTTGTTCCGATGTACATCGCCACCGCCGTTAGCCACTGTTGTGGCCGCTAGGATTTGCTACTGCCATCGTTACACACCACCAAGTTGTGGTTGCGTCCAGATTTCCAATCAAGGGCTTATCGGGGTAGTTGTTGCTTGACTGGTAAACAAAAGATACCACCGCCACCACCGTGAGGTGGTGGCTGTCATCGTAAAATCATCACTTCCGTCGCCATACGCACCAGGTGGGTGGTTGACTTCTCTTTCCGAGAAAAAGACGTGAAGGTGTGCGTATTTCTGTTTGTGGGCGTGTGTGTTTGGCTGGATCTATCGGAAAGGCATCAGCACCATCGTGAGGTGGTGGCTGCCACCATGTGCCAATGTCGAACACCATAAGGGTAGTTGTGTGTGTGTGTGTGTTTGTATTAGTGTGAGTGTGTGTTATTTTGAGATTTTGCATTGTAAACTGTAATAGTGTCAGAATAATGAAATGAAAGCTCAATTAGGGTGGTGGTTGCCGCCATCGGCCGCCGTGTCGGGTGGCGGTGTGCCTCGTTTGTATTGTGACTAATTTGGGATGTTTGGACAAAGGGACTAAAACCCTAATGGGCCTAATAAACCTTAGTGGACCCAAGGAAACCCTAATGGGCTCAATGAAGCCCTAATTGACATAAAAGCCCAAACATGTGACTAATGGGCCTGATGAACCCTAATTGATCAAAAGACCTAGCTATTGGGCCAATTGGGCTAAGATGAGGTTGGAAAACCTAATTAGGGTTTAGAAAACCCTAATATTGGATTTATGGGCTTGGACTTATCGGGACCTACATTTGGGCCATTGGAATGGAATTGTGTATTAAGCCCAATCACACCATATGATTTATTTAGAAGAGTGATGGACTTAATGGATTAAGTCCTTAATGGGTTAAGTGTGAAACACTTAACCCTAATTGTCATTTTATGTGAAACCCTAATTTCACTTGGGCTTTATGTTGTACCTTTCCATTGGGCTTTGGTAATTGGGTTATTAATGGACCATCCAAGAATAATCATATGGACTACAATATGTTGATGGGCTTTGGAGTAAGGTCCATATGAGGGCCAAATTGGTCCATAAATGGTTCGTAGTTTGGGCCTTTATGATTATGAGAAATTGGGCCATTAAAAATGTCGAATGTTTGGACTGGACTAGAAGGTTGGGCCTTATGGTAAGACCTTGTAAAGGTTTGGGCCCAATTTGGAAAATTGGGCCATATGTTGGGCTTTGACTCATAGTTGACTTCTGGGCCTTTGGATTGGGCCTTGGGCTTGAATCAAGCTAAGATAGGGGTAAAGCAGTCTTTTACCCCAATCATGGATTTATGATTTTTGTGTTGGAACCCAATTATTAATTGGGTGTTATTTTGATAATTGACAGTTCGAGAACCTGTCGTCCAGCAGCTAGAGTTTCGTATGCGGGACTTCAGTAGTGTGAGGTGAGTTACCTTCCACTTTCGGTGAGTCTAAGGCACCAATGTTGGGCCACCAGTAGGCGATTATGTTTAAGATGATTGTCTTTGTGATAATTATCTGGTTGCCACTATTTGATATGCTTTATGTGTTGGAATGCTATGAGATATGTGTTAGTAGTAGGGGTGAAATAGTCCCCAGTTACCGGTTGAAAGATACCGAAGACAGCTACCGGTTGAAAGATACCGAAGGGGTAGACATAACCCATGCATGCCTAGCAGTATGTTTATGATATGTTATTATATGACCAGTATGGTTATGATATGCCATTATGTGATGAGTATGTTTATGTTATGTTATCATGGAATCGATATGTTTATGACATGTTATTATCTGATAGTGGTAAGGGTGAAATAGTACCCGGATACCGATTGAAAGATACCGAAGGAAAGGTTAGCTCCCAGTTACCGGTTGAAAGATACCGAAGGGGAGGTTAGTTCCCGGTTACCGGTTGAAAGATACCGCAGGGGAGCCCAGCTCCCAGTTATGCCAGACAGATATCGGTTGAAAGATACTGAGGGATAGGCATTATGTGGTATGTGGTAAAATGGGGGGACTCACTAAGCTTCGTGCTTATGGTTTCAGTTTTGGTTTTAGGCACTTCGTTTTCAAAGGAAAGGAGTCGGTGATCGCAGCGCAACACACCATGTTTTCCGCATAAGAGATATTTGGGATTACACTGTGATATTATTTATTGATAACATGTTCGACTATTGACACTTTGGTTTTGACATGAGAGGTTATTATGGATGTTTTTATAGATATGGTTTTATAATAACTTATTTAAAAATAAAAATTTTGGCCTTTTGGGATGTTACAGGTGCCAAACCAATACATAACTCATATCCTAATAACCAAAAATCAGCATATTCGATCTATCCAAGATCCCCTGATTCAACACTGACCTTCTAAGAAACTAGGATGCAAAATCCTTACTTCTTTGTTGAGACTGAAAATCTCATGCATAGTCGCACAATAAGACTTTGCCCAAGAGTCTAACTGATAAAGGCTAGGCTAGCCTATTGCCACACGGATCCAACATGCTAATTACAGAGCTTCCGTACTCCAAACTTGCTCTAGCGCCCCAACCATGCCAAACACTACCGGGTCCCACTCTCATGAGTCACACACTTATTTATTCACGAACATTATGACACCATTTAATCTACTTGAACGCTAAGATCACAAAACAACATGATCTTGTCAACATTCAATCACTGGCCTAAAGACTTACCACCAATACCATATGCCTTGAGTATAACCTCAAATGTATAAATGGTCCGGTTACCCAAGATAACATAACCAATCGAGCCTCGCCCATAGGTCTCATCCCATCTAGCATAATCGAACGGGCCTCGCCCATGGGTCTCACCCAAGCTAGCATAGCCAAACATGCCTTGCTCTCAATCGGGATCTATACTTGTATAACTATTGATATGGTCCTAACGATCGTCTTACCTGAATAAGGATCGACTAAATAACAACAACGAGCTCAACTCAAACCAAATGAAGGTTGTGATCCTCTAACAGTCTTATAACCATTCCTACACCGACCGAACTCATCCTAACGGGTACTACATGCTAGTCCATAATCCTGCCATACATCCACTATATCTATGGGCCGAGCCCATGGTCTTGGCCACTATTCGCAAAACCGAGCCAAAATCAATATTAGCCGAAACCCCAACCTACTGAACCCCAAACAGTCGTTTAGGTCATGTTTCGAACTACAAAGCCTTTATCAGACAAGAAAAAGCAGAGAAGTTCTAACACAGCCCTTAACCTGAACCTAGCCATAAACCATAGAGCACCACTATTGATGCTTCATGTCCACAGACAAGATATATTGAATCATCGGCATATGTCTCCCTGATTATCTAACATCCCAAGTCAAAAACAAGAGTTCAGGGGGTAAAGTGTAAGTTTGGAAAAGAGGAACTCGGCGAGTGGGAACTGCAACTCGTCGAGTCTAAGCGTGTGCCGGGCACATGTTAAGTGACCGAACTCGCCGAGTCGGAGGCTGGACTCAACGAGTCCGTGCTGGAATGAGAAACCCTAATTTCTAGGGTTTGCACCCTATTTAAAGAATAATATGCCTTCATTTCAGCCTCTATCTTCCATGAGTGTTCCAGAGAAACCCTAAATCGTGAGAGACTCCATTGTTGAGAAGATTGAAGCTTGGAAGAAGAAATTGGTGAAGAGAAGTTAGGAGGAATTTGAGGATAGCATTAAGAGAGTTTGTGGATCTGTAGTCTACATCAGTTTAGACTCAACTCTAAGGTAAGAGGACCTTACCTTAAGCTATTTCCTTGTTATTCCATCCATGGTGTGTGATTTGGGGTTCTTTAGCATGGTTGGGATCTATTTCGGGTATAAAGACTAGATCTGAGGTTGCAACTTCAGATCTAGGTTGGTTTGGAGCCATAAGATCTGAAAGTGATAGCTTTGGGGAGTGATTGAGAGTGTCCTTGCCTTAAACCTTCATTTTTAGCTTGTTGGAGCTTGTTGAGCATTACATGCACGTAAAGTTGGAAACTTTACATGTGAATCTGACCCTAGGAGTCCATATCTATGTATTGGAAGCAATGAAATGGCCTGTGGTCGTCTGAATGAAGATGTCACGTTTGGACTCAGTGATTTGGAAGAAAAACTCGGCGAGTCTGTTGAAGATTTCCTTGGACTCCGCGAGTCTGTTCTTGGACTCGACGAGTCTGGTCGTGAAGTCCTAACCTTTTCTGGTTGAGCTGTGAATCGGTGAGTCGAGGGATGACTCGGTGAGTTGAGCAGGAAGGGACTCAGAGCTTGTTGTACTCGACGAGTCCTGGGGCGACTCGGCGAGTTGAGTCGTGGCATGGGGAGTTCAGAGCATAGGAACTCGACGAGTCAACGAGTTGACTCGGCGAGTAGGGTCAACCAGGAAGGTTGACTTTGACTGAGGACTTTGACTTTGACCAAGGGTTGACTAGTTGTCTTAAATCAAAATCTCATAGTAAAACATCAGAGTAAACTCCCAGGCTGTGACTGTGTTGTGTGCCATGCGATCATCCCGAGCCCTTTCCCTTGCTAGTGGAAGTACCTGAAACCAAAACTAAAAAATGTAAGCACGAAGCTTAGTGAGTTCCCTAAACTAGCACATAGCATACACATATATAATGCAACTAAGAGATACGGTCCCCCCCACACTCTGCTGACTCTGAGATATGGGCCCCGCCCATAATCAGCTACTTCAATATACGGGCCCCGCCCACACTCATCTACTGCGAGATACGGGCCCCGCCCGCACTCAACCACTAATCCAACAAACAACTATCACACAAACAACAAGTATACTAATTCTAACAGTCAGACATATATCCATAATCAAACTGTACTGCAAGATACGGGCCCCGCCCACACTCAGCTACTAACATTTCATACTACGGGCCGACCTTGGTGCCTTAGACTCATTCCTACTGAAAGGAAACTCACCTCGTAAGACTAATTGCTGAAAAGTTGGGTGAGGGATCTCTATCTGTTGCTCCGACGACTCTCTAGACACAAATTCCATAACAACACTTAATCATAAACTAATAATCCTTCTTCGAGTAAAATGACCATTTTACCCTTGGTCAAAGTCAATGTCCTGGTCAAAGTCAAGTTAAAGTTAACCCCGGTCAACCCAACTTGTGGTCCTCTGAGTCAACTCGTCGAGTCCTTCTTCTGACTCGTCGAGTTCTTTCTAAAATAATAATAATCGGGACATCTCGACTCAACTCGTTGAGTCCCTCCTTCGAATCGTCGAGTCCTTTAGCTTCCAAGTCCTAATCTTGTCCAACTCACTGAGTCACCCCCTCACTCCATGGTTTCACTCACAACCAGAAAAGGTTTGGGAAACTCGGCCCGACTCGCCGAGTCATAAGAACAACTCGGCGAGTTCCTTGCATGCTAAAACCATACAATCGTTTCTAAATGATTCAAATGCTTCTAACTCATAGATCTGGGCTCCTAAGGCTAACATAACACGTAAAATTGCTAACTTTACGTGTATGCATGAAGATATAAGACCAAAACACTCATTACAAGCTAGAAATAGAGACTTAAGTCATTACATGGACTATGGTTGCATAAAGGTGGAAAATTTGAGCCTCTGGAACTCAATAGAGCCGAGATCTGAAGTTTCTACATCCCCAGGAGTACAAATCTCGGAATAGCCTTGAAAATGGCCCCAAAACTTATAATATTCAAGCTAGAAAAGAGATCCAATTGAATAATAGCCAAAGTATAAGCTTTATACCTTTATGAAGACAAAAAAATGAGTCCTAAGCTCTGGATCTCCAACCTTCCTTCTGCAACTCCAAGCTTTTTCTTCCTTTTATAAGCTTAAGATCACAAAATGGCAAGAACTAGCTCAATATTTCACCAAAACTAAGTAGGGTTTCGAGAATGGACTGAGAAGGTGATGGAGGTTGGGATGAAGACCCATAATATTGCTTAAATAGGGTGCAAACCCTAAGGATTAGGGTTTCCTCTTGATGGACCTACTCGCCGAGTCTATTACCGACTCGTCGAGTAGTCCACTTAAACCTCGCGATTAAACTGGCATCTACTCGACAAGTTAGGGCTACCAACTCGTCGAGTAGCTCTTATAAAATGAGCATTATATGAACTAAATACGTACCAGGAGCGGGGAGTTACAGTTGGTGCTTGTCAAGTGAAAACACCATAGAGGCCCAAATTATACTTGGGAAAATAAGAATGAGATAAGAGCGAAATATCCCCATTTGTTTTAATAGCTGTAATTTCAGGAACGAAATCCTCAAAGAGAGGAGGTATTTATAGTATACACGTTCAATTATCGTGTTTTGTAGTTTAAAAAATAAACAATATTACGAAATATTATATGATATTGAGCGTTGAGTTCTAACATATAGTTTTTACTAGAAATGAAGTAAAAAATATGTTAAGAATCACTCGGAAAATATGGGAAGTCTTATGAGATTCCAATCAAATGTCAAATATTGAAATTTAATGAAAATATAAAATTTGAAATAAGTAAAATTTTATTATTGAAAGTTGTAGATAACTTTGTTAGAAACATTTACGCGAAAACCTCATCGAAATCCAAGTTATAACGAACAAGTTATGACCAATCGAAGATCCGTGACAAAACCGGCAAACACTATTTAGCGTAAAAAGTAAGTTTTCGATAAACTACTTTTTAGCTTTAGTGATCTAAACGAAAGTCGTAGTATTTGTGAAACCGAGAATTTTCATAAAAAGAACGTCCAAATCTGACTTCATATGAGGAAATTATGATTTTTCTAAGTTTCGGAATAGTAGTAAACAACTAAAAACTCGAAATAAAGATCAAGTGATTTTTAGCCGACGCACCCTAAACGAGAATCAAAGGACTCGTCAATAGCAGTACAGCGGTAAAAAGACAGACGGAAACGGATGTTGGATGAAGAAGTTATTAATTTTTAACAGACTTTTCCTGTCCCGGCCTGTTAAACATATATCTTTAAAAATGAAGTCAAAATTAGACGATGGAGTCTAAACGAAAGTTGTAGAGTATCATCTCACCTACACGTGGATATTAAGAACGTCAAAAACGGAGCTCGTATGCAAAAGATATGGATTTTAGAAGTTTAGAAAATCAGTGTACGCCCAGCATACTCGTGTGTGTGAACCAAAATTGGCCACATCAACACCTTCTTCGCATACGACACATGTTACATAGGTTCGACACATCTGATGCCACGCATCACGCTACGCACAACGTACTCAGTGTACGCTCAGCTTACTGAGCCGCAATGCATTACGCCCCGCGTAATAGAGTGTACGCCCAACGAAGAGGTTATCAGGGCAGTACGCCCCGCGTACATAAGTATTTACGCCCAACGTAATTTGTACTTCAGCCACTATAAATAGGAAGCAAAGACTTCGGGTTTTTGTTTAGAAAATCTATTCCCTCTCACTCACAACTCTCTTTCAAGCTAGTTTTAACCCCACGAAGTCCCGATATCATCCCCTGCAACCGATGCAAGTCCCGACGCTCCGAAGTTCCCGAAAAAATCATATTTCAAGTCGAAACTCTGCCCGCGTAAGGCCATTTTTCAACTAAAATCCCCGGTTTCGTCATAGAAAATCATTTTTAGAGTCGAAGTGCTGCCCAAATTATCATTTATTCCTTCGGTTATTTCACGGTGAGTTCAATATATAGGAACAATTGTATGTTATGTGTTATATGTGTTATGTTCTTTTCCATGTTATTTTCCCGTGTTATTATTTCGTGCTATTTTGATAGCAAACCTGTACCTTTGGCCATGTGATCAGCGAAAGGACTTAGATTCACGGTGGTATTGGTATGTAGCCTCTGGCCGTGTAGAGCATGTATCGTAAGAGAATGACTTCTACCACTATGGCAATGGTAGAAGGTTGGATAGGGCTAAAAGCCTGCAAAATCTACCAAAATGTTAATCAGAAATTGTATGTCTTCTGTGCCATTTGGGTCGAAGCTTTATTGATGTATATCAAGTTGAAATTGTTGTATCTCATTGACTGTATATCTTTGAATTAAATCATTTATTGATTTGGAAAGTTTGTCACATGATTCACATATGTCTTTGTTGTTCCTTGTTCCTCTTTGCTTCTGCCATATTGATGTATATATATGGCATAACATTATATTGTATCTATTATTGAACTCACTAAGTGTCATTATCCATCTCAGTGTTTAACTATTGTAGGTAATAAGGATCCAATATAGACATATACTGTTGGGAGATTTAGAATAGTCAATAATATTACTTTTGTTTTTAGTAGTTGTGTATGTATAAAATTATAATTTCATGGGTAGTTATGTAATATACTAAAACTTAGTCGGTTTGTATCCAGTCTTTTGTAATTAAATTATCAATGTAAAATATTGTTTATAAATATGCATGTAGCATGTTTTGGAGTAACAATGTGTCAAGTATGAAAGGGGTTCTTTCAATCATGGTATCAGAGCAGTAGTTTAAGTGAACTAAATACCACGGATTGGTATTTAGACTTCAATCGTCAGAAGTTCAATATATGAACGGGTTCATCGTAAGTACATGGATACAAACCATATGAAAGATTTAAGTAAAGTATTAGGTAGTGATAAATCCTAATATTCTAAATTATTATATTACTTCAAATTGCAGAACAATGGCTGAACAAGTGGGTAGCCATACACCAGAAGTAGGTGGAGATCCTCGTCCTGATGAAGTAAATACTCCAGCATCCCCTCGTGAGGAGTGACTCATGGGTAAACTTACTGGTGTTATTCGGCAGACTCTCGAAGAAAACAAAAAGAATGGTGATAAAGGAAAAGAGAAAGTCACCGGAGAATCTTCAAAAGGAGAGACGAGACGTCCTTCATTCAAAACTTTCAAGAGTAATGGTGCTACAGAGTTTTCAGATGTTCTTAATCCCATTGTGGTTCTTACATGGATCCAGAACTCAGAAAAGTATTACATATCTCTCATGTTGTTAACGAAGACAAGGCTGGTTATACTTCTACAATGCTCATCGGAGAAGCCTTAGTCTGGTGGGAAGCAACATTCGAAGCTCTCAGTGAGTGTGACCAAGATAAATTATCTTGTGAAATGTTCAGAACTCGCTTGCTAGGAAAGTATTGTCCTCTAGACATGAGGAGAAGTTTGGAGAAAGAATTCCTCGAGCTTAAACAGGGAGGAATGATAGTGATTGATTATGAAACGCAATTCAATCAAAAATCACGGTTTGCTACAAAGTATATTCCAACTGAAGACAATAAAATCCAGTTATTACTAGATGGACTACGGTATGAAATCTGCGATTTCATGGCTAATCGGGATGTTCTGTCATTTGATAAAGCTGTTGAGTATGCTCGAAAGTGTGAGCATGACTTAGAAATACGTGGTGCTACTCTTTCTGTTCCAAAGCATCCACGTATTGATCGAACCATTCCTGTTTCCTGTATTCCACCAGCTCAATCTATTCAGACTGGTCCTGGAAAACAAGTGCAAACTAATAATACCCCTCGTCGGCGCGGTAGGGCACAATCTTTTTCTCTTCAATCGCCATCGTGTCGAAATTGTGGAAAGAATCATCCGGGCGAATGTAGATTAGAAAAAGGATCAATGGTCTGTTATGGATGTGGAGAAGTATGCCACATGAAGTCTGTTTGTCCAATGAGGAATGTTACATGCTTTGCTTGTGGTGTTGTTGGCTACAGGAAGCGTCTTTGCCCTACTCTTACTAGTCAAATGACGGGAAGTCAAGCTTCTGTTCTACAATCGGCGAGAAGTCAAGCTCCTGTTCAATAACTAAAGGGTACTCCAACTAAAAAGGAGGAGGTGCCAAAAGCTAAAGGTCGTGCATTTCAGATTACCATAGAGGAGGCACGTGAAGACCCGAATCTTGTGACTGGTACATTTCTAGTCAACTCTAGACGTGCTCATATCTTATTTGATTCTGGTACCTCAGATTCTTTTGTGTCTCATGAAATTGCGCGTTCCTTTCAAATTGCTTGCTATGCACTCGCGCAACCATTTCATGTAGATACTGCAGGAAGTATATCATTACTTGCTGATAAAGTCCATAGGGACTGTGTGATAAAAATTGAAGGCTATAATTTTCTTGCTGACATGATTCCTATCTCCTTGCCCGACTTTAATATTACTCTCGGAATGGATTGGTTGTCAAAGAAGCGCGCAAAACTCTTGTGCTATGAAAAGATTGTACGTATTCTCATTAAAGGGGAGAATCCTATTTATGTCTACGGTGAACAAACACTCAAAATTTTAAAAATAATCTCTTTCCTAAAAGCTCGTAAATTCATATCGAAGGGGTGTTCTATCTATCTGGCCGATACAATTGATATCTCAAAAGAGGAGATGAAAACGGTAAATGATGTTCCCGTTGTTAATGAATATCCTGATGTTTTTCCTGAGGAATTGCCTGGACTTCCTCTGGATAGGCAAGTAGAATTCCTAATTGACCTGGTGCCTGGTGCCGCTCCGATTGCAAAGACTCCTTATCGCCTTGCGCCAACTTAAATGAAAGAAATGATGATCCAACTGCAGGAATTAATTGACAAAGGCTTTATTCAACCGAGTACCTCTCCTTGGGCTGATCCAATGTTATTTGTTAAGAATAAAGAAGGTTCTATGCGAATGTTTATTGATTACCGTGAGCTAAATAAGGTAACTATCAAGAACAACTACCCACTACCTCGCATTAACGATTTGTTTGATCAACTTCAGGTTGTTAGCTATTTCTCGAAGATTGATTTGAGATCTGGCTATCATCGGTTGACAATACACGAGCAGGATATACCGAAGACTGCTTTTCGTACTCGATATGGGTATTATGAATTCCTTGTTATATCGTTCGGTCTAACAAATGCTCCTGTTGTATTCATGGATATGATGAATCGCGTATGCCGTCCAATGCTCAATAAATTTGTCATCGTATTCATTGATGATATTCCAATCTATTCCATGTCTGAATTTGATCATGTTAGTCATATTCATGAGCTATTAGAACATATTCGAAAGGAGATACTATATGCTAAATTCTCGAAATGTGAATTTTGGCTTCGCCAAGTTCAATTTCTCGGCCATGTGATTTCTGGAGACGGTATATCCATAGATCCTACCAAAACCGAAGCCATTCAGAATTAGGAAGCGCCTCGTAATGCTTCTGAAATTCGTAGTTTCTTGGGTCTCGTGGGATATTACCATATATTCATTAAATATTTCTCATGTATAGCTGTACCTCTCACGAGTCTTACACGAAAGGAAGTGAAGTTCGAATGGAGTGAAGCCCAAGAAAAAGCTTTCTCAACTTTAAAAGATATTTTGACCCATGCTCCAATCTTATCACTTCCAGAAGGTGATAATGATTTCTCTGTATATAGCGATGCTTCAAGGTTGGGACTCGGTTGTATGTTGATGCAACGTGGTAAAGTGATAGCTTATGCCTCAAGACAACTGAAAGAATATGGAAAGAATTATCCCACCCATGAACTCGAACTCGCTGCAGTGGTAGTTGCCCTAAAACTTTGGAGACATTATCTTTTTGGTACAAAATGTCAATTGTTTACCGACCACAAAAGTCTCATGTACATATTCCGTCAGCAAACTTTGAATATGAGACAACAATGAGCCATGGAGCTAATCAAAGATTATGACCATGAAATCTTGTATCATCCTGGAAAGGCCAATGTAGTTGTCGATGCACTTATCAGAAAAGTTTATCATAATAGTGTGTGTTATGCTATTACTCACACTATAGTAAAGTTCACTATTCTAGATGAACTAGAGAAATGGCAAGTAGAGGCCCTAAAGTTAGAAAATGTGAAGAAAGAAGGGATGGTACATTATACTGATGTTTTACTTGATGATCCACGAGGATTGAAGGTATTCAAGAATCGACTATGGATTCCAAAGATTGGTGGATTAAGACAGAAGATTTTAGATAATCTCATAAGTCTAAGCTATCAATACATCCTGGTACAAGTAAAATATACTATGATGTAAAAGCTGATTATTGGTGAGCTGGACTAAAGAAAGACATTGGAAGATACATACATGAATGTTTAGTATGCTTACAAGTCAAAGCAAAACACCAAAAGCCTTGGTGTTCCTTTGTGGAAGTGGGAAGAGCTATCCATGGATTTTATTACCAATTTGCCAAAGACTACTAGACAGAATGATAATTTGGGTAGTTGTCGACCGATTGACTAAAAGCGTATATTTTCTTGCCATGCGTGAAACGTACCCAATGGAGAAATACGCACAAGTGTACTTGGATGAAATTTTCGCAGGACATGGTCTGCCACAAAAGATTATTTCCAATAGTGATACTCGCTTCACTTCTCATTTTTGGGCTAGTATGCAACGTGAATTGGGATCTCGAGTTGCGCTCAGTACAACTTATCATCCCAGACAGACGGTCAGACGAAGAGAACGATCCAAACAGTAGAAGATATGCTTCGTGAATGTTTGTTGGAGTTCGGTGGTAACTAGGACAAATACTTAGCTCTTGTCGAATTTTTATATAATAACAGTTACCACGCTTCAATCAAAATGCCACCATATGAAGCACTATATGGACGTAGATGTCGTACTCCGTTATGTTGGCGTGAAGTAGGACAGAAAATCCTTGGAGGCCCTGAAATGATTCAAGATACCACTTACAAGATTCAAATTATACGAGAAAGAATGAAAGTGGCCCAGGATTGACAAAAGTCCTATGCAGAAAGAAGGAGACGACCCATAGAATTCCAAGTGGGTGATTTCGTAATGCTGAAGGTATCCTCGTGGAAAGGCATTATGTGATTTGGGAAGAAAGGAAAACTAATTCCTAGATTCGTTGGTCCTTTGAAAATCATCCAGTGTATTGGTAAACAAGCATACCGCTTAGAATAACCAGAAGATTTGGTAGCTATTCATGATGTGTTTCATGTGAGTTATCTGCATAAATGTTTAAGCATATATGATGAAGCGGTTCCATTATCCGAGGTGAAACTTGATAATAAGTTAAGATATGTAGAAGAGTCTAAAGAAATTGTAAACGAAAGAGCGACTAATCTACATAATAAAGAAATGGAGTTGGTGCTTGTCAAGTGGAAACACCATAGAGGCACAAATTATACTTGGGAAAATTAGAATGAGATAAGAGCTAAATATCCCCATTTGTTTTAATCGCTGTAATTTCGGGGATGAAATCCTCAAAAGGAGGAGCTATTTGTAACATACACGGTCAGTTATCGTGTTTTGTAGTTTACAAAACAAATAATATTATGAAATATTATATGATATTGAGCGTTGAGTTCTAACAGATAGTTTTTACTAGAAATGAAGTAAAACTATGTTTAGAATCACTCGGAAAATATTGGAAGTCTTATGAGATTCCAATCAAATGTCAAATATTGAAATTTAACGAAAATATAAAATTTGAAATAACTAAAATTTTATTATTGAAAGTTGTACATAATTTCGTTAGAAACATTTAGGCGAAAACCTCATCGAAATCCGAGTTATAACGAAGAAGTTATGACCAATCAAAGATCCACGATAAAACCGACAAACACTATTTAGCATAAAAAGTGAGTTTTTGATAAAATAGTTTTTAGCTTTAGTGATCTAAACGAATGTCGTAGTATTAGTTAAACCGAGAATTTTCATAAAAAGAACGTCCAAATCTGACTTCGTATGAGGAAATTATGATTTTTCTAAGTTTCAGAATAGTAGCAGACAACTAAAAACTTGAAATAAAAATTGAGTGATTTTTTGCCGACGCAACCTAAACGAGAATAGAAGGTCTCGTAAATAGTAGTACAACGATAAGAAGATAGATGAAAACGGACGTTGGATGAAGAAGTTATGATTTTTTAACGGACTTTTCCTGTCCCGGCCTGTTAAAAATATATTTTTAAAAATGAAATCAAAATTAGCCGGTGGAGTCTAAACGAAAGTTGTAGAGTATCATCTCACCTACGTGTGGATATCAAGATTGTAAAAAATGGAGCTCGTATGCAAAAGATATGGATTTTAGAATTTTAGAAAATCAATGTACACCTCGTGTACAATAAGTACGCCCAACGTACTCGTGTGTGTGACCCATAATTGGCCACGTTAACACCTTTTTCGCATACGACACGTGTCACGTAGGTTAGACACATCTGATGTCACGCATCACGCTACGCGCAACGTACTCGGTGTGCCTAGCGTACTGAGCCGCAATGCATTATGCCCCGCTTAATAGAGTGTACGCCCAACGAAGAGGTTATCACGCCCCGCGTACATAAGGATTTACGCCCAACGTAATTCGTACTTCAACCACTGTAAATAGAAAGCAAAGCCTTCGGGTTTTTGCTTAGAAAATTTATTCCCTCTTACTCTCTACTCTCTTTTAATCTACTTTTAACCCCCCCCCCCCCCCCCCCCCCCCTTGAAGTCCCGGTATCATCCCCGACACCCGAAGCAAGTCCCGACGCTCCGAAGTTCCTGAGAAAATCATATTTCAAGTCGAAACTCTGCCCGCGTAATGCCAGTTTTCAACTAAAATCCCCGATTTCGTCACAGAAAGTCATTTTTAGTGTCGAAGTGCTGCCCAAATTATCATTTATTCCTTTGGTTATTTCACGGTGAGTTCAATATATAGGAACAATTGTATGTTATGTTTTATGTGCTATGTGCTTTCCATGTTATTTTCATGTGTTATTATTTCGTGTTATTTTGATAGCAAAGTTGTACCCTTGGCCATGTGATCCTTGAAAGGACTTAGATTCACAGTGGTATTGGTATCTAGCCTCTGTCCATGTAGAGCATGTCTCGTAAGAGAATGACTTCTACCACTATGGCAATGGCCGAAGGTTAGATAGGGCTAAAAGCCTGCAAAATCTACCAAAATGTTAATCAGAAATTGTATGTCTTCTGTGCCATTTGGGCTGAAGCTTTATTGATGTTTATCAAGTTGAAATTGTTTTATCTCATTGATTATATATCTTTGAATCAAATCATTGATTGATATGGAAAGTTTGTCACATGATTGACATATGCCTTTGTTGTTTCTTGTTCCTCTTTGTTTCTACCATATTGATGTATATATGGCATAACGTTATATTGTATCTATTATTGAACTCAGTAAGCGTCATATCCCTCTCAGTGTTTAACTATTGCATGTAATAAGGATCCAGTATAGACATATACTGTTGGAAGATTTAGAATAGTCAATAATATTACTTTTGTTTTTAGTAGTCGTGTATGTATAAAATTATAATTTACTGGTTAGTTATGTAATATACTAAAACTTAGTCGGTTTGTATCCAGTCTTTTGTAATTAAACTATCAATGTAAAATATTGTTTATGAATATGCATGTAGCATGTTTTGGAGTAACAATGTGTCAAGTATGAAAGGGGTTCTTTCAGTTGCTGATCCTCTAAGTAGAACGCTTAGTTCACTCCCACATTGGGATCATGTCATCACTGACCATCGCCTCCTGAACTGAAGCCTACAACCGGATCAACCAGATACTCTTCAAACATGATTCTTGGCATACAAAATGGCATTAGAAATTCCTTGATTAATACAAACTACACAATCATAAGGAGCTACGATCCTTGGGTGGAGACTTAACTAACCGAACATAACGTCTTGCACACACAATCACATAAGCCTAAGCATAAATAATAAGAACATGAAGGAATCGAATACGATACATACCTACAATAGCATCTGGTGGAACTCAGGTCTCCTCGGCTTGCAATTGAAATTCTCGACTCCTCACCACTGGAGCCTCTGCCCTACCTTACGACCCTTAATAATCCTCAACATAGCTGAAGTTGGTGCCCTCACTGCTCCACTCATCATCCTCAGACAATCGACCTTCTTATGGACCACCTGATTGCAGTGAAAACAAATTAGAATTGATCCTCGAGGAAAATCCCTTCTAAAATGACCAGTCTGCCTGCAACTGAAACAAACCCTTCCTTTCTCACGACAACTCCCCTCATGACTCCCCCATACTTGGAACAACGACCTCGGCCCCAATGTGCTCCTAATCAAAAATATCGAGTCTTGGACATCTTCGCGTCGCCTACTACGGTCTGAAGCTGCTCCATCCCGCGCTTCGTCTGAAGTTGCATCTTAATCACTTGCTCCCGGGCTCTAGCAATTATATTATCCAAAGTCTTACAGGTTGGCAGGCTCACAAACTCATAAATATCATCTTGTAGCATATCATGGTAGCTCATCTTCTTCATATCCTTATCTGTATTATGAAACCAACAAAGCCCTCTCTCTGAACTTGGCGGTGATCTCTATCATGGTCTATATAATCTAGCAAATGTCCTGAAACTCCCTCGCCAACTATTTCACCTTGATAGTCGGTGTAAATGCTACCTTAACGAAGGATTTCCAAGATATGGCCGCCACGTACTCAACTCCCAAGGAGTGACCAACCTCATCCCACCAGTCATGGCCTTCATCCCTCACAATGTAAGATGCAAATCCCACATTCGATTCCTTAGGGAAGAAACTAGTCTACTGAGCATTCTCTGTGTCAGCAATCCACCGCCTACTAGCAATAGGTTCCTTCTTCCCAAAGAACTCTGAGGCTCTGCGAACCTTGAACTCTCAAAAAGTGAGAGTTCGAGCCCCCAACTGACTCACTACAATCTCAGCACGAAAATCCCCAAGTCGTTCATCCAACATGTTTATGATCCCTTCCTTGATGGTACCAAACATCAAAAGAGTCGCAACCAAAATATCACAAGTGATCTCAGACGGAACGAACTCATGAATCCTCTCATTAATCGATAAGGACCAGAGTTTAAACTTGAACTAGAATTAGAACCTCCTCTACAAGTTCTCATTAGCATACTATGAAACAACCACACAATGATTAGAAAATACCCAAAGAATCCTCATTATACGGGCTTCTTAGCATCTTTTCAACTTTCCTAGATTCGAGTACGAATTCTATGCTTTCAGTAGTGGCCCAATATTGCCTTCCACACCTATCCATAATTTCCTTAAGAATCATCACGAATCCTCTAAGTCATCTTCTCAAAATGATACTCCTCATACCCGCTAAATAGTGCATCACTCGCACTAAAGCAATTCTTAGGCTCTCCTAGGATCCCCCACCTCATCCTGCCTTCAGGTGCTGAAAAACTCTAACCAATGTCGACTAACTACTTCGTGAATACGATTACATGCAACAAAATTAAATAATCTTTCGACTAAAAGGCTCAACCCTAAAATGGTTAGACTCAAATGAGAGTTGCACCATAGGGCCAAATCAATCACACTGAGATTATTTAACATTTGCAGCATGTAACTTAACATATTCATGTAATAAATAACTCACATCAACATGAGTCCTACGAAGCACAAAGCATCAATAGGCATCCTTGCTAATAGACAAATCTCCTAATATACATTCTATCAAGCAACCTTAAACATATTCTTATGCTAACTTCTAGCATGTAAAACAAATAACATAACAACATGCATGGTATTATGGGAATCACTTACTTGAGATCGACTTATTACACGCATTGCACTGCTTTCTTTGTAAAATAATTTTTTGAAAATTTTATTTTCTTTTAACAAGATTACCAATTCCTTAGTTTGAGTTCATATATACCCGAGAGTGTGTTCGAATCCCTCAAACTAAGGCTCTGATACGAACTTGTAACATCCAAGAAATGAGAATTAAATTTTCATTTTTAAATCATTAAATCCATAAAAACGTTTTTTTTCCAAAACCATTTAGAGTAAAATGTATCTTTCCAACATCAGAGTAAAAACATAATAATCAGTGTGGAAAAAGTCGTCAGGGGATGTTGTAACACTAGTCAAAATAGGTCAACATAATCACATGTGATTATATCAAACAAATAATATAATAAACTTACTTTGTAGTTTATGGAAAAAGTTCTAATACAAATATGAACTTTCATACATACTTTATGGTATAAATCAAAGTATATCTCCATACGATTCCAAAAATATATAGAACGTCTGAATCTAAATCCGTGTGAAGAAGTAATGATAAAATCTAACACTATAAATCTCTATAACAACAGGAATTTAAAATAGACTTAGAAATAGCTATTAGAGTTTGAAATAAAGTTGTAGTACATAGAAATACCTACGCGTGGATATAAAGAACGCCGAAAACGGAGATCGTTTGCAAAAGTTATGATATTCCGTAGATATAGCTATCTAAGAGCATGACACGTGTCAGAAACCCTAATCTGACTAGACTCACGATGTGAGCATCTTTTCTCACGACATGAGGAGTCAAAACGCCACTTTTCAAGGCTAGAATGCAGATGGCAAGTCTACGTTTAAGGCTCATGACGTGAGCATGATTTCTCATGACGTGAGGAGTCAAACGGACACTAATCGAGGCTAGAAAACACTTGGAAAGACTACAAGATGACACATGGAAACTCACGACATGAGCATGTTAGGCTCACGACGTGAGAGAGCCAAAATCAGCCTATAAATAGCTATCAAAGCTCATTCAATCCTTACACCTTCTACTTTCTTTCTCTCTCTCGTTTTCTGAAGGTCGTTTCCCTTCCCGAGCCTGACAACGACGAGCCTCTGACTGTTTTTCAGTTAGATTCTATAGATCACGCTACTAGGGTGAGTTTCACGGCCCCACTTTCTAATGTTTTCGAGGGAAATGCATGCTAAATATTCAAGTTAATACTATGTTTTATATAATAGTATGTTCGTATCAACATAGGTAGTTATATTAACCGAATACAATTATTTTGTATGATATATACCTAGACTATATCTGAAGTCATAAAACTATCTTAAACTTGTTAGCATGTTGTTAGTATAGATGTTATTAATATAGCCCTGAAGTTATATTCGAGAGTTATATATATATATATATATATATATATATATATATATATATATATATATATATAATGTACGACGTAGTTTCGGAGTTATGCTCAGAAGTCCTATATACTAATTGTTAAGTATGTTGTTATTATTAGTTTTATGTCAAGATAAAACTTGGTTTCACTTAAAGTTATAGTTGTTGTACTACCTAAGTATTATAAAATTAGGAGTAATGGTTAAAAAGCATAGTCTAGTAACTTAGGGTATTAGACACGAATATGCTTTCGCTATTAGAACTATACGAGGTCGACAAAGTCTACATGAGCTATTTTTATTCATCAACTAAGATTGGAAATCTTAAGGGAAATCATCTGATTGTAACTGCTAATCTCGTGTGAGCGAGTAAGCTATGTGTATAGATCTATGTGGGTTAACGCCCCATTCGTGGTTGCTAGCTACAACTCAAACGGTTTTATAGTGGACTATAGATCTATACGGGTTGACACCCCAACTCGTGGTTGCTAGCTTACAACCCAATGGTTTTTCGGGTGACAAACTTGCCAATTTTATTCTATTCCGATGTTGATGAAGCGTGCTGAAATCTATTATTAAGGTGCAACACTTATAGCACAATTCAGAGGTAGTGGCGTCGTATTAGCAGCGGTTACGGACTCATGGTAGCACAATTTTAGAAGCATTATACTTTGTCGATATACAAGTATGAATGTTAAGTATTCCAGATAAGTTGGGACCAGGGAGGTCTCGGTGGATTTTGGAAGCAACCAGAAGGCAACTTACTGTTTCAGACAATTTCCATGTTTAGGTCAGTATTATCGATTTGGGTTTTCATGTGTATGAGAAGTATCTTGGGATTAATATGTGTGGAGTAGCTTGTGGGGCGAAACTGCTAAGTCACTTGCAGTTTTGGATTATATAATCTCAGAGTAATGGATTTGACCCTGTTGCGCAAGTCTCATCTGAGTGTAACCGTTGCAGGGATGAATCTGCTACTCTAAGGATTATCTGAGCCTCCTGTCGAGTTAAGTGTTCTTTAGCGGTATATGGTCAGTTACTTTGTCTCCATCAAGATAAAAATGTGATCAGGGATAGGAAGCATTTTGAGTGGTGTGAGACTCTATGAGGATGGCTTAGTGGTATTTCAGTATGAAGGGCCTGACCGGGAGTCAGACCATTGAGACTGAGGTTTTGGACTCCAGATAAGTGGGGTCGGTTTCTATTTGAGAGTCTGAGGAATTTGTTCTTCTTCGGGATTTAGAACCCTATGAGGTATGGTTTTGGTTTCCTTGGGAAGGTTGGGGTACGCTTGGGTTTGTGGCCATGTCGCTCAAGTTTCTTGACGTGACAGGAATGGTAAGGAATGATTTCGAGGAAAAAATCTAATTTATGTGGGGGAGAATTGTAACATTCCATTTTAAATTAAATAAAACAAGTAAATAAATAATAATCCCTAAACCTCGAGATGCAAATTATATTATTTTTTGATGTTATCGTAGCCCTAATTTCAGAATAACTTAGAAAGGCGTTGGTTTTGGGGGTTAAATGTCATAATTTTTTAATATTGTGGGTTAAGTGTAATTTCCGGATTAGTTTTGTAAATAATTTTGAAGAATGAGGGCTTTTGGGTAAATTATGGATTTAATTTAAAAAGGATTTCAGAAATCAGAGTATAAATGGTAAATATTGGTGTTTAAGTTGAAAATAATTCGGAAAGGATGGACTGATTGTGTCAACATGTGATGAAGTTTTGGAGTCGGGGCATATAAACCCGTCACCCATGTCGTGTAACACCAACCCTAATGAGTCGTCCAACCACCACCTTAATCCTTCACTCCCTCCAACCGCCAAACTCCCTGTCGTCGCTAGAAAACCACCACGTAGCCGCCGCGCCAATCCCGCTGAAGACGAAGCCGCCGTCGAACAAGTCTCTGCTCTGTTGATGTCGTTGTTGGCCTTGTTCTGGTGAGATCAAAGGCGACTCGAGACTAGTTTGGAAACCAGACAACATGACTGCTTCTTTAGCCGATGTTCGTTGCCACCCATGCGGCCGTCAACGACATCGATTCCTCCGGCTGCTACTCGGTTCACTTCTCCGGCTATCCCACTGCCACCATAAGCGCTGCTGTTTCCGGCCATTCCGTGCTGATGCTGTCGCCGTGCACCACCAGGTGGGTGGTTGCATTTAGATTCCGAGAAAAGACGTGTGTGTGTGATTATGCTGCTAATGTGCATGTTGTGTGTGTTTTGCTTGGCCGAACAACATCAAGAGAAGCCACCATCACCACCACCACCGTGAGGTGGTGGCTAGCACCTCCGACCACCGCCTGCCACCACAAGGGTGGTTGTGTGTGTGTTATATTATGCGTGTATTTCTTTTTGATAATATGTTTTATGTACATTATTTGGCCGAAAAACTCGAAGAAAACCCACCACCACCACCGTGTGATGGTGGCTGCCGCCACCAGCCGTCGTGTTGGGTGGCAGTGGACATTTGTGTGTGGTTAATTTTTTTTTGAGATGCTTGGACAGGTTTTGGGTTAAAATCATAACCACCACTACCACGAGGTGGTGCCCACCGCCGTGAGACGCCGTTGACGACCACTACCCGAGGTGGTAGTAGGTGGTGCCCAGCCTAATGAAACCCTAGTTGACCTAATGAAACCATAATTGACCTAAAAATCTAGTCATTTGAATAATTTACTTGTGTTTGGGTGGAAACCCTAATTAGGGTTTAGAAAACCCTAATTTTGGATTTGTTGGTTTGGACTTATCGGGATCCGCATTTTGGGCCAATGGAACTGAATTATGAATTACACCCGATCACACTGTATGATTTACCTAGTAGAATGATGGACTTAATGGATTAAGTCTGATAAGTTTAAAACATAAACTTGAAGATCGATTAGATCTTAAACAGGTAATATAAAGAACAAACAGCAAGAACACGAAAACCGTAAACAACTCAAAAGTGAATCAAACGTGTCGAATGATTTATAAACAACCCTCAGAAGAGCTCGATAAAGAACATCAACTGCAGAGGATTAAAAGATTTACAGGAACGATAAAGAAATCTGCAAAGTTATCGACTTCCTTCAATCGTAATCTAGATCGTTAACCTAATATGCATGCAAGCATATTATTATATAGTAAACCTAACAACTCACGGTTGGACAGGCCCAAACCGGAGTACAAAATATTGGACTATTAACCGAGCCCAATGACGCAACACAAAAACGAATATGCTACCCAACAATCTCCCCCTTTGCGTCAATTGGAGCAAGATCATTACTTCTTGCTTGGGCCAGCAGCAGCAGGAACCTTCTTCTTTACAGTCTGAAACAGACGAGAGATAAGAGCAAGTATCGTCTGTCTGAATCGGATGTACCACTGTATCATATCGTCGAAGTATTTGATATCATCCGCTGTATTCTCTTTACACCGATGGATGATCCCCAGCACGTGCTCAAGACAAGCAGTGGTATAAAGATGTTTATCCGCTAAGGCAAAGAGACATTTATGTCCTTCAGCCCTAGTGAACATGACCGAATTACGCCTTGGGTCAATCTTTCCATCTTCATCTGATTGAGATCACTGGCCGAGCCAACAGGAGAGATCTTTGGTTTCTTCTTGAAGACAGTGGCTATCTCCTGATCCATCAGTGCTACCTCCATGATATAACATACCAACATCCTTTTGAGATGGTCTATGATCGGACCATATTTAGCTTCATTCGTCAAGAGGATGTTGTGCAGAACGATCCAGTCATGGGGGTTGAGGTTTGGTAGATCTGCTAAAGATATAAGATGTTCGGTTCTTGCAGACCCTCTGATCACCCTGAACCGAACGTTGATGAATCTCCCTTCGGTATATGGCTTCAAAACCCGAACGTTAACGATCTTTTGAGCGCTCCATGTTTGGTACTGTGGTTGAGCGGCCTTCAGATAGAAATCGATTAACTCCCGATCAACCTCAGGATGAGGATGAGGGACTTCAAAAATGTTGGAGAAGGCGTGAAAGATAAACGCCTTTCGGGTTAAGGGCATGTCGAACTGCGAGTCAACAGAATTGTAGCAGTCGAAGGAGATCACCGGTTCGAGCCATAGGATGCTCGGAGTATCGATAGCCTCCTTAATCATTCTCTCTTGAGTCCAAGCAGGGAAAAGAGTCTTCCTGCTCTCGAGGAGATCGTGGGCTTCTTTCTTCTTGCGTTCGGCTTCTTCAACTTCTCGCGCCACACGAATGTTGTCATCATCAACATTGCGATTGTTTTTGCGTTTTAGCATGTCAGCAATGGTTTCTTTATCATCTTCATCTTCTTCCTCAGCTATCTTCTTTCCTTTATCCTTCACACCCGAACCCGAAGTTTGACCAGTAGGAGGAGGTTCGGTTGTGTGAGCAGCTTTTGAGGAAGGAGGTGGTTTCGATCTGGACTTCACTTCTCCCCCTTGTTTCGGAGTTGACACGAAACTAGGTAGCCCTTCTATTTTGCTGAGAAGATCCAGGGCAGGGGCGAGTTTTTCTGCAAGGGTTCGCCTCACAGTGTGGTTCAGAATGGGATCGTGCGCTTCAAGGATGTTAGATATTGCGGAGTGTACATCCGAAACACACGTCTTGATAACCTCCCGTTCGGATCGAAAAGCGTCAATTTGTTGCTGAGAGTGGGAAAGTTGAGCGCTTTTGACCTTGAGGGCGGTGGTTTTGCTTGCAAGAGCGTCCATCAACGAATTTTCTGCAGCGAGATCCTCTTGAAGTTTAGAGAGGCGCTCGTCAATGGAGACACGAAGGACTGAGTTGTCGTCACTGATTGATTGGCGAAGGGTAGCGAATGACTTCAACTCCGTGGAGACGAACGTGGCCAATTGTTGAACGATTGGTTCCAACGTTGTCTTTGTTGCATCGGCGCTCTCCTGTAAGGACTTTAACAGGGAAGAGGTGTCAGAGAATAGTTTATCGACTTTTTCGGTCGCTGCCTCACAAGCCTTTGTGGAGGCGTCAATTGCTGCAGTGGCAGAAGCGACGGAATCATGTTGAGCCTTTGAAAAGGCATCAACAATCTTCTGAAGAGCAGCTTCAGAGAGAGAGGATTGAGAGTTGGAGGATGAGGCAATAAGCAGGTCAACCTTCTCATTCAGCTCCTTTAGGTGCTTCTTTGTAATTGGAGCTTCCTCGTCATCGTCGCTTTGGACCTGAAACGGACTAAAGTAGACCGAATCGAAGGTCATATTTTCCCCTCCAAGGAAAGGGTTATCTCCATCAGAGGCATGACCAGGAGATGAGGGTGGTGGTGAAGCTGTTGGTGTTGTGGTATGGGTAGGTTCAGGTTGAGTTTGAGTGGGGGTAGTTTCGGGTGGTTGTTGAGTATGGGTAGGTTCGGGTGGTGGTTGTGTTTCGGTTGTATGTAGGGGTTCGGTTACAGGTGGTGGTTCGGTTGCATCGGTATGAACCCTCGTATCAGATACGTTGGTTGTAACCTTTGCGGTTGATGTAGTTGTTGTATCGGTGAAAATGGGTGGTGGTATAGGGAAAGAGGTTGAAGGAATAGTGGTAGTGGGGGTTATGGTGGGAATGGAAGTAGGAATTGTTTGAGTGGGAGAGGGAATTGGTGAGTTATGGATTTCCATGTCAGGGGTAGGTGATCTGGGTGGGGTATTACCTCTTGGAGGGGTTTCGCCTCTTTGAGAGCCGTCCGAATCCGAACTCGCACCTTCCGACTCACTGGAAGAGGAGGCGATTAGCAGCTTTCGCTTTGGTTGAGTCTTGCGCCTCTTCTGCTGCGGGGACTGTGCAGCTTTTGTTGATTTCCTCTTCCTGGGAGAAGGACCTTTAGCTCCTCTGGTCACTTGCTTCCCTTTGTCTGTCTTTTTGCCTCTATGAACAGGCTTATCAGCATCATGGATTGATTTGAGCATCTCCTGAGTGAGTTCCCTCGGTCCAGACTGTTTGAACTCCTTGATAGTCCGAATGATCCTGCTGTCTGCAGGGACATCAGCATACATTGTCTCCGGAATAGAACCGATAAAGGGGAATTTGGATGAATCTGAGACGATGATCTTCGTGGTATGGAAAGTACCGATCAAAGACATCGATGCACCGGCAACCGTGGGGACATCGAACTTATCCATCGCCCACTTTGTAATGAGAGTCCAAAACCTTGCATACGACACCTTAGAATGTCGTGAAGAAGAAGAGAGGCTTTGGATGAGTTGTTGCCAGAGTACCAATCCATAATCAACGTTGATTCCGTTATAGACGCCGTACATGATCGACAAGAAGAGTCGACTGGAGCCGTCTGATCCTAAGCTCCGTTCAGATAAACCCTTGAAAAGGATAGTGAACATACCGTTCCACTGTGGCAGCAAGCATGATTTTTTAAACTTCGCGACGGAGGAGAGCACCTCCGTGTACCCCATGTTGTAAAACATACTATAGAGATGGCCAATCGGAATCGTCTCCGGATTAACCCTTGAAGGGTCAGCAGCAAACCCTAGCAATGCGCCAAATCGTTGCTTTGAAATCGAGGTTTTGTGATCAGAAACCTCGAAGAAAACCCTATCAACTGCTTTATCGTAATGGGCAGTCGCATAAACCTGCGATAGGAACTCCATTGGCACAGATTCCACCCATGAAAGTGCAGGTGCTATCGGCGAGTACTTCAGGCACTCAATGATCGAGTACATGTAAAAGTCGTACACCTGAGGGGTTAAATCTATCACCAAACACTGTTGAGGGCGAATGGAAAGGATGTGTGAGGTAGCATGAACAGACGATGATTCTGCCATTGTTGAAGTTGGGAAGAAGAAGATGAACAGTAAGGTTTTAAGGGAATTTTTGCTCTCTTGGGAATTCGGATGCAGTAAAGAGGTAAATGTGAGAGGAGACTGCCTTTTATAGTGGGTGTAAGGAGAGAGAAAAATCTGTTCAAATCTTCTATCGAAATACGAAAGGTTTTTCTGGAATGACAGATGCGTGACAGTTAAGGAATGCGATGATCACGCATGAAAGAGAGTGTCAGATTCCTTGTAACACGCCGCCCAACAAGAGCCATTGCAGAAGAAACCGTTTCAAATTCACACGCGCCTGTTTGTGCCAGAGAGGAACCGCTTCATATTCGCACACGCGTCCATAACGTCAGTTAAAAAATGGGCGTTTCAAATTTGCATGCGTCCCTTGTTACCGCCGTTGGAAATTCAATCCGTTTATCTCCCGCCTGAGTCAGCAACCCTTCATCTTATCCCTGTAACGACATCTTGTGAAGGATACTCCCACGTGGATGAATTTGGACCACGTCTTTATAATTAACCACCGATGCAATAAAACAGCCTGTAATTATTAGTACCAGAATTTTGGAAAATCAAAGATTTTCGTGCTAAGAGTGTAAAAAGAAAAGAAATAAAGCAACTCTTTTTTGGAATAAATGTGATGTCAATAATGACACGAAACAAATGATCCCGGGCACGAATCTCTTCCTTCACAGTCAAGAGAGACCGTAAAGTGTTAAGGTGGTTTCCCGTTGAATGACGATCAAACACTTATTAAGAAGTGATGAAAGGCTTCTTTTAATTAGGCTCCTTAAGGTGGCTTTATCTTTGATTCAACATTCCTAATCTTGAAATAAGATAGAAAGTGACCAAAGTACTTGTGAGACCGATGTAGTCTGTTGAACAAGTAGGTAGGAATTAATGTTAAAGTGGCCAGGAGAATATAAAATCTCAACAAAAAATTAAAACTGGATCCCAAGGGAAGAAATGTTATGGTGTTTTAACAATTTCATAGGAATCACACAAAATAAAATTTGAGATTTCATCAAGATACATCCTTTAATTCTTTGGTGAGAACTTGAGCAAATTAATTGTTCACCGTCAATTCAGATTTGGTGTTGAATTTTGGGTTTCACTCAGCTCGTAGTGGCACGAAACTAAGATCATAAACACAATTGTTGTGTAACCATAAACCTCAGTGGTAATTTCTGAGAGTCTCAAGGGTTACGTTGATGAAACGAATGTAATGGAGAAATGTAATGGAGATGGTGTAAGAAATTAAAGTACCTCAGCTGCGAAAATAAAGACCAAGCAGAAAACTCTTATCTCATGTGAGAAGAGAGTGAGGTAGCTCACGATTAGAATAAATGTGGTAGCCTAATTGGGAAGACAAGGTTCGTTTATACCAGGTCATTAAGGCTATTATTCAGAATTTATGAGGCTTGGGACACATACAGCAGCATGCTTCTAGGGACACTTAACTAATCCGACAATTTTATCCCCATAGACGAACGAACACACAAATAAAATAAAAGAATTTTTTTTTTGGAGTTTTTGATATATATAAAAAATAAAATAAAAAATAAGCAAGAAAAAATAAGACTTAGAAAGAGTAAAAAAAACTTTGGAAGAATTTGGTAACCGAACCCGAACGTTCGGTTGGTTTCAGTTGAGAAAAATTTTGAAAAACCGAACCCGAGCGTTCGGTTGGTTTCGGTTTTGGAAAATTTTGGAAAACCGAACCCGAGCGTTCGGTTGGTTTCGGTTTTGAAAAATTTTGAAAAACCGAACCCGAGCGTTCGGTTGGTTTCGGTTTTGAAAAATTTTGAAAAACCGAACCCGAACGTTCGGTTGGTTTCGGTTTTGAAAAATTTTGAAAAACCGAACCCGAGCGTTCGGTTGGTTTCGGTTTTGAAAAATTTTGAAAAACCGAACCCGAGCGTTCGGTTGGTTTCGGTTTTGAAAATTTTTGAAAAACCGAACCCGAGCGTTCGGTTGGTTTCGGTTTTGGAAAATTTTAGAAAACCAAGGAATTTAGGCTTGCAAGAAGAAAATACTTTTGACAATAAGATAAACAACTTTGTACATGATTCAACCGAACCTGAACGTTCGGTCAATTTCGCTTCTTACGATTGATGTTGAGAGGTAGTTTGAGGTACTGACTCTGATTCCATCATGCCTAGCCCTTGTAATATTCTGTTGAATGACGCTTCAGGAAAAGCTTTGGTAAAGACATCAGCCAGTTGATCAGTGGTTCTAACAAAGTGTACTTCGACGTTTCCATCTTCCACATGATCTTTGATGAAGTGATACCTCAGTGCTATGTGTTTGGTTTTGGAGTGTTGCACTGGATTATGACAGATCCTAATTGCGCTTTCAGAGTCACAATATAGTGGGATCTTCTTCATATTGAGTCCATAGTCTCGAAGTTGACTCTGGATCCAAATCACTTGAGAGGTGCAGGATGCAGCTGCTATGTATTCAGCTTCGGCAGTAGACAAAGACACGCGCGTTTGTTTCTTTGATTGCCAGCTAACCAACTTCCCGTCAAGGAATTGGCAGCCACCTGTGGTGCTTTTTCTGTTGAGTCCACATCCTCCAAGGTCTGCATCTGAGTAGGCTTGAACGAAGAAGCATGAGTTGGAAGGATACCATAGACCTAAGGAGGCAGTTTGCTTGAGATATCGTAGGATGTTCTTTACAGCAAGCATGTGAGGTTCGCGTGGGTTTGCCTGACATCTAGCACAGTAACACACAGAAAACATGATGTTAGGCCTGCTAGCAGTAAGATACATCAGAGAACCTATCATTTGACGATAGAGCGTGATATCAACAGCCGGTTTGTCTAGGGATGGGGTGAGCTTGGTGCCGAATGCCATTGGGACTTTGACTTTGGAATCTCCCATCATGCCAAACTTTGCTAGGAGAGTCTTCGTGTAAGCTTCCTGATTAATAAAGATGCCTTCGGGTCCCTGTCTAATATTTAAACCAAGGAAAAAGTTAATAGGACCCATTGAGCTCATTTCAAATTTAGTCTCCATCAGCTTTCTGAATTCAGCTGTTAGGCTAGAATTCGTTGAGCCAAAGATGATATCATCGACATAAATTTGAATGATCATAAGGTGGTTACCTTCCTTTTTGCGAAAGAAGGTTGGGTCAACCGAACCTTGTTTGAATTTGGACATCTTTAAGAATTTAGTTAGCGTTTCATACCAGGCTCTCGGAGCTTGTTTCAGTCCGTATACGGCTTTATCCAGAATGTAGCAATGATTTGGATACTCTTCGTTCACGAAACCAGGAGGTTGCTCCACATACACTGTTTCTTCGAGTTCTCCATTAAGAAATGCACACTTGACGTCAATTTGGAAAACTTCAAAGTTTTTGTGGGCAGCATAGGCAAGAAATATTCTGACTGATTCAAGCAGAGCTACAGGAGCGAAAGTCTCTTCATAATCAATCCCTTCCTCCTGACAATATCCTTTCACGACCAGACGAGCTTTGTTCCTTATAACGTTTCCTTCCTTGTCCATTTTGTTCCTAAAGACCCATTTGAGACCAACAACCGAGGCATCTGGAGGAGTTTGAATGAGGCGCCAGACTTTGTTCCTTTCAAATTCGTTCAGTTCGTCTTGCATCGCTTGAACCCAATCGGAGTGATCGAGAGCAGTGTTAACTGTCTTCGGTTCAACTTTTGATACGAATGAGTTAAACATGCAGAATTCAACTTTGGAAAATAAGGATGTCTGTTTTGCCTTGAGTTGTGATCGGGTCAGAACCTTTTCAGAGACATCACCAACCACTTGAGAGACAGGATGATCTCTGGTCCATTTGGTAAGAGGAGGGTAATTTGGATCAAAGGTTGGTTCCAACTCAGCATTTGTCATTTCTTCTGGTTCGGACTGGCTTTCATAGTCGTATGATATATCAGCATGCTCCCCCTCGATAGATGAGCTTTCAGGAATGCCTTGAGCTTCAGAGGTTTCTTGTTGTTTGGAGCTTTCGGGCGTAGATGCATCTTTGGATGATTTGGCACTTTCGGTTGGCGAAGTGCTTGGCTCCCCCTCAACTTGTGAGCTTGGCTGGGATGATGATGGAGGTTTCTCCCCCTCAACTGAAGCATTGTGTGATGGAGGTTCGTCAGAATTTGATCCTCCTTCATTCATTCGCCTGGCAGCTTCTTCGACAATTTGCTTCATATGATCTACCTTGTTGTCTGCTGCGCCTGCTTCTGAGAGAGTGGCTTTCTCTGGTTCGTCAAATAGCTCCATAAACTTCTCGTATAGTTTAGCGATCGAGACCGTGACTTGTCCAGTTTGAGGAAAGATTTCCCCAGCAGTGTCTTCATTGGCCTTTAGCTTTTTGACATAGCTATCATCAAAAGTCACGTAGTAAGTCTCTTCGATTTTCTTAGAACGCTTGTTTAATACCCTGTACGCTTTAGAAGTGAGAGAATAGCCCAGAAAGATTCCCTCGTCGGCTTTGACATCGAACTTGTTGCGGTGTTCCATAGAGTTAAAGATGAAACACCGTGAACCGAACACATGGAAAAATTTCACATTGGGTTTCCTGTTGTTGAGAATCTCATAAGGTGTGAGCGTGAATCGCTTGTTGAGATATGACCTGTTCTGTGTAAAACAAGCAGCAGAAATAGCATCAGCCCAAAAATAAAGAGGTAAGGAAGCGAAACTTAGCATGGTTCGGGCAGCTTCACACAAAGATCGGTTTCGTCTTTCGACAATTCCGTTCTGTTGAGGTGTGTAGGGAGCTGAGAAGTTGTGACTTATTCCCTTTTCTGCCAGGAATTCTTCAAATTCTCTATTTTTGAATTCCAGACCATTGTCGCTCCTGATGTTGCGAACGACCTTCTTCAGCTGTACTTCAAT
This sequence comes from Lactuca sativa, assembly GCF_002870075.4. NCBI lineage: Eukaryota > Viridiplantae > Streptophyta > Magnoliopsida > Asterales > Asteraceae > Lactuca > Lactuca sativa. The sequence goes on from NC_056624.2 coordinate 136,020,494, forward strand.
CTGCTTGATGAACACCTTTAGCTTGTGAGTCGCTTCGGATTTAAGCTTTAGAAAGAACACCCATGTAAAATGCGAAAAGTCATCAACAATAACAAGAATATACTTGCTACCACCGATGCTTTCGATAGATGATGGACCACACAAATCAATATGAAGTAATTCAAGTGGTTCAACAACTTTAGTGTTTATTATAGATGGATGACTTTGACGACTCTGCTTCCCCATTTCGCATGCAGCACACAAATGATCTCTATCATACTTGAGCAATGGGAGACCTCGAACATGACCTCCAGTGACAAGTTTGTTGATGTCTTTAAAGTTGAGATGAGAGAGCCTTCGGTGCCACAACCAGCTTTCGTCAGATTGTGCTTTTGATAACAGGCAGATAGCTGGGTTTCCTCTGATGGGTTTGAGGTTTAGAGGAAACATTATACCCTTACGCTCCGATTTGAAAATAACTTTCTTCGTCTTCTTCTCAATAATTTCAGAACCCTCATCGTCGAATGAGACTTTAAGACCGGTACCTCCAACGAGCTGAGATACACTGATGAGGTTGTGTTGTAGCCCTTCCACGTATGCAACCTTCCTTATTGTGAAATCACCGTTAGTAATCATTCCATATCCTTTTATGGTGCCGAAGGAGTTATTTCCAAACTTGACGTTTCCACCATTTGAAAGAGACCTGTATTCCCTTAGCTCTTCCTTCCTTCCTGTCATGTGACGTGAGCAGCCACTATCAATGTACCATTCTTCGTCAAACTGCTCGTCACTTATAACCTGCAAAAATTAAGCAGATTTAGGAACCCAAAGTTTCTTGGGTCCTCGTGAGCCTTTTACAGGAACAGGAATAGTAAGAGTGATGTCAACAAGATATGTTTGTTTAATTAGGGTTGTCTCATCTTTCTTTTTGATAGTAAAAACTTTGATTTTATTAGGATTAGGTGCGTTCGGTTTAGACTCAGGTTTAGACACTGAAACCTTCTGTTTCCCTTTTTGTTCAGCTGAAGATTGAGATTTTTGAAAAAGAGCGGAATGGGATTTAGAATGAGGTGAAGAAGAGTTGGAAGAGTTAGAAGAATTAGATGAGTGAGAATGAGAGGGCTTAGATTGAGATGACTTATTGGCTGGAGACTCTAGGTGATCCTTTTGCTTTTGATCATTGATGGGACTGACCTTAGAGTTTTGATCTCTTTTAATTTCAGAACCGAACCTTTGCTTTTGGTTGGTTTCGTTCTCTAAACCGAACCTTTGCTTTCGGTTGGTTTCGTTCTCTGAACCGAACCTTTGCTTTCGGTTGGTATTCTTTTCTGAACCGAACTGTTGCTTTTGGTTGTTATGGCTCTTGTGCATTTCAACAGGATTTTTCTCATACTTTAGGTTCTTGTCTTGATGTGAGAAATAAGCATTCTGGGATTGCCAAAACTGCTTTCTTTCAGAGAGATTCTTCCTGTATCTTTGATTCCTTTGGCGTTTCTGATTTCTCATCTGCTTCGGTTGATGATGGATATTAGCTTTCGGTTTCGGTTTTTCTATGGCTGGTTCACTAGAGGGAGTGTCTTCTTTTTCCGGACTTCCTTTTTCTTGAGGAATGTCTTTCGTACCACTAGTACTTGGCACATCAAAGTTATCAGGCTTATTCAAGGGTTCTGGTACGTATCTTCCTTTGCTTTTCCATGAGGTCCTTTCAGATAAGCCTACCGTTTCATCAGCATTACCGATTGGAACTGACCAGAAGAACTCATCACAGCCATCAGCATTGTCTTCGTTTACAATAGCTGTGAGTTCAGCAGTCTGATGTTCGGTTACGCCTGTGACCTTGTACACCTGATTTGGAGTGGTTCTAACCTTTTGATATACAACGGCCTTCTCTGCAAGAATCGGGGACTTTTGTTGGGACAAACGAGCGAACTCTACTGAATTTTCTGAAATTAGATTCTTGTGATTTTCGGGTTCGCTTTTTACAAATTCTGAGCAGTCAACCGTGTCCTCTACATAAATTTCACTCATATTATCGTCCTCAGTAAGCTCAGATGCATTTTCAACATCAATTTTATTTTCTGAGCTCAAGTTGGCGTTTAAAGAATCAAATTTTTGTATGGTTTCGGTTCTCAGTTTCATTTTATCATTTTCATCCAAAAGGTTTTTAAGCATGTTCTTATGGTCCTTGGATTTAATGAAAGATTCTATTTTGTCCAGTCCATACATATAGGTCGGATTAACATCCTCAGATGATATCACACTCTCACAATTATATGCTTCAGCATCAATTTCATCCTCCTTAAACTCAAGGAAGGGCAAAATCATGCGATGAATCTTTTGTCCTATTTCACAATCCAAATGAAGCTGAGTAATATTAGAGTAAAGACGTTTAGCAATCAGACAAAAAACATTTCGCTGTTTCAACAACTTTAAATTGTCTCTTTGTAAATAAATGTTTTCATCTTTTATTTTGATTAATTCCGAATCCTTCAGTTCGATCCACATGCGCCGTTCCTCACTCTTCAAAGACACCCTGCTTAATTGATCAGTTAGGTTAGAATTGGTGACTCGAGTTTGAGTAAGACTACTATCTAGATGAGAGATTCTTGAATTAACACTTTTTAGTTCTTTTTCATATGAGCATTGTGGGACGTTAAATGAGACAAAAACCGATTGTACCTTCTTAATCAGTTCATCGAGCTCGTTGAACTGCACGCTGAGCGGTTTGGCTGTAAAGCACATATCTTGTTGCTCCTTCGGTTCATTACTCCCACCATCAGTGTTGTATCCCCTCATCTGAGATACGTCTGACACCATCAAGCACCTTCCTCCACTGCTTTCTTCTTTAGCCACACAAGCCTTTCCATGAGAAGGCTTCCTCACTTCATCATCTTCAGAGTCGGTTGACCAAACCTCCACGCCACCGAACTCGTCATCAACAACCGAACCCTGCATAATTAGAGCATTCATAGAAGAGTTAGCGGTAGATTTCTTCTTCCTTATCTCATCAAGCTTTTTCTGTAGCAAAGCTTCCTCATCCTTTTCAGCCATCTTTTTAAGGACACAATCCTTTGCATAGTGGTTCTTGATGGGTTTTACACAAACAATCCTATGTGTGCATGCAACCCTAGTATTGGATCTATGTTTTCACTATTAGTTATACAGCTTTATGAACACAAAAAGAAACCTGGCATGCTACTATAATTTTTGAAATTCATATATAAAGCTAGAATACATACCTTTTGTTGTTATATAGCAATAACAACTAGTTCCTTGAATTTCCTTAGCTCTTGAAAGCAAGTACCACAAGTGTAGTACCTCTAATGGAGTCACAAACACCATATGCAACTTGGATGAAGAGGAGAAGAAAGGGAGGCACCAAAAACGGCTGGAAACCCTAATGAAAGTCTTGTCTTCGTTTTTGGGGCATAGGGGCCCTTTATATACATGTAGGCTATTAGGGTTTACAACTAGGAAATCCTAATTTGACTGCTTAGGCCCTAAGCAGCCCATGGACTCCTTAAACATATCCCTTGGACGATTTCTAATGGGCTACCCATAGAATTCGTCCAACCTATATATTATTTGGTGATCCATAGCCCAATTATAATTATCTTATAATTACAACTTCAGTCCCCTAAGTTTAATTAATCTCTTTTAGCCACAAAATTAATTCTTAATTAATTCTTGACCAATATTAATTAAACAATATGATTTCTCCTTTAATATATTATTCTCATAAGATATTAATAAATCATATTTAAACCTTTCTCTTCTTAAATCATCCTACATATTGCTATAGTGAAGGCAACCCAAAAGGACCATGCTCATAATCGGGTCAAGTACATACCAAAACAGTTATGGACTTAGACACTAATCCAACAGTCTCCCACTTGGATAAGTCTAATAACTATTTTCCGTATGACTTCAAAACCTGATCAGCAATCGTAGCTTTCAAAAGCCGCTGTCAACTCTGATCTTATCAGATAGTGTGTCCTCTAGATAAGGGATTATATATTCCTCCATTCTCAAGACATCGTATAGACAAAAGACATGAATTTCAATCATTCTCTCTATACTATTTCCCGACTTCCGATTCATGACGACTGATAACAGACTACAATTGAACACATCAACTTAGTCCCGGCTTGGCCAAGCGCTTAGATGTCATCACTAAGTCATCGAGAGGCGCACATATATCGCTTTTATCCCACTTTGGGTAAAAGGAATGGATAAACTTCGACTCAAATGCTCGCTTGCATTTACTGATCGAATCACACACAACAATAAGTTTTATAACACCAAGTTACTGGTGCGTTTACTTATTATCAATGTGTAACTGACCAACAAATAACAACTCACACGTCTCGGTTTCAAGAATATACAATATTATCGTCTCACTAATCACTCGTGATAAAACCGTGAAGTGATCCAAGTAAGCGTGGGTTTAATCCAATACTTTAATCTTATCAAAGCACTCACGAACTCTGCAACAAACTTGTGCCATGTCTAAACACTTCATACAATCTACAGACAGATTCATGACAGTCTTTATTCATACCTACTCCCAATGTATGACCAACTGTGGATGTTTGAATAACCTAGTTATTCTGGAAGTCAAAACATGCAAATTGAAACATGACAACAATACTTAATCCTATATGGCCCCAAACTTGTGAGAGTAAATAAAACCCTTCTATTTATCCACCATATTGATTACTCATTATTTATCATTTAATGTTTCGGATAATCAACTCATTACTTGAATTATACCAACAATTGTCCCATGCTCTAAACATGCACACTTTGTTTCCTATGGTCCATGCTTTGTGAAATAGATCACCTGAAAACTTTTCCAATGATGCTCATTTCACAATTCCTTAATCCTAATTATTAGTGTAGGAACACAAGGTTCTTGCCACTACTAGAATATGCTAGATTCTAACATTTTATGCAACGATCCCTTTGCAAAATCATAGCACAAAATTCACCAAGACGTAGCTAATGAAATTACAAAGTACTTTCTTAGAAATTGTTACAAGACAATTCCATAGATGTGAAGTCTCACATTCAAAGTACATTCCTTAAAACATCCTTCTTGCATAAAAGTTTCTAATCTAGGTATAGACTCTCAATATCCAACTCCCAATATGGAAACATTTCCACATTTTCCATATGACAACTCATTCTTAATAGAATCTTATCTATTCATAATAATGTCGATATGGTCCATCCAATACCATACTTTCAACTACTTACAAGCGATCAATCCTCAGCGAACTTTGGATCATCCTTTGATAGTTGTTAAATTCTTTCAGTCAAAACCAATTCTATTCCTTTTTCCCTCTTAATGCGCTAGGCATTTGGAAAATTTTAGAATGGTAAAATACTATAGCATTTACAATCGATCCTATACCCGAAGCGTATGGGACACGATGCATAATGTCTTACATAAAGATATGATACTTTACCAATCTTTTGCCATAATATTTTATGTGTCATGTTCTCACAATTTGAACTATGAAGAGGGATGCCGTAATCATAATCGAATTTTGAGAACACACAATGTATCCTTTGACTGAAGATATTAAAATTTCTTAATCTAAGCTTTAGATTTTGAAACGGAGTATAATATTCTCTCCCTTGATTATAGCAAAACAACTTTTCAACCCATGCAACTTTGCAAATGGAATCTTTGTTTTTCTATAATTAATATTGCTAACTTGCAATACTCGCCATTACAATCATACAAGCATAACACTTATGCTCCCACTATCATGATGATTATCATATAAGCATAACATTTATGCTCCCACTAGCTTTGATATGTATTCAGAAAACAAATGAACTTTCAGAAAACAATGCCTATTGAATCTCTGAAATCCATATTTCTAATACCAGATGCTTCGATAAGCCTTTATCTAAGATTCTTAACCTTATACACCTTTGCCTTAGATAGCTCATATGTGTGTTTAAACAATTCATAACTTATGTTACTAAGTTCCAAATGTTGAAACTAATTGCCAAATCTCACAATTCGAACTATGGAAAGGGATGCCGTAACCATAATCGAATTTGAGAATACAATTTTCACAATTGCTATCTTCTTAAAATCTCTCTTAGTGAAAGCATTTCCTCACAGTCATTTTCATGAAGGAGGGAATCTTATGACACTTAGATTTTATGGTGTATGAGTTCCTATCCATGTGAATTTGCCAAAAACAAGGTTTGCGACAAATCCAAACTCATATGGACTGAACTTTCTTAATCTTGATTTCTTGCCCTATGGTAACACGAGTGCCCACCACGCCTTCCAAGTAGTTTAGTAACTTGTCCTTACATATCAATTTACTTTCCATCGACTAAGGCTTTAGTGTGTATTCAAATGAGAACTCATAGAACTCATATACACAATTAACTCAATTGGAATGGCACAGAAACAAAACAATGTCAGCACGATAGGTTGTAAACCTCAAGTCGTGTGCTAGTGATGATCGATAAGGTTTATTCTTGATTTGTTCTTGAAACCTTTTCAAGACCATTAAGACTCCCACTGACTTCTTGACATATAAGATTCTCTTGTCAAGAAACATTTCTTGACAAACAAATATTCAAGAGTTAGTGAAGCATTTATCAAGACAAAACACTTCACACAATTGGTCCTAGTTGGTCTTTGTCTTATCCAAGACAGCACAACTTACCAATTTCAAATGTGCAAGAAAAAGAAAACTTTTCCAAATTCCACATTTGATGAGTGTTATAAACCTACTTAAGACTTTTCACTCAATGTCACAATCTTGACTCTAAGACTTGATATTGGAACGAAGTATGATTGACTTATTGATATATCCATTTCTACAATACTTGATACCTCTTCTTAGACATGCAAATGCACTAAGACTCACTTAGTGGATCAATTGAGATATGGTTCTTAATCATTAAGACTTATCATAAAACACAATAAAAGGTACTCTCCCTTCTTCTTAGAATAGAGAAACTTTTATCTTTCTGCCTACTTGATTCTTCTTTATTCGTTCTACTATTCATTGAAGCTTTTTCAATCAACTCAGAATTATACTTAATCTTATAAGTATAATCATATTTACTAAGCTTTAGTAAATCATGACGAATATCTTTGTCACTCTTGTGGTGGACTTGATCAACACACAACCTTGTGTACTTGATCTCCTTGTCCTTTAATTGACACTTTGCCAAAGAATTAGTCTAAGTTTCCCAAATGTAAAAGTTTTTCATTCATCATACAATACACATTGCATGATTCCAAGTTTCCGTCAAATTGAAACTTGGGTGATGAGAAACTCTCCTTACTTGGTAAATTCTTGACACTTCCACAATTAATACAATTAAGAATCAAATCCATTATTGCTAATAATAGAAACATTCAAACATTAATTTTTCATACATGCCATTGCAAGGATAAATAAATAAGATAAAATCAAAATTCATTTTATTGCGAAAAAAATTTGTCCTTACAATGTAATTCATTTGAAAAACTATGTTATTACATATTTCTTAACAATCTATTCTAACTCCAAGTAGTGCTCAAGAATCCATTCTTCAAGTAATGCGATCGAAATCCATTTCTTCATGATCAGATTCAGGTCACTTCTTTTCTCAAGCTTCCTCTCTTTTCTTCGATCCTACAAAACATCAAAATGTAATCTTATCACATCATGTATTAAGAATCTAGAATAGGAACTTAAAAGAGTTAGTTAATGGATTTTACCTGAAGCAGAGTCATACGTCTTGACTCTCCCATCTCTTAGATCTCTCAGATAATTAGGGCAGCTTCGTTTCCAATGCCCCTTCTCTTGGCAATAAAAGCAAATAGACTCCTTTGGCACAACACATCGGACAATCACAGACTTAGTTCTTTCTGGACTTCCAATGTTGCCAGTATCCATTGAAGTTTGGGAGTTTGATTCACTAGACAAATTTGCTTGACCAGCACGCCAAATCATTGTTGATTCTGCAGCTATAAGCAAGTAGGTGAGATCAATTAGGGTCACGTCGTGGTCCATCATATAGTACTCTCTAACGAACTCACTATATGATTCAGGAAGTGACTGAAGAACCCAGTCAATATCCAACCCACTTGAAATCTCGACACCCAACATGTTTAACCTATCAATGTATGACTTCATCTCTAAGACGTGCGCACACATAGGTTTCCCATCTTCGTGTTTACTTGCCAAAAGGGCTTGAGTGAGCTTGAACTTTTCAAGCCTTTGAACTTGTGGGTCAGGGAGAATAATTGGAGGAGGTGAAGGAAGTGAAGCATGACTCTCATTTCCTTGATCGTATCTCGGAACGTCATCTTCATTTGGAAAGCTTGTTCCAAAGGATTTGGGAAGACTATTGTAAGATTCAGACATCTACAAAACGGGAGAAAATTCAAGTTAAGTTGATTAGAATTCTTGATGCAACACCCAAATGAAACATCAAGCTAGGATCCAACACAATACTCTACAACCTAGAAGAGGGATGCCGTAATCTAGTTGCAGAATATTTGAAGGTAGGTAAATGACGATTTACCAATTTCCACCATGAAAAACGAAAAAGAAGTTTAAGTTTTAAATGAATTGAAACTCCTAGATCTTTTGAGACTCATTGAACTCTTCAATGGCATGTTTAATCTCGATTATGCCCTACTATTCGTGACTGGGATGCCGAGGATCACAAACAAGGTGTGAATAACCATACGAATCACGTGGTGCACCCAATGTTACTATCACCTAATCAATGTGCCGGTTAGCCACACACGCTCCATTGATCTATGACAAACATCGAGTCACCCTTCGCTACCAATGTCATCCCCAAATTAGTGTGCCGGTTAACCACACACGCTCCACTAACGTTTGACAAGGGTACGAAGTGTAATTCCATGGGTTAGCATACAATTTCACCTTTTGCCTAAAGTAACTATGATTTGTGAATTTGAAAAAAGCATTTAGTTACTTTGTACTTCATTATACTTATAATGGAAGGTTTCTGTCCTATTCTACCCGTTCGGCTAACGACCCTCCACTAGTCAAGAGTGCGGTGGGTAAGAGTGGATACCCATTCAATCGCCATTTTATAGGCAAATTCCTTAAACACCCCTTATAGACTAGCTTCGTGAATGAGGCCTACTAACGGTAAGACTGAATTTTTAGTTATACATATATAATATTAAACTTTTAATGTTATATATAGTATAAGGCTGTATTTTACACTTTTAAAATACTAGGTGGTTTAAATTATACTTTTAATTAACCAAAATCATTATGGATTTATTAAATCTCTTTTAATTATACACTTAATTAATTTAATAAAACCATAAGGGTTTAATTTGAACTTTTCAAAATCAGGGTTTTGGATTTTAGACTTTCAAAATTAACTTTTAATCAACAATTTAAATTCCAAAACTTGAGGGCAAGTTTTGAAACTCTTCAAAACAATTAGGTTTTAATCTCACTTAAAATTTTGAATTTGAGACATTTAAATTAAAATTTTAAATATTAAAACTGTTGATTTAATAATTACCATAAATTAAACAATTAATTTAAATTATTAAATCAAAAGGGATTATCTAGATCATGAGGATAATTACCAATTATACATCTAAGATATCCAAATCCCTTGAATCCCTCTCTAAATCTCGAACATAAGGGATGGGATAAATCAAGATCTTTAATTACCATATTTAACAATTAAAAGATAATTACAAGATATGGGATTATCCAAATCCCTAAAATTTAGGATCTAACCTTGGGGAAGGAGGTAATTTCGAAATCCAAGGGTTGGAAAACCCTAGATTTCAAAATCTTGGAGGCTAAGGAAAGGATTTGGGAAACCCTAGCAAAAATCGCCATCTAGGGTTTAGCAACCCTAATTGCGAAAAATACCTAGCCTTTAGGGTTCATTAGCCATAAACCCTAATATGTCAAGTTCATAAATTTGAATAAAAGCTAATTGAAAACAAAAACCAATGGCTCTGATACCACTGATGGGTTTTACACAAACAATCCTATGTGTGCATGCAACCCTAGTATTGGATCTATGTTTTCACTATTAGTTATACAGCTTTATGAACACAAAAAGAAACCTGGCATGCTACTATAATTTTCGAAATTCATATATAAAGCTAGAATACATACCTTTTGTTGTTATATAGCAATAACAACTAGTTCCTTGAATTTCCTTAGCTCTTGAAAGCAAGTACCACAAGTGTAGTACCTCTAATGGAGTCACAAACACCATATGCAACTTGGATGAAGAGGAGAAGAAAGGGAGGCACCAAAAACGGCTGGAAACCCTAATGAAAGTCTTGTCTTCGTTTTTGGGGCATAGGGCCCTTTATATACATGTAGGCTATTAGGGTTTACAACTAGGAAACCCTAATTTGACTGCTTAGGCCCTAAGCAGCCCATGGACTCCTTAAACATATCCCTTGGACGATTTCTAATGGGCTACCCATAGAATTCGTCCAACCTATATATTATTTGGTGATCCATAGCCCAATTATAATTATCTTATAATTACAACTTCAGTCCCCTAAGTTTAATTAATCTCTTTTAGCCACAAAATTAATTCTTAATTAATTCTTGACCAATATTAATTAAACAATATGATTTCTCCTTTAATATATTATTCTCATAAGATATTAATAAATCATATTTAAACCTTTCTCTTCTTAAATCATCCTACATATTGCTATAGTGAAGGCAACCCAAAAGGACCATGCTCATAATCGGGTCAAGTACATACCAAAACAGTTATGGACTTAGACACTAATCCAACAGTTCTTTCCACCACAATAGTAACAGCTTACTCCAGAATCACCTTCCGCTTTCGGTTCCTTCTTAGACTCTTCAACCTTCGGTTCATCTTTAACCTTTTCAGAACTATAACTCCCCTACCAGTTTCGGTTTTTGTTGTTGGGGAATCTCTTCTTGATGAACCTCTTGGGGTTAGATACCATCATAGCATAATCTTCAGACGTGAGGTCATAATCCTCCAAGTTGAGGTCTTCGTCCTCCATTACAGCTTTACTTTTGGACAGGAGGGCTAACGAGCCTAGGCTTGAAACCACATTCTTTTCCTGCAACACAATCTTCTCCTGAGATTTGAGAATGCCCACCAGTTTCGCCAAGGAATATGATTTAAATTGCTCGTGGGCTTTAACTGTGGACACAACTGCTCTCCACTCTGATCTGAGACCATTTAAGAACGTAACCTTCTGCTCTATAAGCTTCCTTTCGATGTCATGTTTGATCATCTTGCTGAGAAGATGATTGAAGCGATCGAACGTTTGGGTCACGGTTTCTTCGGCTCCTTGCCTGAATTCACCAAACTCAGACAAGAGTAAGGTTTGAATGGAGTGTTCAAGATCCTCGTCTGTAGAGTACAATTCACGTAACCTGTCCCAAATCTCCTTTGCCGTCGTGCATGAACTCACCAGTCTAAAAGTATCGGACTGAAGTGCAAATCTGATCAATCTTAACGCCTTGATATTGCACTGAAATTTATCTTTTTCATCTTGCGCAATATCTTTAACATCTTTCAGAAGATCATTATACTCTTTTTGAGTTTTAATAATCCTTGAAGTTGCAGAATGAGAAAACGGTCCAGAAATAATTGCTTCCCAGATGAGGTATCCATTATCCTCAGATCCTATAACGTAATCTTCAAAGTGATGCGCCCAGACTTCATAATCATGGGTGTACAGGATGGGAATCTTCGTGGTAGATCCAATGCTGTTCGAAATATTGATGGGATTCGATTGCGACTCGTCCATAATGATCGAATAACCTGTTTAAGGATCAGACTTGTAATAAATCAGATTAGGGCAAAACAATAAATATCAAGATATGTCAATAATGAGATGACGGCTCAATAAATATCAGTAATTGCGGAAAACCCTAATTGAAACCTTTTTCACAGAAAAGAAGTGTATCGATTACACAACCTCCTGCTCTGATACCAAATGATAAGTTTAAAACATAAACTTGAAGATTGATTAGATCTTAAACAGGTAATATAAAGAACAAACAGCAAGAACACGAAAACCGTAAACAACTCAAAAGTGAATCAAACGTGTCGAATGATTTATAAACAACCCTCAGAAGAGCTCGATAAAGAACATCAACTGCAGAGGATTAAAAGATTTACAGGAACGATAAAGAAATCTGCAAAGTTATCGACTTCTTTCAATCGTAATCTAGATCGTTAACCTAATATGCATGCAAGCATATTATTATATAGTAAACCTAACAGCTCACGGTTGGACAGGCCCAAACCGGAGTACAAAATATTGGACTATTAACCGAGCCCAATGACACAACACAAAAATGAATCTGCTACCCAACAAAGTCCTTAATGGATTAAGTAAGAACACTTAACCCTAATCATCATTTTATGTGAAACCCTAATTTACTTTGGGCCTTGAGTTGGGCCTTTATGTTGGGCTTTGGTGATTAGGCTATTGATGGGCTATCCAAGAACAAGTATATGAACTAGAATATTTGGATGGCCTTTAGGATAAGGCCCAATGGAAAGGTTTAAGCCCAATTTGGAAAATTGGGCCATAGGTGGAGCATAATTGGGCCTTGATGATTATGAGATATTGGGCCATCAGAATGCCAATTGTTTGGACTGGAATAAATGGTTGGGCCTTAAGGTAAGACCATGTGAGGGGTTTTTGCCAAATTTGGAAAATTAGGGCATATGTTGGGCTTTAGTTCATTGGTTGACTTTTAGGCCTTTGGAGTGTGAGTTTGGGCCTTGGGCTTGAGTCAAACAAAGTTGCTGGTAAAGTAGTCTTTTACCCCAAGCATGGACTTATGGTTATGTAGTGGAACCCAATTATTAATTGGGTGTTGTTTTGATGTTGAAAGTTCGAGAATCTGTCATCCAACAACTAGGGTTTTGTCCGCGGGACTTCAGTAGTGTGAGGTGAGTTTTCCTCACTATACTCAAGGGTCTAAGCCACCAAGGCCCTTTGGATTGTTATCCTGATTATGTTGTTATGATCTGTTAGATTTATATCCTAGTAAATAGGATGGTTCCGTGTTATTATGATTTGTTAGATCTATATCCTGGTAGATAGGATGTTTTATGCCTAGTGATCTGTAGATCGGTTTGACTGTCTATAGATTGTGTGTGTTTATCTGATACATGTACATATGTGACTGGTGGTTGAGGCTTTACTGTTTTGTGCGTAAGCCAACAAACCGGTGCATTCCAACCCGATGGTTGTGGGCCGAGAGTATTCCATCCCGAGGATGATTGGACTCATTGTATGTGGGTATTCCAACCCGATGGTTGATTGGACTCATAGTATGTTGGCATTCCAACCTGATGGTTGTGGGCTTTGGGTATTCCATCTCGATGGTTGATTGGACCCATAATATGTTGGCATTCAAACCCGATGGTTGAGGGTCTGGGGTATTCTAACCCGTTGGTTGATTGTACCCATAGTATGTTGGCATTCCAACCCGATGGTTGAGGGCCTGGGGTATTCCAACCCGATGGTTGATTGGACCCATAGTATGTTGGCATTCCAACCCGATAGATGATTGGAGCCATAGTATGTTGTCTGTTATTATATGTGTATGAGTATTTTGGGGGAACTCACTAAGCTTCATGCTTATAGTTGTGGATTTTGTTTCAGGTACTTCGGATGATCGTAAGAAGGCGAAGGTTTGATCGTGCACCTCCTCACATTTTGCAATGTTTTTCTGGGATACTCTCATGTTTGGAACTATTTTGAAAACAATTTGTAACAAGCTATGGTTTTGGAATATCTTAAAAAAAATTTAAATTTTTGTGAATTTTTATGGATGTTACAGAAAGTGGCAGAGGTGGTGGTAATGATGGTGGAGGGTTTTAATATGTAGTGTTAAACATAAAAAGGGTAATATGGTGATTTTGATATTTCCTTCTTGAATTGCACTGTAATACCATCTTTATTGATGGGATGAATTTCCATCCATCAATGAAAAGTTTACCTCATTAAGGAATTCAAATCTTTACCAATTATTGAAAACATCAAGCATAATGCATTGCCATTTTCTTTTTAAATATTTCACATATCGGTTCCTTAAAATGTTCTTCGTCTCTAATAAACAGATACAATATTCTTTTTTAAATATAGTTATAACCCATAGAACACAACAAATCAAACTCAAACCAAAGAAATATACTTAGGGAGAATTTTGTTTATATCCTTATAAACTTTCATAATTACGTCTATATCCTTGTAAAACTTCAAATTACATGTATATTCGTATAAAACCTATAAACTCTCTCTCTCTCTCTCTCTCACACACACACACACATATATATATATATATATATATATATATATATATATATATATATATATATATACACACACACACACCCAAATACTTAATTTAATAATATTTAATATATTTAAAAATTAAAAACAATATCTTAAATTAGATTCGAACTAAATTACTAACATACTTTTTTGTAATCCGTCTCATATTCGATATCCTTATTAATATATTTAAAAATTAAAAACAATATCTTAAATTAGATTCGAACTAAATTACTAACATACTTATTTGGAATCCTTCTCATATTCGATATCCTTATTCACGACATGATTTTTTGTCACTTTATATTATGCATAATCGATTAGCAAAACCCGATGATTGTGTATATTAATCGCTTGGTAAACAATATATTTTATCTTCTATTTAGGAGACCTGCAATTATTCTCTTCTAAACAATTTTGTTCTTTCTTTAGTTTTTCATTTACATGTAAATCATGGAAAAACTAATTTCAATGTGGGAACAAAATAGGTGGATAATAGGAATGTGGGAGAAGGGTAATATTGTAATGTTACAACTTAATTATTATCTTAATAACAAAATATCAATATAAAAAAAGTTGTTTTTTTTAATACTTCACCCGTTCCAAAATATTGTCTACGTTTGACTTTTTAAACATCTTTTGTTCAACTTTGACCTTAAATAATTTACTTATTGTTATATGATCTTTTATGCAAGATATATGAATACCTTGTTTTTAAATGTATTTTCATTGTTATAAGTTTCATTAAAAATTATATAACACGAATAAAGTTATTTATGGTCAAAGTTGACATTGAAAAACTTCAAAAGTCAAACGTGGACAATAATTTTGGAGCAGAAGGAGTATATTAAATATGATTAAATTAAATAATTGGGTATATATGTGAGTTTATAAGTTTTATAAGAATATATGTAATTTAAAATTTGACAATGATATTGAATGTCTATTATATTCTTTTTTTTTTTTTTTTCGTTTGACAAGAAGCAATTCAACATGTTATTTAGCTGAGTCATGATTGACGAACTTTCATAAGAAAAACATACCAATGAGTTGATTATCCTTGGAGTAAACGAAAAACGAAGAGTGAGAAAAAAAAAACGATTGGTTACTCATTTTACGGGAATTCCCAATTGTCATAAAATAAAGTAATTATGCATTTACAGTTATCGCTACTAAGGTTATATTTGGCACGACTCAGGTAGCTGGTAAGGTAGCTTATTTTTTGAGCTTTTTTATGTTGTCGTATTTGGTAAGCCAAAAAGTAGCTTATTAACTAGCTTATAAGCTAGATTTTTTAAAAACTACTTAGACTAGCTTTTTAGGAGCTTTTTTAAAATTTTCCAAATATACCCTGTAATTAATTATAAAAACACATATTCTTACATGCCCTTTTATGTAATTTTATATATTTCAGCTAACTTTTCAACTAGTTTTATCAAACGTTAATTTTTATCAGCTAAGTTTTCAGCTATCAACTAACTTTTTATTTAACAGCTAGCTTTTCAGCTATCACCTAGCTTTTCAGCTAACAACCATCTTTTCAGCTAGTACGCCAAACATAGCCTAAGATGCTTTGGTGATGATCGTTTGAGAATTAAGCACTCCAAAAGAAATTGGGTGGATTCGAATCCTACAACTCCATTTATTGTTTATTTTGTTTTTCGTTTTGATAAAACTCAGTAATCATATTGTGATAAAGATAAGAAAAACTTGATTACACATTTGACTTTTGATGAATCTATATTCAGTTCAGTTAGAGAGTCAAGAAAGTTAATAAAATAACTAAACTTGCTAATTCATAAACGTGTCAATACCTAATTGAAAACAAAGTAGTGTGAATGATAAAGATCAAAGAGTTGTTCTCCAACAATCTTTTATCATCATGAATTTGATATTACAACTAAAAAAATCAAGATGGGGCATAAACTATTACTTCATGGATTGGGTGTTGGGATCAATGCCTTAAAACCATAATTAGAGGTTGTTTGGTAAATCACGTTAAATGTTGAATTGAATGGTTTCAGAGATGATAATTCTTTTTAACCATTTAGAGGCAGTTCCAAAGCTTCTAATTCGTTCAAAGGTCGTTCCAAAGTCTAAGGTATTATTTTGGCATGTATTCATATTAGGTTCGTTAGAAGTAATGGAGTAGAAAGCTTGGAAATTAAGAAGAATTTTATTTTGGGAATTACTTTAATTGTTGTTGTGATGATTGTAAAGTTAATCTTTAAATTGGTTGGCCTAGATATCCAATTCCCACTTAGTGTATATAAACTTAATCAAAATCCTTTGAAGGACATAGTTAATGTAACCTTGAAAAAGCTTTGTACTTTCGACCCATTAACTGTCCACTTTATCTTAGCTTTTTGACGAAGGTCCTTGGAACCTTTGTTATCTAATTCTTCTAAGTTCTTTTTTTTTGTCATTTTTAGAATAGAATATAATATCAAACTTCGTTCCCAAGAGTAATATAAAAACCCTTTTTGTTTAATCAGTGTAAAACATACTCTCTAAAATAGAGTAGTATCGTAGAATCAGTGGAAGTCTAATTCATAAATCAACAACGATGCACATGTTGTACAATCAAGATGGCTCCTTCTTCTAACAATAAAATTGCATTCTTGGAAAACATTTAATCCACAAATGTAAGCATAAAGTTTAGTAAGTTCCTCAATATACCACATATACGTTACATATATAATGAATACGTACAAGGCTCATAGTCAACACCTCAGTGGGCCTATGCTCGCAACCATCATCTCAAAGATATGTTAGACTTCCAGACGAATCATAGTCAACACTTATGTAGGCCTACAAGCACAAGATCATCATCCCAAAGACATTTTAAACTTCCAACCAACATCATATCACAGTCAACACCTCAGTAGGCCTATAGGCACATGACCGTCATCACAAACACTTGACATATTTCTAACTACCATCCTAGTGGTCATGAAGGTTTTCAGCCAACTTCTCATAGGATCAACACATACCAAGGAAATAGATTAACCAACCTAAAGCCTAAACACACAGTTGTTCCCTAATAGCACCCATACAACCTATCACACTAGACATACAAAGTCATATACAATATAGTGAAAAAACGCACCTAGACCTAGCAACAAAATCTCAACAACATTCTCTGCAAACGAAACAGCTAACACAAACCACCTAACATCAATCCGAGACCAATCGTTAGATAAATACTTAAATCCATCAAAGTTTAACCAAAAGTCAAGCCAACCAAAAGGTCAACGATAACGGTCAATGGCCAGGTGAGTCGTAATAATAACTTGATGCGTTGTGCTTCACAAAATGACAAAATAGTCGTGTTTGGTTCAAAAAGTATGCTGTTGCAGCTTTTATATAGTATCAAAATACTGGTTAATGGTCTTTTTTTTTTATTGTTTCTTAATTTGATTAATTCCAAAAAAACATGAGTAAAAACCTAAATTCCAACATATTTCTAATTTTTACCATGTAAATATATTCTTGTACAACGCGTGATAGTACCTTAATTAGTTCTTAATGACCAATGATAGTTGAGTATTTGACTATTTGAGCATATGTCGTAAATAGGGAAATATGTGACTTCCTTCCCGTTAACCGTGATTTTAAACTATAAGTCTCTTTATAAATCAATCATAGTGGAATAATTAGAAAGTTATAACTTACAAATTGCTCTAATGGGAGTTGTAAAGTTATTATTACCATTACAAATTTGTAGTAATTCTCATGAAATTACTATCTAGTTATTATATGTTTTAATCGAAACAAAACCCCTAATTACTAATTATAATCTTTTAGAGCAATTGCAACCTTTATTTTTGATGTGTTATAAGGTGTATCTAACACATTTTTCTGAATTTGATAGGCTGGCTGTGGTTTAAGAGGAATGCTTACTGTTTTTTGTGATCTATATAATATTTATACTAGTTGTGAGACTCATATATTACATAAGTTAATGTTTTTAGAAAAAAAAGTTAAATATAAAGTTCACAATATTTGAAAACTTTTAATTTATAAGAAAATAAGAAAAATAACAAGTTATTATAATTGAAATATTATTTATCTTTTAAATTTAAACAAATAGTTTAAATAAATATATAGAAAAATAAACTAATGAGCTTTAATTTGTGAGTTTTGAAATTAAAATATATGTTTATTTATGATATTAATATCTATTTATTACTACATTTATTGTAATTATTAGTGGAAGACAAAATTGCAAAAATTGACTGGTTGACAAAATTCTTTGGTTTTGGTCCAAAAAGTTTTAGTGCACCAATGGTTCAAAATTGAATATTTTTAGTGATTTTGGTCATTATCAACTTAAAAAGACTATTATACCCTTTATATTTGTTTTTTTTATATTTTTTATATTTATGTTAATATTTTTAATTAATTAAAACCCTATATATCTCTCTCTCCCCATCTGGGTTTGTCTTTGAGGAGCTCAAGAATATCATATGAACATACATACTAGGGATGAGCATAAGTGGATATCCGCCTTATTTTGCGATAACCGAAATCGGCGGTTCCTAGAAAGTTAGAACCGGAACCGGTGTAGGCGGTTCATAAATTTTTGGAACCAGTCCCGAAACCGACAGTTCTGGTTCCAGGTTCAGGTAACCCGACTATATCAATATTTGTTTACTTTTTTCAATAAAAACCGCAATTTAGTTCGGTTTAAATCGAATCAATTTGAGCCAACGACAGATAAAATCAGACAAATATATTCTAAACCGGTCTAAATAATACTACACACATTTTTTTTAATATCAAACTACAACAAGATGCTTTAGTGATGTTAAGGCTTTAAAGTAGATATTTTAGTAATTAAAGCATATTAAATTCTGAAGATTTAATTAATACTCGTTATATCTTCAATATGTAATATTCATTAATTACTTTTTTAAAATGACTAAGATGATTGGTCCACAATCAATCCTACATGCACACAATAGATAGTTAGAACACAATAACCTAACACTATATAAAATGATTAGTCCACAATCAATCCTACATGCACACAATAGATACTTTTATTTGGAAATTTTGAAATTAAAAGCTAAGTTCATTATTGAAATTGATATCTATTTATTATTACATTTATTGCAATTATTATAATAAAATATTATGTGAATTTAATAAAATAGAAAAACTCATAAAATGATATGTAGAAAAAATATTAGTTCAAAATAACCAGAAAATGATATTTAACAAATTAAATGAGAGTGACATGTGACAAAAAAAACCTTCATTTATTAGAGTAGAAGCGTTTTGATGAACTTTTATAATATTCAATATTTTATTTTTGTAAATAAAAGTTGCATTAATCATAATTAAATAATGCATTTGACTATTGTATTTACATTAATCTTAATTAAACTGCACATCCATTTACATAAAATACATAAAATCCATATGATTATGGAATGTAATCACCCATTCCATTACCTTGTCCTTGTCATGCCATTCCATTCCATCATTCCATCCAACCAAGTTGGCTAATCTATTTAATTTTACAGGATATGGGCTTCCAAATTTCACACAACTGAGTGCGACGTCATATTATGCTGCATCAAGTGCTTCTCATTATGGGATTTCATTAATTACAAGATACATTGAAGACACTTATATGACACGTTCACAAAACAACACCACCTTCGGTGATTCCAGCCTTTCTGTCGTAAAACAGCCCTACGTACTTAATTTACCACTCATATAATGAGTTTATATATGTTGGCCTATTCGGTGTTGGTGTTTGGATTGCCAGTTTGGGACTTGGAAGTTGAAAAAAAAAGTCCATATGATGATATTTACACTAAGTTCAAGCCCAAGTCCGTTATGGCCCTTAAAAGCCCAAGTAGGTTATGGCCCAAAACAATGTTGTATATTTTTGTCATATGAAAATCTTGATATTTGTCGGTGATTGCTTCATTAATCACAAGTATTTTCCGCTTCTTGTATTTTAGGGTGTTTTACTACCATAAATGCTTGTTTTAGTGATATATCTTTTTGTGACTTGTTGAACATGTTAATCGATGACATATAAAAAAAGGCAGGCATGTGTGTATTGAATAGTAAGTGGTAGTATGAAGCTTTTTATAGGAGGTGTAGGACCAATGTCAGGGGTGTTTTTGAGTCGTAAATAGGGGTGGTGGTCCTCTTCATAATGTATGTACTCTTCATTCGCCTTTATTGTTCCCTCTTTTTTTTTTTTGTATATTTATCAGTCTCATTATGGCATTCTACTTGTGGACCTATTCCTTAAATTCTATTTTATGGATAATTAAATGACATTCAAAATTACCATCTTTAGAAATACATCCACTTGGACCCAAGGTTATTTCAACCATAATAATTGACATGTCTATAATGCTATATCAAAAGAAATGTTGACTATTCCTTAATTTATTGATTTAAATGATTAATTAATGACAAAATAATAAAATGATGGAACCATTTAATATATATATTTTTTAGAATAAAATGATTGTATTAAAAAAACTAGCAAGAAGCTAATATAAACAGTTACGAAGTAGAGATAGATACATAGGGTTGAAGAACTAACCAACTTTGTACATTATATATTTTTCATGTATTATAAATAAGGACAATGATTGAGAAACAATGTTGTAAAAAAGTTCTTTTCACTTGTTATTTGTTGCAAACAATAGGTGGTTTCGAAAATTCCAAATAATAAAAAAAACATAGTAAAAGTAATTGCATAAAATGTTTCTTTTTAACACATGTAATTATTGAGTTGTGTGTCTAAAGAATCCAATCTAAAAAGGAGTTGAAAAAAAATCCCACCATCTAGTTCCATATGTAAAACATATTTTTTCATAAAAATTTAATGATTTGTATTTCTATTAACATTTTACTAGTTTTTATTAATAATTATGTGTGCCACATCATCAGTGACATGTATGCAGAGTTCGTTAAGTTAGTTAGTTAGTTAGAAGTTAGTTGCTTCTTTTTGTTAGATTAGTTATCATTAGATCCTCTTGTATACAAAGCTTTTGTAATTTGTTTTGTTAATCAGTCAGTAAAGATCATTTTTTCTTCAATTAAAGATGGTATCAAATCTCTTTCTTCATTGATTTCTTTGTCGATTCTTCTATTCTTGATCATTTGATTTTTCATCTTTTCCTTCATTCCATTTGTTTGATCATTGTTTCTAAATGCTTGAATCATCTAACAACAATCAATTCAATCAAAATTAGATCAATTATTCATATTTGTTTTATCTTCGTCTATCTTATCATCCTTGCATGCTTCTCGTGTCAAAATCCTTCGATGGATCAAATTACAACTCCTGGAGCAACTCTATGCTTATTGTACTTTCAACTAAGAACAAATTAGGTTTTGTTAATGGAAATATCAAGCGGCCAGATGAGGATCAACCAATTTTCGATTTATGGAAAAGGTGCAACGATATGGTGACATCAAGGCTTCTTAATGTCGTATCCAGTTGTAACAACGTGAAAATTTAAAACAAAATTTTCATTTTTAAAATGCATACTCTTCATAACAAATCGTATAAAAATCTCTTTTATTTAATTACAAAGCACAACTCAATTAATATTCGAGGATCCTCATAACTCTTTCTCTGGTGTGTACAATCAAGCCGGTGTTGTCCTGCGATTCCGAGAGGAAAACCTAAAACACATAACACATAACACGGTAAGCACGGAGCTTAGTGAGTTCCCCAAGATACCACATATAACACATATTAGCCACTCGAGGCTATAAATCTGTGGACCCTCTGGTCCTAACTCTGTGAACCTTCCGGTTCTAACTCTGTAAACTCTGGAACATACACGACATGAATCACATAGAAATAATGCAGTGTATTACAATCACATAAATAGCATACAAGATACTCTGTCATATAACTCTAATTACCACTCTAGGTAAAGTATAGTGAGAAGACTCACCTGGCAAGCCAAAAGCAGCTATCCTCACACTTGAATCTCGAACTCGTCACCGCCTAACACATAGGAAGAATATCTCTTATAATAACTTTTTTCCACGACTCAGATAGTCGAAGGTAGTTCCTTCTCTTTCTAACTCTCTAAGGTGGGTAAAAGACCATTTTGCCCTTCCAAGGCCTCTATTACTTATGTTGACCAAAACCCTAAAGTCAACAGAAGTCAAGCTCAAGTCAACAGTCCACATTTGACCCTACTCGTCGAGTGCACCCATGCGAATCGTTGAGTCCCCTCGCATCAGTTGAAATCTACCTAGGACTCACTCAGCTAGTCGAGTTGACTCCCAACTCGGAGAGCCAACACTAGGTCAAGAATACTCGGTCAAACCCGCTACGACTCGTCGAGTCACCCATGGACTCGGTGAGTTGGCTCCCACAGATTTCTCATTCAGCCATTTGGGGTCAAATCTACAACCCAAACTCATAGATCTAACCTCCTACTACCCAACAGTCATGCAAAGGTTTGAACTTGAGGCTCATGCATGGTGTATTTTGCTCTATACACCATTTTGACTCCATTGAAGCTCCATAGCTTTAAAGCTCCAAGGTTACTCACTCAAGGTTGCCTACGTTCTGGATCTCTGGACCTCGCAAGGTCCAGATCTACAATTGACTCAAGAAGAGGGTTTGGATGCACCCAAAACCCCATTAATATGGATGCAAGCCCAACTTTACAACTAAGGAAATCTACTCAGACACAATGGAGGCAAGAGTTGTACCAGATCTGAAGCTTGAAATGAAGATGAGACTGATCCACCAACTCTCCTCTGATATCCTTGCAACTCCCTTGATCTTCTTCTCAAAGAAATGACCTCCAAGAAGCCTCTTTCCTCTCTAGCTCATAAATAACTCTAGGTTTTCTCTCAAGGGACGAAGACACTGTTGGGAGAGGGACAAGGAGGCTATAAGTGCCTTTAAATAGGTCCCAAACCCCGGAGATTAGGATTTCTCTGCCCAACACCTACTCGGAGAGTCCCTCTCCTTGGACTCGTCGAGTCCACTCATTAAATTCACGAGAGAACCTGACTCGACTCGGCGAGTTGGACCCTTAACTCGTCGAGTCTCTCCTTTAATCACAAGATTAACCCACACCAATATACCTCTAAAAATCCGGATGTTACAATTCTCCCCCACTTGAATTAGATTTCGCCCTCAAAATCACTCCGTAACCACACAAAGTTCATCAACACGAAAGACACCACCGGAAGGATCTCATACTACACCGATAACTTTCTCATTGGACACCTGAAAACACACAGAAACTCCTAAGTCCCAAAACTAAACCAACTCTTCGGCCACTAATATACTCTTTCCTAATATCTGGAAACTCTAGTGGCCTAACTCGCCACCAGACCACCTACTCAAGCGATCAACATGACATTCGCTCCTCGAATGTCAACCTTGATAACCCACTGATCCTCTGATTCTCACAAGACCAAATCCAACGATTGAATACCGCTCACTCATACCAACATGCTAAAAGATCCGAATCACGCCCCAAGAAACGGAAGGGTCCACACCTCACTAGGGCTCATCCACTAAACCGCTATCAGCACCCATCCGGCATAGAATCCTTAACACTCTGCCTTCAGACACAAGGGAAAAACCATACTTGCTCAGAAGTTTCCTCAGACATCACATTCGAAATCCCCAACTTCGTTTCTCATATCCCTTTTCAATACTGGCACTAAGTCAACTCCTAACTCCATAGTTGAACCTCCAAACGTCACCCATAACATGCCCCGAAATGTCTCACCGACTTCCTTCTCACAGCAACAATCTCGGCCCGGTGACACACAAGTCATGAATCTCTCTTTACCCCAACGAATACCACAAATCCACTAACTCGTTTCACCCTCGACTTCTGTCGAAAACCACTCCCTAGATATATGCGCCTCGCGGTACCTCCCGTACCCGAGTGTTGACCTACATAGGTCTAAGACATCAGCTGAATAACAATACCCCTCACATGGAACCCACCTTTGATTCCAGAATCTCATCTCGTCTATCCAACCCACCACCAGGACTCAACTCAACTCGAGAGTTTGATCCGACCCGAAGTTGGAACTACTCGTCCCAATGACCCACTAAACTCATGACTCGTGACCCACAACCCATGTGTACTTCACTTATTCAATTCCTTCGGATTGCGATGTCTACACCTTACTCAGAATATAATGATTCCCGATCATCGAAAAGACCACAGTCTCGCTCCTGGTCCAACCACCAGGTCCCCAAGAACTTAAAAATAAGGCTACCCAAGCCTAACACTCCTCTGTGTCATGCTCCGACTTGCGAATAATACGGCTTCATGTAGTACCACGATACCCTCTTGCTGACTAGTGAATATTACGGCTCCCCGCAGTATCACAACACCCTCTCGATAACTAGTGAGTACTACGGCTCCCCGCAGTATCACAACACCCTCTTGCTGACTAGTGAGTACTACGGCTCCCTGCAGTATCACAACACCCCCCCTCATTGACTAGTGAGCACTATGGCTCTCCGCAGTATCACAACACCCCCCTCACTGACTAGTGAGTACTACAACTCTCCGCAGTATCACAAGACCCCCTCACTGACTAGTGAGTACTACGGCTCTCCGCAGTATCACAACACCCTCTCGCTGACTAGCAACGCTCTCTTTTGTCATCGCACATTCTCATACTCACGTTAACACCACACTGCGTCCTCTAACTCATGCTCCGCGGACTAACATAGATAGGTACCCATACTCATCCAAATTACTCATCATAATATATGACGACGACCGCCACAACAAAACACCTTTCCCTGATGTATTCCACCTTCTTAAATGATCCCTCTTGATGTCAGTACCCGAAGGGCTCCCACTGGAACCGTAGATACTTGATTCACCACTTGCCGCCTCAAACTCATGACTCTAAAAATAATTCGGAATTCAGGGCATCATACTCGGATACCCCGGAACACCATCGCAGAACATCATGATGTCCTGCCTAAATCACCGGTCCCATACTTACGGCATCATACAAGGACACCTCAAAGCATTCCCTCAGGATGTCATAACTATCCCTCATTTCACACAACACGCAACTTTGGAGTATCCCAACTCTCAAATGAAACACTGATGAATCGACCATGACTCGGAACATGATGACAACCATCCAAAACTCCCTCCTTTATTGATCAAAACTCATGCAGGAATACACAGACCAACCTTGAGGTTGGTTGTCTAATTTCACATCTGCTCTTCCCAAACTACATATAACAGCCCATACATCGGACCGGAATTTCCCGACCGCCGAACTAACCTTACAAGCCAAACCACCTCGAAGAATTTCTAACCACTACAAGTTCCCTGAACAACGGCCACCGACCGTGGAGACACTCATCCTTTCATGAACACGAGCCTCCTGCATAAACTTACTCCGCACTCCACCTTAACCACCAATAACGTTGGTATTTTGAATCTGTACCACATGTCTCTATATCCAGTTCTCTAACCGCTCCTTGAACCAACTTATGATTCTCTCATTAGGATACCCAGCTCTCCCCCACTCAGGGTTTGAACCATCATTATTTAACGCACCAATAATCTATCCCATAGACTGTTACCACCTACAACATCGCACCTACTCCTAGAAGGTGCTACGCACGCTCGATGATCTCCCGACAGAGATCAAGCAACCCCAAATAACCCCACGCTCAAATGAAATCCTCAGAACTTCCCATCATGACTACCTCTAGTCATTCAGAATCTCACACCCTCCCATCACCGGACCTCCCCAACTGTCCAATATTACTCTAACTCTTAGACTGGAAACAATGAACTATCATTATCTTCATCCTCGACTCCTCAACCAATGCTCTATCACATCACTCATCATAAGAGCAGAGACTTCACTTCCACCCTTGATACCCGTCATAGACAAAGAGCCATCATCCGTTGCTACAACTAACACGTGCCCTACTATACTTGAGTAGGGTGTGTCCTGGTCCTTGACCATCTTAGTTCCCACCGACAGCCTGCTCATGCTATATCATTACCTCGCGGCACACATAATGCCAAATACTACGGTGGAAGATCGCCATCACTGCTACCCCGCAGGACTTACCCCCAAGCTCAAAACCGAAGATCTCGACACTTATCATGTTTCCCACAGGAAACGGGAATAGAAACACTCAAATCACAAAAGGTGACGTCTCCACTATCGGCTGATTTCTCAACTCAGGCTGCAATCCTTCATATAATACCATCTCCACTCATCTTTGAGTCTTGCGACTCTAACTGACATCTCACTAAAAACCCCTCGGAAATCAACTCAAATATCTTCTCAAGGTATGCTCTGTTGAAACTCATTCTACATTGCCCTCTGACCCCATATTCTATCGCATCCAATCATAGAATAACCCAAAAACGATAAGATAACTGGAAAAAGCACAAACACTATTCGCTCCGAAGCATGGTACTCGAACCATGGAATCACCTCTCAGTCTGCTACCGATCATGGTACCCAAACCATGACATCACCTCTCGATCTGCTACCGATCATGGTACTCGAACCATGACATCACCTCTCGATCTGCTACTGATCATGGTACCCGAACCATGACATCACCTCTCGATATGCTACTGAGAATGTCTGGAATACTCCCTGTACCAAGTATGGGTCCTCTTCTTTTAGTAGTAGGGGCCCATACTACCTGCCACATTTACCCATACTCTTTACACGGACCATTCCAGATTCCCTGAGTAGCTGCTCAACCCTCTAAATCACCAATCCCCATACGTGTACTCGCTTCCCAGCGAAAAGCTCTACTATGCCAGCGTACTCTTCTGACTAAGGTCACTTCCTAGGCTCTTCCTAGGTTCTCACACTTCTCCACCATCAGCTGCTGAGAAACTCCTTATGATGCCAGTCATCTACCTCCTGAATATCGTCACATTCATTTGGTAGCTGACTCCCATTATCGGGAGTTCCACAAAGCGCGAAGCAAGTAACATTCGGGCGTCGAATAAACACATATATCCCGCTCTAGGTGATAACTCCACTAGCTCTACTCATACTTAAAAGATATCACCGAACTCTGCAACTCTACCCCCGCGGGTATCTAGCTACTCTCTCGGTAGGCTTCACAAATGTTCATCTAGGTATCTCTCCTAGATTACTCCTCTACCCAAATCCCTCTCTACATAGGATTCCTGCTGGATACTCTTACTCAGCACCTACTCAAAAGTGCAACACAGATAACAGCAACTCCTAGGCTAAGGTATCACAAATCAGGCCACTCAAGTCCTAAAATATGTAATACCTAACCTATCTCTAGCATGCATAATATCTCATAACATATTTCATAACACAAAAGTAATGGTATTTTGGGAAATCACCGTTCGGGATCTGGCTGATTGTACACACTCCTCCTTCCCGCTTTCTCTTAGAAATTCTTACTCGTTATAGAAAAATCATTTATTTTGAAAATTTTCCTCATTTCCTCAGTTTGAGTCCAGATATACGCGAAGGTACATCCAAATCCATCAAACCAAGGCTCTGGTGCCAACTTGTAACAACGTGAAAATTTAAAACAAATTTTTCATTTTTAAAATGCATACTCTTCATAACAAATCGTATAAAAATCTCTTTTATTCAATTACAAAGCACAACTCCATTAATATTCCAGGATCCTCATAACTCTTTCTATGGTGTGTACAATCAAGCCGGTGCTGTCCCGCAATTCCGATAGGAAAACCTAAAACACATAACACATAACACGGTAAGCACGAAGCTTAGCGAGTTCCCCAAGATACCACATATAACACATATTAGCCACTCGAGGCTATAACTCTCTGGACCCTCCGGTCCTAACTCTGTGGACCCTCTGGTCCTAACTCTGTGAACCTTCCGGTTCTAACTCTGTAAACTCTGGAACATACATGACATGAATCACATAGAAATAATGCAGTGTATCACAATGACATAAATAACATACAAGATACTCTGTCATATAACTCTAATTACCACTCTAGGTAAAGTATAGTGAGAAGACTCACCTGGCAAGCCGAAAGCAGCTATCCTCACACTTGAATCTCGAACTCGCCACCGCCTAACACATAAGAAGAATATCTCTTATAATAACTTTTTTCCACGACTCAGATAGTTGAAGGCGGTTCCTTCTCTTTCTAACTCTCTAAAGTGGGTAAAAGACTACTTTACCCTTCCAAGGCCTCTATTACTTATGTTGACCAAAACCCTAAAGTCAACAGAAGTCAAGCTCAAGTCAACAGTCCACATTTGACCCTACTCGTCGAGTGCACCCATGCGACTCGTTGAGTCCCCTCGCATCAGTTGAACTCTACCTAGGACTCACTCAGCTAGTCGAGTTGACTCCCAAGTCGGCGAGCCAACATTGGGTCAAGACTACTCGGTCAAACCCGCTACGACTCGTCGAGTCACCCATGGACTCGGTGAGTTGGCTCCCACAGATTTCTCATTCAGCCATTTGTGGTCAAATCTGCAACACAAAATCATAGATCTAACCTCCTACTAACCAATAGTCATGCAAAGGTCTGAACTCGAGGCTCATGCATGGTGTATTTTGCTCTATACACCATTTTGACTCCATTGAAGCTTCATAGCTTCAAAGCTCCAAGGTTACTCACTCAAGGTTGCCTACGTTCTAGATCTCTGGACCTCGCAAGGTCCAGATCTACAATTGACTCAAGAAGAGGTTTTGGATGCACCCAAAACCCCATCAATGTGGATGCAAGCCCAACTTTACAACTAAGTAAATCTACTCAGACACAATGGAGGCAAGAGTTGTACCAGATCTGAAGCTTAAAATGAAGATGAGACTGATCCACCAACTCTCCTCTGATATCCTTGCAACCCCCTTGATCTTCTTCTCAAAGAAATGACCTCCAAGAAGCCTCTTTCCTCTCTAGCTCATAAATAACTATAGGGTTTCTCTCAAGGGACGAAGACACTGTTGGGAGAGGGCCAAGGAGGCTATAAGTCCCTTTAAATAGGTCCCAAACCCCGGAGATTAGGGTTTCTCTGGCCAACACCTACTCGGCGAGTCCCTCTCCTTGGACTCGTCGAGTCCACTCATTAAATCCATTGGAGAACCCGAATCGACTCGGCGAGTTGGACCCTCAACTCGTCGAGTCTCTCCTTTAATCACAAGATTAATCCACACCAATATACCTCTAAAAATCCAGATGTTACACAAGTGATGTCGTTGAATCTATCATCTATTCTTCCACATCTCATGAAATTTGGAATGATCTTAATGATCATTTTAGGAAATCCTTCGATGGATCAAATTACAACTCCTGGAGCAACTCTATGCTTATTGTACTTTCAACTAAGAACTAATTAGGTTTTGTTAATGGAAATATCAAGCGACGAGATGAGGATCAACCAAGTTTCTATTTATGGCAAAGGTGCAACGATATGGTGACATCAAGGCTTCTTAATGTCTTATCCAGTGATGTCGTTGAATCTATCATCTATTCTTCCACATCTCATGAAATTTGGAATGATCTTAATGATCATCTTGGGAAATCAAATGGAGCCAATATGTATCAGTTACAAAAGAAATTTCAGATGTTTTACAAGGAACAAGTGATCTTGCATCATATTACACCTAAATGATGCAATTATGGGATAAGTTAACTTCGTTAACTTTATATCCTTCATGTTCGTATGGAGCTGCTCACAAGATTCAAGAATTTGAACAAAATCAAAGGTTGATCAAATTTCTAGTGGGGCTGAACAATGATATACAAACATAAGGGGCAATATTCTCATGATGAATCCCTCACCTACATTGGCTCAAACATATGCTCTCTTGATTCAAGACGAGAAGTAGCATGAGTTACAATCTACTTCAGTGTTCTTATCTGAATCTTCTTTTATGAATGCTAAAAATGGAAATTGAGGAAATTATTCTAAGAAAAATTATGAAAACAATAAGAATTTGGTGTGCACTCATTGTAAAAAGACAGGATATATTGTCTATAAATGCTATCGAATTGTTGGATTTCCAAAAGATTTCAAGCTTACAAGTGGAAGAACTATTGCTGAAAATGCTAATGAAGCAAACACTGAATTCAACAATGAAAATTCTCATTTGAATCTGATGAAAAAAAATACCCACAACTTAATGGACAATTTTAACAATTAATGTTCATGATGAATTTTGTTAAAATGGTGGAAGCAATTCAAGTGGTGGAAACAATTTAAGTGATACAAATGATTATCTAGATATTGACAATTCCTCTAATACTAGTGTTGTTGTTAATTCATTTTCCTCATATATGGCTCCTAATAATTGTCATATTCTAACCACTTTCAATGCTACATGGATTATTGATTCGGGTGCTAGAAATCATATATGTCATGATAAATCTTTATTGATTCACATTCGTAAGCTTGGTAAACCTTATTTAATCACTCTTCCAAATGGTCATTAAACACATGCTTTTGAAATTAGAAACGCATCCATTATTGATTATGTGATTTATAATGATGTCTTGCATGTTCGTATGTTTCATTATAATCTTCTATCTATTGGAAGATTATGCAAACAATTCAATTCGTTTGTTGTATTCTCAAATCAATATTGTTTCTTGATACATGGACCTTCTCCGGAGAGGTCTCTGATTCTTGGTAAACATCAAGCTGGACTTTATCTAATCAAGAATTATAAGGTTCATATTGCATGCATGGGCTTGATCTAATTAAGTGTGGATGTTTTTCAAACCTAGAACCTTTAATTGCTAGCTTGGTGTTGGAGGCAAGGCTAGAACGTGGGGCGTTCATATCTTGAACACTCAGCGTTAAGTGCATGAAGTTGGATGCGGAGGCCAAGTCAAACGCGGGGTGTTCTAGGGAGCAAAGCAGGGCGTTCACCATCTGCCTCAAAAACCCTAAGTGTGCACTATTTAACCAACTTAAGACCCAAGGCTCTTCATTATTTTCAGCCTCCATTGTACCTTAAGCCTCATTTCGAAACCCTAACCCTAATTGTGAGTGTGTGAGCTTGGAAGACCGTCTTTGAGTGTATTTTGGTGTTCTTGAAGGAGAGCGATCACCTTGGAGTCTCATTGATCAAGAAAGAGCTTTCGGATCCAAGTTCTCCAGCTCATTTTCAAGTCTCAAAAGGTATAAAGTTTCTATCTTGCTATCTTATAGCTTGAGATCTAGATTAGGTATTGTTTTATGATTCTTATGATCATGTGGAAGCTCTTTAGGAGTTTGAGCCACTCCAAAAGCCTAGGATTGCAAATCCACACATTTCTGAGTTGTTAGAGTCATAAAAATGGTAACTTGATGGTTGAGGACTAGCCATGCAAAGGTTTTAGGTCTTGATTTATGGATTAGAAGCTTTAATGGATATTTGGGTCCTTTCTGGGCCATGCAAAGGTGCCAAGTTGATGACTTTATGATTTAAGACACTGATAGGAAGCTATTTTGATGATTTGAACTTCGGACTTATTAAGACATAATTGTAAATTTTGGTCCCTGGTCGGGAACGCAGCGCGTTCATCTTTGGAACTCCGTGCGTTCTGGCGTAGAGTCACGATCAACGGTCAGGCATTGAACGCCCAACGTTCCACAGGGGAACGCCCAACGTTCGGATGTGACACCCAATTTTTTTTGCAAAAATTTTAAACTTTTAAAACCCATCTTCAATTAAATTAAAACAACTGAAATAGTCATAACATAATCCACCAACTTAATAATCATATAAAATAAGTGCGGAAGTAATAATAATAATAAGGTCCCAACAAAATAACTGGTAGCGATGTCCCGATGCTCCATGTCAAGCCTTAGCCTCTTTAATCTTAACACCTGAAAAGTTATAAGGGAAAAACGTAAGCACGAAGCTTAGTGAATTCAAACACAGACATTGTACTAACATTCATATTTACTAGCCCTAATCCATTTTCCAGTTATAATGATAAAGGCAAAGAACGAATCAATGTCTATATTACGAGAAGGACTTGTAGCTTTGAACCGCACCGGGAAGATCCCGTATCATTTGGCCCTAATCACCGCACCTCACGAAGAGTATTACGTTGGTGATCTTACCTACCCACCGCACCGGTAAATCCGTATCCTTTGGTGGTGTCCCCATATCCATAATTAGTTACATACAGTGCACATGTACGAATTAAAACAATACTTATATAGCATGCTTTTATAATAAATTCAAATAATCACACACGAGCTAACTAGCAAACACAATCATCAATACAACGGTGTGAGAGAACTCACCTTGAGTGAGTATTAAGGATGGCTAACAATCAAATAATGCTACCAAGCTTGAGCAAACTTCAAAACCTCACCTAAGAAGGACTAAAGGTTAGAAATGAAAAGTAATGAAGCTATGAGTTGAGAAAAGAGTAATCACAGCAAGGTCTCTGAAACAGACCTGCTGTTCAAAACGGATTTACTCCAAAATCTAAAACAGAAAGATAGCTTTAACTAAATTTTATAGGAAACTATGATTGCTCTGGATTCCACAACTATAAAGAACTCATTCTAACTCCAAAAGATGAATTAAATATGAATTTTACAAAATGGTGTATCACTTCTGTCTCCAACAATACAGTCAAGTGATGTTGGCCAATTCTACCCAACTTGTGAGTAGAATTCGTCCAAAAGAAAATTAAGAGAAGTAAAGGACATACAAGTGAAAGTCTCAGAGGTTGAATTGAATAAAAAGCATCTCTAAAACTCCAGATATAAAATTCACATTGTGGACAATCACAGCACTAGCAAAAGCTGGTGACTGCCCACTGACCTGGAGTGTGGATCAATTCTAACCAATTTATAATTGGAAATAACACCCCATATTCTCCAGATATTAAATTCATAATATAAGGAACATATAGAAACTTGGAATCACTCTGGATCCTTTTCCAAGCCTTAGAAATGATGAAAACAAAATGACATATCAGAACAGACCCGGATCAGACCTAACAGCAAAGATGCCATTCTTTCACATAGATAAAGCCCTTATCAGTGAGGTTGGCCTTCTTAAGAAAGTTAGCCAACTCAATTTGTGAACTTTTGGAACTGGTTTGGGGTCCGTTTGAGTTCTAGAGCTCCAGATATGATTTTTACAAAATGACTACAGATCTGATGGAAAACAGAATCGTAGCCACCCGTGATTCCTTTTTGGCTTATCCATCCTTCTCCTTTTGAAACACATTTTAAGATGTGTTCATCATCCCAATTCAGTCCCCATGATAATGGTGGTACTAAAAAGGGTTAGGGATCATTAGGATTTCATTTAGCCACAAGGATGTAATAATAATCAACATGAAAATAAACATAAGCACATAAAATCATCATTCTCCCTTTTAGGGTTTCCATGATCTTTTGCCACATGTAATCCCCTAGATCCATCATCCACCATATATGGGGTGAAGATAGGATCTTGAGATGATGTATAACATACAATTACAAATAAAATAATAAGGAGAAGTGGTGAAGATGAAATCATAAAACTAGAACAAGGTTATGAATCAAGTTGTAAGAAAGGATAAGGAGGTTCATACCAATACGAATCAAGGCTGGAAATGAACAAGAATTAAGCTCCAAACAGCCCCTTAGCTGCTCTTGATCCCAAAGAGAGAGAGAGAGAGGGACGATTTTTGAGATAGAGAGGGAGGGTTTAGAGTGTTTTCCTTGTGTGTGTTCCAAATGATTCAATTTACACATTAAGTACTATTAACTAGATGGACTTTGCAAATAGGCCCATAGCCCATGGACTTCAATAAAAGGAGTTTACAAGATGATCAAAAGAGTCCAATAACATAAGAAATCAGACATTGGTTAAATAAATTAACCCAAGGTTACAAGGATAATTAAATTAAAATAACCAAACGTACCGAGAAAACCCGGGGCGTTACATCGGACCAACAGTGGGCTTCTTGGGCTTGTTCATTTTGGGCTTTGGACTTGGATTGGAGTTTTCGCATGTTGGGCTTTTTGGTCAATGGTTTCTCAGAGTTTGGGCTTTTGTTTGGTCGTGTCTAATTGGGCTAAGATTTTATATTGGGCCTTGGTGGGCCCAATGGTTTTGGACTTTAGGGGGCCCAATGGGCTTGGACCTTTGGGCCTCTAGAGAATTATTATTAGACCAAGAGTTGTTGGGCTTTTGGGTAAGGCCTATATGGGGTTGGGCCCAATTTGGAAAATTGTTTCATTAACGGGCTTTTATGGATCTTACATTTTTGGACCTGGTTGGTTTGGGCTTGGGCCCTGGTTATGAGTCTTGATGGGATAGGGGTAAAATGGTCATTTTACTCCAAGTTTGGTTTAAGGATCATGGTTTGGGATTCTGTTACTAATTGAATGTTGTTTTGGTAATTTTTAGTCTGGGAAATTGTCAGGGCATAGGGATTTTGTGCAGTGAGCTTTAACAATCGAGGCAAGTTTCCTCAATGTTGTATGGGTCGAAGGCACCAATACTGACCCATTTGGCTTATGTATTGTAGAAAGACCCAATGGTTAGCCCTTGGCATTATGTATGAAAGACCAAGAGGCGGCTCCTGGCACATTGTATGCAAGACCGGAGTCTGAACTCTAGCAAGTAATTAGTTAAGTAGTATTGTTTGTATGCTACTTGTCTTTGTGATGCTTGCATGGAAGACCAGGAGGTGGCTCTTGGCACTTGTCTATAAGACCCAGGGTTGTGGCTCCTAGCCTGGCAAGAAAGACCACGAGGTGGTTCGTGGCATAATGGCAAGACTATGTGCGGCACATAGCACCTTTATTGTTTATGATATATGATTGATACGTATAGATCGCGGTTATGTATGACATGTATGGATCATTTGATATGTATGGTCTGTGGTATTTGGGGAACATACTAAGCTTTATGCTTACGATTTTTAGTTTTATTTTTAGGTACTCCAGTTTTCAAATGAGAGGGGCTTGGGACGATCGCAACACAGACACCCGTGATTTCCACAAAATGTGATCCCGGGAATTAGACTATGATAATCATTTATTTGAAATGTTTTTAAATGTCTAGGAGAAAGTTATTAAAGTGTTTTTACTATATTAAAAATGAAATTTTTACCTTGGATTTTTGGGTCGTTACAAGTTGGTATCAGAGCCTTGGTTTGAGAGATTCGAGCTTACTCTCGGGTGTGTGAACTCAATCTGAGGGTTTGGTAAAAAATTTGATAAATAAAAATTTAACTAAAAGGAAATTTCCAAATGAAGAAAGGGGTGTGATGCGTGCAATCGGTCGAGCTCAAGTGAGTGGTTCCCAAAATACCAATGCATGTTATTTATGATATAAAGATTATGAGAATTTCATGCTAGATTAGGGCTAAGGATCTGCTCAGTATTCATGATAAGAGAGATGCCTTTATATGCCTGATTGTATGAGATTTAGTATTGCATGCTAGTATAGATTCCCGATAAAAGGATAGAATGGTTTGATTGGTTAGTTTTTCCGTTGTGTGAATGTTGCTTACTTTGTGCTTTGTGGGACTCTTAGCAATGTGAGTTAGCTACTAAGTGAATATGATAAGTCGCATGTGGCAGAAGCTGGATAATATCAGAGTGATAGACTTGGCCCTATTACGCAACTCTCGTTTGAGTCCAAACGTTCTAGGATTAAGTCTTTTACTTGAAGGATTATTGGATCACTGTTTCATGTGACTACATTCATGAAGTACCTAGTTGACATTAATGTGAATCCTTTAGTAGTTGAGGACTGGGTGGGGTCGGGAACCTAGGAAAGCCTAGTTTATGTTTTAGTGGGTTAATGATGTGGTTTAATGAGTTTGGGGTGCTTTGGCTTGATGAAGTGACTTAGAGGATTTAGGAGGATCGTTGAGGAAAGTATGTATAGGTGTGGAAGGTAGTATTGGGCCGGTACTACTGAAAGCATAGGATCCATACTCGAATTGGTGAGAGTCTTGGAGAATCTAAGAAACTTAGAGGGGGAGATTCTTGAGTATGTTTTGATTGTTGGTTTGTGGTATTTCAATTTGGAGATGAGCTCTTAGGGAAGCAATTCTAGTTCTGGTTTTGGTACTGGTTCGGGTTCTGGCTCAGGTGCGGATGCTGAGCCGATTAGCGAGCAGTTACGGGAGTTCATCTCATCGGATATTTCTCAATGTGTTTCGGAGATAGTGGATGAACGCTTGGATGCTTTCCATGCGGAGGTTATGGCTATCGTTGGTGCTCGCACTCTGTCCTTATGGGAGTTCCGTGCTTGTGGAGCTCCTGTGTTCCATGGGGAGAGGGAACACATTGTTAGTAAGAGGTGGTTAGCGGATATGGCTAACACGTCCAGGACGAGTTTCTGTCCCGAGGAGGCGAAGGTCATATATGCTTCCTGACTGTTGAAGGACCGGACATGTGATTGGTGGGAAGTGGTTGGTAGTCAGTTGGGCGATGATGTTGTTGATGCTATGTCATGGGATGACTTCTCAACCAGGTTCCGAGTTGAGTTTGCACCGACGATTGAGGTGCAACAGTTAGCGTGAGAGTTTCTGGATCTCCGCCAGACGACTGAGACTATGGCAGAGACAACTGCCAAGTTCCGGGAAAGGGCGTTGTTGGTACCGCAATATGCAGTAGATGTGGAGATGAAGAAAGTGAGGTATCATGATATGCTACGGGATGATACCAAGGAGTTTGTGAGTATTTTAGGGTGCGAGACCTTGAATGATATGATTTCTAGATCCCGAGAGCGGGAGATTGATTTGAAGCATATTGGGAAGAGGGGGTCTGATCAGTTGCACGCATTGGAGGGTCCTGGGAAGAGACCCAAGACTTATTATCAGCTTTCGAGAGGCCAGCAGGGCCGGGTTCAGTGCATCATGTGCGGGAAACTGTACAATGGAGTTTGTCATTCCATGGTTTGGGCTGCTACAAGTGTGGCAGGGTTGCACAGGTCAACAGGGATTGTCCTCAGGGGGCAAGCCTGTTATGTTTTCACTGCAATTAGGTGGGCCACAAGAACTCCAACTGTCAGAGGTTGAGGGGGGGAGCAGTGAGTGCGCCCACTCTGACTACTTTGAGGATCACCGATGGACGAGAAGGTAGGGCAGGAGCCCCAACGGAGAGGTTTCAGACTTTGCAGTGACATACAAGGAGATCAGAATTCCAGCAGG
The DNA here is from genome assembly GCF_002870075.4 of Lactuca sativa. Classification (NCBI taxonomy): domain Eukaryota; kingdom Viridiplantae; phylum Streptophyta; class Magnoliopsida; order Asterales; family Asteraceae; genus Lactuca; species Lactuca sativa. The sequence continues at coordinate 136,057,952 of NC_056624.2, forward strand.
CGATGTGGGGGGTATGTATCTTTTTCTCTTTTCAGTTCTATCTGTATTTTGTGGTTGCTATCTTGCATTGGTTTGGGTAATTGTATCTCTGGTTTAATTCTTTAATTATGTATGGGTTATATCTTCAAGTAATGTCATATCCCATTTTGCCTGCCGTGAATTATTAGTGGTTAGTAAAAGGTTGTTTTCCTTTTTGTGGGTTTGGAGTGCTCACTGTTATCTTGGGTTGTGGTCTAGGACTGGTTCAGGGGTATTATGTGGAAGGTCTGCGGTCAGGGTCCAGTGGGGTGGTTATCCAACATTATGGGGTTCGGTGAGTTTAGTCTTTGTGCATGGGTTGGCTTTTGGAAGCACCAAGGGAAGTCGTCTATTGTTGAGGTTTTGGTCGGAGTGTTGGTTATTTGGAATTCAAGATTTGAGTATGTTATCATTTCAAGGCATCTGGGGTTATCAGTTCCGTTTGGATTCAAGAAGTTTTCATCTAGTCTTTAAAGGTTGCATGGTCTTTTGGGGTTTGGCTAGTGATGGAGCATTAGCATTGGTAAGCGCCGATTTTTAGCAGATCGGTCCTTTGAAAGTAATAAGGATTGGGATCCTTCAATTCTCGTACGTTGCGAGGACTTACTCGAACCAAAGTGGGGGAGAATTGTTCAGGTATTCAGGATCAGAATCAGGTTGGAAACTAGGATGAGTTTTTCATCCCGTTCGGGGAGGAGGGCTGTTGTGGTTCGTGTATAAGGCGAGAAACGAAAAGAAATTTAACAGCATCATCATCCATCCTCCCAAAATTGTGGACGGTATTATCTCTTCGGTGTATTACTGGGTCAAATTTATGGGTCACTTTGTCAATTGTGTTTGGGCTAATTGGTTGTGTTGACCTTTCAAATCTATGTAATTTTGTTGTTGTTCTGCCGTGCCTTTTCTCTTAGGCGGGTTTCTGTTTTTGTTTTGTTAGTTTAATCGGCGTTTCCAAAAAAAGAGTTTTTAAGTAAAATATTGGTATGATTATGAAAGAGATAAATATATAAATTTAAGAATAAATTTAATTATATACTAAGATATATAATTGAAATGTAATTAATTATATTTAATTATTTATTTCTTATTTAGTTATGTTACATATAAATTCAGCTGTTAAAAAACATATATCATTTCTTTCTTTTGTTCTTTTTTCTATTTTTGGAATTTTGAATACTTGAAATAGTAGTGGGTTACAAAAACATTATCATTTGCTGTGTTCGGTACTTTTACATGCATAAACCAAATTCAAATAAGAAAATTTGCAATTTTCTTATGTTAATATTGCTCATCTCTCTAACTACCCTAATAAATGAAAATCGTTTTGACACATGTCATTCTCTCCTTCAATTTGTCAAATATTAATTTGTAGTAATTTAGAATTAATTAATTTCCACTTATCATTATGATATGCTTTTCAAATTTATTTATTTTCCACCTAAGACAATGCCACCTAGTATCACTTATTAATAATGAAGATATATTAATATCTAACTTAATTTAACCGAATATTATTAATAACATATGGTTGATCTTCGTTTGACATATGTATGGGTGATCTTCATTTCTAGAAATTTAAGCTCCTTGAATTTTCTCACTGAAGCAAAGATAACAATTTGCGAGATAACTGCTTTGACATATGGATGGCTCATCTTGGTTATAATATGTGTTTGACATATGTATGGTTCATTGAAGCAAAGATAACAATTTGTGAGATAACTGCTTTGACATATGTATGGGTCATCTTGGTTAGAATATGTGTTTATTCCCATCCAAGCTTGCTTCTTTTTGAAGAACCACTTATGCCTAACAGTTAAGACTAAGTGATTGAGCAACCACGTTTCAACATACATGGATTGAATCTTTCTCTCCATATCCTCCTTGCATCTTGCAGCCATTAGGGCCCGTCGAAGCTTTTGATAGCTAGTATACTCTAATTGCTATCTGCCAGTGACCCATTTACCTCAGTAATATAGTATTGATATAACTAGGTTTATGATGTCATCTATAATTTTTATAAGGAAGAGGTGGAGATATATCAATTTCCTCAATACCTCTTTCAATATAGAATTGAATGATAGGACCAAATTTAGGTTTTTAGATGGTTGATTCCTTAATCTTATCAAGATCAATATGGCTCATACTATCTCTTTTGGATATCATCTTGCTCTATTGGAAGACTTCCCTTCGAGCAAAAAACATTTTCTTCTCAGAATGTTTATATAACAAATACCCAAAATCTTGGTGCGATATCTAATGAGATAACGCATCTTTATGCTAGGTTCTAGATTTTTTGAGAGCTTCACAAAGAGTCTAAGCCTCATAATTGTAGACTTATATATTTTGCAATAGGGGGTCAACCCTACTCCACATCTCATTGAGTGTCCCAAAAACCTTCTTAGTTATTAAAGAGTAAGGAATCTTGAAACACTATTCATGGTACAATCCAAGAACTATTTATAATCATAGTACGTCTCATCAAGTACCAAATCAAAGAATGATTTTTCCTCTATCCAACTAACACTATTTGTGGAAGTGTTTTGGGTAGAGATAGCTCATGAAACTCTTTCACAAATGTTGGGTTTATATTCAAAATACTCCAATTATAGACACAAAATTAGACATGACTAGCAACATAAGCATTTTTGTTTGAATAAACTAAAACTATTTTATGTCGATCTACAAATGATCATTTTGCAAGAACTTAGATGTGACAACCCGAAAATTTTTATCATGGAATGTCCAGCCAATCAACCAAAACTCAGACTTAATTCCATTGCTTTCTAGCCTTGTCAAGGACATTCTAATGGGTTCTAAGCCTAGTACACATAAGGATTGAGTGTCATGAAGTGTTAGCTTAGTATTGGAGGAATGAAAACGAGCCAGAAAACCCAACACATGGGGTTTACGACCGTAAACTCTATGTATGGTCGTAAACACCCTCCTGGCCGTAAACTACCATTCTCACTCAAGTATCATAAATTCAAGAACACCATTTCCACTCTTTGCACCCTCTTTCCTTTGTATCTCCTTATAATACAACTTAGGATCTTCAAACACTAGCCAAAACACAGAGATCTTCAAGTGTTCTTCAAGGAGGCCGTGAACCACTCATACATTTGGGCCGTAAACTCCTCAAAGACCTTCAAAGGGTGAGTACCTCTTCTATCATTGAGTTGAGCATGTGTAACACTTGATTTCCACGCCTTTAAACAACATCTAACTACATAAACTCCATGAGTTTATGGCCGTAAACTCTTTGTTATGGCCGTAAACCCTTGTCTTGATTATATCTTGACCCTCAAACACTTATAGATGCTTGTTAGCCATTAGAACTCTTGAACCCTTGAATCCCTATGAAACAAGAACAAAAAATGCATCCATCTTGTAGATTTTACGGCCGTACACACTTGGTGTGGCTGTAAACTCAAGTGTGGTCGTGAACACACTTCCCTTGGCCGTACACTCCCCTTTGATCAATCACATGTGATTTCAACACTTCATTTCAAGTGTTTCTAGTCCCTAAGGGTGTTTCCTTGCATATTAATTGCTTTAAACACTAAATTCATGCCATTATATGCCATTATATGTCATTAGGACTCGTTTGTGTCTCGAGACTTCATTCGTGGAACTTCTCATCCTTTTGCGCATATTCGATTGAATCACCCACATAAGGTGAGTTCATACCCCTATAATCAATCTTTTAAAATGTTTTAAATGCTTAGGGGGGGGGGGGGGGAATACAAGTTGGACACAGTAATAATTGTGTAAATGTTTTGTTATAAACATCTTTTAAAGGATTGCTTATGTACTTATAAGTGATCAAAACATTTCAAAAACTCTTTTAAAGTTATGTTACTTTATTGTTTATAAAACTCCATTTTTAAAGTACAAACATAGCTAAGTAGATAAATGAGTCTTTTCATCAAGTCATTAACAGTTCAAGAAAACATACTAGTAAACTATAATAGGTATAGTTTAGGAGTTCAAACGTACTACAATGAGAAACAGGGAGGAACATATAATACATTAGAACAGAGTGAACATATAATACTAATACAAGAATACTATAACATTAATGTGAGCCACTACTTCTCGACTTAGCAATATACTTGCTAGGTTGCATTTTGTAACCAGAGTATCCTGGAGGGGGAGCATGAGTTTGTGTGTAGATCTATACAGGATTGACACCCCACACCTTGCTGCTAGCTACAATGGGACTTGCAAGTCTACGGGTGACAAATGTCACATCAGTTTCGGCGCCATTAGGCCGTCGTGTTAAATCATGTGTCATATCAGTATGGTTATAATCACATCACATTTCAACGTTAATTAACAAACTGGTTTTAAGGTAGTTAGTGATTCGATAGTCACTTTTACAAACGTTACTGAAAACTTACATCATTACAAAAGACAAACAGAATAGTCGAGTCTTAGTACATTCAGTAGAAAGGGGCCTATAATGCTAGCTTTATGATTCCTTAGTTTATACATCAGGGATATGTATTAATCGGGTCCGACAGATAGTAGGATGTGTGCTTTCTGCTTCATTTCTTGTTCCTTGTTTGGTTGTGGACTTAGAGCAGATGCAACCAATCTACTATTTATTCGATCTTAGCTATATATATATATATATATATATATATATATATATATATATATATATATATATTCCATATACACCAAGTAATCACAAGGAGTACCAGGTATAGGTCAGGTTATAAGATACAAATTTAATACATCGTTTTCTAGTACAAAACATACTTTTTAAATAGATCATGAGTGAACTAAACTAGAAACTTACCAGTAAAATGTTTAATCCATTTTATTAAACCAGTATAACTTAAAGGACCTTAAGTGGTTAATTCTATAATACCTTAGTTTATACATCAAGGTTATATATAATTAATATCTGATAGGTAGTTGGATGTGTGCTTTCCACTTTATTTCATGTTCCTTTTTTGGTTGTGGGCTTAGGGCAGATTCACACAATTAACTATCCGTTCGATATTGGATTATATATAACTAGTATAAACTAAGTGATTATAGAAGGAACTATTATGGTTACTATTTTTACTAAAGGAAATAAGGGTTTTTCTTAAAGAATGTTTTCACCAAATATACAGGAACTAATGCAGTTAACTCTGTGAGTACCAAGTGAATACGCCAGGGTTATATACAATGATGATCTAAACAACCAATGGGATGTGTGACTTCCGCCTCATTTCCCGTTCCTTGTTTGGTTGTGGGCTTAGGGCAGATTCACAAAACCGATTGTTTGCTTACTCTGGGTTTTATATAACTTGTATCCATTTAGTACTCATAGTAAGGATTGTAGAGTCATTGTTACTTATCTTTCATCAAATTAGGAAATATAGGATTTTCTGGAGGAACATGCGAACTTTTCTAAAAAGAACTTACATGTTACTTACAACACTAAAATATTGTATTCTCAGGAGACCAGTAGACAGGTACGTGCACTGGGATTCAGAAGATGGAGCATAATAGGTTCATGTCTTGTTTTGTTATTTACATATGTAGTCTATTTTTTGTGAACCACATACTTTGTAAACACTTTCTTTCTAATGAAATGATTGTTTATTACTTTAATTACTATAATGCATGTCTTGTGATACTAAACATGACGTCCTCCACCCCCGAACATTTCCGTCGTTCCGGTTTTGGGGTGTGACATTAGAAAGATTAAAAAAACCAAAGAAGAAGAAAGTATAACAACTTTAACGACTTTGGTTCCTTTTGGCAATTAGGAAGTTGATAAAAATGGATTTCAGCTCTCTATAATGTATCCACCAAGCAAGATTTGCACCACCAAAATATTCTAGTAAACATTTGTTATAAAGTTGTTCTTAAGCTTTAAGCCATATGCCAAATAAGTGCCTAAAGAGAATCAATTTTATGGACCAATAAGATGCAACAAAATTTACAAGACATGAGAGGGAGGAAGCCCTCTCAATCTTGGATTTGTAGAGAGAAAGGAAAAGTATTTTGTGCTAAAAAAACTAGCTCTAAATCTTGCTAAAATTCCTTTTCTTTTATACATGTAAGTGTATGAAAAATCCAAGACACAAGCAAAAGCATAAAGTAAGGTATGATATTCTTACAAGCATGCAGACATCTATTAAACAATAATAAGATAAATCCCATGCTTTTCCCTCCATGATGAGTGAAAGAGACAAAACTCAATTACACATCACTTTATCTTTAACTATTTAGTTACATTCCATGTATATGATTACTCAAAGTGACCAATATTTGTACATAACTTAAATAATCATATCATATGATATATATTAATAGTTTTGTTCTCTTTATTACTATTTCCTAGAAGTAATAATTCCCAATATTTTGGTAAAACATTATTTCATAAAATATTAATTTTCCAATTACATACAAGTGTTGATATTTATTAATAATCAATTTATACTAATAAATAATAAATTAGTTGTAACTTTCTATAAGGTGTGACCCTATAGGATCTTATGTTATTAGAAATATCATTCTATAATAAATCTTAGGCATACAAGGTCTTTCAATCTCCAACTTGCACAAGACTTGTCATAGACTGATATTGACAGTAGTGAACCTATCGCAACATTTCACCGCCCCTTATAACATAAGAAGAAGAATTCCATTCATCAACATCCAATTCCTAAAAGCTTAAAGCTTCAAATGATGTATATGGTAAGTTTAATCCCGCAGGTACTGAAACCATTAAAAGAACACCCAATAATTTATTAGGTACTGTATGAAGTATTTGAAATACGGGAAAGAAATACCATTCGGGCACTTTGAAGCGACTGTTCCCTAGATACATACGTCGTGATATTTTATTTCAAAATTGAATCAATTTAAAAAAGACCTAAAGTTAGGGATTTATCAATAGGTAATGTTGCACCAATACCCAACCAAAGGGCCACTGCGGTACCAATCCTCTTTTGGAGTAAGTTCGGCAGCGGATCACGAAATCTTGGTCATCTTCTCTATCTAATGAATGGGGAGTCCGCTTTAAAATCGTCCGCCCTGCACCCACCCCCCGAGTATATGCTTCAACAAGAATCACACAAGGGTAGATTATAACTAGTAAAATGACCGCCCGTAACCCAGCAGATAAAGTACATTACATAGCATTACATAGTCGGTAGTTATCCCTTTGTTACAAACATCCTGGTGAACATGATACTTGTATCAGAATCACTCTCATTTGGTGTTCAACTTTCGGTATCACGATAAACACCTAACTCTCAACACACAAGAGGAAAAAAAATACCATCTTGACTATAGAAGCCTCTTGAATAGTTCACACCATACCTGAAAATGGTTTTGATAACTGCCTGTTTAAGGATCAACATCTGACCATATCTAAGCACAACATTCCATACACTTAAGTCCCACTACGTATCCTAATATATCAATACAATATGATAGTTGTTGTCTTAATATTTCAATATCCAAAATCTAAATTCAAATGAAAATCTGATTTCTAGAAGAATGAAGTCCTATAGCTGAAGTGTGACCACTCATACTTAGCTTACAAGGAAGTTTTATATTTGTGAGTGACTAAATTTAATATATATGAATTCGGAAAAAATTATTATCTCCATATTTGACTTTATTCTAAATATAGTTAAGTATCTTGGAGAATATGATTGGTGCTCTCATGTGACATAAAGTCTCTTAGCTTGATTAAGTATACTCTTGATGTCACAAAAGATCTATAGGTTATCCCAGAATGGAAGGACTCAACCTAATGTTTCAATGATCTATTTCATCTAATAATAATTGACTTCAACTTCTGATGTAGTAGTGTATTCTTATTTAGTAGATTGTACAATTAGATTTTGCTTGGACCCCATTCCTACAAAACTTACTCTTCATTCCATAATAAAGTCATAATCCAATTATAATTTATATATATATATATATATATATATATATATATATATATATGTGTGTGTGTGTGTGTGTATATATATATATATATATATATATGTGTGTGTGTGTGTGTGTGTTTTAAAGTTAGCGTCTTGTGTAGCTCTTTACATAAAGATATTCTTCTAAGCTGAATATCTTATAAATATTCTCTTAGTTCTTCTTAGGTACTCTTAGAATATTCTTATGGTCATCCGGTTACTTACCTATGTATCTAATTGGTATGTTATTATATGTTCACCATATAGTCATATACCTAGTCTTGTGCATAATATGGCATACATAATCAATTTATTTGCCAAGAAAAATGAATATAAATCATTTTATCAAGCTTAACCTTTGTGTTAGGTCCTTTTTAAGGCAAGATCAAAGTGGTGCCAAGTGAGAATGTCAAGAATCCCCGAAAGGAATCTTCTATCTTAATCTTTTTCAAGATATTGTCAAAATATACATAAAGACTTTAAAACTTAAACATTCATCTTTATATATCTTTATAGATTTTATATTCCATGAATGTATCTTGTCATTCATAAGCCTTTCATCCTAGAAAGACATTCTGAGCCAAGGTGAAAAAGCATGGCATGGTCAGAATGTAATTTCTCATGATTAAGTATGTCTCAATCATACAATATTAGGAATATCACTATAGCTCCCACTAGTTCTTAGTAAACACAAATGCCACTTTCATTTTGATATAAAATTACACGTATTCATATATTAAAATGACGATTCCAACCTTGAGATGTTTTCTTTGTATCTACAAGTGGATCTTAAGCCTTACACATTTTGTTAGGATAACATGGATTAAGAAAACCTCAAGCATAATCTGTATAGATATCTTTAAGTAGATGTTTATTAACAAAAGTGGTCTTTCTTGAAATCTATTAGCTATATATCATATTAAGAACATGAAGTTATAGTAAATAATATTATTGTTGAGCTAATCAAAGCAACTTGTAAAAAGGTTTGGTCATAGTCAATTTCATGAGTATGATATGGACCATAGCCAATTATACAAGTATTAAAAATTCCTTTTTGACAAGTTTTGCTAAATGTGTATAGATATTCATGTATTTATTAATTTTATAAGAATATCTTACTCCTTTTAGCCATGCTATAGGGAGGAAGATTAATCAAGCTCATACTTGATTATTATACATAGATTATGTATTAATGTTCATGACTCAAAGTCATTAACCAAATTTAAGATATGATATTGCATTTTGGTAGATGATGGACTTACTAGAAACCATCAAGAAAACTCATCAATGAGAGATTCCACATTTCTCAATTCATAGATGATTTCTACCATTAATGCGAACATTTGTGTTTATGAATATATATTATTCATGTTTAGGGGGTGTTTGGATTAGCTTATTAGATTATTGCTTATTGCTTATTTATGGTGGGAATAAGCAATAAGCATGGGGAGAGATGCTTATTAAAATTAGCTTATTTAGCTTAATAAGCTGGATTTTATCCAAACACTCAAATTAGCTTATTGTGAGAATAAGCAATAAGCACCTCTCTTTTTCCTATCCAAACACCCCCTTAATAATTTCTTATTAAAACTAGTGCCAACTCTTATAATAACAGGCTACGTTTCTTGAGATACTTTAAGTTCCATGTGCCTCCAACTTGCTTTGTCATTAGAAGCTTGCTTTTTGCTAACTCAACATTTAGAGGAATAAGAGAACTTATTCTTGGTAAGTTTGTATACATAAAAATCTAAACAACCTTTTAGAGTATTTTAAAACTATATGTAGTAGATCTTAGGGTTATAAGTTTTAGTGTGACATAGGCTATCAATCATAAAACATTAAATGAAATAAGGATGAAGTCTTTCCATGTTGCATCTTATTAAAAGTGTTTTATCTACTTATTAGTTGGTTATTGTATTCGCAATATAAGTAATACTGATTAAGGTATAATCCCAAAAGAATAAAGGAGGATAATTTCCACCGATTAGAATGTAAAATTTATCCAGTAACGTTTTAATTCATCCAGTATTGTCACTAAGGCTTTACATGTTTCTATTGGTTCATATCTCAACTTTATACATTTGAAAACATCAACAAATATTTCACAATTATGTTTTAACATATAAAACATATTAATGACCAGTATAGTTGTTAATAAAGTTGATTGGTATCTTTCTTTAAGTCTTAGACATTCCTTAGAAAGGAAATCATACATCGCACTGTATAGATCCTTAATAATTATTTTTTCTACAGACTGGTGAAAATATCGTTAGTAATCTTTTATATACAAACAAGATCCACATATGCCAAATAAACTACATTATTTTCCTTCAAAGGTCCCTTTCTTGAAATTGGAATATGTGTATTTCATTTATATAATAAATATAACAATGTTTTAGATAACTTTGATTCAAAACAATTTATAAGTCAAAAGTGTTTGCATATAGAACTTGTTATTTAGAAAACTTTGGTATTTACTTGATAATTCTGTTTTGAGATCTAGTCTCATAAATAAAAGTTAATCATTACAAAATATCGATACTATCATTTTGAAAAATGATTTATGTAAAAAATGATGGGATTTATGCAAAACAAACAAACTTAAACTCTCAAGTGTGCATGCAACCCTAATAAAGATCTATGTTTTCACTATTGAATCTATAACTTTGAACTTCAAAAAGAAACCCTAAGAACATAGGCTATTTTCAAAAATATAAAATTAGTGTTAGGGATTACATACCTTGATTGGTAATGTAGCAAACAAAAATGAACACCTTCTTGTTGATCTCTTGGAAACAAGAACCATAATTGTTGTGCCTCTAATGGAGTCACACCCAAGCTAGCAAGAGGATGAATATAGAGATAGGAAAGGAGAGCCAAGTTTTCAACCAAGGCTTCCTGAGGGAAGGAGTGCATGAAAACGTGAAGGGCTAGGGCCTTTATATAGCTGAGGTAGCTTGGTGCCAAAGTTAGGGTTTTAGGAGGAAACCCTAAATTCCCTTGCTTGGTGACCAAGCAACACATTCCCCTAATTCAAGGGGCTTGGACGAAAACTCTTGGGCTTGCCCATGTGATTTTCGTCCAGCTCATCTAATGAGCTCCTTAGGCCTTCAAATTTCAATAAATAAACAAATAGCCCTAAACTTTTAATTAATTCAATTAGTCCCAAAACTAATTCTAATTAATTTCTGGTTAACTATTAATTAAACAATATGATTTCTAATTAATATATTTGTTTCATAATTTATTAATAAATCTATTATTTCAATTTATTACTCAAATAATAAATCAACATCTCTTTCTCCACTATCATCATGTGCAGTTGTTAAGTTTGAGGACAACCCAAAATGACTATGCTACTATCAATTCAAGTGTATACCAATTTTATTTATGGGCTTACACTCATAATTCAACACTCTCCTGCTTGGATAAGTCTAATAAGGATAATTGCCAGTAATACTTCTAAACTGATCAGCAAATTGTAGCTTCCAAAAGCTATTGTCGAAGTCTGACCCAGTCAGTTATGTGTCCTAAGATAAGTAATCATATAATCCTCTGTTCTGCAAGATATCATTCAGACATGATACATGGAACAAAATCAATCTCATTTTCCAATACTTTGTTTCCTGATTTCTAAATTGTAATGACATAGAACTTCTAATCGAACACATCAATTTAGTCATGCCCGGGCCCGACAGTATAAGTCGACACCAAATCAACTAGGGACCCAAAGATATCGCTTTTCCCATAAAGGCAAAATGAACAAATAAATTTTGACTTATATGCTTGCACCATTTACTCATCAGATCATGTACAACAATATGTTTTATAACATCAAGTTACTAATGCGTTTATGTATCATCAATGCACAATTGACTTGTAAACCACAACTCATATATCTCTGTTTCAAGATTATAAGATATTATCGTCTCAGAATTACACGTGATAAATTCCATGAAGTAATTCTCTGAGCGTAGGTTAATCCAATACTTAAATCTCCGTTTCTAAGTACTCATGAACATTGCAGCAACACTATTGCTATGTCTACAACGTGTTAGACAAATCTACAAGTCAATTCATGACATTCTTAATTCACTACTTACTTCTGGAAGTATGATCGATTGTGGGATTTGAATAATCAAATTATTTAGGAAGTAAAACATGTAAAATGAAACATAATAATAAACAATTGACAAAAGGTAGTAAATAAATCATAAATAATTCTCTATTATTTAATTACCAAAAGTCAATTACATTTACTTTGTTACAAGTTTCAAACTAACTATCTAACTGATAAAACTAATATCATCCCTCAGGCCAATGTCGCTAGCATGCCGAACATGTTTGACCCTACTCAGACCCTTTGTGAGAGGACCTACAAAATTCTCTTATAATGGTACCCTCTTCACTACGAGGTGACCTTCTTTTACTCTATGTCTGATGAAATGGTATTTTCTGTCGATATGTCTTGATCCGCCATGATCTTTTGGTTCCTTTGTTAAGGCAACTGCTCCTTTATTATAACACAAAGCTTCCATTGGCTCCTAATGGTTGGAACAACTCCAAGGTCTCTGATGAAGTTCTTCAACCAATTTGTCTCCTTTGATGCTTTGCTCGTTGTTATGTACTCTGATTCACATGTAGAATCAACCATTGTTTATTGTTTGGAACTATTCCAACTTACCACTCCTCCCTTTAAGGTAAACACCCAACCAAATTGAGAATGGAAGTCTTTTCTGTCTGTTTGAAAGCTTACGTCACTAGACCCAGTTACTCTCAATGTATCACTGCCACCAAGTAGCAGGACCTAGTCCTTAGTCCTTCACATGTACTTGAGGATATTTTTAACTGGTATCCAATGAGCTCTACCTGGATTTCCCTGATAATGACTGACCATACTCAAAGCAAAGGCCACATCATGGTGAGTACATGTCATAACATACATGATAGATCCAACGGCGGAAGCATATGGAACTCTAATCATTTATGTTATCTTTGCATTGGTACTTGGCCTCTGAGTCTTAGTGGTTGTTTGATAGATTCTTACTGAGTTAGATCTGATTGAGTCAGAGCCTTGGCTGGGCGTGAAAATCTGACTTAATATGCCTCTGGCTGAAACCATGTTGTTTGATTACGCCTCTAACCGAATGTGTTAAATATTAAATATGACCATTTTACCCTTTTGATATTTTTGTGCTGAATAAAATGTTTCAGTTGATAATTATACTGCAATCTAGCAAACTAAAACAAAAATTAATAATAAACATAAGAAAAGATGAACAAATATGTAATCAGAAAACAATTAGCAATTCCAATAGAACTTACAATGTTTTATTACATATATAATTAACTACAATATAGCAAACTAATAATTCAATTACAAATATAATGCATCTTAGGTAGTAGAGGTAGTTCTATTGGCAACAACACTTCATTCTTCTATTAGTTAATTTAGAAACCTGAAAACAATAGCTAGCCATGATTTCATATGATTCCTACAAAAAGCATTACATAAAGTATTTAAGCCCTCAAAAGTAAAAACCAACATACATACAATAAATGAAAGGCTACTATCTAAAAAAACCATTAAGAACTTTTAATGAAAAAGAACCTATTGAGATCAAAACATAATAACACAACTTCACATGGAATGAAAAATTAGTACAAAATATATATTAAACGAATCAAAATGAGTATTTTTAATATCCGCTTCTAGTATTGGTAATTGGATTCTATTATGGTCTTTTTGTTTTGAATCGTGAATTTCTTAGGTGAAGTTAAAGGGGACAACCAAAAATTAGTACCAATAACATAGCTCTTCCTGTTTCAGAACTTCAAACCATTAAACGACTCTTACAAAGATTGGTCAAAATTAAGCACCTGATATTGGTGATGAACATGGCTTCATAAACTCTTAGGTACTTACAAGCTCCATAACCCTAGTTTGTTCATCCCTCACAAACTTAAGCCGCTCTTCATATTCTTCAAGAAATCCCTTTATTTCCTTTACAAATCTACCTCCCCCATAGTTTTTCACCGGCTCTCGAATTTCATTGACTTACCCCCACAAATTCGGACTCATACTCGAGATATTTGTACTTAATCCTCCAAGAACATGTAAAAACGAACAAAATAATACATACATACATACATGGAAGGAAGGAGGCTCAGAGAGGCGGAGTTGGACGGAAGTGGAGAAGGCGTCGATCTAAGGAGGGAGGAGCAACACAAATGGAGGTGGGAGTGCAACTGTCGTAAATGTAGGAGATGGGCAAGATAAAGAATGACGCCAATGGGAAGGAGAAGGGAAAGGGTGAATTTCAAATCAGTTTCTAGTCTCCATTCAGTGTTATTTTTGTGTGGACCGGATCAAATGTTAAGGACCGAATAAGAGGCAAAATATGGGCGAATCAAACGCTCTTACTAGGTCCGAGTAAGAGATGACCTCTTATTGAACCCAGTAAGAGGTATAACAAACATACCCTTACTCAGTTTGGTATTACTCTGTATAGGCGATTCTCCTTTCTTGGAATTTTCTGTACAAAAACATTTTAGTACCCTTTCCAAGTATATTTGTCACACCCCCGGACCAGAACGGCGGAAACGTCCGGAGGCGGGTGACGTCGTTGTGTAGGATCATAACTATTGAATATAAATGAAACATAGCAAATCCAAACATCATACATCAATATATCAAACTTACATTGTTTAAATCTTTTTTATGTTCTTGAAATACACAAAAGAGACAACATTGAATAAATTCCAACCTAAATCAAAAATAATCTTGAATCCTCATGTCACTGACCTGCTTATTGATTTCCTGAGAATGCAAGTCGTTTGAAAAGCATCAACATAAAATATGTTGGTGAGTTCATAGGCATTATGTATAAAAATCTGTGTTAGTTGGAAAACCAAAAAATCCCATATTTTCATATCAAATGGTTATAAGTCTTGTTTCTAACAAAGTATAGTTGCAAGTGTGTTCTAGTTTATCGTTTTTTGTAATCATATAAAGTCGTTTTCCCCAGAAAATCCTATATTTTCTGATGTATAAAAATGGTAGTACTAACACCCTAGGACTTGTGTGGTAAAAGCTTCGTTTGATGTACCAGACAATAGTTGTTTATAATCAAAAGGTGTAACTTGTGTAAAGTACTAATTATTAACTGTTATATTCTTAGTGAGTCGTCATAACCATACTAGTATGTCGGAGTGCCTATTCTGACATTCTTCAGGCGTCGATTTTGTTTAAGACATTTTCACCGTAGACTGGCCGG
Source organism: Lactuca sativa (assembly GCF_002870075.4). Taxonomy (NCBI): domain Eukaryota; kingdom Viridiplantae; phylum Streptophyta; class Magnoliopsida; order Asterales; family Asteraceae; genus Lactuca; species Lactuca sativa. The sequence continues at coordinate 136,073,178 of NC_056624.2, forward strand.
TCTAGCTGTAGCGAACAACAAAGGTGTGGTGTGTCAACCCCGTATAGATCTATACATAAATTCCCGCTCCCCCTTGAGGAGACTCTGGTTATATCTCTAACAAGACTTAAAGCTTACACTATTATATACTAACATGTGTTTGTATCAAAAATTGTTGTAATCCGTTATTTATTACATAAATAATAATGGTGTACTCGTTGACTAGATATTTTGTTTTCGTTTGTACAAAAAATATTCCTTTTTAAATCAGGTTTGTCAAAATGACCCATTATTTTTGATGTTGGAAAAATGGTCATTCATGTTATAATTTGTCAAATAAGACTCATATTTGTCAAAAGGTGGCTCAAAGCTATGTGAATTATCGAAAGTGGTCCATTTCCTCCACAATACTTGTTTAAGCAATTTTTGACGTAAATACTTATGGTTTTTGTCATAAAAACTTGTAAACTATATTTTGTAACATACTAGTTCTTGCTTCTTTGTATAATTTGTGAAATATGATTCAAACACTTGAGACTTGCCCAAGATTTCGAGTTCTTGGAGTTTTCATAACTTTAGCACATATAATTTAGCATACAAGCATAACAAGAAAATAAATCAAGGTTTTGACTTGTTTTCTCCCCCAACAACAATAAAAAAACTCGAAAAAGTAGGGGTATGAAGCTCACCTTGTTTTAGCTTGTTGGATGATTTGAAGAGGTGTTAAGGAGTTTCCAAGTTCTAACACTTGAAGGTTTTGATAACTCTTTGAACTTTAGGATATCCTAAGAATATGTACCCAAAATTTTTATGTGTAAATATAATGAAATTTATAGAATAATGTGGAGAACCACTAGTCAAGAAGATGAGATACTTACAAAAATTTTCTAGGAATTGCTTTGAAGGAATATGACTTGAAACTTGAATAAGTTGAGAGCACACTTAGGAGTTAACAAATTATGGATATGAGAAGTGGGATATGAGGTAGAGTAGTTCATGTTTTCTAATAGGGAGGATAAGGAGTGACTTGACACTTGCTTGGAGTACTGGTGGACAAATCTTTATTATCCATGGTTATTTTCTATTTTACTAGGATTCGCATGGGAAATGAGGGATCACATCAAATAATAAAGTCAAACCCCCTTATCACTTTATGATTTAATATAATACTTTTATAAATATTAATTATTATTTTATGTAAATATGTTTTAAAATTTAAAATTTGGCATAAAATAAGGGTTTAAGGGGTCTAAGTTATGAAAAATACGAGTTTTGTGGGATTCCCGACTTCAAAATGCCTTAAAATAAAGAAAAGTTCCGAAATGGTCTAGAATACAGAGCCAAATAGTGAGTTCCGGAGCCACATGGTGAGTTCCGAAGTTCACCTCATGTTTCAGGCTGAGTTCACAAATTACGGAGTCAATTCTCAAATTCCAGAGTCAGCTCTTATCCAGAACCACTTCCTTTCGAGGCTGCGAGGGTTCCGAGGCTACAAGGCGTCCGTTCCGAAGCTGCGAAACCTTTCGGGGTACGCGAGGCATTCCGGAGCAAAGCAGGGGGTTCTGGATCAAGATAATGTTGAATTAGTGTCAAAGCCAATAACCATATTTGGTAAGTACTTGACCTGGTTGTGCATGGTCCTTTTGGGATGCCTTCATCAAAGCAACTTGACTAGAGAAATAATAGAGAAAGAGGTTATTATGATTTACTAATATATTATAAGAATAATATATTAAATGAGAAATCATATTATTAAATTAATATTAGTCATAAATTAATTAAGAATTAATTTGGTGACTAAAAGAAATTAATTGAATAAAGGAACTTAAACTGTCAAATGTGTGATAGTTGGATTTTGGGCTGGGAAACCCAATGGGACAAAGGGATGAACGAAATTATGATGGGAGCCCATCATATTTTCGTCCATGGCCTTATTCCAGAAGGTTCCATGGGCTACTTAATGTCTAAGCTATCCATTAGGGTTTTGGAGGAAACCCTAGCTGCTCACAGTATAAATAAGGACCCTAGGCTACATGATTTCGTCCACTTGCTTCTCTAAGAACCCTGAGGAGGAATTTTGTAGCCTCCTCCCTCTATCTCTTGCCTCTCCATCTGCTCTTGGTGTTTGTGAGCCATTAAAGGTACTACACTTATGGTACTTGCTTTCAAAAGACAAGAAGGTTGAAGATTTGTGTTGTTATTACAATATAACAACAAGAGGTATGTAATTCCTCCTACTATCTAAATTTCAAAATTCATAGGAGCATGCTAGGGTTCTTCATGTGTTCATAATGTTGTGTATCTAATAGTGAAAACATAGATCCAAATTCTAGGGTTCCATGCACACATAGGATTGTTTGTATAAAACACATCAGTGGTATCAGAGCTTATGGTTTTTGTTTTCAATTAGAATTATACAATTGTATGAATTTGACACTTTAGGGTTTATGGCCAATAAACCCTAGGAGGCAAGGATTTCGAAATTAGGGTTCTTGAACCCTGTTTTTCGAAAATTTGATAAGGGTTTTTTCAAACCCTTTTCTTAGCCCCCATGATTTCGAAATCTTGGGTTTGCAAACCCTAGGGTTTTTGAAATTTGTCTCCTCCCCAAGATAAGATCCTAAATTTTAGTGATTTGGATAATCCCATATCTTGAATTATCTTTTAATGGTTTAAATATGGTAATTATAGATTTTGAATTATCCAATCCCATATATAAAATTTTAAAATTTAAAAGTTTTAAATTTCGAAAATTTTAAAAATTGAAATTAAAACCCTAGTATTTTGAAATGTTTAAAATACAACCTATACTATTATATTATTATAAGATTAATATATATATAATGCTAGTCTTACCGTTAGTAGGCCTCATTCACAAAGCCAATCTATAAGGAGGTTATAAGGTTATGGCCTATAAAATGGCTTAATGGGTGTCCACTCTCACCCACCGCTTCCTTGATTGGTGGAGGGTCGTTAGCCGAACGGGTAGAATAGGGCAAACCCTTCCTCATTAAAAGTATAATGAATTATAAAAGTAACTAAATGTTTTTACAACAATTCCCAATCTTAGTTACTTTAGGAAAAGTGAATTGGTGCAATTCCATGAAATTACACTTTGCACCCTTGCTAAGACATTAGTGGAGCGCGTTTGGTTAACTGGCACATGAATTGGATTCTTAGCATAGGTGGCAAAGGGTGACTCAATGTTTGTCATAGTTTGATGGAGCGTGTGTGGCAAACCAACACATCGAAAAGGTGACTGTAACAATGAGGGCACCATGTGCATTAGCATGGTTATTCACGCCCGCTTTGTGATCCTCGGCATCCCAGTGACAAACTAGAGGGGCACATCGAGATTGAAACATGCCATTGAAAAAGTTCAATGAATATCAAAGGAATATAGGAGTTTTCAATACATTTAAAACATAATCTCTTTTTGTTTTTCATGGTGGAGAATTAGTGAATCGTCATTCACTTACCTTCAAATTATTTGCATGTTAGATTACGGCATCCCTCTTCTATTTTGTAATGAATGTTGTTGGATCCTAGCCCTAATTTTTCATTTGGGTGTTTAATTGGGGATTCATTTCTAATCAAACTTTGTTCTTTTCTTCTTCAGATGTCGAACTCAAACAACAACAACGCTTCAGGCTCAACCTCATCCGACTCGTTCTCACTCATGAACTTGTGTGGCAGAGTGATCTTTAATGGGTCCAATTTCAATGATTGGATCCGTAACATTCGAATGGTTACTCGTTATAAGGACAAAGAGTATGTCCTTGATAAGGAGCTGAAGGAGGTGAACATCAGAACCGCTACTCCTGAAGAAATCGCTGCCTTTGAGGCCCATGAGCATGATGCGATGAAAGTCCATTGCATCATGCTAGCGACTATGAATGTTGAACTTCAAAAGTCCTACGAGGACTACTATCCCTATGAGATGCATCAAGACTTGGTGGGCCGGTACCACCAAAGTGCGAGGCAAGAAAGGTATGAGATCATCACTTCGATGATCATTGCCAAAATGGGTAATGGAGAGTTCCTTACTGCTCATTTGCAAAAGATGCAGAGATATGTTGATCGCCTGCTGAAGTTGAATGTAAACTTTGATGAAGAGCTGACAATTGACATTATCCTTCACTTCTTGCCTCCCTGCTACAACTAGTTCTGCATGACCTACCACATGAATAAGGAAGAGGTCACCTTGAGCAAGCTCCAAGGCTTGTTGAGGACTGCTGAGAGCAATCTCAAGGACAAGTCTGTTGCATCGACTCCCACTCCCATTGCTGTGCCTGTATTGGCACTAGGTCAAGGGAGGGGCAAGAAGAGGAAGGCTCCTTCAAAGAGCCACCACAAGGGAAAATCCCAAGATGGTACCTCTTCTAGTGGAACCAAAGTTGGTTCTGCTAAGCCCAACTATAACCCGAAGGAGGCAGACTGCCACCACTACCACAAGATAGGGCATTGGAAGAGAAGCTACCCAGAATATCTGCAAGCCATCAAGGATGGGAAGATCAAGCCATCTTTCGCAGGTATTTACACAATTAAATCTAATGATTCATCACATGTTATTTCTTGGGATCTTGATACAGGATGTGGTTTTCACATATGTTCTGATTTGTAGGGACTAAGAAGAGATAGGGATGTGGAACGTGGAAGGATAAAGCTAATCATGGGGAACAGAAGATCGTCGCCTGTTACCAAGATTGGAGTGTATTCTCTAGCACTTAGTAATGGATTAGGATCAGATTTAGATAATTGTTGCTATTCGCCAGATATGGCAAGAAACATCATTTCATTTCATGGTTTGTTTAGACAAGGATTTAGATATTCATTTGATAATGATAAAGGTTCTATTTATGCTTATCTAAATGGTGTTTTATTTTTCGAAGCATTGCCTTGTAATGGAATTTATGAAACTGTGATCGTTGTAGATAACCTAGGAAATGATGTGTTGTGTATCGATTCTTCCAATAGTATGGATAAAGCATGCTTGTGTCATTGTCGTCTTGGATATGTTAAGAAGAAACTTATAGCCCAACTCCAAAAGGATGGAGTGTTGGAGTCATTTGACCTTAGGGACGATGACGTGTGCGAGTCTTGTTTACTTGGAAAGATGACTAAGTCACCCTTCACTGGCACTTGTGAGAGGGCTGAGGGTCTATTGGATCTCATACACACCGATGTGTGTGGGCCCTTTAGATCCACCACAAGGGATGCGAACCGCTACTATGTGACTTTCATCGACGATTATGGCAGATATGGGTATATCTACTTAATTAAGCACAAGTCAGAAACCTTTGAAAAGTTTAAAGAGTTTAAACTAGAAGTGGAGAATCAATTGGGAAGGAAAATCAAGATGCTTCGATCCGATCGAGGAGGAGAGTACCTAAGTCTTGAATTCCACGACTACCTCAAAGAATGCGGAACAGTTTCACAATTGACGCTACCGAGGACACCACAATTGAATGGTGTAGATGAGAGGTGTAATCGAACCTTGCTAGACATGGTTCGTTCCATGATGAGTCGTGCTTCACTACCTATCTCATTCTGGGGGTATGCCTTATTGACAGCCGCCCATATCCTTAACTTAGTCCCTATGAAGAAGGTTGGCAAAACACCTCACGAGATGTGGACAGAGAAAGCTCCCTCGTTGGCACATATCAAGGTTTGGGGTTGCGAGGCTTTCGTAAGACGAGAGAATCACGACAAGCTCGAACCTCGTAGTGAGCGATGTATTTTCATCGGCTACCCGCAAAAGTCCTTTGGATATCTCTTCTATAGACCGTGTGACAATGTTGTCTTCGTTTCGAGGAGAGGGGTTTTCCGAGAGCGAGGACTGATAAGACAAGGGGACAGTGGGAGGCAAATCGATCTTGAAGGGATTCAAGAGTCGAGTGATGAAGGAACCTTTAACGCTGGCTCTCAACCCGAGGAGGAAACTCCGGTTGAGCCAATTGACGAGTCCCTACCTCTTAGACGTTCCGAAAGAGTTAGGGTTCAACCCCAGTTTATGGTTTTCATATTACTATGGAAGGGGATACGTTCATTACTGATAGGACACTAGTGAATTTGGACAAACCTAACAACTATAAGGAAGTCATGGCAGGCCCAGAGTCTACAAAATGGAAAGAGGCGATGGATAGCGAGATTCAGTCCATGTATGACAACTAAGTTTGGAATTTGGTTGACCATGTGCCCGGACGTAAGACGCTCAGGTGCAAGTGGATCTTCAAGAAGAAGACCGACATGGATGAGAATGTGCACATGTATAAGGCACAATTGGTTGCGAAGGGATTTACTGAAACTCCCGGAGTTGACTATGATGAGACCTTCTTACCATTTGCGAAGATAAAGTCTATTAGGGTGATACTGGCCATTGCTGCATTTCATGATTATGAAATATGGCAAATGTATGTCAAAACCGCTTTCCTTAATGGAAGTTGGCTGAGGATGTTCACATGGCTCAGCCAGAGGGTATTGTCAATACAATGCATCCCAATAGAGTGTGCAAGCTTGAGAAGTCCATTTATGGACTTAAGCAAGCATCTCGTAGATGGAATCTTTGTTTCGACGAGAAAGTCAAAGAGTTTGGTTTTCTGCGAAGAGAGGATGAATCATGTGTATATGTCAAAGCCAGTGGGAGTATAGTAAGCTTCCTTGTATTGTATGTCGATTGCATACTGCTCATAGGAAACGACATCCCGAAACTGCAGGAAGTTAAATCCTGGCTCGGGAAGTGCTTTGCTATGAAGGATCTCGGAGAAGCTGCATATATTCTTGGAATAAGGATAGTGAGAAACAGGAGTAAAAGACTAATAGGAACTAGTCAGAATACTTACTTGGACAAGGTACTAAAACGTTTTAGTATGGAGAATTCCAAGAAAGGGGATTTACCAATCCAAAGTAATGCCAAGTTGAGTAAGACTCAAAGTCCGAGTACCGAAGCCGAGATAGCACAGATGAGCCGAGTACCTTACGTTTCCGCAGTTGGCTCGATCATGTATGCTATGACTTGTACTCACCCTGATGTGGCCTTCGCCTTGAGCATGGTCAGTAGATATCAAGGGAACCCTGGCAAAGCACATTGGACCGTAGTCAAGAATATTCTTAAGTACCTTCGGAGGACCAAGGAATGGTTTCTAGTCCTCGGTGGGAGTGATGACTTAAAAGTGCGAGGGTATATTGACGCTAGTTTTCAGATCGACAGGGACAACTACCATTCGCAGTTGGGCTGGGTCTTTACCCTTAATGGAGGAGCAGTGACTTGGAAAAGTTCCAAGCAAGAAACCATAGCTGATTCAATGTGCGAATCAGAGTACATTGCAGCGAGCGAAGCATCAAAAGAGGCAATATGGCTGAAGAATTTCATTGGAGACCTTGGAGTTGTGCCAGCCATACAGGAGCCCATGGTAATTTTTTGTGATAATGAAGGAGCGGTTGCCTTGACCAAGGAACCAAGGGATCATGGTAGATCTCGACATATCGACAGAAAATATCACTTTATTTGACATCGTGTAGAAGAAGGAATCCTTGTATTGAAGAGGGTATCGTTGGAAGATAACCCACCAGATCCGCTTACGAAAGGACTAAGTAGTGTTAAGCACTTGCAACACGCTAGGAGCATTGGGCTAAATGACGATATTAGTTTAGATTAGATAGTTTAGAAATGTGTAATAGATAAATGTAATTGACATTTGATGATTAAATAAAGGAGAACTATTTATAAGTAAAGTTATAGTCTTATGTTAATTGTTTAACTATTGTTTCACTTTGCATGTTTTGACTTCCTGAATAATTGAGCTATTTAAGAATAATCGAATTATTGAACGGTCCACAGTCGTTCATATGTTGGAAGTAGGTATGAATGAAGACTGTCATGAATTGGTGTGTAGGATTGTCTGAAAGGTATTAGACATAGCAAAGGTTTGCTGCAACGTTCATGAGTGCTTACGAACAAGTTTTGAGCATTAGAATAAACCCACACTTGATGGAATCACTTCATGGAATTTAACACGAGTGATCGCAAGACGATAATATCATATGGTCTTAAAAACTAGATATATGGTTTATTGTTTGCTGATTGGTTGTGCATTGATAATGGGAAAACGCATCAGTAACTTGATGTCATAAAACGCATTCTTGTGTATAATTTGATTAGTAAATAGTAAATGCATATAAGTCGAAGTTTATCTGATCCTTTATCCTAAGAGGGTAAAAGCGATATCATGGCCCCTCGATGATTTGGTTTGACTTATGTGTCGGGCCCGGTCGGGACTAAATTGATGTGTTCGATCATGTTCTATGTCAGATGAATCTGAGATCGAGAAACAAACTGCTGGACAATAAGTATGACTATGTTCCATGTGATTGTTCGCACAATATCTAGAACAGAGGATCATTCGATCCCTTATCTAAAGGAAAGGATATTGATAAGATCATAGTTTTACAACGTCTTTGAGAGCTACGATTGCTAATCGACTTCTACTTGAATTTATGGTTACTAGACTTATCCAAATGGGAGACTGTTAGATTAGTGTCTAAGCCTGTAACCATATTTGGTAAGTACTTGACCCGGTTGTGCATGGTCCTTTTGGGTTGCCTTCACCAAAGCAACTTGACTGGAGAAATAATAGAGAAAGAGGTTATTATGATTTATTAATATATTATAAGAATAATATATTAAAAGAGAAATCATATTATTTAATTAATATTGGTCATAAATTAATTCAGAATTAATTTGGTGACTAAAAGAAATTAAAAGAATAAAGGGACTTAAACTGTCAAATGTGTGATAGTTGGATTTTGGGCTGGGAAACCCAATGGGACAAAGGGATGAACGAAATTATGATGGGAGCCCATCATATTTTCGTCCATGGCCTTATTCCAGAAGGTTCCATGGGCTACTTAATGTCTAAGCTATCCATTAGGGTTTTGGAGGAAACCCTAGCTGCTCACAGTATAAATAAGGACCCTAGGCTACATGATTTCGTCCACTTGCTTCTCTAAGAACCCTGAGGAGGAATTTTGTAGCCTCCTCCCTCTATCTCTTGCCTCTCCATCTGCTCTTGGTGTTTGTGAGCCATTAAAGGTACTACACTTATGGTACTTGCTTTCAAAAGACAAGAAGGTTGAAGATTTGTGTTGTTATTACAATATAACAACAAGAGGTATGTAATTCCTCCTACTATCTAAATTTCAAAATTCATAGGAGCATGCTAGGGTTCTTCATGTGTTCATAATGTTGTGTATCTAATAGTGAAAACATAGATCCAAATTCTAGGGTTCCATACACACATAGGATTGTTTGTATAAAACACATCAGTGGTATCAGAGCTTATGGTTTTTGTTTTCAATTAGAATTATACAATTGTATGAATTTGACACTTTAGGGTTTATGGCCAATAAACCCTAGGAGGCAAGGATTTCGAAATTAGGGTTCTTGAACCCTGTTTTTCGAAAATTTGATAAGGGTTTTTTCAAACCCTTTTCTTAGCCCCCATGATTTCGAAATCTTGGGTTTGCAAACCCTAGGGTTTTTGAAATTTGTCTCCTCCCCAAGATAAGATCCTAAATTTTAGTGATTTGGATAATCCCATATCTTGAATTATCTTTTAATGGTTTAAATATGGTAATTATAGATTTTGAATTATCCAATCCCATAAATTCGAATTTTAGGGTATTTAAGGGATTAGGTTAAATTAATTGCTTAATTTAAAAGATAATCCTTCTAGATTTGATAATTTAAATTATTTGTTTAAATTTAAGGATAATTATTAAATCAAGAGTTTTAATATATAAAATTTTAAAATTTAAAAGTTTTAAATTTCGAAAATTTTAAAAATTGAAATTAAAACCCTAGTATTTTGAAATGTTTAAAATACAACCTATACTATTATATTATTATAAGATTAATATATATATAATGCTAGTCTTACCGTTAGTAGGCCTCATTCACAAAGCCAATCTATAAGGAGGTTATAAGGTTATGGCCTATAAAATGGCTTAATGGGTGTCCACTCTCACCCACCGCTTCCTTGATTGGTGGAGGGTCGTTAGCCGAACGGGTAGAATAGGGCAAACCCTTCCTCATTAAAAGTATAATGAATTATAAAAGTAACTAAATGTTTTTACAACAATTCCCAATCTTAGTTACTTTAGGAAAAGTGAATTGGTGCAATTCCATGAAATTACACTTTGCACCCTTGCTAAGACATTAGTGGAGCGCGTTTGGTTAACTGGCACATGAATTGGATTCTTAGCATAGGTGGCAAAGGGTGACTCAATGTTTGTCATAGTTTGATGGAGCGTGTGTGGCAAACCAACACATCGAAAAGGTGACTGTAACAATGAGGGCACCATGTGCATTAGCATGGTTATTCACGCCCGCTTTGTGATCCTCGGCATCCCAGTGACAAACTAGAGGGGCACATCGAGATTGAAGCATGCCATTGAAAAAGTTCAATGAATATCAAAGGAATATAGGAGTTTTCAATACATTTAAAACATAATCTCTTTTTGTTTTTCATGGTGGAGAATTAGTGAATCGTCATTCACTTACCTTCAAATTATTTGCATGTTAGATTACGGCATCCCTCTTCTATTTTGTAATGAATGTTGTTGGATCCTAGCCCTAATTTTTCATTTGGGTGTTTAATTGGGGATTCATTTCTAATCAAACTTTGTTCTTTTCTTCTTCAGATGTCGAACTCAAACAACAACAACGCTTCAGGCTCAACCTCATCCGACTCGTTCTCACTCATGAACTTGTGTGGCAGAGTGATCTTTAATGGGTCCAATTTCAATGATTGGATCCGTAACATTCGAATGGTTACTCGTTATAAGGACAAAGAGTATGTCCTTGATAAGGAGCTGAAGGAGGTGAACATCAGAACCGCTACTCCTGAAGAAATCGCTGCCTTTGAGGCCCATGAGCATGATGCGATGAAAGTCCATTGCATCATGCTAGCGACTATGAATGTTGAACTTCAAAAGTCCTACGAGGACTACTATCCCTATGAGATGCATCAAGACTTGGTGGACCGGTACCACCAAAGTGCGAGGCAAGAAAGGTATGAGATCATCACTTCGATGATCATTGCCAAAATGGGTAATGGAGAGTTCCTTACTGCTCATTTGCAAAAGATGCAGAGATATGTTGATCGCCTGCTGAAGTTGAATGTAAACTTTGATGAAGAGCTGACAATTGACATTATCCTTCACTTCTTGCCTCCCTGCTACAACTAGTTCTGCATGACCTACTAGGCCTGGCAATCGTGTCGTGTTCGGGTTGGCGTGTCGCGGGTTAGCGGGTTGGCGTGTCAAAATATATCAACCCAAACACAACCCATTTAAATATACAGGTCACGGGTTGGCGGGTCATAGGTTGGCGGGTTTGGAACATAAACCCATATATGACCCACCAACCCATTTATTTAAACGGGTTCACAAGTTGGCGGGTTCGTGGGTCAGATTTGGGTTCATGGGTCCGAATTTTACATATTTAAGTCTTAAACATCCTAATGAATATTAAAAACATTCATAGAAACATGTTACAAACTTAGCTTTATAGGTTACGACTTATGACATTAGACCATTCACCACGAGTCATAATGTCAAAATAGTCAAATGGTCTATGAATAAATGGTATATTTTTGTAATACTTATTAAATATTAACACTTGGTACATAAATACATTTAAAAATACAATATTTTTTTATTAAGAATATAAACGGGTTGGCGGGTCAACCCGTTTATTTTTTGAGAAACCCATATATGACCCGTTTAATAAACAGGTTGGCGGGTTGGCGGGTTAGCGGGTTGGCGGGTTGAAAAACTCAACCCAAACCCATTTATTTCGTGTCGTGTCGCGGGTCGTGTCGCGTGTCGTGTCGAGAATTGCCAGCCCTATGACCTACCACATAGATCCAAATTCTAGGTTGCATGTACACATAGGATTGTTTGTATAAAGTCCATCAGATAATTCCGAAGCGAGATTGTCCGGGGCGAAGTCTTCCGAGGTATGCGAGGCCCTTCTGAAGCAAAACAGGAGGTTCCGAAATGAGCTTGCTCTTTCAAGTTTCTCATTTCGTTTTGAGTTGGTTTCGACTAACGATACTTCATAGGAAGATTTGTTAGAGATTTGAGGTACATAGAGATATTTGGGAGAGGTTTAAGATACATAGATAGATTTGGGAGAGATTTGATATACATATAGAGATTTGGATCATAACAATACACAGCTCATTAGGAATCATAATGTAAATTTAACGCGTTAATACAAGCTTTACAATAGTTGATGCTTGCATGAGAACAAAATTTCCTAGCTAAAATTGCTACTTGTGACATCATCCCCCCGTTAGAAGGAATTTCATCCCAAAATTCTTCTTAAAGGTAGGATCATGAACGTGAGAATAAGTGAGGGTACTTCTTCATCTTTTCTTCGCGTTCCCAAGTGAATTCTAGTCCACGCTCATCGAACCTTCACAATCAGAATACGACTTTGTTTCATGCGCTTCACTTTCTTATCCATTATCTCGACTGGTTCTTCGACGATCAAGAGATTCTCGTTTATCTCAATCTCTTCTATAGGAATAACAAGGGTTTCATTTGATAATCACTTCTTCAAATTTGATACATGGAACACCGGGTGTACGTTGCTGAGCTCCGAAGGTAGCTGCATCTTATAGGCCACCGGACCACTTCGGTCAAGAATCTTGAATGGTCCAATGTATCATGGGTTTAACTTTGCTCGTTTCCCAACATGGATCATCCCTTTCCAGGGAGATACTTTTAATAACACTCGATCTCCGACTTGGAACTCCAAAGGTTTTCGTCGTTTGTCAGCTTAACTCTTTTGTCGGTCACGCGATGCTTGGAGTCGGGCTTTGATTTGGATTATCTTCTCTGTAGTTTCTCGGATGATTTCTGGTCCTGTGAGGGTGTTGCTTGGCGATTTCCCTTTGACCACCTGTGTTTCAACCACTTCAGCCCAACAGAGGGGCAATTTGCACTTCCGGCCATACAAGCCCTCGAAGGGAGCGACTCCTATGCTCGTGTGATAGCTGTTGTTATATGAAAATTCAACTAGGGGTAGGTGGGTATCCCAGGCTTTGCCAAAATATATTACACATGATCGGAGCATGTCTTCTAGAGTCTGAATAGTTCGCTCGTTTTGGCCATCACTCTGAGGGTGGTAGGCAGTGCTCATATCCAGTCGGGATCCCAATGCTTTCTGGTGAGACTACCAAAAACGAGAGGTGAATCTACTATCCCAATCCGAGATAATAGATATAGGGACTCCATGAAGTCTCACCACCTCTTTTAGGTATATTCGCGTTACCCTTTCCATTTTGTACGTCTCCTTTATTGGCAAGAAATGGGAAGATTTTGTTAATTGGTCAACGATCACTCATATAGTATCCAAACCGTCTGCCGTCTTGGGTAGTTTGGTTATAAAATCCATTGTTATCCTCTCCCACTTCCACTCGGGTATTTCGGGTTGCTGAAGTAGACCCGAGGGCTTCTGATACTCCACTTTAACTTTGGCACAAATGAGACACTTGCCAACATAAGTGGCAATCTCCGCTTTCATATCCGGCCACCAATAATGTTGCTTGATATCCAGGTACATCTTGTCGGAACCCGGATGGATAGAGTACCTTATTATGTGAGCCTCATTCACTATCACGTCCCGAAATCCACCGAACCTCGGTGTCCAGTTTCGGTCCATAAGATAATAGGCTACGCCTTCTTTGACCGTCAGAATCTTTTCCATTCCGCGCAATGCCTCATGGCGACGTTTTCTGGCTTCAAGGTTTCTTGCTGTGCCTCCGTGATTTGTGAGGATAGATGGGAATGGACGGTCATTGTTAATTTCTTTACTCGGCGACTCGAGTATTCCTTTTGATTTCATGCTCATAGTCTTTTAGTAGTTCGACCCACCTTCGTTGTCTCATGTTCAATTCCTTTTGATTCAGGATGTGCTGGAGGCTCTTGTGATTTGTGAAAATGGTGCACCTTGTACCATATAGGTAGTGGCTCCAAATCTTTAAGGTGAAGACTACAACCCCCAATTCGAGATCGTGTGTGGTGTAGTTTACTTCATGGGTCTTTAGTTGCCTAGATGTGCAGGCTATCAGCTTTCCGCGCTGCATAAGCACACAACCTAACCCTTGATTTGAAGCATCCCAGTATACTACGAAGTCCTCCGTTCCTTCTGGCAAGGACAACACTGGAGCACTACAGAGGGCTTGTTTCAGGGTTTGGAAGGCAGCTTCTTGTTTGTCATTCCAATGGAAAGGTACACCCTTCTGGGTGAGAGTGGTGAGAGGCTTGGCGATTTTGGAAAAATTCTGGATGAACCTTCGACAATAACCAACAAGGCTTAAAAATTGTCGGATTTCTGTTGGGGTTCTTGGGGTTGCCCAGCTCTCGATTGCTTTGATCTTGGTAGGGTCCACATGTATTCCCTCTTCACAAACTACATGACCCAAAAATTCCATTCTACGAATCCAGAACTCGCATTTGGAGGACTTTGCGTAACGCTTCTCTGCTCTCAGTGTTCCTAAAATCTGTCGTAAGTGTCGGTTGTGCTCCTCCTTACTCTTAGAGTAAACGAGTATATCATCGATGAGAACCATCACGAAGTTGTCGAGAAATGGCTGACAGACTCGGTTCATCAGGTGCATAAAGGTTGCTGGTACGTTTGTGAGACCAAAAGCCATGACTATAAATACAAAATGCCCATAACGGGGTCGGAAAGTAGTCTTTGGGATATCCTCCTCCCGGACTCTTAGTTGGTGGTATCCGGACCTAAGATCTATCTTGGAAAAGTAACTGGCTCCTTGGAGCTGGTCGAATAGATCATCGATTCGAGGGAGTAGGTATCGATTCTTGACGGTGAGCCTGTTTAATTCTTGATAATCGATGCACATTCCGAAAGATCCATCTTTCTTTTTGACAAACAGGATCGAAGGTCCCCAAGGTGAAAAGACCGGCCTGATGAATCCTTTGTCGAGAATTTCGCTTAATTGACTGAGCTGACCTGTAGGGAGATTTGGCGATTGGAGTGGCTTCAGGTACAAGATCGATTCGGAACTCGACCTGGCGCTCGGGAGGGTCTCTTGGAAAATCCTCGAGAAATACATCGGGAAAGTCACGTACTTTAGGAATATTATTAATGCTTTTCTCCTCCTTTGTTTTATCCATGAAATGAGCAAGAAAGGCGTGATTCTTTTTATGCAAGCACTTTTGTGCTTGGATGCAAGAATGAGTCAAAGCTTTGCACCGAGTTTATCGCCATAAACGATTAGGGTTTCGTTATTGGGTAGATGAAGGCGAACAACCTTCTCGTGACATATAATCTCAGCATGGTGGGGGCTTATCCAATCAATGCCAATAATAACATCAAAGCTCCTAATATTAACAGGCATCAAACTGATTGGGAAGGAGTGATTATTTAATGTTAGTGTGCACCCTACGTAGATATCGTTGGTTGTTTCCATTTTACCATTGGCTATTTTGACTGTAAAAGTTTCGTTCAATTTGTGGGGATTTTGATTGGGTAGGTGTTTGAATCTATGACTTACGAAGCTTTGCCCAACATCACTATCAAATAAAATACACGCATAAGAGTTGTTGAGGGGAAACGTACCAGTCACCACTGTTGGATTTTGCACTGCCTCTCCTTGCCCCATGGTTAGGACCCTTACTTCATTCTAATTGTTGTTCTTTGGGCAGTTGCATTTAAAATGGCCGGTTTCCTCACATCCGTAACATGCACGGCTGGATCCGGCGTTGTTGTCATTGGGTTGCTTGTTTTGTTGTGGGGGCATCTTGCAATACCAGACAGTGTGTCCTTTTCGATTGCAGTTCGTGTATTGGAATTCCTTGCATGCCCCGTAGTGGTGATAGTTACACTTTTCACATTTGGTATTGGAACCCGCGTATGACTTTGTTGGCGCTGTTGTGGTTGAGGTTGGGGCGGTTGGGGCTGGTGCGGATGGAGCGGTTGCAGAAAGGACTTCCATGGTCTGTGGTTTCTTAGATGGCCCTGAATTCTTTCGTCCTTTACGCTTGTTCTCCCATTTCTTCTTGTTCCCTCCTTCTTGTTTGCTTTCTCCCTCGATCGCTTTGGTACTTTTCTTGTCGTGGTGATCATAAAGCTTCTTGGCTAAGCGCTTTGCACTGTCATAGGTCTCGGGTTTCGAGGCAATCACATTACCTTGAATGGTAGGCGTCAACCTTGAGATGAATCTTTTGACCTTTCCCTCAGACATGATCATACCAGGACACAAAAGGGCTAGTTCATTAAACCTCGAGATGTATGCGTCAATGTCCGAGTTCTGCACCGTAAGGTTCCACAGTTTTTGCTTGAGTTTTGGTACCTCCCCTCGGGGACAGTACTCGGTGATTAACATTTCATTGAGTTCCTCCCAGGACATGGCGTTTGCAACGGGGAGTGTCATGGACTCAATGTGATCGTTCCACCATGACAATGCTTGGTCGATGAAGGTGCAGGCTGAAAATTTGACTTTACATCCCTCCGGACATTCGCATATCTCGAACACCGACTCAACCTTCTTGATCCATCATTTCAAAGCTATGACTCCTCCAGTCCCGTTGAAAGTGCAGGGTCTTGCATTGGAAAAGTCCTTATAGGTACATGCCTTTACAGGTCCTTGATTCATCCCTTGGTGGGAACTTCCCGTCCCTTAACCATTTCCACCACCATTATTTACGTTTTGAATGTGAGCTAGAGCCGCTGTTACTGTAGCTTGAAAGGCCCCAGAGTTCATCTCCGGTGGGGTGGCGGTGGTGGTGCTGCGTTGTTATTCTTACGGATCAGTCTCCTCGATATCTTTCTGTCATGGATCAGAAGGAAAATGAGTATCCAATGTATTTTTTTTTTCACAATTACTTCATTATAGAATAGTATCGGTGATTTGGTTGCGTACAAGCAAGTGTATGCATAAAATGAACATGTAATAATAGTGATAGAACAAATAACAGGTAACACATCATAAGAATATATATATATATATATATATATATATATATATATATATATATATATATATATATATATATATATCCGTTTTTCATTGATGTTAATTTCTTGAGTAAATGAAAATTTGCCTTCATAAGGCATACAATACATGAAGTGAAATAAAATCTAACAGAGTAACGACTCCATGAGTAGTATAATCACTTAATGATGTAGTCGAGAGTACATAGAGTAGTGCATAAAGGAAAATCGATACGGTGACGAGTAAACTGGTACTAGCCATGAAGAGTAGGGTGTGGTGGTGCTGACGACGAGGTAGATGCACCTTGAAGTCTAGCCAGGTGGTGCTCGGCGTCCCGAAGCCGCGCTTCCAATGCTGCCTGGCGCGCTTGGTAGTCCCTGACTACCTCCTGTGTCATCCTCTCCGCACGCTCAACCGCAACCCCCATGGACACCATTTGGCCAGCGGTTTCCTGTGTCTACTCGCCAATGTTGCGTGTCTTCCTTACCATCACAGGTAGGGCTCGCTCTACAGGTCCACCGTGACTCAAGTCGTAGTAGTCCCGATTCATACCAAAGGGAGGTTGTACTCCTTGTTGACGACTCCAATTCTAGATCTCGTGCGCCCATGGAGATGTAAGACCATTGGGGCCCATCCTATATGGGGGCAACATTGCCATATAGAGCAAATTGATAACTTCGGACTTAGCGTCCGAGTCATCAGCGTCGCTGCCATCCTCCTCCTCGTCTGAGTAGGCTACCGGTTCTGCCGGTCCTACCATAGGCTCCTCCTCATTGGGCTCCTATTCTGGTTCCTCTTCAGGTTCTTCCTATGGCTCCTCCTCGAGTTCTTCCTCGGGCTCTAACCATCCGCCATTCCCCTGGTTGGGGAAATAGGGATCTCCAGGATGATGAAATCCAGCCATAGTGTCTGCACGAGGGGTGAAGAACATCTAAGGAGAGTGAGTGTAAATAGGTTCCAAAATACTCCTATGGTATTTTACTTGTTTAGGTTTGGCTCTTAGATCTTTTGGATATCGAGTTGGGAAGTTTAAGAATTGTCATAACACCACTACCACTCCCAAACACGTGTTGGTCGTATCTCAAATAAATATAGTTGACCAGGCTATATTTATCCCAGATATTATTACATAACTGTCCAGGTTTGACTGTAGTGTTCAACCTTTAAGTTCTTTTTGTTTTGTTCCTGTTATGATACGACCCTCTCAAGTATGTATACTTTTAGTCAGAGTGTTTTAGTCCCATTGTATTTATAGTTATATATCTTGTATGGCTAGATATACTAGTTCACTATAAACAATGCTCTGATACCAATTTGTCACACCCCCAGACCAGAACGGAGGAAATGTCCGGAGGCGGGTGACGTCATTGTGTAGTATCATAACAATTGAATATAAATGAAACGTAGCAAATCCAAACATTATACATCAATATATCACACTTACATTGTTTACATCTTGTTTATGTTCTTGAAATACACAAAAGAGACAACATTGAATAAATTCCAACGTACATCAAAAATAATCTTGAATCCCCATGTCACTGACCTACTTATTGATTTCCTGAGAATACAAGTCGTTTGAAAAGCATCAACATAAAATATGTTGGTAAGTTGATAAGCATTTTGTATAAAAATCTCTATTAGTTGGAAAACCAGAAAATCCCATATTTTCTTATCAAATGGTTATAAGTCTTGTTTCCAATCAAGTATAGTTGCATGTTTGTTCTAGTTTATCATTTTTCGTAATCATATAAAGTCGTTTTCCACGGAAAATCCTATATTTTCTGATGTATAAAAATGGTAGTACTAACACCCTAGGACTTGTGTGGTAAAAGCTTCGTTTGATGTATCCAGACAATAGTTTTTTATAATCGAAAGGTGTAACTTGTGTAAAGTACTAAATATTAACTGTTATATTCTTAGTGAGTCGTTATAACCATACTAATATGACGGAGTGCCTATTCTGACGTTCTTTAGACATCTGTTTTGTTTAAGACATTTGTTACCCTAGACTGGCCTATCTAGTTGTAGCGAACAACGAAGGTGCGGGGAGTCAACCCCATATAGATCTATACACAAATTCCCGCTCCCCCTCCAGGAGACTCTGGTTATAACTCATACTAGACTTAAAGCGTACACTATTATATATATATATATATATATATATATATATATATATATATATATATATATATATATATATATAGGTACTGTGAAGATGCGTCTAACTAGATTACTAACAGGTGTTTGTATCAAAAATCGTTGTAATCCGTTATTTATTACATAAATAACAATGGTGTACTCATTCACTAGATATTTCTATTTCTTTTGTAGAAAATATTCCTTTTTAAATAAGGTTTGTCAAAATGAGCCAATATTCTTGATGTTGGCGAAATGGTCCTTTGTTTTATAATTTGTCAAAAGGTGGCTCAAAGCTATGTGAATTATTGAAAGTGGTCCATTTCCTCCAAAATACTTGTTTAAGCAATTTTTGTAACAAACCGTTATTTCAAACCTATGTAATAATGTAGGTCAATTTGTAGTTTTTTTTAAAATAATAAAGAGAAATTTTAGCATACTGTGTATATCTACGTAATTGACCCTCAAAAATAAAGTACTAAACATACTCGATTGGGATGAACAAAGTGGTAGAGATTGTAACAAGGTTCCAAAAATATAAAGAACACTAAAATCCGAGTTATAATGAAAAAGTTATGACCAATCGAAGATCCGCGACAAAACCGGCAAAACACTGTTCAGTATAAAAAGTGAATATTCAATAAAAGGCTTTTTAGCCATAACAATCTTAATGAAAGTTGTAGATTATGCTAAACCGAGAACTTTCATATAAACAACGCCAAAATCTGACTTCGTATGAGGAACTTATGATTTTTTTAAGTTTCAGTATAGTGGTGTACAACTAAAAACTCGAAATAAAGATCGAGTGATTATTAGCCGACACAACCTAAATGAGAATTGAAGGTCTCGTCAATAGTAGTATAACGGTAAAAATACAGACAAAAATGGACGTCGGATGAAGAAGTTATGAATTTTTAACGGAATTTTCCTGTTCTGGCCTGTTAAAAATATAACTTTAAAAAAAGTCAAAATTAGCCGAAGGAGTCTAAACGAAAGTTGTAGAGCATGTCTCACCTACGCGTGGATATAAAGAACGTCAAAAATGTAGGTCGTAGGCAAACGTTATGAAATTTTTAAAATTGGAAAAGGAAGTACGCTCCGCGTACATACGTACGCCCAACGTACTCCGAAACACGGACCTACTTCAGCTACGTCGACGCTCCGTCACCCCATCCTCACTTGCATGCCATGCATGAAAACTAGCCCCGTCGCGTAACTACTAGACTGGGCACGTACGCTACGCCCAACGTACGCACGTACGCCCAACGTACGGGAAGCCTCAGCCTCCTATAAATAGGAACCGAAGCCTTCGGGTTTAGGTGTTCATTTTCAAACCTCTCTCCTATATTACTCACTTTTAAGTCCCTCAAGACTATGTCGATGCCCTGGTGAGATGTTCAAACCCCGACGACAGCCCGATGCCCCGAAATTCTCGAGAAGCTAACCTCTCTCAAGTCGAAACTCTGCCCGATTGAAGCCAGTTTTTCGTCAAATAAACTCCTTTCCAGAAAACAAAACTCTGTCCAAATCACCACTTATCAAGTGAGTTCATACCCCCTTATTTTCATAATTTTTAATGTTTAAAGGTAGGGAATACAAGTATATCACAAGAACTTTGTGTTACAAATAAATGATTTCAAATCACGATAAAACGACATTAAGGCATCAAAAATACTTCAAATATTGAACTCTTTTATAAACTTATATTTTCCCCAAAATTCATTCATATATATATATATATATATATATATATATATATAAGATTTAAAAGGCTTAGGACTAATACTTCATTCTAGGTCATTTTCCTTGTTTGGATGTGGACTTATAGTACCGGTTATTTGTCCGAATGTCGTTTAAATTTTACTTATATATAAAATTGTATATGTATATAAATATAAAAGTTATTTCATCAGTTTAACTATGCTTTGTAACATGTTGAGCAAGGGGTTACATGCAAAAATAGTTAAATACCAGTTCAGAAAGTACATATAAATTATAATAGGTATAATTTAAGATACATAGAACAATAATTCATAATTCTAGTATACTAGTATACACCGTTTTACAAGAAACAAAGGTTTGATTCAAAACAAGTCAACGGTTTACAGTTTTCAAATAAATGTCAAGAGTACTAATTCACGAACATATAATCAATCATTTATTTCAGAATGATTGGGTTTTCATTATACATGTAACGTTTAAATGCTTTTTATGAGACATTCAATTCAGGTTGTTTAAATTCATTTAAACAACCAAGTCAAAGTCATGATAATTATAACCAGAGTCTCCAGTCAGGGGATCGAAACAAGTTTTGTGTAGATTTATATTCGGATTGACAACCCCGCACTCAGGCTGCTAGCTATAGTCAGGCATACACGCCAATGAGTGACAATTGTTATCAATAGTTTAAACGCTTACAAAGCGTTTGTTTTAGGCCATTCAGTCACAGTATGGTTATAATAACTCATTAAAAAGATATTAACAATACGTTAGTGTATAAACAAATAAACGTAAGTACATCTTCAAAGTATTTACAAAAATACAAACTACAATAGTATATTAGAGTTTTTAATAACAACTGGTGAAACCAAGCACACTCTCAGTTACAAGTTTTACAAATACAAAAAATTGGTTTACAAATAGAACGATTTTATGGGAATAAAACTACTTTTCATATACAACAGAAAATATTGGATTTTCTGTAACAGTTTACATAGTCAAAATATAGGGATATTCTTTCAAACAGAAAGACTTATGCACTCACTCAACTTTATGTTGATACTCTCTTTTCAAATTATTTGTATTCTCAGGGAAATAATAAACAGGTACTCCCTGAGCTTTTGATAAGATGGAGCTATTTTGAGTCATATCATCTACTATTGTATAACTATTTTGGTTTCAGTATACATTGATTGAACACATGTAAATACTTATACTTTTTAAATACAATGGTTGTTTGTTCTTTGATTACTATGATACATGTTTTGTGATACTACAAATGAAGTCCTCCACCCTCGGACGTTTTTGCTGTCTAGTTTGGGGGTGTGTCTGATTGGTATCGGCGTATTGTTTATAGCGAACTCAGTATATCAATCCATAAAAGGTATACAAACTATAAATACATTGGGGCTAGGAGCTCTGACTACAAGTATACTTTTTAAAACTTTTAGTATTTTACAAGAAGTATACTAACACTCATACCTATAAGTACACAGTCATAAGAACTTAAAAGTATTTGGATGTTGAACACTAGAGTCAAGCCTGGATAGTTATGTAATCATATTTCGGATAATATAGCCTGATCAACTATATTCATTTCAGATATGACCAACATGTGTTAGGGAGTGATAGTAGTGTTGTGACATGTCTAAAACTTACCAACTACAAAAGAAACTCTAGAGCAGAACATAAAATACTATAAGAATGTTTTAAACATCGATATGCTTTAGTTTTTCATGCATTTCTCATGACCATATTCTCGTACAGATTGATCAGGCGAGAGTTTCGATCAACCGAATACTAGAAGTCACGTCTACCTCCCAACAAAATGCCACAAATATTCATCATCTAGACAAAGATCATGATGAAACCGGACACCACACTGACATGCTCCATGTGGAAATGATTGCGGCTCATATTGAAATGAGAGCACTCCAAGAGCGTCAGACTGCTCTGGAGAGGTGATTGAGGGAGTCAGAATCTCATAAGGCAGGGCCCAGTACTAGGATCCATACCTGCCGCAAGTAGTGTTTACACTACTTCTACTTTATATTTTTATGTAACGAATGTATGTATTACTTTTCACGATATGTACAAACCGAGTATCAATAAAGTAACAAGCACTTAACTTCAACAAGAGTTATTACAATTTTCATAAACATCCTATTTCAAAGTTTTGGTTTATAGACATGTTTTAGTGTTATTTTTCATATTTATCAATACGACCGTGAAAATTTTATTTTTCAGTAGGTCGGTTTGATGTTGACACTTTCGCAGTATTGTGGTATATTATAGACCTGTTTTAAGGTCAAGTATCCAGGTTACATAATATACCAACACAATCGACATATATTTTCATACTCTTTGAAAAATAACCACTCAAATTCATATCATCCTATTGCAAGTTGTATTTGCAATACATTTCTATTTCCAATCCTTTACAAGAGCCATATTGAATTAAGTGTTTAGTTCAGAGATATCAAATTCATATTCCTTCTTGATATCTTACCATCTTTTTACTTTTTAATTTTTATAGGAAAATATGCCTCCTCATAGAAATACAAGACATAGAAATGAAGCACCGACGCCACCTCCACCACCACCTCCTCAATTCGACGCTGTTATGTTTCAAGCAGCGGTCACGGCAGCTGTAGCGGCTGCCATGTCTCATATCAATACTCCTGGTGCTAGTGGGTCGAGAGCTAGTGCATATCCTTCTAACCATGGCGAGAGTCATGAGCACTCACGAGAGTGCACTTATAAAGACTTCAGACTTCTCGAATGCCAAACCAAGGACCGTTAATGGAACTGGAGGAGTAATGGTTTTAAGGCAATGGATTGAGAAAACAGAAGCAATCTTTGGAATTTGCTCCTGTCTAGAGGGTAGAAAAGTTAAATTTGCTGCCTGTACTTTTTCAGATAGGGCCCTAACATGGTGGAATGGCCATGTTAAGTCACTGACTTTGATAGTGGCTAATACTAAAAGCTGGGAGAACTTAAAAACCATGTTGATGAGGGAATACTGACAGCGAGGGGAAATTCAAAAACTTGAGCAAGAACTTTGGGGTCATACCATGGTCGGTGCAGACATAACAACTTACACAAATCGGTTCTATGACTTGGCGATTCTGTGTCCAAAAATGGTTGCTCTAGAGAGAAAAAAGATTGAAAGGTATATTTAGGGACTGTCGCCCCATATACAGGCAAGTGTCATTAGATCTAGGATTGTTACCTTTGACAGTGCTAAGGAACTGGCACTGTCACTTATTGACCATGGAAATCGTCAAAATTTTGTGGTTGCTGCCCAGAACAACCTAAGGAGAACAACAACAACAACAACAAGGGTTGGAACAAAAGGAAGGGCAAATCTTCTCTGGAACCTTCAAAGAAGCAACAAGTAGTGGCAGTCCATGCCACTACTGTACCTGCTACTATGTTTGTTGTTGCCCCTAATAACCCAGCACCAACTAAGCCCTATGATGGTAACCTCCCTAAATGCAACAAGTATAATTTTCACCACACTGGAAATTGCCAAGAAATGCAGTGCCGTAACTGCAACAGGAATGGGCATAATGCCCGATTCTGTTAAATACCACCTCAACTACTTAACCAAGTACCCGCCGCTGGAGTAGGTCGAGCATGCTACCAATGCGGTGATATGTGGAATTTCAAGAGAGATCGTCCAAAAGCTGGAAATGTTGGTGGGGTTGGGAGGATTTTAGCACTGGGTTACGAAGAAGCAGTGGAAGACCCTGCAGTGGTCACAGCTACGTTCCTTCTCAACTATACTTATGCATGCATTCTATTTGATTGTGGTGCTAAGAGGAGCTTCGTGAGCC
Organism: Lactuca sativa; assembly: GCF_002870075.4. Taxonomy (NCBI): domain Eukaryota; kingdom Viridiplantae; phylum Streptophyta; class Magnoliopsida; order Asterales; family Asteraceae; genus Lactuca; species Lactuca sativa. Next base: position 136,097,884 of record NC_056624.2, read on the forward strand.
ATAATTTTAAACATCTACTAAATCGAAACTCCCAACCACTAAATGAAACTTTCACAGTAGAAATGGCTAACGGGAAATCCGAATCCACCAACGATATATACATAGGATGTACCCTTACCTTGAATGACTTGTCTTTCCCAATAGACCTTATGTCGGTCTCTATCAAAAGTTTTGACGTCATAATAGGTATGTATTGGTTGTACCCCAACCATGTCGACATCCTATGCTATGAAAGAGCTATTCGCTTGAACTTGCCAACTAATGAAACTCTTATTATTTACGGCGACAAACCCGAAACAAACCTTCAGATCATTTCTTGCATCAAGGCACATAAATACCTTCGCAAAGAGTACTGTGCATTCCTAGCTCACGTCGTAGACAAAAAGAAAGAAGTGAAAGAAATCGCGAGCATTCCTGAGGTCTGCAACTTTCCCGATGATCTTCCAGGGGTGCCTCCCGAACGACAAGTCGAATTTCGAATTGACTTAATCCCTTGAGCTACCCATGTAGCCAAATCTCCCTATCGTCTTGCACCTTCTGAAATGCAGGAATTATCCAGCCAGCTTAACGAAATCCTAAGCAAAGGTTTCATAAGACCAAGCTTCTCACCCTGGGGAGCACCGGTTTTGTTCATAAAGAAGAAGGATGGATCATTTCGCATGTGCATAGACTACCGCGAGCTGAATAAACTTACCATCAAGAATCGATATCCTCACCTCGAATTGGCGATCTATTCGACCAACTTCAAGGTGCGAACTACTTCTCGAAGATAGACTTAAGATCCGGGTATCACCAGTTATGATTTTTTGAGGAAGACGTTCCCAAAACCGCGTTCAGAACTCGTTATGGTCATTACGAGTTTATAGTGATGCCATTCGGATTGACGAATGCACCTGCTGTGTTCATGGACCTAATGAACAGAGTGTGTCGTTCATTCATGGACAAATTCATCATTGTCTTCATTGACGACATCGTTATCTACTCAAAAAGAAAAGAGGAACATGGCCAACATCTTTGTCAAATATTACAAACTCTTAGATCAGAGAAGCTATATGCGAAGTTTTCAAAGTGTGAATTTTGGATCAGGAAGGTTGATTTCCTAGGTCACGTGGTCAGTTCAGAAGGAATACACGTTGACCCTTCCAAAATAAAGGCAATTGAAAACTGGTTAGCACCCAAAACACCTACATAAATCCGTCAATTCTTAGGTCTTGCTGGCTATTATCGCAGATTCATTCAAAATTTCTCTCGAGTAGCTAAGCCTCTTACTTCCCTGACCCAAAAGGTTGTAACCTTTAGCTGGGGAGAAAAGGAAGAAACAACGTTCCAAATGTTGATGCGAGCTTTGTGTAGTGCACCGATCCTTTCTCTCCCTGAAGGGATAGAGGATTTTGTAGTGTACTGTGATTCTTCTAATCAAGGGCTTAGAAGTGTTCTTATGCAAATAGGAAAGGTTATATCCTATGCCTTAGGACAGCTAAAGACACATGAAGTCAACTATACAACACATGACCTTGAACTAGGAGCAGTGGTGTTTTCTCTAAAGATCTGGAGACATTACTTACATGGCACGAAATGCACAATATTCATGGACCATAAAAGTCTCCAGCACATCTTCGATCAGAAAGAGATGAACATGAGACAACGATGATGGATGGAGCTACTGAACGATTATGAATGTGAAATTCTTTATCACCCTGGTAAAGCAAACGTAGTAGTTGACACCCTTAATAGAAAAAGAATACTCGGGACTCCGGGTAAAGTCGTTGACCATAAGAATCCATTCGCATCTGTCCACGTAGATCCAAGAAGCTCAACTTGAAGCCTTGAAACCCGAAAATGTGGCAGGTGAAACCCTGAGAGGAATGGATAAGAACTTTGAAATCAAGGATGATGGAGTCTGTTATTTCAAGAACCGGATCTGGACACCAAATTTCGGTGGTTACAGAGAAGTGGTTATGAATGAAGCACACAAAATCCGATACTCCATCCACCCAGGTTCAGACAAGATGTATCTGGACCTTAAGAAACTATACTGGTGGCCTGACATAGTGGCCAAAATCGCTACTTTTATGGGCAAGTGCCTTACTTGTGCCAAAGTTAAGGTAGAGTACCAGAAACCTTCAGGTTTATTACAACAACCTGAAATCCCTGAATGGAAGTGCGAGCGGATTACAATGGATTTCATAACCAAGTTACCCAAGACATCGGGTGGTTATGACACTATTTGGGTAATCATCGACAGATTAACCAAATCCGCACAATTCTTACCAATCAAGGAGACCCACAAGATGGGGAAGCTAACAATAACTTACCTCAAGGAGATTGTTAGACTGTACGGTGTGCCAATATCTATTATTTTGGACCGAGATAGTAGATTCACCTCTCGTTTCTACCAGTCTTTACAAAACTTTCTAGGAACTAGGTTGGACATGAGTACAACCTACCATCCACAAACCGACAGACAAAGTGAGAGGACGATTCAAACACTAGAAGACATGTTACGAGCTTGCGTGATAGACTTTGGAAATGCATGGGATATTCATTTAACCCTTGTTGAATTCTCTTATAACAACAGTTATCACATTAGCATAATGGTTGATCCATTCGAAGCCCTCTATGGCCGCAAGTGCAGATCCCCTCTGTGTTGGGCTGAAGTGGTTGCCACGCAGCTAGCTAGAGGTCAAACTCCTGATAATGCTCTCACTGGTCCGGAAATTATTCGAGAAACTACCGAGAGGATCGTACAAATTTGCGAGCGACTTAAAGCTTCCAGAGATAGACAAAAAAGCTACACTGACAAAAGGAGAAAACCCTTGGAATTCCAGGTTGGTAACTGTGTCTTGTTAAAGGTCTCATCCTAGAAGGGCATGATTCATTTTGGAAAGCGTGAAAAACTGAATCCAAGGTACATAGGACGATTCGACATTCTTGCCAGAATCGGTCATGTAGCTTACAAACTTCGACTACCCCAAGAGCTAAGTAACGTTCATCCTACTTTCCACGTTTCGAACATGAAAAAGTTTCTATCCGACGAGACTCCTGTGATCCCACTCGAGGAAATCGAGTTAAACGAGAGCCCCAATTTTGTGGAGGAACCCATAGAGATTCTAGATTGGGAAGTTAAGAAAACCAAACAAAGTCGTATCCCAATAGTGAAGGTTCGCTAGAATGCAAAGCGGGGATCTAAATTCACTTGGGAGCGGGATGATCAAATACAACAGAAATATCCACATCTTTTTCCCTAGTCTATCTATAATGTTATTTTCAGGATGAAATTCTCTCTAATGTGGGGATAATGTAACAAACCGTTATTTCAAACCTATGTAATAATGTAGGTTAATTTGTAGTTCTTTATAAAACAATTTAGAGAAATTTTAGCATACTGTGTATCCTTACGTAATTGACCCTCAAAAATAAAGTATTAAACAATCTTGATTGGGATGAACAAAGTGGTAGTGATTGTAACAAGGTTTCCAAAAATATAAAGAACACTAAAATCCGAGTTATAACGAAGAAGTTATGACCAATCAAAGATCCGCAACAAAATCGACAAAACACTGTTCACTATAAAAAGTGAATTTTCAATGAAAGGCTTTTCAACCATAACAATCTAAATGAAAGTTGTAGATTATGCTAAACCGAGAACTTTCATAAAAAGAACGCCAAAATTTGACTTTGTATGAGAAAGTTATGATTTTTCTAAGATTCAATATAGCAGTGTACAACTAAAAACTCGAAATAAAGATCTAGTGATTTTTTGCCGAAACAACCTAAACTAGAACTGAAGGTCTCGTCAATAATAGTACAACGGTAAAAAGACAGACAAAAACAAACGTTGGATGAAGAAGTTATGCATTTTTAACGAACTTTTCCTGTCCCGGTCTGTTAAAAATATAACTTTAAAAATAAAGTCAAAGTTAGCCAATGGAGTCTAAACGAAAGTTGTAGAGCATAGTCTCACCTACGTGTGGATATAAAGAACGTCAAAAACGGAGGTCGTAGGCAAAAGTTATGAAATTTTGAAAATTGGAAAAGGAAGTACGCCCCACGTACTCCGAAACATGGACCAACTTCGGCCACGTCAACGCTCCGTCACCCCATCTTCGCATGCATGCCATGCATGCAAACTAGCTCCGTCGCGTAACTACTATACTAGGCACGTACGCTACGCCCAGTGTACGGGGAGGCCTCAACCTCCTAAAAATAGGAACCAAAGCCTTCGGGTTTTCGAGTTCATTTTCAAACCTCTCTCCTATATTACTCACTTTTAAGCCCCTCAAGACTATTCCAACGCCCCAGTGACGTGTCCAAACCCCGATGACAGCCCAAAGCCCCGAAATTCTTGAGAAACTAACCTCTCTCCAGTTGAAACTCTGCCCGATTAAAGCCGTTTTTTTGTCAAATAAACTCCTTTCCAGAAAACAAAACTCTGTCCAAATCACCACTTATCAAGTGAGTTCATACCCCCGTATTTTCATAATTTTTACTGTTTTAAAGGAGGGGAGGAATACAAGTATAACACAAGAAATTTGTGTTACAAATAAATGATTTCAAATCACGATAAAACGACATTAAGACATCAAAAATACTCCAAATATTGAACTCTTTTATAAACTTATATTTTTACCCAAAATTCATATATATATATATATATATATATATATATATATATATATATATATATATATATATATAAGATTTAAAAGGCTTAGGAGTAATAACTCATAGGTCCTTTTCCTTGTTTGGATGTGGACTTATAGTACCGGTTATTTGTCCAAATGTCGTTTAAATTTTACTTATATATAAAATTGTATGTGTATACAAATATAAAAGTTATTTGATCAGTTTAATTACCCTTTGTAACATGTTGAGCAAGGGGTTACATGCAAAAATAGTTAAATACCAGTTCAGAAAGTATATATAAATTATATTAGGTATAATTTAAGATGCATAGAATAATAATTCATAATTCAAGTATACTAGAATACACTGTTTTACAAGAAACAAAGGTTTGATTCAAAACAAATCAAGGGTTTACAGTTTTCAAGTACATATCAAGAATACTAATTCACGGACATACAATCAATCATTTATTTTAGATTTTTTGGGTTTTCATTATACATGTAACGTTTATATGCTTTTTATAAGACATTCAATTCAAGTTGTTTAAATTCGTTTAAATAACCAACTTAAAGTCCTGATAATTATAACCAGAGTCTCTAGTAAGGGGATCGAAACATGTTCTGTGTAGATTTATATTGGGATTGACAACCCCCCACTCAGGCTGCTAGCTACAGTCAGGCATACACGCCAATGAGTGACAATTGTTAACAACAATTTAAACGCTTACAAAGCGTTTGTTTCAGGCCATTCAGTCATAGTATGGTTATATTAACTCATTAAAAAGATATTAACAATACGTTAGTGTATAAACAACTAAACGTAAGCACATCTTCAAAGTACCAGTTTACAAAAATACAAACTACAATAGTATATTACAGTTTTCAATAACAGCTGGTGAAACCAGGCACACTCTCAGTTACAAGTTTTACAAATACAGAAAATTGGTTTACAAATAGAATGGTTTTGTGGGAATAAAACTACTTTTCATATACAACAGAAAAAATAGGATTTTCTTGAACAGTTTACATATTCAAAATACAGAGACATTCTTACAAACATAAAGACTTGTGCACTCACTCAACTTTATGTTGATACTCTCTTTTCAAATTACTTGTATTCTCAGGGAAATAATAAACAGGTACTCCCCGAGCTTTTGAGAAGATGGAGCTATTTTGAGTCATATCTTCTTCTATTGTATAACTATTTTGGTTTCAACATACATTGATTGAACACATGTAAATACTTATCCTTTTTAAATACAATGGTTTTTTGTACTTTGATTACTATGATACTTGTGTTGTGATACTATAAATGAAGTCCTCCACCCCCGGACGTTTCTGCCATCTGGTTTGGGGGTGTGATAATTTTTGACGTAAATACTTATGGGTTTTGTCATAAAAACTTGTAACTTATATTTTGTAACATACTAGTTCTTGCTTCTTTGTATAATTTCTGAAATATGATTCAAACACTTGAGACTTACCCACGAATTCGAGTTCTTGGTGTTTTCATAACTTTAGCACATATAATTTAGCATACAAGCATAACAAGCAAATAAATCAAGGCTTAAAACAAGGTTTTGACTTGTATTCTCCCCCAAAAACAATAAAAACTCCAAAAAGTAGGGGTATGAAGCTCACCTTGGTTTAGCTTGTTGGATGATTTGAATAGGTGTTAAGGAGTTTCCAAGTTCTAACATTTGAAGGGTTTGATAACTCTTTGAACTTTAGAATATCCTAAGAATATGTACCCAAAATTTTTATGTGTAAATATAATGAAATTTACAGAATAATGTGGAGAACCACTAGTCAAGAAGATGAGATACTTACAAAATTTTTCTAGAAATTGCTTTGAACGAATATGACTTGAAGCTTGAATAAGTTGAGAGCACACTTAGGAGTTCACAAATTGTGGATTTGAGAAGTTGGATACGAGGAAGAGTTGTTCAGGTTTTGTAATAGGGAGGATAAGGAGTGACTTGACACTTGCTTGGAGTACTAGTAGACAAAGCTTTGTTATCAATGGTTATTTTGTGTTTTACTGGGATTTGCATGGGAAATGGGGGATTACATCAAATCATAAAGTCAGACCCCCTTATCACTTTATGATTTAATATAATACTTTTATAAATATTAATTATTATTTTATGTAAATATGTTTTAAATATTCAAATTTGGCATAAAATAAGGGTTTAAGGGGTCTAAGTTATGAAAAATATGAGTTTCGTGGGATTCCTGACATCAAAATGCCTAAAATGAAGAAAAGTTTCGAAATGGTCTAAAATCCGGGGCCAAATAGTGACTTCCAGAGCCACTTTGTGAGTTTCGAAGTTCATCTCATGTTCCAGAGTCAGTTCACAAATTTCGGAGTCAATTCTGCTTTTATCCGGAACAACTTCCTTCTGAGGCTGCGAGCGTTCCCAGGTTACAAGGCGTCCGGTCCGAAGGTGCAAAACCTTCCGGAGTACGTGAGGCATTCCGGAGCAAAGTGGGGGGGGTTCCAAATCAAGATAATTCCGAAGCGAGACTGTCCGGGGCGAAGTCTTCCAAGGTATGCAAGGCCCTTCTGGAGCAAAACAGGAGGTTCCGAAATGAGCTTGCTCTTTCAAGTTTCTCCTTTTGTTTTGGGTTGGTTTCGACTAAGGAAACTTCATAGGAAGATTTGAGAGAGATTTGAGGTACATAGAGAGATTTGGGAGAGATTTAAGATACATAGAGATATTTAAGAGAGATTTGAGATACATAGAGATATTTGGGAGAGATTTGGATTATAATGATACACGGTTCATTAGGAATCATAATGTAACTTTAACGCGTTAATACAAACCTTAAAATAGTTGATGCTTACATGAGAACATAATTTCCAAGCTAAAAATGCTAGTTGTGACAATATCCTGTGACTAAGTCCAATTAGTCTTTTACTCCTATCTCTTAAAATTCTTATCCGTAGAATATAAGCAGCCTCTCCCAGATCCTTCATAGCAAAAACTTTTCAAGCCAAGACTTAACCTCTTGCAAAGTTGTAATGTCGTTTCCTATAAGAAGTATGTCATCAATATATAATACCAGGAAGGTGACTATACTCCCACTAGCTTTTCAATATACACATGACTCATCTTTACATCTTTACTTCTTGAGAAGCCAAACTCCTTGACCTTCTCGTTAAATCAAAGATTCCATCTGTGAGAAAATCCTCTGGCTGACTCATGTAAACATCCTCAGCCAACTTCCCATTAAGAAAGTGATTTTGACATCCATCTGCCAAATTTGATAGTCATGAAATGCAGCTATGACGAGCATTATCCTAATAGATTTAATCTTAACCACTGGTGAGAAGGTCTCATCATAGTAAACACCTGGGGTTTGAGTAAAGCCCTTCACAACCAGTCGAGCCTTGAAGGTGTGTACCTTTCCATCCATGTCGGTCTTCTTCTTGAAGATTCATTTGTATCCAACTGTCTTATGACCTGGTACATTATCAACCAAATTCCAAACTTGCTTGTCATACATGGACTTGATCTCACTCTCCATTTCCTCTTGCCATTTGGCTGCCTCAGGGCCTGCCATTGCTTCCTTATAGTTAGCCGGTTCATCCAAATTTACCAGTCTACTGTCACTGATAAACGAGTCACCATCAGTAGTAATATCGAAACCGTATAACTTAGGTTGCAATCTAACCATATTGGAACGCCTAAGAGGTAATGACTCATCAACCGGTTCAATTGGAATCTCTTCCTCAGGTTGAGCCCTATCATTTTCAGAGGTTCCTTTATCATTTGATTCTTGAATCTTTTTCAAGATCAATTGTACTCCCACTGTCCTCTTTGCATATGATTTCTCTCTCGAAAAACTCCCCTTCGTGATACAAAGACCATGTTCTAACTAGGTCTGTAGAACAAATATCCAAAGGAATTCTATGGATAGAAATACATCTCTCACTTGAGGTTCAAGCTTTTCACGAGTCTCTCGTCTAACAAAAGCCTCACAACCCCAAACATTGATATGTGCTAACGAAGGAACCTTCCTGTCCACATCTCGTGAGGTGTTTTGGTAGCCGTATTTGTTGGGACAAGATTAAGAATATGGGTGGAAGTCTCTAAGGAACACCCCCAAAATGAAATTGGAAGAGAAGCTCAACTCATCATGGAACGAACCATGTCCAACAAGGTTCGATTTCACCTCTCAGCCGCACCATTAAGTTGCGATGTCTTAGGAGGTGTCGATTGTGAAATTATTCCACATTCCTTGAGATAGTCGTGGAACTCAATACTAAGACACTCACTGCCTCTACCGGATCTAAGCATCTTTATCTTCCTACCCAATTGATTCTCGACTTCATGTTTAATTTCCTTAAACTTTTCAAAGGTTTCTGACTTATGCTTGATTAAGTAGAGATAGCCATATATGCTATAATCATCAATAAAAGTCACATAGAATCGATTAGCATCCCTTGCAGTGGATCTGAAGGGCCCACACACATCTATGTGTATGAGTTCAACAAACCTTAACCTCTTTCACATGACCTAGTGAAAGGTGATTTTGTTATCTTACCCAAAAGACAAGCTTCGCATTCATCATCTGACCTTAGGTCAAATGATTCCAACACTCCATACTTTTGGTGATGGGCAATGCGTTTCTTGTTAATGTGTCCAAGACGACAATGCCACAAGCAGGCTTTGTCTATACCATTAAACGAATCAATTTGAAATACACTATTGCCTAAATTGTCTACACACATCACAGTTTCATAAACACCATCACAAGGTAAAGCTTCAAAAATTTTTTACCATATTTATAAGCAGAAATACAACCATTCTCACCATTAAAGAAATATCTAAATCCTTGTTTAAACAATGCATGAAAGGAAATAATGTTTCGTGTCATTTCTGACGAGTAGCAACAATTCAATAAATCTAAACTAACTCCATCACTAAGCACTAGACTATAAACTCCAATCTTGGTGATATGTGAAGATCGCCTATTCCACATGAACAAGTTTATTCTACCATGCTCCACATTATCACTTCTTCTTAGCCACTGTAAATCAGAACAAATGTGAATACCACATCCTATATCAAGGACCCAAGAACGAGAAAATGATGAGTTATTAGATAAAATAGTGTATATACCTGTAGAAGTTAGCTTTACTTTTCCATCTTTAATGTCTTGTAGATATTTAGGGCAGCTTCGTTTCCAATGCCTTTTGTCATTGTGGTAGAAGCAAGTGGACTCTTTGGGATCAGAGATAAGGGGAGCATCAGAATTGGATTTTCCTTTGGCTCCATTACTCGATGAACCAGCCTGATACTTTCCCTTCCAATTTTGCTTTGGAGTACCTTTCCTCTTTTTTGCTTTCCCGTGACCAATGGCCAGAACAGGAGCACTAGCAGGAGTGGAGGCAACACTTTTTACCTTCATTCCCGCTTCAGTTGTTTGTAGGAGGTTTGAGACAGTGGTTTCATTGTTGTTCAAATGACAAGTCAAGATGAATTGATCATAAAAACATGGCAAGGAGTTCAAGACTATGTCAATAGCCAACTCTTCATCACAATTCACATTTAGCTTGATAAGCCCTTCCACATAGTGTTTCATTCTTTGTACGTAGCTGCTAATAAATTCTCCATTTTTCATCTTGCTTGCTATGAGGGACTTTACCACATCATACTTTTCCTAACAAGCTCGCTTACGGTACTTCTCCATAAGGTCCTTGTTCATCTATTACGGCTAATAATCCTCATATTATCTCTACAATTTAGGAGTCATTGTGGCCACCATGATGCAAGCAACTTTTTTTTGCATCATTGCAGTGTTTATTTTAGGTGTCCATTTGTTCAAGAGTGGCCTTCTCTTCTTCAATCTCATCTAATGGTTTCTCAAGGACATACTCCTTATCCTCGAAACAAAAGGCCATTTTTATGTTGCGCATCCATTCATTGTAGTTTGTGCCATCTAATGACAGCTTGGAGCATATTTTCAATATGGAAAAGTTATGGTTGGAGGAGTAGGAGGAACTAGAAGAATCATTTAGAGCAGACATCTGTAAAAGAGAGGTAGATTTAGTTAGATAAGAGCAATCCTTAATATAACAACCCAAAATGAAATATTAAGGCTAGGATCCAATTAAAAAATTCACAACTTAGAAAAGGGATGCCATAATCTAATTGTAAATTTTATAATGGTAGGTAAATGACGATTTACCAATTTCACCATCGAAAAATGAAATTTGAAGGAACTTTTGTTAAGTGAAATTCCTAGATCTTTTGATACTCATTGAACATATTCAATGGCATGTATAATCTCATATTATTGTCTTCCATTTGTGACTGGGATACCGAGAATTACAAACAAGATGTGAATAACCATGCAAATCAGCTTGGGACTCTCGATGTCATTTATCATCTCATTTTAATGCGTCAGTTAATCACACAAGCTCCATTAATCAACGGTAATTTTCTAGATGCCTATTATTACTCTTTATAGTTACTATTGGTGTGCCGGTTAATCACACGCACTCTACTAACTGCTATAAAGTATAATGTGCAGTTTCATGGGTTAGCATACAAGTTCACATTTTTCTTAAACTAGCTATGATTGGGATTTAAATAAAATAGTTTAGTTACTTTTTAATCAGATTATACTTATTAATTAGAGTTAATTGTCCTATCAAACCCGTTCGACGAACACGCTCCACTAATCAATGAAGCTGTGAGTGAGAGTGAATACCCATTCAACTACCATTTTATAGACAATTTCCTTACCCCCACCCCCTTATAGAATAGTTTTTTGAATGAGGCGTACTAGCATTTCTATTGACTTGGTCTTATACATATAGTAATAATTAAACTTTTAATGTTACATATAGGTTTATTTTAAAACTTTTTCAAAATACTTGGCTTGTATTTAAATTTCGAAACTAAATAATTAATTTAAATTTAAAAATAAACTAAATAATTATCTATTAATTAAACATTTAATTAATCATGAAAGGATTATCTAATTAAATTAATCAAATAATTTAATTTAACCGCACCCCAAGTTTTCCGAAATATGTGTGTAGGATTAATCTAACTTTAATTAAGATAACTACCAAAATTAGGAAACCCTAACCACATCTACCATTTTTGAAAATTCGCTTGCTTGGGGAGGAAGGTAAGGGTTTCAATCCTTACCTGAAAATCGAAAACTTAGGGATCAAGAAATTTTGTCCTAAAATCGATTACTTGGGAGGCAAGGTAAGGGTAATAACCCATACTCAATTTTCAAAACTAAGGGTCCAAGAAACCCTAATTTTGAAATTCTTGGTCTAGAGAATTTAATTTTCATAAACCCTAATTTGATCAGTTAAACCATTATAGCAAATTCAGTAGAAAACAAGCCAAGCTCTGATACCAATGATGGGTTTTATGCAAAAACAAGCAAACTTAAACTCTTAAGTGTGCATGCAACCCTAATAAAGATCTATGTTTTCAGTATTGAATCTATATCTATAAACATCAAAAGGAAACCCTAATAACACTAGGCTATTTCTGAAAATACCAAATTAGTGTTAGGGATTACATACCTTAATTGTTATTGTAGAAAATAACAATGAACACCTTTTTGTTGATCTCTTGGTAGCAAGCACCATAATTGTCATGTTTCTAATGGAGTCATAACCAAGCCATCAAGAGGATGAATATAGAGAGAGGATAGGAGAGCCAAGTTTTCATCCAACGCTTCTTGAGGGAAGGAGTTCATGAAAATGTGAAGGGCTATGTCATTTATATAGTTGAGGTAGCTTGGTCCTAAAGCTAGGGTTTAAGGACGAAACCCTAAACTCCCTTACTTGGTGACCAAGCAACCCATTCCCCTCATTCAAGGGGCTTGGACGAAAACTTGGGCTTGCCCAAGTGATTTTCGTCCACCTCATCCAATGAAATCCTTGGGCCATCAACTTTCAATAAATAACCAAACAATCGCTGCACTTTTAATTAATCCAATTAATCCCAAAATTAATTGCAATTAATTTCTGATTAATTATTAATTAAACAATATGATTTCTAATTAATATATTATTTTCATAATATGTTAATAAATCAATTATTTCAATTTATTACTCAACTAATAAATCAACCTCTCTTTCTCCAATATCATCATGTCCAGTTGCTAGGTTTGAGGGCAACCCAAAAAGACTATGCTACTATCAATTCAAGTGTATACCAATTATAGTTATGGGTTTAGACACCAAATCCAACAAAAACCATTTCCTGAAACATTGTATAAAAAATTTGAATCATAAGACCATAGACCAAACATTTGGGGAGAAAGATTTGTCTTTTGAAACTATGAATAGTAGCAAGGGCTCGGTATTAATGATAAAATTATCTTCTCTATGTTTTCTTACTTTATTTTAGTCATTGCACATTCTTGCAAATGTGAATACTTAATCTAAAATATTAGAAGTAATATTCCAATGGTATTGTGGATTGATATATTTGATTAAATAATAAACATTTAAGAGAACAAGTTGTCCTTTGATCCTATGGATAGTAGCATCGACTCGTAATCCATTTTCAATTTATCTTCTCTATATCTCAGTCTATTACTTTCCTTCAGATATATTGGGAATTTATGATTTATTAGTCCTTCTCTTGTTTTTCCATTATAGTTTGTTTAGGGTAATTATTCTCTATATCCAAGTCTTTTACTTTCCTTCAGATATATTGGGAATTTCCATTATCGTTTGTTTTAATAATCTTTAGAAAATAATTACCCTAAATAAACTTATTGAACACGGCTATGATCCATATTTGGTTGTATGATATGTAAAGGGTTGTTGTAAACACAATGCAATGTTATTTAGGTAAGCACTGGTATTTGCTAATTTGAATCACTATGGAATTCCCAAAATTTTGAGATTCATTGACTATTACTGACATGCTAATCTATGATTATTCTCATCTCAAATTTTATGACGGGGTCACCATGGATCATAGAACAGATGCTGAATCAACTGTTGGTGATTTGTAATCATCAATGTTATTTAAGTGTAATTGGATTAATTTGTTGACTAACAATGATCTTGATAAATATTAAACAAGTAAGAGAGGTGTAGATTAAAGTACACTGTCATTTAGGGGCGAAACCCCTGAACGAACAGGTGTCCGGGGGTAGCGACCCTGGGAGTGGGGTCCAAGGGGCAGCAACCCTTGGCGGGGTCCAAGGAGCAGAGCCCCTGGTTGTGTTATGTTGCTATATAAAAAATGCATTAGAAATTTAGTTTTTTTTTATAATTGACCTAATTTTGACTTGTATCCAAATACATGTTTTTATGACTGTTTTTGGTGGTTTATAACAGTTTTCAGATAGAGATTATAAATCATTTTTTGGTTTTATTCCTGGTACACTTGAAATTCATAACAATCATATTCTCTATTCTTGCTCTCATATTCTGAGTCTTATCCGATTAAAGATTGGGATCACCACCCAAATGCTTTAATCCGAAAGTGATATCATGATTCTCAAAATTTCCAAGCCTTTCTATACCCCAATTTTCTAACATCAACCATGCAAAAAATGTGTGGTACTCAGCTCAAGTGATGATTGAGATTCACGAGTTCCACCTCATTCTAAACTATACTCTTATGTTAATATGCCAATTAACAAAACGAGCTCCACCAATAGATTATAAAGAAAATATGCATATTTGACGGGTACATAAGATTTTGTTTTTTAATAAATGAGATTTTTTTTATACTTTTAAGTCAATATTGTAAATTGAACATTATCCTATCAAACTCTTTCGGTAAATCCACTCTCTAAATTTAAAAAAAATGGTGAGGGTAGTAAGCAAGAGCTTTAAAACCGACCTCATTTAGGCCCAAAGATTCCTCCTTAAACCACTCTTATAGTATTATAATAGGTGAGCCTAGTCTTGGTTTCACTGATAATTATTTAATTAGAAATATATGAACACAACTTGTAATAATCTCATACATATATATATATATATATATATATATATATATATATATATATATATATATATATATATATATATATATATATATATATATATATATATATATATATATATATATATATATGGGTTCAACATAGAACCAAATTTATTTATAGAACAAAAGGATGTGATGGTAAAATAACAATTTATTTTTCAAAAAAATAATAATTTAATAATGATGTTTCTAAAATACAACATTAATTTGAATCAGCCATAACACAATACAACTAAAAAAAATTTAAGAATCAATCATTAAAAAAATCTAATTGCATGAAATAACAAAAAATCAATTATCAAACATCAAAAATTTTAATTTTGATAAATGTTCATATGCGAACATTGAGGATTAATGTTCATAGATGAATATTGGGAAATATATGAACGTTCATTAATATTCGTAGATGAAAATTGGAAAATATATGAACATTCATTATTCTTCAAATAAAAACATTAGGAAATATGTAAACATACAATGTTATGATCGGATATGAATATATGTTCATGACCGAACATATATAAATGTTATGATCATATATAAATATGAATAAATATTCATAACTGAACAGCATGAAATTATGATTAGATATAAATAAATTTTTGGCAAAGTTCATAAATGAACATGTATGAATATCAGTATGCATTTATTCATGTTATTTTTAATCGTAAATATATGTTCATTGATGTTATTTTCACTCGTAAACATATGTTCATATATGAACATAAGTTCATATATGAACATAAGTTCATATATGAACATAAATATGTTTAATTAAAAATATATATTTACAAAAACCAAATAATTGAACTAATGTAAAAAAAACCGTTATTTGTTTATTGATCAAATATCAAAATAAATATTTAAACTAAAAATATATTGTCTAAATTCAGTGAATAAAGCATAAAACCATTCTTATGTCAAGTTGCATTAAAAATTAGGATCTCTTTCAACAAAGTTTTCAAAACATTCATATTATAAGAGTTTCCTAAAATCACAAGTCCAAAATGCAAGGATGTGTACGGTCACGCCTTCACCTTATTATGATCCACTGAAGTACCTGAAACCATAAACCAAAACTGTAAGCATAAAGTTTAGTGAGTTTCCACCAAAAGTCAAACTTGGTTAACATGGTCAAGGTCAAAGTCAACAATCAAGGTCAACAGCCCATGTTCACCCAACTCGTCGAGTTCCTTTAGTACTCATAAATTTGGGGAAAACCCCAGCCAACTCGCTGAGTTGGCTGGAAAACTCGCCAAGTTCTACCCTCTTACACATTCAGTCCTTTTTCATAAAGTGCAACGTTTCAAGATGTAGATCTAGCACCCAAGAGCTAGAAAGTTACGTAAAGTTGCCAACTTTACGTTCATGCATGGCCCAAAGAGGCTCTAACTCTCAAGGAAAGCTTAATAAGGGATCTTAAGCATGAAACAGGCCTAGAACTCAACAAAATTTGAAACTTTAAGCAAAAGGAGGCCATCAAACATCCATATCTAAAGTGATAACTTAATGAAATGCTCAACCCCATGAACCATCCCTAAAAAAAATGAGTCAAATATGACAATAAACTTCCAAGGAAGAGATCTAAGCAATAGATGAGCAAGTTTTCGACTTTATACCTCAGAAGAGTAGCTAAACTCAGGGAAATTCTAGATCTATAGCTTTCTCTTCAAGCTAGGCACCCCTAACTTCAAGCTCTTCAAGAAAATAAGACAACAGAAGCAACTTTCAAGCTCACACACTCAACTTTGGGTAAGGTGCACGAATTCTAGGGTTTCTTGACAGAGGAGGCGATTAAGGAGCTCATCAATGGGACTTAAGACCTTTAAATAGGGTGCAACACCCTAAAATTAGAGTTTTCATACTCAGCCATCAACTCGTCAAGTTTTCCTCTCCAACTCGTAGAGTTGGTCCAAAAAGATTCGCGACCCAAAAATTTCAACACGTCGAGTTGAGGCCATCAACTCGACGAGTTACAAGGAAAATTTTCCTTTTTCATAAAAATTCCCATACCTGGGAATCGGGATGTTACAACTCTCCCCCACTTAAATTGGATTTAGTCCTCGAAATCCGCCCTTACCTTTCTCATCACACTACCTAATCTTTACCGAGTTACCACAACCTGAGAAAACTATTGCCTCCCCAAGGTAACTGGAACCATCCCTAGAAAAGCTCACCATCCTGAAACCCGGAATCTCAGTTTGACCTGACTTCCTGACAGACCGCCCTCTCTAATTTACTACCAAACCAATTCCATAAAAATCTCACGCTAAGCCAAGTACTTCCCGCCCAAATTACCTTGACGCTTAAAGGATGAAGTCACTGATCATATACAATTGCAGATCATTTACTCTTAAATTAGTTTTCATCACTAAATCCGCCCCTTACTAACACTCATAACAAAACAACTACTCTAGGAACGTACTCGGGCATCCTGCACATAAAACGACCTTCCCGAGAAATCAAACCCATATGTAAAATGCCAACCTGAAGAAGAACAACCCATGATCTCCTGCAAAAGACCGAACCTTATATATATATATATATATATATATATATATATATATATATATATATATATATATATATATATATATATATGCAGACTTGGGTATCGAATTGATCAAACTCCCAGACCAACATACATCTAACAACCAGCTCACAAGTATGAACACTCATACCTGACCCAATCAGCCTCAAGTTGGAATACCAGGCATGTCTACAATGGGTCCAATCATCCTCTTGATGGAATACCATTGTATCATGCGCATGTTTGGCTCAATCAAACCTCGGGTTGGAATACCAAACACATCAGGTCCAATCGATCATAGGGTCCGGTCATCCTCGGGTTGGAATACCCTAGATTGGAATACCATTATATACATAACTCGTGTATAAACTCATAACCCGAGATCCAAGGACCTATACTTGCATTTCACCCAAAGTCTTTTGATTCAACTCAACCCTTCACCAAATCTGGATATAAAGATTTTCGCAACCGTCATTGAGACTACCAATCTCACACCACAACCAAAAGATCCTCCACTTATGTCACAGACTTCCAGAATACAGACCTTGCACAGATACACTTGCAATTCCTAACGCGAGTTTTCACTAGAGGCCGTCTCGAAAATGGCCGCACAAAATTTTCTGTTGAACCTTCCCTAAAACTGATGAATATTCATTTGTTTCTGCCCTCAGTCCTCAACTGGGGCACTACCAAAACCATGAAGAATAATCCTCAATACGCACCGACCGCGAACTTAACCCAAAACCGAACCATGAACTTCTATGATACACCCAACCCTTACTGGCTCCGGTGCACCCCCACCTGGGCTTCCACTCGATATAATCACCAAGAACTCGGTGACTTACGACTACATAAGAAATTTTCCAACTTAGGAATCACAAAACTAACAATAGCTTCCGAACAACTAGAATTATATTACATACCACCTGCCGAGACTTTATGATACCTGATTAATACTTCTCTCAATCCTTACTGATCCTCTTATCCAACTAACAAAGTTATAACTTGCCTGACAATGCGTCCCCACCGAAAGCACTACAAGCAGAAGAAATGAACCATCATGATCACTAGGCCCACAGCTTATGTCTGGAATGATCCCGATAACCTACCAACACTAACTTCCTCGCATCGTTGGCCCAACACTTCATTCCATTACCTTAAAGGGACCAAAATAACTCCCTTTCAATGCCAATAAGCACCACGAAACAACTACCAAGCAAAATCTTACGAAAACAAAGTCGCACATGATCCGCAGATAGGATAACGGTTGCACTCTTGATCCAATCGGAAGTTAAACCCCAAAAAAGACCATACACATGATTCGAACCAAGCGCTCCAATGCCATCTTGCCCAACTCACATGGAACACCCACATACACATACTTAGGAAACCCATAATCTCATCCGAAAAGAAAAGAAACACCAGAAATAATCGAAAGGCCAAGTTAATCAAAACAAAAAACATTCTCATGAACGGTCAAATAGTACCTGCTACTTGCTTGAGACTGAACGAATTCCATTACTACACCATTGAGGATAAACATACCTAAAGATTGAAGGAATCATAGAATATACTGAACTTGATGACAGATTGGCCCGATCACTGAATCCCGGCTGACACCTCTACCTTCCAAGGAAACTTCACTACATGATGAACCCCACAACCAATGGTTAAGGACACACTAACACTCAAAACAAGAAATCAAAACCCACATGGAACTGAACACACTCGCTTCCGAAAAAAGATCCATCGACCACTACCTAACCAATTGATCTGAAGACAACGATCCGAAAGAACGAACTGCCAAGACCCTCAAGGACTGACCCTCAACCTGAGAATTCCCAGTTCTCCCCTATTTAGGACTCAAACCACCACCCACTAGTGGTGATACCAAAACATAATCCAACTAGCCCCACTAGGTACAACCATACTTGACCATGGTTGAATAACATATGCAGAATAGACCTCAAAAGAATGGATCCGACGAACCCCAAGAGAACCTAAATTCCAACTGAAAGCCTTTGAAGTTGCAATAATAACCACTTACAAACCATAGGCAACTACCGATTTACGATCAAAACATACACCCCTGCATGCAACCTACACGACACTCTGGCACCTGGCTTTCCCATCTCCTAAGAATACGACCCTTACTCGCATCTCTAAGGTACTCGTGCCACATCGAACCACTTGTGCGCACAAGTGCTGGCATACTGTCACCAACCACCATGACCAACAAACCTCAAGCTGAGAATCCAACCTAACTTGGGAGGTCACAAGTTCGCCCACTCCTTAGAACTCAGAAACCTGAAGGGCAAGATCCTTGCTGCCAATAACAACAATCTAATTCGACCATTTTCCACTTAAATTCCAGATGCAATTCTAAACCGATCATATCAACCGCTTCCTTCGCGTGTCTCGAGGCCCGAGGCACAACCTCTAACAAAACCCTCAGACTTCCAATCAACATACTCATATGGGTCTGAACCACTTAACCCACATCAATTTCGCCACAGGGACTGAACAAACACAACACCCATCCTCGCCTGAGAAACCCAAGCTAACAGATTAACAGATACGAAACCACTACCTCGAACCATGGTATCCAACCATGCTATCTTCCCTAATCAGCCCTTAGATTCCCTGAAATCTTCCTTGAATCGAGTATGGATCATGTGCTTTCAGTAGTACGAGCCCAATACTACCTTCCACACTATCCATACTTTCCTCAAGAATTATCCCGGGTCCTCTACGATCTAGTCATAAAATATTCCCGAAACCTACTCAAGAGTGAAATAATTGCACTAAAGGACTCCCTAGGCTATCATAGGATTCCACACTTCTCAGCCATCAGCTGCTGAAGAACTCCTCAAAATGTCAATTAGTTGTTACATGAATGCACTCATATGCGACAAAGCTCGGGTAATCCTTCGTGTAACAAATTCACCCCTACAATGGTTGGACTCAGACAAGAGCTGCACAACAGGGTCAAATCCATCACTCTGAGATTATCCAACCTTTTTCACATGTGACTTGACATATTCACTTAATTGCTAACTCACATCACTCATAAGTTCCACAAATCAGAAAGCAAGCAACATTCGTGTAGAGTAGCCGAATGACACTAAAATGCAATAAGATCAGACACATCCTCCTATGAAATCCTTGATCTCATACTCCCAGCATCTCGTGCGTATCTTCGCCCTACCCTCACTCTCTCTAGAGAGTGGCTAATCCTTCGTCATGTGGACCTGCTATGAACCGAGCCCAAACCAGAGAAACCACCACTAACTCATCCAATAACGCTACTAGCCGGCTGACCCCATTCAACTCACCATACCACGTTTCCCACACGACTCTCCATTGGAGCCAGATGACTATCACATGAATACAGTCACATGCTCCACAGTTTAAACAATCTTAGGGTAAAAGATTCAATCCTACAACGGTTGGACTCAGACAAGAGCTACGAAGCAGAACCAAGCCCCTCATCCTAAGATCCTTTAAATCATGTAGCATGTGACTTAGCGTATCCACTCAATAGCCAATTCACATGCGAAAGAATCACACAACTGCCAAACAAGGGAAATCTATAAAAACTAAGGTATCACATAATTAGACAATTCTGTCATGCAATTCTTGACGATCCCTAGCCTATTAATAGCATGTTGTTCTAACATATCACAATATCAAATAACAATATGGTATTTTGGGGTCTACTTACTGGCTTCGGTTGATCGTACACATCGCATACTCCTTAAGTATTTTGAAAACCATTTGAAAATCATTTTGAAAATCTTTTTCCTTAGTTTGAGAATGGATTCACACGAGTGTTCCTCCAATTCACTCAAACCAAGGCTCTGATACCAACTCGTGACATCCATAAAATTTCATAAAATTTAAACTTTTCAAAACAACCCTTTTCCTATAGAAGTGTTTACAAAAACCATTGTTTCCAAAACATTATTTAAAAATTAGGATCTCTTTCAACATAATTTTCAAAACATTCGCATTATTAGAGTTTCCCATAAATCACAAGTCCAAAACGCGAGGATGTGTACGGTCACGCCTTCACCTTGCCACGATCCACTAAAGTACCTGAAACCATAAACCAAAACTGTAAAAACAAAGCTTAGTAAATTTCCCCCAAAATACCTACACCTAAACAGATAAAATATACAAATAACAACATATTATGGGTCCAATCAACCATCGATTTGGAATACCCCAGGCCCTTAACCATCGCGTTGGAATGACAGCATACTATCGGTCCAATCAACCATCGGATTGGAATGCCAACATACTATGGGTCCAATCAACCATCGGGTTGGAATACCACAGGCCCTCAACCATCAGGTTGGATTTCCAACTTACTATGGGTCCAATCAACCATCGGGTTGGAATACCATTGGCCTGTTGGCTTACGCACAAAGTAGAGACGCCTTAGCCACCATATGTACATATAACAGATAATCATATGACAGTCTACAACCAGTCAAATAGATATAACCGATCACTAAGCATAGTAATATCCTATCTACTAGGATACTGATCTAACATACCATAACAACATATCAACATCCTATCTACCAGGGTACTGATCTAATAAATCATAAC